>NC_140688.1:7475000-8075000 GCF_054131305.1 Coturnix japonica | reverse complement strand
GGAAGTGTGGTAAGAAGACCCGGAAAGTGAGGTCTGCTAACTCGGATGTGAGGTCAGCATACCCGGAAGTGAGGCCAGCAAACCCAAAATTGAGGTCAGCATGTCCAAAAGTGATGTCACTAAACCCTGAAGTGAGGTCATCATACCCGGCAGTGATGTCACCAAAACCAGAGTTGAGGACAGACCTCGCGGAAAGTGAAGTCAGCATACTCGGAAAGTGAGGTCACCACACCCGGAATTGAGGTCAGCAGACCCGGAATTTGAGGACTGCTAACTTGGAACTGAGGTCAGCAAACCCAGAAGTGAGGTCACTAAACCCGGAAGTGAGGTCAGCAAACGCGTAAAGTGAGGTCAGCATACTGAGAAAGTGAGGTCGGAAAACCCGGAAGTGAGGTCAGCAAACCCGGAAGTGAGGTCAGCAAACCCAGAAGTGACGTCATTAAACCCGGAAGTGAGGTCAGCATACCCTGAAGTGAGGTAAGCAGTCCCGGAAAGTGAGGTCTGCTAACTCGGATGTGAGGTCAGCATACACAGAAGTGAGGCCAGCAAACCCAAAATGTGAGGTCAGCATATACGGAAGTGATGTAAGGAGACCCGGAAGTGAGTTCAGCAGACTTGGAAAGTGAGGGCGGCAAACCCAGAAGTGAGGTCACCAAACCCGGAAGTGAGGTCACCTGACCCAGAAAGTGAGGTCTGCTAACCCTGAAGTGAGGTCAGAAAACCCGGAAGAGAGGTCAGCAAACGCGTAAAGTGAGGTCAGCATACTCAGAAAGTGAGGTTGGAAAACCCGGAAGTGACGTCACCACACCCGGAAGTGAGGTCACCACACCCGGAAGTGAGATACAGCAGACCCGGAAGTGAGGTCACCTGACCCAGAAAGTGAGGTCTGCTAACCCTGAAGTGAGGTCAGAAAACCCGGAAGAGAAGTCAGCAAACGCGTAAAGTGAGGTCAGCATATTCCGAAAGTGAGGTCGGAAACCCGGAAGTGAGGTCACCACACCCGGAAGTGAGGTCAGCATACCCGGAAGTGAGGTACAGCAGACCTGGAAGTGAGGTCAGCAGACCCAGAAGTGAGGTCACCACACCCGCAAGTGAGGTCAGCAGACCCAGAAAGTGAGGTCAGCAAACCCGGAAGGGAGGTCACCACACCCAGAAGTGAGGTCACCTCACTCGGAAGTGAGGTCAGCAGACCCGAAATTTGAGGACTGCTAACTTGGAACTGAGGTCAGCACACTCAGAAATTGACGTCGGAAAACTCGGAAGTGAGGTCTCCACACCCGGAAGTGAGGTCACCACACCCGGAAGTGAGGTACAGCACACCCGGAAGTGAGGTCAGCAGACCCAGAAGTGAGGTCACCACACCCGGAAGTGAGGTCAGCAGACCCAGAAAGTGAGGTCAGCAAACCCGGAAGGGAGGTCACCACACCCAGAAGTGAGGTCACCACACTCGGAAGTGAGGTCAGCAGACCCGTAATTTGAGGACTGCTAACTTGCAACTGAGGTCTGCACACTCAGAAAGTGAGGGCGGAAAACCCGGAAGTGAGGTCACCAAACCCAGAAGTGACGTCACTAAACCCGGAAGTGAGGTCACCACACCCGGAAGTGAGGTCACCACACCCGGAAGTGAGGCCAGCAGACCCGGAAGTGAGGTCAGCAGACCAAGAAGTGAGGTCACAAAACCCGGAAGTAAGTAAGCAGACCCAGAAAGTGAGGTCAGCAAACCCAGAAATGAGGTCACCACACCCGGAAGTGAGGTCACCACACCCGGAAGTGAGGTCAGCATACTCGGAAATGTGGTCACCACACCCAGAAGTGAGGTCACCACACCCGGAAGGCAGCTCAGCAAACCCGGAAGTGAGGTCAGCAGACCCGGAAGTGAGTTCAGGAGACCCAGAAAGTGAGGTCAGCAAACCCGGAAGTGAGGTCACCACACCCGGAATTGAGGTCAGCAGACCCGGAATTTGAGGACTGCTTACTTGGAACTGAGGTCAGCAAACCCAGAAGTGAGGTCACTAAACCCGGAAGTGAGGTCAGCAAACGCGTAAAGTGAGGTCAGCATACTGAGAAAGTGAGGTCGGTAAACCCGGAAGTGAGGTCAGCAAACCCGGAAGTGAGGTCAGCAAACCCAGAAGTGACGTCATTATACCCGGAAGTGAGGTCAGCATACCCGGAAGTGTGGTAAGAAGACCCGGAAAGTGAGGTCTGCTAACTCGGATGTGAGGTCAGCATACCCGGAAGTGAGGCCAGCAAACCCAAAATTGAGGTTAGCAGATCCGGAAGTGATGTCACTAAACCCTGAAGTGAGGTCATCATACTCGGAAGTGATGTCACCAAAACCAGAGTTGAGGACAGACCTCGCGGAAAGTGAAGTCAGCATACTCGGAAAGTGAGGTCACCACACCCGGAATTGAGGTCAGCAGACCCGGAATTTGAGGACTGCTAACTTGGAACTGAGGTCAGCAAACCCAGAAGTGAGGTCACTAAATCCGGAAGTGAGGTCAGCAAACACGTAAAGTGAGGTCAGCATACTGAGAAAGTGAGGTCGGAAAACCCGGAAGTGAGGTCAGCAAACCCGGAAGTGAGGTCAGCAAACCCTGAAGTGAGGTAAGCAGACCCAGAAAGTGAGGTCTGCTAACTCGGATGTGAGGTCAGCATACCCGGAAGTGAGGCCAGGAGACCCGGAAGTGAGTTCAGCAGACCCAGAAAGTGAGGGCGGCAAACCCGGAAGTGAGGTCACCAAACCCGGAAGTGAGGTCACCTGACCCAGAAAGTGAGGTCTGCTAACCCTGAAGTGAGGTCAGAAAACCCGGAAGTGATGTCACCTATACCAGAGTTGTGGGCAGACCTCGCGGAAAGTGAAGTCAGCATACTCGGAAAGTGAGGTCACCACACCCAGAAGTGAGGTCACCACACCCGGAATTGAGGTCAGCAGACCCGGAATTTGAGGACTGCTAACTTGGAACTGAGGTCAGCAAACCCAGAAGTGAGGTCACTAAACCCGGAAGTGAGGTCAGCAAACGCGTAAAGTGAGGTCAGCATACACAGAAAGTGAGGTCGGAAAACCCGGAAGTGAGGTCAGAAAACCCGGAAGTGAGGACAGCAAACCCGGAAGTGAATTCAGCAAATCCAGAAGTGACGTCATTAAACCCGGAAGTGAGATCAGCATACCCGGAAGTGTGGTAAGAAGACCCGGAAAGTGAG
This sequence comes from Coturnix japonica, assembly GCF_054131305.1. Lineage (NCBI taxonomy): Eukaryota > Metazoa > Chordata > Aves > Galliformes > Phasianidae > Coturnix > Coturnix japonica. The sequence continues at coordinate 8,071,799 of NC_140688.1, read as the reverse complement.
GTCTGCTAACTCGGATGTGAGGTCAGCATACCCGGAAGTGAGGCCAGCAAACCCAAAATTGAGGTCAGCATGTCCAAAAGTGATGTCACTAAACCCTGAAGTGAGGTCATCATACCCGGCAGTGATGTCACCAAAACCAGAGTTGAGGACAGACCTCGCGGAAAGTGAAGTCAGCATACTCGGAAAGTGAGGTCACCACACCCGGAATTGAGGTCAGCAGACCCGGAATTTGAGGACTGCTAACTTGGAACTGAGGTCAGCAAACCCAGAAGTGAGGTCACTAAACCCGGAAGTGAGGTCAGCAAACGCGTAAAGTGAGGTCAGCATACTGAGAAAGTGAGGTCGGAAAACCCGGAAGTGAGGTCAGCAAACCCGGAAGTGAGGTCAGCAAACCCAGAAGTGACGTCATTAAACCCGGAAGTGAGGTCAGCATACCCTGAAGTGAGGTAAGCAGTCCCGGAAAGTGAGGTCTGCTAACTCGGATGTGAGGTCAGCATACACAGAAGTGAGGCCAGCAAACCCAAAATGTGAGGTCAGCATATACGGAAGTGATGTAAGGAGACCCGGAAGTGAGTTCAGCAGACTTGGAAAGTGAGGGCGGCAAACCCAGAAGTGAGGTCACCAAACCCGGAAGTGAGGTCACCTGACCCAGAAAGTGAGGTCTGCTAACCCTGAAGTGAGGTCAGAAAACCCGGAAGAGAGGTCAGCAAACGCGTAAAGTGAGGTCAGCATACTCAGAAAGTGAGGTTGGAAAACCCGGAAGTGACGTCACCACACCCGGAAGTGAGGTCACCACACCCGGAAGTGAGATACAGCAGACCCGGAAGTGAGGTCACCTGACCCAGAAAGTGAGGTCTGCTAACCCTGAAGTGAGGTCAGAAAACCCGGAAGAGAAGTCAGCAAACGCGTAAAGTGAGGTCAGCATATTCCGAAAGTGAGGTCGGAAACCCGGAAGTGAGGTCACCACACCCGGAAGTGAGGTCAGCATACCCGGAAGTGAGGTACAGCAGACCTGGAAGTGAGGTCAGCAGACCCAGAAGTGAGGTCACCACACCCGCAAGTGAGGTCAGCAGACCCAGAAAGTGAGGTCAGCAAACCCGGAAGGGAGGTCACCACACCCAGAAGTGAGGTCACCTCACTCGGAAGTGAGGTCAGCAGACCCGAAATTTGAGGACTGCTAACTTGGAACTGAGGTCAGCACACTCAGAAATTGACGTCGGAAAACTCGGAAGTGAGGTCTCCACACCCGGAAGTGAGGTCACCACACCCGGAAGTGAGGTACAGCACACCCGGAAGTGAGGTCAGCAGACCCAGAAGTGAGGTCACCACACCCGGAAGTGAGGTCAGCAGACCCAGAAAGTGAGGTCAGCAAACCCGGAAGGGAGGTCACCACACCCAGAAGTGAGGTCACCACACTCGGAAGTGAGGTCAGCAGACCCGTAATTTGAGGACTGCTAACTTGCAACTGAGGTCTGCACACTCAGAAAGTGAGGGCGGAAAACCCGGAAGTGAGGTCACCAAACCCAGAAGTGACGTCACTAAACCCGGAAGTGAGGTCACCACACCCGGAAGTGAGGTCACCACACCCGGAAGTGAGGCCAGCAGACCCGGAAGTGAGGTCAGCAGACCAAGAAGTGAGGTCACAAAACCTGGAAGTAAGTAAACAGACCCAGAAAGTGAGGTCAGCAAACCCAGAAATGAGGTCACCACACCCGGAAGTGAGGTCACCACACCCGGAAGTGAGGTCAGCAGACCCGGAAGTGAGGTCAGCAGACCCAGAAGTGAGGCCAGCAAACCCAAAAACTGAGGTCAGCATATCCGGAAGTGAGGTCACCAAACCCGGAAGTGAGGTCACCTGACCCAGAAAGTGAGGTCTGCTAACCCGGAAGTGAGGTCAGAAAACCCGGAAGTGATGTCACCTATACTAGATTTGAGGACAGAAAACATGGAAAGTGAAGTCAGCATACTCGGAAAGTGAGGTCACCACACCCAGAAGTGAGGTCACCACACCCGGAAGGCAGCTCAGCAAACCCGGAAGTGAGGTCAGCAGACCCAGAAGTGAGTTCAGGAGACCCAGAAAGTGAGGTCAGCAAACCCGGAAGTGAGGTCACCTGACCCAGAAAGTGAGGTCTGCTAACCCTGAAGTGAGGTCAGAAAACCCGGAAGTGATGTCACCAAAACCAGAGTTGAGGACAGACAACGCGGAAAGTGAAGTCAGCATACTCGGAAAGTGATGTCAGCAGCCCCGGAAGTGAGGTCAGCATACCCGGAATTGAGGTCAGCAGACCCAGAAGTGAGGCCAGCAAACCCAAAAAGTGAGGTCAGCATATCCGGAAGTTACGTCACAAAACCCGGAAGTGAGGTCAGCATACTCGGAAAGTGAGGTCAGCAGTCCCGGAAGTGAAGTCAGCATACCCGGAAGTGAGGTCAGCAGACCCAGAAGTGAGGCCAGCAAACCCAAAAAGTGAGGTCAGCATATCCGGAAGTGACGTTACAAAACCCGGAAGTGAGGTCAGCATACCCGGAAGTGTGGTAAGAAGACCCGGAAAGTGAGGTCTGCTAACTCGGATGTGAGGTCAGCATACCCAGAAGTGAGGTAACAAAACCCGGAAGTAAGTAAGCAGACCCAGAAAGTGAGGTCACCACACCCGTAAGTGAGGTCACCACACCCGGAAGTGAGGTCACCACACCCGGAAGTGAGGTCAGCAGACCCGGAAGTGAGGTCAGCAGTCCCAGAAGTGAGGCCAGCAAACCCAAAAATTGAGGTCAGCATATCCGGAAGTGAGGTCACCAAACCCGGAAGTGAGGTCACCACACCCGGAATTGAGGTCAGCAGACCCGGAATTTGAGGACTGCTAACTTGGAACTGAGGTCAGCAAACCCAGAAGTGAGGTCACTAAACCGGGAAGTGAGGTCAGCAAACGCGTAAAGTGAGGTCAGCATACTCAGAAAGTAAGGTCGGAAAACCCGGAAGTGAGGTCAGCAAATCCGGAAGTGAGGTCAGCAAACCCGGAAGTGAGGTCAGCAAACCCAGAAGTGACGTCATTAAACCCGGAAGTGAGGTCAGCATACCCGGAAGTGAGGTAAGCAGACCCGGAAAGTGAGGTCTGCTAACTCGGATGTGAGGTCAGCATACCCGGAAGTGAGGCCAGCAAACCCAAAAAGTGAGGTCAGCATATCCGGAAGTGATGTCACTAAACCCTGAAATGAGGTCATCATACCCGGAAGTGATGTAAGGAGACCCGGAAGTGAGTTCAGCAGACTTAGAAGGTGAGGGCGGCAAACCCAGAAGTGAGGTCACCAAACCCGGAAGTGAGGTCACCTGACCCAGAAAGTGAGGTCTGCTAACCCTGAAGTGAGGTCAGAAAACCCAGAAGAGAGGTCAGCAAACGCGTAAAGTGAGGTCAGCATACTCAGAAAGTGAGGTTGGAAAACCCGGAAGTGAGGTCACCACACCCAGAAGTGAGGTCACCACACCCGGAAGTGAGGTACAGCAGACCCGGAAGTGAGGTCACCTGACCCAGAAAGTGAGGTCTGCTAACCCTGAAGTGAGGTCAGAAAACCCGGAAGTGGTGTCACCAAAACCAGAGTTGAGGACAGACCTCACGGAAAGTGAAGTCAGCATACTCGGAAAGTGAGGTCAGCAGTCCCGGAAGTGAGGTCAGCATACCCGGAAGTGTGGTAAGCAGACCCGGAAAGTGGGGTCTGCTAACTCGGATGTGAGGTCACCACACCCGGAAGTGAGGTCACCACACCCAGAAGTGAGGTCAGCAGACCCGGAAGTGAGGTCAGCAGACCCAGAAGTGAGGCCAGCAAACCCAAAAATTGAGGTCAGCATATCCGGAAGTGTCATGGTTTTGTAATTTTGCTATCAGTATCAGTATTCCACATCATAACATCATGTAAAGTATGGATACTTCTATTGAATGTGCAGTCCACAGAAGAAGACTACATATCCCAGAGAACAACAGGGTTAATGATAAGTCACGGGACCAGGACGCTGTATAATCTCGTTCCCAGGCTGGAGTGCCCTCCTTCTTCTCTCGAACTTCTCGGAGAGTGGGAAGCGTTCCAGCCGTGTCGCCTAGAGTTCACAGTAGGCCTCTCGGTTTTCGGGGACTCTCTCTCTCTCTGTTTCGTTCAATTTGTTAGCCTTAATTATATTTATTGTGTTATCTTGTATTTCGGTATCATATTTAGTAAAATAAGTTTTTCCTCCTTAGATTGTCGCTGTTTGATCCCACTCCCTTTTTCCCCCTCCTTTCCGGGCCCCGGGAGGGGGCCCACGGGGTGGCTTCCCCTGTCACGGGCATAGGTAAATCTAAGTAACCCGTGACAGATTTTTGGTGGAGAATGTGGGCATAGAGCTTTTTAGCTTTTAGAACAACTCTCTCTTTACTCTTAAAGAGCTTCGTTAGGGGAGTGTTATCTTTTCGTAGCTGCTCACTGAGAACGTGACCTTGAAATACCAGACAAATTGTCAACATTAAGGGCTACTGTACATTCTCAGCACTGCTATCTAACTTTTGTGTAGAAAACAAAGGGATTTCTTTCTCCCTTAGAGCAAAGCTAGCTAGCTCTGACTTTTACAGAGCCTGCCAGCTATGAATCCACTCTTCATCCCAGTTGCTCTGTTTAAGGGATTGAAAGCAATTATGATCTTCTTAAAGTATTGGTCAACTATTAACACCATAATTTGGTGTTGTGGAATTGTGCAGGTATATAGCCTAATAAGGTGGATACTGATGGAGACACCTGCCTGGTACTTTTATGAGATGTGGTATGGTCAGAATTTTGGCACCTACATCCCAGATGGAATTGTGAATCTTACAAACACTTGCATCCCAGATGGAATTGCGAATCTTACAAGTACTTGCATCCCAGATGGAACAGGCAATTTTACAAACACCACCATGTTTAATTCATTGTACAGGCTAAAAAAACCCTTTTTATTTAGGTTGTACTCTCAGATTTCCACACGCCTTTCAATAACTGAGATAGGGTTCATACTTGCATCCATGTTATCACTATTAATGAATGCATATATGTTCCTATGCATTCGTTCTATGCGGAAGTCTCCTCCAGAACCAGAGAATGATGACTGGCAGGGAATATGGAAAGGTTTAGGAAAAGTCTTAGAAGCATGGGGACCCGCAGTGTCATGGGATTTCACTCTTGAACACCTAAGGGACCCTAAGAAATTAAGTGAGTATTTGGGTCAGAGATCTAAGGAGGTAAACCTTATGTGGGGTTTGGCTTATGCATACCGTGCTTTGTATCATACTATTCTGGAGAGAGAGAGTTTCCGATCTGAGATTCAAGCCCAAGTTAATTCTGATCAGTCACAGGAGGCATCAGTAGCAATATCAGTTGCCCCTGTGGAAGGCAAGAAATGGAAACGGGTGTCCACGCGTCTAGAACGAAAAGAAGGAGAAGCACAGGGGGGGGGCTGCAGAAGACCCAGGTGCCGGGCATGGAGCAGTACCGAAAAAAGCAAAGGCAAAAACCAAGAGGCATGAAGAAGAGACTGATGATGAGGAGGAAATCACCTATTGTCGACCTCTGAAGCTGACTGAAATCCAAGGCTCAAGAAAGGAGTTCACACGGCGTCAAGATGAAGGTATCCTTGCTTGGTTGCTTCGCTGCTGGGACAACGGGGCCAACAGCTTGTCTCTAGATGGTAATGAAGCTCGCCAACTAGGAAACATTGCCCAAGATGCAGGTATCGACAGAGGGATTAGCAGATGTTCGGATGGAGCTGCCACTCTCTGGTTGCGGCTGTTAGAAGCCGTGAGAGAAAGGTACCCCTATAAGGATGCTTTGAAGCCTAAATTTGATAGTTGGAATACCGTCCAAAAAGGTATTCAGCGCCTGAGGGAATTGGCCATGGCGAAAATGTTGTACAGCCCTGATCCAAGCGAACTTGACCCTGAGAGAGTGAGGGCCGATCCTGACATGTGGCAGAAAATCACAAGTACAGCACCAGAGAGAATGGCACAGTCATTGGTAACAGGTTCTAAAGGGTTCGTGGACAGATGGCCCCGAGTTGTTGAGCTGATTATAATGCTTCAAACCACCGATCAGCAGCTCCCTCAACTGCATGCCGCAGTTTCTGCCATCTCACGGCTAGAAAACCGAGTAGATGAAATGTGCAAGAAATTGTTTCCATCAACTAATCGTAATGATGATCCCGTAATAGTATCAGAAACAACTGATGAAGGTCAATCCTCGTACGGGCCACCAGGTCTAATGAAGGATCTGATCAAAGTATTCCAGTCCTACTCCTCACCTGCATCATCAAAAGTCTCAGCTGTTAAACGCACACGCTTCCCAGCTCGAGCAAAGAACAACAGTACGATTGCACCGCGTGTTTCCATGTGGCGCTACCTACGTGACCGTGGAGAAGACATGAGGAAGTGGCATGATCAGCCCACGTCTGCACTACGAGCACGGGTGAAAGAACTACTAGACATACCAACCACCAGTGGAGTTGCTCCAGTCATCACAGGTAACCAATAGAGGGGCCCTGCCCTCAGTCAGGGGAGGGAAAGGGATAATAGAGTTTATTGGACTGTGTGGATTCGATGGCCTGGCACATCAGAACCACAGGAATATAAGGCGCTGGTGGATACCGGTGCACAGTGCACCCTAATGCCCTCCAGTCATGAAGGGACAGAATCAATCCATATTTCTGGAGTGACTGGGGGCTCTCAAGAATTGACTGTGCTGGAGGCTGAAATAAGCCTCACTGGCAAAGACTGGCAAAAACATCCTATTGTGACTGGCCCAGGGGCTCCATGTATACTGGGTATTGATTACCTCAGAAGGGGGCATTTCAAGGATCCTAAGGGGTATCGATGGGCCTTTGGGATAGCTGCTGTAGATATGGACAACATTAAGCAGCTGTCTGTTTTGCCTGGCCTGTCAGAGGACCCGTCTGTTGTGGGGCTGCTACGAGTAAAAGAGCAGCAGGTACCGATTGCTACAAAGACAGTGCACAGACGGCAGTATCGCACCAACAGGGATTCCTTGCTCCCCATTCATGATTTGATTCGCCAGTTGGAGAATCAGGGAGTGATCAGTAAAACTCACTCACCTTTTAACAGTCCCATATGGCCAGTGCGTAAAGCCAGTGGAGAATGGAGGCTGACAGTAGACTACCGTGGCCTGAATGAGGTCACACCCCCATTGAGCGCTGCTGTGCCAGACATGTTGGAACTCCAGTACGAGCTGGAGTCAAAAGCAGCCAAATGGTATGCCACCATTGACATTGCCAATGCCTTCTTCTCTATTCCTTTGGCTGCAGAATGTAAGCCACAGTTTGCCTTCACCTGGAGGGGCATTCAGTATACTTGGAACCGTTTGCCCCAGGGGTGGAAACACAGCCCAACCATTTGCCATGGGTTGGTCCAAACTGTACTGGAACAAGGTGGTGCTCCTGAACACCTGCAGTACATTGATGACATTGTTGTGTGGGGTGATACAGCAGAAGAGGTTTTCACAAAAGGAGAGCAGATCATCCAAATTCTTCTACAAGCCGGCTTTGCTATTAAGCGAAGCAAAGTAAAAGGACCTGCCCAGGAAATTCAGTTCTTAGGTATAAAGTGGCAGGATGGACGTCGTCACATCCCAACAGATGTGATCGACAAAATCACTGCCATGTCTCCACCAACTAGCAAGAAAGAGACACAATCTTTCCTGGGTGCAGTGGGCTTTTGGAGGATGCACATTCCAAACTACAGCCTCATTGTAAGCCCCCTTTATCAGGTGATGCGGAAGAAGAACGATTTTGCATGGTGCCCTGAGCAGCAGCAGGCTTTTGAACAGATTAAACAAGAGATAGCCCGAGCTGTAGCTCTGGGGCCAGTACGGACTGGACAGGATGTAAAGAACATCCTCTATACTGCTGCTGGAGAGAAAGGCCCCACTTGGAGTTTGTGGCAAAGAGCCTCAGGAGAGACCCGAGGCCGACCCCTGGGATTCTGGAGTCGATCATATAAGGGGTCTGAAGAGTGCTACACTCCAACTGAGAAGGAGATCTTAGCCGCGTATGAGGGGGTTCGGGCTGCTTCCGAAGTAGTCGGGACTGAAACACAGCTCCTTTTGGCACCTCGACTGCCAGTGCTGAACTGGATGTTCAAAGGACAGGTTCCCTCCACTCATCATGCTACCGATGTCACCTGGAGCAAGTGGATTACGCTGATTACACAGCGAGCGCGAATGGGAAACCTCAATCGTCCAGGAATCCTAGAGGTAATCATGGACTGGCCTGAAGATAAAAGGTTTGGAACATCACCAGCAGAAGAGGTATCACGTGCTAAAGAGGCCCCACCATACAACGAATTACCAGAAAATGAAAAGAAATATGCCCTATTCACAGACGGATCATGTCGCATTGTAGGGAAGCATCGCAAATGGAAAGCTGCTGTGTGGAGCCCCACACGACAGGTTGCAGAGGCCACCGAAGGTAAGGGAGAATCAAGTCAGTTTGCAGAGGTAAAAGCTGTCCAGCTGGCCTTAGATGTTGCTGAACGGGAGAGGTGGCCAATGCTGTATCTTTATACTGACTCATGGATGGTGGCAAATGACTTATGGGGGTGGTTACAGAGGTGGGAACAAAACAACTGGCAACGGAAGGGTAAATCTGTTTGGGCCGCTGAACTATGGAAGGACATTGCTGCCCGAACAAAGAATATGGTTGTAAAGGTGCGTCATGTGGATGCACATGTGCCCAAAAGTCGGGCTACTGAAGAACAACAAAACAACCATCAGGTAGATAAAGCTGCCAAAATTGAGGTGGCTCAAATTGACTTGGACTGGCAGAATAAGGGCGAATTATTTCTAGCTCGATGGGCTCATGAGACCTCAGGTCATCAAGGAAGAGACGCGACATATAAGTGGGCCAGAGACCGAGGGGTGGACTTAACCATGGACGCTATTGCGCAGATTATTCATGATTGTGAAACATGTGCCATAATTAAACAAGCCAAAAGGATGAAACCTCTCTGGGAGGAAGGGCGGTGGCAAAAGTATAAATATGGGGAGGCGTGGCAGGTTGATTATATCACCTTGCCACATTCTCGCAGTGGTAAGTGTTATGTACTCACCATGGTAGAGGCAACCACTGGGTGGCTTGAAACATACGCAGTACACCATGCAACTGCTTGAAACACCATATTAGGTCTTGAGAAAAAAGTCCTGTGGCGACATGGCACCCCAGAAAGAATTGAATCTGATAATGGGACACATTTTAAAAATTCCCTTATAAATACTTGGGCCAAAGATCATGGCATTGAGTGGATTTATCATATTCCCTACCATGCACCAGCTTCTGGTAAAATTGAACGATATAATGGGTTGTTGAAAACTATGTTGAAAGCAATGGGTGGCGGAACATTTAAGCACTGGGAGAAGAATCTGGCAGAAGCCACTTGGTTGGTGAATACTAGAGGATCTGTCAATCGTGACGGTCCTAGTCAATCTAGCCCCCTACACACTGTAGAAGGAGATAAGGTCCCTGTTGTACATGTAAAGAACATGTTGGGAAAAGCTGTTTGGGTCCTTCCAGCTTCTGGAAAGGGCAAACCTATCCGTGGAACTGTCTTTGCCCAGGGACCTGGGTGCACTTATTGGGTAATGCAGAAGGATGGGGATGTTCAATGTGTACCACAAGGGAATTTGATGCTGGGGGAGTGCAGTCAATAATTTTATGTATTTATATGTATATATGTTTGCATGTGTAGTGTATTTTAGTTATTATAGTTGTACATTTAGTTATGTTACATGTAATTCTACTGTTTAGCTATCATAATTTTACATACGTGTATATATATGTATATGTATATATATATATATTTACCATGATGTAATAATGTAGAATAAGGGGTGGAATGTCATGGTTTTGTAATTTTGCTATCAGTATCAGTATTCCACATCATAACATCATGTAAAGTATGGATACTTCTATTGAATGTGCAGTCCACAGAAGAAGACTACATATCCCAGAGAACAACAGGGTTAATGATAAGTCACGGGACCAGGACGCTGTATAATCTCGTTCCCAGGCTGGAGTGCCCTCCTTCTTCTCTCGAACTTCTCGGAGAGTGGGAAGCGTTCCAGCCGTGTCGCCTAGAGTTCACAGTAGGCCTCTCGGTTTTCGGGGACTCTCTCTCTCTCTGTTTCGTTCAATTTGTTAGCCTCAATTATATTATATTGTGTTATCTTGTATTTCGGTATCATATTTAGTAAAATAAGTTTTTCCTCCTTAGATTGTCGCTGTTTTATCCCACTCCCTTTTTCCCCCTCCTTTCCGGGCCCCGGGAGGGGGCCCACGGGGTGGCTTCCCCTGTCACGGGCATAGGTAAATCTAAGTAACCCGTGACAGGAAGTGAGGTCACCAAACCCGGAAGTGAGGTCACCTGACCCAGAAAGTGAGGTCTGCTAACCCGGAAGTGAGGTCAGAAAACCCGGAAGTGATGTCACCTATACTAGATTTGAGGACAGAAAACGCGGAAAGTGAAGTTAGCATACTCGGAAAGTGAGGTCACCACACCCAGAAGTGAGGTCACCACACCCGGAAGGCAGCTCAGCAAACCCGGAAGTGAGGTCAGCAGACCCGGAAGTGAGTTCAGGAGACCCAGAAAGTGAGGTCATCAAACCCGGAAGTGAGGTCACCTGACCCAGAAAGTGAGGTCTGCTAACCCTGAAGTGAGGTCAGAAAACCCGGAAGTGATGTCACCAAAACCAGAGTTGAGGACAGACAACGCGGAAAGTGAAGTCAGCATACTCGGAAAGTGAGGTCAGCAGTCCCGGAAGTGAGGTCAGCATACCCGGAAGTGTGGTAAGCAGACCCGGAAAGTGAGGTCTGCTAACTCGGATGTGAGGTCACCACACCCGGAAGTGAGGTCACCACACCCGGAAGTGAGGTCAGCAGACCCGGAAGTGAGGTCAGCAGACCCAGAAGTGAGGCCAGCAAACCCAAAAATTGAGGTCAGCATATCCGGAAGTGAGGTCACCAAACCCGGAAGTGAGGTCACCTGACCCAGAAAGTGAGGTCTGCTAACCCGGAAGTGAGGTCAGAAAACCCGGAATTGAGGTCACCACACCCGGAAGTGAGGTCACCACACCCGGAAGTGAGGTACAGCAGACCCGGAAGTGAGGTCACCTGATCCAGAAAGTGAGGTCTGCTAACCCTGAAGTGAGGTCAGAAAACTCGGAAGTGATGTCACCAAAACCAGAGTTGAGGACACACCTCGCGGAAAGTGAAGTCAGCATACTCGGAAAGTGAGGTCAGCAGTCCCGGAAGAGAGGTCAGCATACCCGGAAGTGTGGTAAGCAGACCCGGAAAGTGAGGTCTGCTAACTCGGATGTGAGGTCACCACACCCGGAAGTGAGGTCACCACACCCGGAAGTGAGGTCAGCAGACCCGGAAGTGAGGTCAGCAGACCCAGAAGTGAGGCCAGCAAACCCAAAAATTGAGGTCAGCATATCCGGAAGTGAGGTCACCAAACCCGGAAGTGAGGTCACCTGACCCAGGAAGTGAGGTCTGCTAACCCGGAAGTGAGGTCAGAAAACCCGGAAGTGATGCCACCTATACTAGATTAGAGGACAGAAAACGCGGAAAGTGAAGTCAGCATACTCGGAAAGTGAGATCACCACACCCAGAAGTGAGGTCACCACACCCGGAAGGCAGCTCAGCAAACCCGGAAGTGAGGTCAGCAGACCCAGAAGTGAGTTCAGGAGACCCAGAAAGTGAGGTCAGCAAACCCGGAAGTGAGGTCACCTGACCCAGAAAGTGAGGTCTGCTAACCCTGAAGTGAGGTCAGAAAACCCGGAAGTGATGTCACCAAAACCAGAGTTGAGGACAGACAACGCGGAAAGTGAAGTCAGCATACTCGGAAAGTGAGGTCAGCAGTCCCGGAAGTGAGGTCAGCATACCCGGAAGTGAGGTCAGCAGACCCAGAAGTGAGGCCAGCAAACCCAAAAAGTGAGGTCAGCATATCTGGAAGTGACGTCACAAAACCCGGAAGTGAGGTCAGCATATCCGGAAGTGACGTCACAAAACCCGGAAGTGAGGTCAGCATACCCGGAAGTGAGGTCAGGAGACCCGGAAGTGAGTTCAGCAGACCCAGAAAGTGAGGGCGGCAAACCTGGAAGTGAGGTCACCAAACCCGGAAGTGAGGTCACCTGACCCAGAAAGTGAGGTCTGCTAACCCTGAAGTGAGGTCAGAAAACCCGGAAGAGAGGTCAGCAATCGCGTAAAGTGAGGTCAGCATACTCAGAAAGTGAGGTCGGAAAACCCGGAAGTGAGGTCACCACACCCGGAAGTGAGGTCACCACACCCGGAAGTGAGGTACAGCAGACCCGGAAGTGAGGTCACCTGACCCAGAAAGTGAGGTCTGCTAACCCTGAAGTGAAGTCAGAAAACCCGGAAGTGGTGTCACCAAAACCAGAGTTGAGGACAGACCTCGCGGAAAGTGAAGTCAGCATACTCGGAAAGTGAGGTCAGCAGTCCCGGAAGTGAGGTCAGCATACCCGGAAGTGTGGTAAGCAGACCCGGAAAGTGAGGTCTGCTAACTCGGATGTGAGGTCACCACACCCGGAAGTGAGGTCACCACACACGGAAGTGAGTTCACCACACCCGGAAGTGAGGTCAGCAGACCCAGCAGTGAGGCCAGCAAACCCAAAAATTGAGGTCAGCATATCCGGAAGTGAGGTCACCAAACCCGGAAGTGAGGTCACCTGACCCAGAAAGTGAGGTCTGCTTACCCGGAAGTGAGGTCAGAAAACCCGGAAGTTAGATCACCACACCCGGAAGTGAGGTCACCACACACGGAAGTGAGGTACAGCAGACCCGGAAGTGAGGTCACCTGACCCAGAAAGTGAGGTCTGCTGACCCTGAAGTGAGGTCAGGAAACCCGGAAGTGATGTCACCAAAACCAGAGTTGAGGACACACCTCGCGGAAAGTGAAGTCAGCATACTCGGAAAGTGAGGTCAGCAGTCCCGGAAGAGAGGTCAGCATACCCGGAAGAGTGGTAAGCAGACCCGGAAAGTGAGGTCTGCTAACTCGGATGTGAGGTCACCACACCCGGAAGTGAGGTCACCACACCCGGAAGTGAGGTCAGCAGACCCGGAAGTGAGGTCAGCAGACCCAGAAGTGAGGCCAGCAAACCCAAAAATTGAGGTCAGCACATCCGGAAGTGAGGTCACCAAACCCGGAAGTGAGTTCACCTGACCCAGAAAGTGAGGTCTGCTAACCCGGAAGTGAGGTCAGAAAACCCGGAAGTGATGTCACCTATACTAGATTTGAGGACTGAAAACACGGAAAGTGAAGTCAGCATACTCGGAAAGTGAGGTTACCACACCCGGAAGGCAGCTCAGCAAACCCGGAAGTAAGGTCAGCAGACCCGGAAGTGAGTTCAGGAGACCCAGAAAGTGAGGTCAGCAAACCCGGAAGTGAGGTCACCTGACCCAGAAAGTGAGGTCTGCTAACCCTGAAGTGAGGTCAGAAAACCCGGAAGTGATGTCACCAAAACCAGAATTGAGGACAGACAACGCGGAAAGTGAAGTCAGCATACTCGGAAAGTGAGGTCAGCAGTCCCGGAAGTGAGGTCAGCATACCCGGAAGTGTGGTAAGCAGACCCGGAAAGTGAGGTCTGCTAACTCGGATGTGAGGTCACCACACCCGGAAGTGAGGTCACCACACCCAGAAGTGAGGTCAGCAGACCCGGAAGTGAGGTCAGCAGACCCAGAAGTGAGGCCAGCAAACCCAAAAATTGAGGTCAGCATATCCGGAAGTGAGGTCACCAAACCCGGAAGTGAGGTCACCTGACCCAGAAAGTGAGGTCTGCTAACCCGGAAGTGAGGTCAGAAAACCCGGAAGTGATGTCACCTATACTAGATTTGAGGACAGAAAACGCGGAAAGTGAAGTCAGCATACTCGGAAAGTGAGGTCACCACACCCAGAAGTGAGGTCACCACAACCGGAAGGCAGCTCAGCAAACCCAGAAGTGAGGTCAGCAGACCCGGAAGTGAGGTCAGGAGACCCAGAAAGTGAGGTCAGCAAACCCGGAAGTGAGGTCACCTGACCCAGAAAGTGAGGTCTGCTAACCCTGAAGTGAGGTCAGAAAACCCGGAAGTGATGTCACCAAAACCAGAGTTGAGGACGGACAACGCGGAAACTGAAGTCAGCATACTAGGAAAGTGAGGTCAGCAGTCCCGGAAGTGAGGTCAGCATACCCGGAAGCGAGGACAGCAGACCCAGAAGTGAGGCCAGCAAACCCAAAAAGTGAGGTCAGCATATCCGTAAGTGACGTCACAAAACCCGGAAGTGAGGTCAGCATATCCGGAAGTGACGTCACAAAACCCGGAAGTGAGGTCAGCATACCCGGAAGTGAGGTCAGGAGACCCGGAAGTGAGTTCAGCAGACCCAGAAAGTGAGGGCGAGAAACCTGGAAGTGAGGTCAGAAAACCCGGAAGTGATGTCACCTATACCAGAGTTGTGGGCAGACCTCGCGGAAAGTGAAGTCAGCATACTCGGAAAGTGAGGTCACCACACCCAGAAGTGAGGTCACCACACCCGGAATTGAGGTCAGCAGACCCGGAATTTGAGGACTGCTAACTTGGAACTGAGGTCAGCAAACCCAGAAGTGAGGTCACTAAACCCGGAAGTGAGGTCAGCAAACGCGTAAAGTGAGGTCAGCATACTCAGAAAGTGAGGTCGGAGAACCTGGAAGTGAGGTCAGCAAATCCGGAAGTGAGGTCAGCAAACCCGGAAATGAGGTCAGCAAACCCAGAAGTGACGTCATTAAACCCGGAAGTGAGGTCAGCAAACCCAGAAGTGAGGTAAGCAGACCCGGAAAGTGAGGTCTGCTAACTCGGATGTGAGGTCAGCATACCCGGAAGTGAGGCCAGCAAACCCAAAAAGTGAGGTCATCATATCCGGTAGTGATGTCACTAAACCCTGAAGTGAGGTCATCATACCCGGAAGTGATGTAAGGAGACCCGGAAGTGAGTTCAGCAGACTTAGAAAGTGAAAGCGGCAAACACGGAAGTGAGGTCAGCAGACCCGGAAGTGAGGTCAGCAGACCCGGAAGTGAGGTCAGCAGACCCGGAAGTGAGGTAAGCAGACCCAGAAGTGAGTCCAGCAAACCCAAAAATTGAGGTCAGCATATCCGAAAGTGAGGTCACCAAACCCGGAAGTGAGGTCAGCATACCCGGAAGTGAGGTCAGGAGACCCGGAAGTGAGTTCAGCAGACCCAGAAAGTGAGGGCGGGAAACCTGGAAGTGAGGTCAGAAAACCCGGAAGTGATGTCACCTATACCAGAGTTGTGGGCAGACCTCGCGGAAAGTGAAGTCAGCATACTCGGAAAGTGAGGTCACCACACCCAGAAGTGAGGTCACCACACCCGGAATTGAGGTCAGCAGACCCGGAATTTGAGGACTGCTAACTTGGAACTGAGGTCAGCAAACCCAGAAGTGAGGTCACTAAACCCGGAAGTGAGGTCAGCAAACGCGTAAAGTGAGGTCAGCATACTCAGAAAGTGAGGTCGGAAAACCTGGAAGTGAGGTCAGCAAATCCGGAAGTGAGGTCAGCAAACCCGGAAATGAGGTCAGCAAACCCAGAAGTGACGTCATTAAACCCGGAAGTGAGGTCAGCATACCCGGAAGTGAGGTAAGCAGACCCGGAAAGTGAGGTCTGCTAACTCGGATGTGAGGTCAGCATACCCGGAAGTGAGGCCAGCAAACCCAAAAAGTGAGGTCATCATATCCGGTAGTGATGTCACTAAACCCTGAAGTGAGGTCATCATACCCGGAAGTGATTTAAGGAGACCCGGAAGTGAGTTCAGCAGACATAGAAAGTGAAAGCGGCAAACCCGGAAGTGAGGTCAGCAGACCCGGAAGTGAGGTCAGCAGACCCGGAAGTGAGGTCAGCAGACCCGGAAGTGAGGTAAGCAGAACCAGAAGTGAGTCCAGCAAACCCAAAAATTGAGGTCAGCATATCCGGAAGTGAGGTCACCAAACCCGGAAGTGAGGTCACCTGACCCAGAAAGTGAGGTCTGCTAAACCGGAAGTGAGGTCAGAAAACCCAGAAGTTAGGTCACCACACCCGGAAGTGAGGTCACCACACCCGGAAATGAGGTACAGCAGACCCGGAAGTGAGGTCACCTGACCCAGAAAGTGAGGTCTGCTAACCCTGAAGTGAGGTCAGGAAACCCGGAAGTGGTGTCACCAAAACCAGAGTTGAGGACACACCTCGCGGAAAGTGAAGTCAGCATACTCGGAAAGTGAGGTCAGCAGTCCCGGAAGAGAGGTCAGCATACCCAGAAGTGTGGTAAGCAGACCCGGAAAGTGAGGTCTGCTAACTCGGATGTGAGGTCACCACACCCGGAAGTGAGGTCACCACACACGGAAGTGAGGTCACCACACCCGGAAGTGAGGTCAGCAGACCCGGAAGTGAGGTCAGCAGACCCAGAAGTGAGGCCAGCAAACCCAAAAATTGAGGTCAGCATATCCGGAAGTGAGGTCACCAAACCCGGAAGTGAGGTCACCTGACCCAGAAAGTGCGGTCTGCTAACCCGGAAGTGAGGTCAGAAAACCCGGAAGTGATGTCACCTATACTAGATTTGAGGACATAAAACGCGGAAAGTGAAGTCAGCATACTCGGAAAGTGAGGTCACCACACCCAGAAGTGAGGTCACCACACCCGGAAGGCAGCTCAGCAAACCCAGAAGTGAGGTCAGCAGACCCGGAAGTGAGGTCAGGAGACCCAGAAAGTGAGGTCACCAAACACGGAAGTGAGGTCACCTGACCCAGAAAGTGAGGTCTGCTAACCCTGAAGTGAGGTCAGAAAACCCGGAAGTGATGTCACCAAAACCAGAGTTGAGGACAGGCAACGCGGAAAGTGAAGTCAGCATACTCGGAAAGTGAGGTCAGCAGTCCCAGAAGTGAGGTCAGCATACCCGGAAGTGAGGTCAGCAGACCCAGAAGTGAGGCCAGCAAACCCAAAAATTGAGGTCAGCATATCCGGAAGTGAGGTCACCAAACCCGGAAGTGAGGTCACCTGACCCAGAAAGTGAGGTCTGCTAACCCGGAAGTGAGGTCAGAACACCCGGAAGTGATGTCACCTATACTAGATTTGAGGACAGAAAACGCGGAAAGTGAAGTCAGCATACTCGGAAAGTGAGGTCACCACACCCAGAAGTGAGGTCACCACACCCGGAAGGCAGCTCAGCAAACCCGGAAGTGAGGTCAGAAGACCCGGAAGTGAGTTCAGGAGACCCAGAAAGTGAGGTCAGCAAACCCGGAAGTGAGGTCACCTGACCCAGAAAGTGAGGTCTGCTAACCCTGAAGTGAGGTCAGAAAACCCGGAAGTGATGTCACCAAAACCAGAGTTGAGGACAGACAACACGGAAAGTGAAGTCAGCATACTAGGAAAGTGAGGTCAGCAGTCCCGGAAGTGAGGTCAGCATACCCGGAAGTGAGGTCAGCAGACCCAGACGTGAGGCCAGCAATCCCAAAAAGTGAGGTCAGCATATCCGTAAGTGACGTCACAAAACCCGGAAGTGAGGTCAGCATATCCGGAAGTGACGTCACAAAACCCGGAAGTGAGGTCAGCATACCCGGAAGTGAGGTCAGGAGACCCGGAAGTGAGTTCAGCAGACCCAGAAAGTGAGGGCGGGAAACCTGGAAGTGAGGTCAGAAAACCCGGAAGTGATGTCACCTATACCAGAGTTGTGGGCAGACCTCGCGGAAAGTGAAGTCAGCATACTCGGAAAGTGAGGTCACCACACCCAGAAGTGAGGTCACCACACCCGGAATTGAGGTCAGCAGACCCGGAATTTGAGGACTGCTAACTTGGAACTGAGGTCAGCAAACCCAGAAGTGCGGTCACTAAACCCGGAAGTGAGGTCAGCAAACGCGTAAAGTGAGGTCAGCATACTCAGAAAGTGAGGTCGGAAAACCTGGAAGTGAGGTCAGCAAACCCGGAAGTGAGGTCAGCAAACCCAGAACTGACGTCATTAAACCCGGAAGTGAGGTCAGCATACCCGGAAGTGAGGTAAGCAGACCCGGAAAGTGAGGTCTGCTAACTCGGATGTGAGGTCAGCATACTTGGAAGTGAGGCCAGCAAACCCAAAATGTGAGGTCAGCATATCCGGAAGTGATGTCACTAAACCCTGAAGTGAGGTCATCATACCCGGAAGTGATGTAAGGAGACCCGGAAGTGAGTTCAGCAGACTTAGAAAGTGAGGGCGGCAAACCCAGAAGTGAGGTCACCAAACCCGGAAGTGAGGTCACCTGACCCAGAAAGTGAGGTCTGCTAACCCTGAAGTGAGGTCAGAAAACCCGGAAGAGAGGTCAGCAAACGCGTAAAGTGAGGTCAGCATACTCAGAAAGTGAGGTCGGAGAACCCGGAAGTGAGGTCACCACACCCGGAAGTGAGGTCACCACACCCGGAAGTGAGGTACAGCAGACCCAAAAGTGAAGTCAGCAGACCTAGAATTGAGGTCACCACACCCGCAAGTGAGGTCAGCAGACCCAGAAAGTGAGGTCAGCAAACCCGGAAGGGAGGTCACCACACCCAGAAGTGAGGTCACCACACTCGGAAGTGAGGTCAGCAGACCCGTAATTTGAGGACTGCTAACTTGGAACTGAGGTCTGCCCACTCAGAAAGTGAGGTCGGAAAACCCGGAAGTGAGGTCACCACACCCGGAAGTGAGGTCAGCAGACCCGGAAGTGTGGTTAGCAGACCCAGAAGTGAGGTCACAAAACCTGGAAGTAAGTAAGCAGACCCAGAAAGTGAGGTCAGCAAACCCAGAAGTGAGGTCACCACACCCGGAAGTGAGGTCACCACACCCGGAAGTGAGGTCAGCAGACCCGGAATTTGAGGACTGCTAACTTGGAACTGAGGTTTGCATACTCAGAAAGTGAGGTCGGAAAACCCAGAAGTGAGGTCACCAAACCCAGAAGTGAGGTCACCAAACCCGGAAGTGAGGTCAGCAGACCCAGAAAGTGAGGTCAGCATAATCAGAAAGTGAGGTCAGCAAACCCAGAAGTGAGGTCACCAAACACGGAAGTGAGGTCAGCAAACCGGGAAGTCAGGCCAGCAAACCCAGAAGTGACATCACTAAACCCGGAAGTGAGGTCAGCACACCCGGAAGTGAGGTAAGCAGACCCGGAAAGTGAGGTCTGCTAACCCGGAACTCAGGTCAGCAAACAAAGAATTGACGTCACTAAACCCAGAAGAGAGGTCAGCAAACGCGTAAAGTGAGGTCAGCATACTCAGAAAGTGACGGCGGCAAACCCGTAAGTGAGCTCAGCAAACTCGGAAGTGAGGTCACCACACCCGGAAGTGAGGTCACCACACCCGGAAGTGAGGTCAGCAAACCCAAAAGTGAGGTCAGCAGACCCAGAAGTGAGGTCACAAAACCCGGAAGTAAGTAAGCAGACCCAGAAAGTGAGGTCAGCAAACCCAGGAGTGAGGTCTCCACACCCGGAAGTGAGGTCACCACACCCGGAAGTGAGGTCAGCAGACCCAGAAAGTGAGGTCAGCAGACCCGGAAGTGAGGTCAGCAGACCCAGAAGTGAGGTCAAAAAACCCGGAAGTAAGTAAGCAGACCCAGAAAGTGAGGTCAGCAAACCCAGAAGTGAGGTCACCACACCCGGAAGTGAGGTCACAACACCCGGAAGTGAGGCCAGCAAACCCAAAAATTGAGGTCAGCATATCCGGAAGTGAGGTCACCAAACCCGGAAGTGAGGTCACCGGACCCAGAAATTGAGGTCTGCTAACCCTGAAGTGAGGTCAGAAAACCCGGAAGAGAGGTCAGCAAACGCGTAAAGTGAGGTCAGCATACTCAGAAAGTGAGGTCGGAAAACCCGGAACTGAGGTCACCACACCCGGAAATGAGGTCACCACACCCGGAAGTGAGGTACTGCAGACCTGGAAGTGAGGTCAGCAGACCCAAAAAGTGAGGTCACCACACCCGCAAGTGAGGTCAGCAGACCCAGAAAGTGAGATCAGCAAACCCGGAAGGGAGGTCACCACACCCAGAAGTGAGGTCACCACACCTGGAAGTGAGGTCAGCAGACCCGGAATTTGAGGACTGCTAACTTGGAACTGAGGTTAGCATACTCAGAAAGTGAGGTCGGAAAACCCAGAAGTGAGGTCACCAAACCCAGAAGTGAGGTCACCAAACCCGGAAGTGAGGTCAGCAGACCCAGAAAGTGAGGTCAGCATAATCAGAAAGTGAGGTCGGCAAACCCAGAAGTGAGGTCACCAAACCCGGAAGTGAGGTCAGCAAACCGGGAAGTGAGGTCAGCATACCCAGAAAGTGAGGTCAGCATAATCAGAACGTGAGGTCGGCAAACCCAGAAGTGAGGTCACCAAACACGGAAGTGAGGTCAGCAAACCGGGAAGTCAGGCCAGCAAACCCAGAAGTGACATCACTAAACCCGGAAGTGAGGTCAGCACACCCGGAAGTGAGGTAAGCAGACCCGGAAAGTGAGGTCTGCTAACCCGGAACTCAGGTCAGCAAACGAAGAATTGACGTCACAAAACCCGGAAGAGAGGTCAGCAAACGCATAAAGTGAGGTCAGCATACTCAGAAAGTGAGGGCGGCAAACCCGTAAGTGAGCTCAGCAAACCCGGAAGTGAGGTCACCACACCCGGAAGTGAGGTCACCACACCCGGAAGTGAGGTCAGCAGACCCGGAAGTGAGGTCAGCAGACCCAGAAGTGAGGTCACAAAACCCAGAAGTAAGTAAGCAGACCCAGAAAGTGAGGTCAGCAAACCCGGAAGTGAGGTCACCTGACCCAGATAGTGAGGTCTGCTAACCCTGAAGTGAAGTCAGAAAACCCGGAAGTGATGTCACCAAAACCAGAGTAGAGGACAGAGAACGCGGAAAGTGAAGTCAGCATACTCGGAAAGTGAGGTCAGCAGTCCCGGAAGTGAGGTCAGCATACCCGGAACTGAGGTCAGCAGACCCAGAAGTGAGGTCAGCAAACCCAAAAAGTGAGGTCAGCATATCCGGAAGTGACGTCACAAAACCCGGAAGTGAGGTCAGCATATCCGGAAGTGACGTCACAAAACCCGGAAGTGAGGTCAGCAGATCCAGAATTGTGGCTAGCAAATCCAAAATGTGAGGTCAGCATACCCGGAAGTGAGTTCAGGAGACCCGGAAGTGAGTTCAGCAGACTTAGAAAGTGAGGTCGGCAAACCCGGAAGTGAGGTCACCAAACCCGGAAGTGAGGTCACCTGACACAGAAAGTGAGGTCTGTGAACCCTGAAGTGAGTTCAGAAAACCCGGAAGTGAGGTCAGCAGACCCGGAAGTGAGGTCAGCATACTCAGAAAGTGAGGTCAGCAAACCCAGAACTGATGTCACCAAACCCGGAAGTGAGGTCACCTGACCCAGAAAGTGAGGTCTGCTAACCCTGAAGTGAGGTCAGTAAACCTGGAAGTGATGTCACCAAAACCAGAGTTGAGGACAGACAACGCGGAAAGTGAAGTCAGCATACTCGGAAAGTGAGGTCAGCAGTCCCGGAAGTGAGGTCAGCAGACCCGGAAGTGAGGTCAGCAGACCCAGAAGTGAGGCCAGCAAACCCAAAAAGTGAGGTCAGCATAACCGGAAGTGACGTCACAAAACCCGGAAGTGAGGTCAGCATATCCGGAAGTGACGTCGCAAAACCCGGAAGTGAGGTCAGCATACCCGGAAGTGATGTCAGGAGACCGGGAAGTGAGTTCAGCAGACCCAGAAAGTGAGGGCGGCAAACCTGGAAGTGAGGTCACCAAACCCGGAAGTGAGGTCACCTGACCCAGAATGTGAGGTCTGCTAACCCTGAAGTGAGTTCAGATACCCGGAAGTGATGTCACCTATACCAGAGTTGCGGGCAGACCTCGCGGAAAGTGAAGTCAGCATACTCGGAAACTGAGGTCACCACACCCAGAAGTGAGGTCACCACACCCGGAATTGAGGTCAGCAGACCCGGAATTTGAGGACTGCTAACTTGGAACTGAGGTCAGCAAACCCAGAAGTGAGATCACTAAACACGGAAGTGAGGTCAGCATACGCGTAAAGTGAGGTCAGCATACTGAGAAAGTGTGGTCGGAAAACCCGGAAGTGAGGTCAGCAAACCCGGTAGTGAGGTCAGCAAACCCAGAAGTGACGTCATTAAACCCGGAAGTGACGTCACAAAACCCGGAAGTGAGGTCAGCATATCCGGAAGTGACGTCACAAAACCCGGAAGTGAGGTCAGCAGATCCAGAATTGTGGCTAGCAAATCCAAAATGTGAGGTCAGCATACCCGGAAGTGAGTTCAGGAGACCCGGAATTGAGTTCAGCAGACTTAGAAAGTGAGGGCGGCAAACCCGGAAGTGAGGTCACCAAACCCGGAAGTGAGGTCACCTGACACAGAAAGTGAGGTCTGTGAACCCTGAAGTGAGTTCAGAAAACCCGGAAGTGAGGTCAGCAGACCCGGAAGTGAGGTCAGCATACTCAGAAAGTGAGGTCACCACACCCGGAAGTGAGGTACAGCAGACCCGGAAGTGAGGTCACCTGACCCAGAAAGTGAGGTCTGCTAACCCTGAAGTGAGGTCAGTAAACCTGGAAGTGATGTCACCAAAACCAGAGTTGAGGACAGACAACGCGGAAAGTGAAGTCAGCATACTCGGAAAGTGAGGTCAGCAGTCCCGGAAGTGAGGTCAGCAGACCCGGAAGTGAGGTCAGCAGACCCAGAAGTGAGGCCAGCAAACCCAAAAAGTGAGGTCAGCATAACCGGAAGTGACGTCACAAAACCCGGAAGTGAGGTCAGCATATCCGGAAGTGACGTCGCAAAACCCGGAAGTGAGGTCAGCATACCCGGAAGTGATGTCAGGAGACCGGGAAGTGAGTTCAGCAGACCCAGAAAGTGAGGGCGGCAAACCTGGAAGTGAGGTCACCAAACCCGGAAGTGAGGTCACCTGACCCAGAAAGTGAGGTCTGCTAACCCTGAAGTGAGTTCAGATACCCGGAAGTGATGTCACCTATACCAGAGTTGCGGGCAGACCTCGCGGAAAGTGAAGTCAGCATACTCGGAAAGTGAGGTCACCACACCCAGAAGTGAGGTCACCACACCCGGAATTGAGGTCAGCAGACCCGGAATTTGAGGACTGCTAACTTGGAACTGAGGTCAGCAAACCCAGAAGTGAGATCACTAAACACGGAAGTGAGGTCAGCATACGCGTAAAGTGAGGTCAGCATACTGAGAAAGTGTGGTCGGAAAACCCGGAAGTGAGGTCAGCAAACCCGGTAGTGAGGTCAGCAAACCCAGAAGTGACGTCATTAAACCCGGAAGTGACGTCACAAAACCCGGAAGTGAGGTCAGCATATCCGGAAGTGACGTCACAAAACCCGGAAGTGAGGTCAGCAGATCCAGAATTGTGGCTAGCAAATCCAAAATGTGAGGTCAGCATACCCGGAAGTGAGTTCAGGAGACCCGGAATTGAGTTCAGCAGACTTAGAAAGTGAGGGCGGCAAACCCGGAAGTGAGGTCACCAAACCCGGAAGTGAGGTCACCTGACACAGAAAGTGAGGTCTGTGAACCCTGAAGTGAGTTCAGAAAACCCGGAAGTGAGGTCAGCAGACCCGGAAGTGAGGTCAGCATACTCAGAAAGTGAGGTCGGAAAACCCGGAAGTGAGGTTACCACACCCGGAAGTGAGGTCACCACACCCGGAAGTGAGGTACAGCAGACCTGGAAGTGAGGTCAGCAGACCCAGAAGTGACGTCATTAAACCCGGAAGTGAGGTCATCATACCCGGAAGTGAGGTAAGCAGACCCGGAAACTGAGGTCTGCTAACTCGGATGTGAGGTCAGCATACCCGGAAGTGAGGCCAGCAAACCCAAAAATTGAGGTCAGCATATCCGCAAGTGAGGTCACCAAACCCGGAAGTGAGGTCACCTGACCCAGAAAGTGAGGTCTGCTAACCCGGAAGTTAGGTCAGAAAACCCGGAAGTTAGGTCACCACACCCGGAAGTGAGGTCACCACACCCGGATGTGAGGTACAGCAGACCCGGAAGTGAGGTCACCTGACCCAGAAAGTGAGGTCTGCTAACCCTGAAGTGAGGTCAGAAAACCCGGAAGTGATGTCACCAAAACCAGAGTTGAGGACAGACCTCACGGAAAGTGAAGTCAGCATACTCGGAAAGTGAGGTCAGCAGTCCCGGAAGAGAGGTCAGCATACCCGGAAGTGTGGTAAGCAGACCCGGAAAGTGAGGTCTGCTAACTCGGATGTGAGGTCACCACATTCAGAAGTGAGGTCACCAC
This sequence comes from Coturnix japonica, assembly GCF_054131305.1. NCBI lineage: Eukaryota > Metazoa > Chordata > Aves > Galliformes > Phasianidae > Coturnix > Coturnix japonica. The sequence continues at coordinate 8,047,499 of NC_140688.1, read as the reverse complement.
ACCCGGAAGTGAGGTCAGCAGACCCGGAAGTGAGGTCAGCAGACCCAGAAGTGAGGCCAGCAAACCCAAAAATTGAGGTCAGCATATCCGGTAGTGAGGTCACCAAACCCGGATGTGAGGTCACCTGACCCAGAAAGTGAGGTCTGCTAACCCGGAAGTGACGTCAGCAAACCCGGAAGTGAGGTCAGCATACTCGGAAAGTGAGGTCAGCAGTCCCGGAAGTGAGGTCAGCATACCCGGAAGTGAGGTCAGCAGACCCAGAAGTGAGGCCAGCAAACCCAAAAAGTGACGTCAGCATATCAGGAAGTGACGTCACAAAACCCGGAAGTGAGGTCAGCATACTCGGAAAGTGAGGTCAGCAGTCCCGGAAGTGAGGTCAGCATACCCGGATGTGAGGTCAGCATACCCAGAAGTGAGGTCACAAAACCCGGAAGTAAGTAAGCAGACCCATAAAGTGAGGTCACCACACCCGGAAGTGAGGTCACCACACCCGGAAGTGAGGTCAGCAGACCCGGAAGTGAGGTCAGCAGACCCAGAAGTGAGGCCAGCAAACCCAAAAATTGAGGTCAGCATATCCGGAAGTGAGGTCACCAAACCCGGAAGTGAGGTCACCTGACCCAGAAAGTGAGGTCTGCTAACCCTGAAGTGATGTCAGAAAACCCGGAAGTGATGTCACCTATACTAGATTTGAGGACAGAAAACGCGGAAAGTGAAGTCAGCATACTCGGAAAGTGAGGTAACCACACCCAGAAGTGAGGTCACCACACCCGGAAGTGAGGTCAGCATACCCGGAAGTGAGGTCAGGAGACCCGGAAGTGAGTTCAGGAGACCCAGAAAGTGAGGTCAGCAAACCCGGAAGTGAGGTCACCTGACCCAGAAAGTGAGGTCTGCTAACCCTGAAGTGAGGTCAGAAAACCCGGAAGTGATGTCACCAAAACCAGAGTTGAGGACAGACAACGCGGAAAGTGAAGTCAGCATACTCGGAAAGTGAGGTCAGCAGTCCCGGAAGTGAGGTCAGCATACCCGGAAGTGAGGTCAGCAGACCCAGAAGTGAGGCCAGCAAACCCAAAAAGTGAGGTCAGCATATCCGGAAGTGACGTCACAAAACCCGGAAGTGAGGTCAGCATACTCGGAAAGTGAGGTCAGCAGTCCCGGAAGTGAGGTCAGCATACCCGGAAGTGAGGTCAGCAGACCCAGAAGTGAGGCCAGCAAACCCAAAAAGTGAGGTCAGTATATCCGGAAGTGACGTCAGAATACCCGGAAGTGAGGTCAGCATACCCGGAAGTGTGGTAAGAAGACCCGGAAAGTGAGGTCTGCTGACTCGGATGTGAGGTCAGCATACCCAGAAGTGAGGTAACAAAACCCAGAAGTAAGTAAGCAGACCCAGAAAGTGAGGTCACCACATTCGGAAGTGAGGTCACCACACCCGGAAGTGAGGTCAGCAGACCCGGAAGTGAGGTCAGCAGACCCGGAAGTGAGGTCAGCAGACCCAGAAGTGAGGCCAGCAAACCCAAAAATTGAGGTCAGCATATCCGGAAGTGAGGTCACCAAACCCGGTAGTGTGGTCACCTGACCCAGAAAGTGAGGTCTGCTAACCCGGAAGTGAGGTCAGAAAACCCGGAAGTGATGTCACCTATACTAGACTTGAGGCCAGAATACGCGGAAAGTGAAGTCAGCATACTCGGAAAGTGAGGACACCACACCCAGAAGTGAGGTCACCACACCCGGAAGGCAGCTCAGCAAACCCGGAAGTGAGGTCAGCAGACCCGGAAGTGAGTTCAGGAGACCCAGAAAGTGATGTCAGCAAACCCGGAAGTGAGGTCACCTGACCCAGAAAGTGAGGTCTGCTAACCCTGAAGTGAGGTCAGAAAACCCGGAAGTGATGTCACCAAAACCAGAGTTGAGGACAGACAACGCGGAAAGTGAAGTCAGCATACTCGGAAAGTGAGGTCAGCAGTCCCGGAAGTGAGGTCAGCATACCCGGAAGTGAGGTCAGCATATCCGGAAGTGACGTCACAAAACCCGGAAGTGAGGTCAGCATATCCGGAAGTGACGTCACAAAACCCGGAAGTGAGGTCAGCATACCCGGAAGTGAGGTCAGGAGACCCGGATGTGAGTTCAGCAGACCCAGAAAGTGAGGGCGTCAACCTGGAAGTGAGGTCACCAAACCCGGAAGTGAGGTCACCTGACACAGAAAGTGAGGTCTGCTAACCCTGAAGTGAGGTCAGAAAATCCGGAAGAGAGTTCAGCAAACGCGTAAAGTGAGGTCAGCATCCTCAGAAAGTGAGGTCGGAAAACCCGGAAGTGAGGTCACCACACCCGGAAGTGAGGTCACCACACACGGAAGTGAGGTACAGCAGACCCGGAAGTGAGGTCACCTGACCCAGGAAGTGAGGTCTGCTAACCCTGAAGTGAGGTCAGAAAACCCGGAAGTGGTGTCACCAAAACCAGAGTTGAGGACAGACCTCGCGGAAAGTGAAGTCAGCATACTCGGAAAGTGAGGTCAGCAGTCCCGGAAGTGAGGTCAGCATACCCGGAAGTGTGGTAAGCAGACCCGGAAAGTGAGGTCTGCTAACTCGGATGTGAGGTCACCACACCCGGAAGTGAGGTCACCACACCCGGAAGTGAGGTCACCACACCCGGAAGTGAGGTCAGCAGACCCAGAAGTGAGGCCAGCAAACCCAAAAATTGAGGTCAGCATATCCGGAAGTGAGGTCACCAAACCCGGAAGTGAGGTCACCTGACCCAGAAAGTGAGGTCTGCTAACCCGGAAGTGAGGTCAGAAAACCCGGAAGTTAGGTCACTACACCCGGAAGTGAGGTCACCACACCCGGAAGTGAGGTACAGCAGACCCGGAAGTGAGGTCACCTGACCCAGAAAGTGAGGTCTGCTAACCCTGAAGTGAGGTCAGAAAACCCGGAAGTGATGTCACCTATACTAGATTTTAGGACAGAAAACGCGGAAAGTGAAGTCAGCATACTCGGAAAGTGAGGTCACCACACCCAGAAGTGAGGTCACCACACCCGGAAGGCAGCTCAGCAAACCCGGAAGTGAGGTCAGCAGACCCGGAAGTGAGTTCAGGAGACCCAGAAAGTGAGGTCAGCAAACCCGGAAGTGAGGTCACCTGACCCAGAAAGTGAGGTCTGCTAACCCTGAAGTGAGGTCAGAAAACCCGGAAGTGATGTCACCAAAACCAGAGTTGAGGACAGACAACGTGGAAAGTGTAGTCAGCATACTCGGAAAGTGAGGTCAGCAGTCCCGGAAGTGAGGTCAGCATACCCGGAAGGCAGCTCAGCAAACCCGGAAATAAGGTCACCTGACCCAGAAAGTGAAGTCTGCTAACCCGGAAGTGAGGTCAGAAAACCCGGAAGTGATGTCACCTATACTAGATTTGAGGACAGAATACGCGGAAAGTGAAGTCAGCATACTCTGAAAGTGAGGTCACCACACCCAGAAGTGAGGTCACCACACCAGGAAGGCAGCTCAGCAAACCCGGAAGTGAGGTCAGCAGACCCGGAAGTGAGTTCAGGAGACCCAGAAAGTGAGGTCTGCTAACCCGGAAGTGAGGTCAGAAAACCCGGAAGTTAGGTCACTACACCCGGAAGTGAGGTCACCACACCCGGAAGTGAGGTACAGCAGACCCGGAAGTGAGGTCACCTGACCCAGAAAGTGAGGTCTGCTAACCCTGAAGTGAGGTCAGAAAACCCGGAAGTGATGTCACCTATACTAGATTTGAGGACAGAAAACGCGGAAAGTGAAGTCAGCATACTCGGAAAGTGAGGTCACCACACCCAGAAGTGAGGTCACCACACCCGGAAGGCAGCTCAGCAAACCCGGAAGTGAGGTCAGCAGACCCGGAAGTGAGTTCAGGAGACCCAGAAAGTGAGGTCAGCAAACCCGGAAGTGAGGTCACCTGACCCAGAAAGTGAGGTCTGCTAACCCTGAAGTGAGGTCAGAAAACCCGGAAGTGATGTCACCAAAACCAGAGATGAGGACAGACAACGCGGAAAGTGAAGTCAGCATACTCGGAAAGTGAGGTCAGCAGTCCCGGAAGTGAGGTCAGCATACCCGGAAGGCAGCTCAGCAAACCCGGAAATAAGGTCACCTGACCCAGAAAGTGAGGTCTGCTAACCCGGAAGTGAGGTCAGAAAACCCGGAAGTTATGTCACCTATACTAGATTTTAGGACAGAAAACGCGGAAAGTGAAGTCAGCATACTCGGAAAGTGAGGTCACCACACCGAGAAGTGAGGTCACCACACCCGGAAGGCAGCTCAGCAAACCCGGAAGTGAGGTCAGCAGACCCGGAAGTGAGTTCAGGAGACCCAGAAAGTGAGGTCAGCAAACCCGGAAGTGAGGTCACCTGACCCAGAAAGTGAGGTCTGCTAACCCTGAAGTGAGGTCAGAAAACCCGGAAGTGATGTCACCAAAACCAGAGTTGAGGACACACCTCGCGGAAAGTGAAGTCAGCATACTCGGAAAGTGAGGTCAGCAAATCCGGAAGAGAGGTCAGCATACCCGGAAGTGTGGTAAGCAGACCCGGAAAGTGAGGTCTGCTAACTCGGATGTGAGGTCACCACATCCGGAAGTGAGGTCACCACACCCAGAAGTGAGGTCAGCAGACCCGGAAGTGAGGTCAGCAGACCCAGAAGTGAGGCCAGCAAACCCAAAAATTGAGGTCAGCATATCCGGAAGTGAGGTCACCAAACCCGGAAGTGAGGTCACCTGACCCAGAAAGTGAGGTCTGCTAACCCGGAAGTGAGGTCAGAAAACCCAGAAGTTAGGTCACCACACCCGGAAGTGAGGTCACCACACCCGGAAGTGAGGTACAGCAGACCCGGAAGTGAGGTCACCTGACCCAGAAAGTGAGGTCTGCTAACCCTGAAGTGAGGTCAGAAAACCCGGAAGTGATGTCACCAAAACCAGAGTTGAGGACACACCTCGCGGAAAGTGAAGTCAGCATACTCGGAAAGTGAGGTCAGCAGTCCCGGAAGAGAGGTCAGCATACCCGGAAGTGTGGTAAGCAGACCCGGAAAGTGAGGTCTGCTAACTCGGATGTGAGGTCACCACACCTGGAAGTGAGGTCACCACACCCGGAAGTGAGGTCAGCAGACCCGGAAGTGAGGTCAGCAGACCCAGAAGTGAGGCCAGCAAACCCAAAAATTGAGGTCAGCATATCCGGAAGTGAGGTCACCAAACCCGGAAGTGAGGTCACCTGACCCAGAAAGTGAGGTCTGCTAACCCAGAAGTGAGGTCAGAAAAACCGGAAGTTAGGTCACCACACCCGGAAGTGAGGTCACCACACCCGGAAGTGAGGTACAGCAGACCCGGAAGTGAGGTCACCTGACCCAGAAAGTGAGGTCTGCTAACCCTGAAGTGAAGTCAGAAAACCCGGAAGTGATGTCACCAAAACCTAAGTTGAAGACACACCTCGCAAAAAGTAAAGTCAGCATACTCGGAAAGTGAGGTCAGCAGTCCCGGAAGTGAGGTCAGCATACCCGGAAGTGAGGTCAGCAGACCCAGAAGTGAGGCCAGCAAACCCAAAAAGTGAGGTCAGCATATCCGGAAGTGACGTCACAAAACCCGGAAGTGAGGTCAGCATATCCGGAAGTGACGTCACCACACCCGGAAGTGAGGTCAGCATACCCGGAAGTGAGGTCAGGAGACCCGGAAGTGAGTTCAGCAGACCCAGAAAGTGAGGGCGGCAAACCTGGAAGTGAGGTCACCAAACCCGGAAGTGAGGTCACCTGACCCAGAAAGTGATGTCTGCTAACCCTGAAGTGAGGTCAGAAAATCCGGAGGAGAGTTCAGCAAACGCGTAAAGTGAGGTCAGCATACTCAGAAAGTGAGGTCGGAAAACCCGGAAGTGAGGTCACCACACCCGGAAGTGAGGTCACCACACACGGAAGTGAGGTACAGCAGACCCGGAAGTGAGGTCACCTGACCCAGGAAGTGAGGTCTGCTAACCCTGAAGTGAGGTCAGAAAACCCGGAAGTGGTGTCACCAAAACCAGAGTTGAGGACAGACCTCGCGGAAAGTGAAGTCAGCATACTCGGAAAGTGAGGTCAGCAGTCCCGGAAGTGAGGTCAGCATACCCGGAAGTGTGGTAAGCAGACCCGGAAAGTGAGGTCTGCTAACTCGGATGTGAGGTCACCACACCCGGAAGTGAGGTCACCACACCCGGAAGTGAGGTCAGCAGACCCGGAAGTGAGGTCAGCATACCCAAAAGTGAGGCCAGCAAACCCAAAAATTGAGGTCAGCATATCCGGAAGTGAGGTCACCAAACCCGGAAGTGAGGTCACCTGACCCAGAAAGTGAGGTCTGCTAACCCGGAAGTGAGGTCAGAAAACCCGGAAGTTAGGTCACTACACCCGGAAGTGAGGTCACCACACCTGGAAGTGAGGTACAGCAGACCCGGAAGTGAGGTCACCTGACCCAGAAAGTGAGGTCTGCTAACCCTGAAGTGAGGTCAGAAAACCCGGAAGTGATGTCACCTATACTAGATTTGAGGACAGAAAACGCGGAAAGTGAAGTCAGCATACTCGGAAAGTGAGGTCACCACACCGAGAAGTGAGGTCACCACACCCGGAAGGCAGCTCAGCAAACCCGGAAGTGAGGTCAGCAGACCCGGAAGTGAGTTCAGGAGACCCAGAAAGTGAGGTCAGCAAACCCGGAAGTGAGGTCACCTGACCCAGAAAGTGAGGTCTGCTAACCCTGAAGTGAGGTCAGAAAACCCGGAAGTGATGTCACCAAAACCAGAGTTGAGGACAGACAACGCGGAAAGTGAAGTCAGCATACTCGGAAAGTGAGGTCAGCAGTCCCGGAAGTGAGGTCAGCATACCCGGAAGTGTGGTAAGCAGACCCAGAAAGTGAGGTCTGCTAACTCGGATGTGAGGTCACCACACCTGGAAGTGAGGTCACCACACCCGGAAGTGAGGTCAGCAGACCCGGAAGTGAGGTCAGCAGACCCAGAAGTGAGGCCAGCAAACCCAAAAATTGAGGTCAGCATATCCGGAAGTGAGGTCACCAAACCCGGAAGTGAGGTCACCTGACCCAGAAAGTGAGGTCTGCTAACCCAGAAGTGAGGTCAGAAAAACCGGAAGTTAGGTCACCACACCCGGAAGTGAGGTCACCACACCCGGAAGTGAGGTACAGCAGACCCGGAAGTGAGGTCACCTGACCCAGAAAGTGAGGTCTGCTAACCCTGAAGTGAGGTCAGAAAACCCGGAAGTGATGTCACCAAAACCAGAGTTGAGGACACACCTCGCGGAAAGTGAAGTCAGCATACTCGGAAAGTGAGGTCAGCAGTCCCGGAAGAGAGGTCAGCATACCCGGAAGTGTGGTAAGCAGACCCGGAAAGTGAGGTCTGCTAACTCGGATGTGAGGTCACCACACCCGGAAGTGAGGTCACCACACCCGGAAGTGAGGTCAGCAGACCCGGAAGTGAGGTCAGCAGACCCAGAAGTGAGGCCAGCAAACCCAAAAATTGAGGTCAGCATATCCGGAAGTGAGGTCACCAAACCCGGAAGTGAGGTCACCTGACCCAGAAAGTGAGGTCTGCTAACCCGGAAGTGAGGTCAGAAAACCCGGAAGTGATGTCACCTATACTAGATTTGAGGACAGAAAACGCGGAAAGTGAAGTCAGCATACTCGGAAAGTGAGGTCACCACACCCAGAAGTGAGGTCACCACACCCGGAAGGCAGCTCAGCAAACCCGGAAGTGAGGTCAGCAGACCCGGAAGTGAGTTCAGGAGACCCAGAAAGTGAGGTCAGCAAACCCGGAAGTGAGGTCACCTGACCCAGAAAGTGAGGTCTGCTAACCCTGAAATGAGGTCAGAAAACCCGGAAGTGATGTCACCAAAACCAGAGTTGAGGACAGACAACGCGGAAAGTGAAGTCAGCATACTCAGAAAGTGAGGTCAGCAGACCCGGAAGTGAGGTCAGCATACCCGGAAGTGTGGTAAGCAGACCCGGAAAGTGAGGTCTGCTAACTCGGATGTGAGGTCACCACATCCGGAAGTGAGGTCACCACACCCAGAAGTTAGGTCAGCAGACCCGGAAGTGTGGTCAGCAGACCCAGAAGTGAGGCCAGCAAACCCAAAAATTGAGGTCAGCATATCCGGAAGTGAGGTCACCAAACCCGGAAGTGAGGTCACCTGACCCAGAAAGTGAGGTCTGCTAACCCGGAAGTGAGGTCAGAAAACCCAAAACCCGGAAGTTAGGTCACCACACCCGGAAGTGAGGTCACCACACCCGGAAGTGAGGTACAGCAGACCCGGAAGTGAGGTCACCTGACCCAGAAAGTGAGGTCTGCTAACCCTGAAGTGAGGTCAGAAAACCCGGAAGTGATGTCACCAAATCCAGAGTTGAGGACACACCTCGCGGAAAGTGAAGTCAGCATACTCGGAAAGTGAGGTCAGCAGTCCCGGAAGAGAGGTCAGCATACCCGGAAGTGTGGTAAGCAGACCCGGAAAGTGAGGTCAGCATATCCGGAAGTGACGTCACAAAACCCGGAAGTGAGGTCAGCATATCCGGAAGTGACGTCACAAAACCCGGAAGTGAGGTCAGCAGATCCAGAATTGTGGCTAGCAAATCCAAAATGTGAGGTCAGCATACCCGGAAGTGAGGTCACCAAACCCGGAAGTGAGGTCACCTGACCCAGAAAGTGAGGTCTGCTAACCCAGAAGTGAGGTCAGAAAAACCGGAAGTTAGGTCACCACACCCGGAAGTGAGGTCACCACACCCGGAAGTGAGGTACAGCAGACCCGGAAGTGAGGTCACCTGACCCAGAAAGTGAGGTCTGCTAACCCTGAAGTGAGGTCAGAAAACCCGGAAGTGATGTCACCAAAACCAGAGTTGAGGACACACCTCGCGGAAAGTGAAGTCAGCATACTCGGAAAGTGAGGTCAGCAGTCCCGGAAGAGAGGTCAGCATACCCGGAATTGTGGTAAGCAGACCCGGAAAGTGAGGTCTGCTAACTCGGATGTGAGGTCACCACACCCGGAAGTGAGGTCACCACACCCGGAAGTGAGGTCAGCAGACCCGGAAGTGAGGTCAGCAGACCCAGAAGTGAGGCCAGCAAACCCAAAAATTGAGGTCAGCATATCCGGAAGTGAGGTCACCAAAACCGGAAGTGAGGTCACCTGACCCAGAAAGTGAGGTCTGCTAACCCGGAAGTGAGGTCAGAAAACCCGGAAGTGATGTCACCTATACTAGATTTGAGGACAGAAAACGCGGAAAGTGAAGTCAGCATACTCGGAAAGTGAGGTCACCACACCCAGAAGTGAGGTCACCACACCCGGAAGGCAGCTCAGCAAACCCGGAAGTGAGGTCAGCAGACCCGGAAGTGAGTTCAGGAGACCCAGAAAGTGAGGTCAGCAAACCCGGAAGTGAGGTCACCTGACCCAGAAAGTGAGGTCTGCTAACCCTGAAATGAGGTCAGAAAACCCGGAAGTGATGTCACCAAAACCAGAGTTGAGGACAGACAACGCGGAAAGTGAAGTCAGCATACTCAGAAAGTGAGGTCAGCAGACCCGGAAGTGAGGTCAGCATACCCGGAAGTGTGGTAAGCAGACCCGGAAAGTGAGGTCTGCTAACTCGGATGTGAGGTCACCACATCCGGAAGTGAGGTCACCACACCCAGAAGTTAGGTCAGCAGACCCGGAAGTGTGGTCAGCAGACCCAGAAGTGAGGCCAGCAAACCCAAAAATTGAGGTCAGCATATCCGGAAGTGAGGTCACCAAACCCGGAAGTGAGGTCACCTGACCCAGAAAGTGAGGTCTGCTAACCCGGAAGTGAGGTCAGAAAACCCAAAACCCGGAAGTTAGGTCACCACACCCGGAAGTGAGGTCACCACACCCGGAAGTGAGGTACAGCAGACCCGGAAGTGAGGTCACCTGACCCAGAAAGTGAGGTCTGCTAACCCTGAAGTGAGGTCAGAAAACCCGGAAGTGATGTCACCAAATCCAGAGTTGAGGACACACCTCGCGGAAAGTGAAGTCAGCATACTCGGAAAGTGAGGTCAGCAGTCCCGGAAGAGAGGTCAGCATACCCGGAAGTGTGGTAAGCAGACCCGGAAAGTGAGGTCAGCATATCCGGAAGTGACGTCACAAAACCCGGAAGTGAGGTCAGCATATCCGGAAGTGACGTCACAAAACCCGGAAGTGAGGTCAGCAGATCCAGAATTGTGGCTAGCAAATCCAAAATGTGAGGTCAGCATACCCGGAAGTGAGGTCACCAAACCCGGAAGTGAGGTCACCTGACCCAGAAAGTGAGGTCTGCTAACCCAGAAGTGAGGTCAGAAAAACCGGAAGTTAGGTCACCACACCCGGAAGTGAGGTCACCACACCCGGAAGTGAGGTACAGCAGACCCGGAAGTGAGGTCACCTGACCCAGAAAGTGAGGTCTGCTAACCCTGAAGTGAGGTCAGAAAACCCGGAAGTGATGTCACCAAAACCAGAGTTGAGGACACACCTCGCGGAAAGTGAAGTCAGCATACTCGGAAAGTGAGGTCAGCAGTCCCGGAAGAGAGGTCAGCATACCCGGAATTGTGGTAAGCAGACCCGGAAAGTGAGGTCTGCTAACTCGGATGTGAGGTCACCACACCCGGAAGTGAGGTCACCACACCCGGAAGTGAGGTCAGCAGACCCGGAAGTGAGGTCAACAGACCCAGAAGTGAGGCCAGCAAACCCAAAAATTGAGGTCAGCATATCCGGAAGTGAGGTCACCAAACCCGGAAGTGAGGTCACCTGACCCAGAAAGTGAGGTCTGCTAACCCGGAAGTGAGGTCAGAAAACCCGGAAGTGATGTCACCTATACTAGATTTGAGGACAGAAAACGCGGAAAGTGAAGTCAGCATACTCGGAAAGTGAGGTCACCACACCCAGAAGTGAGGTCACCACACCCGGAAGGCAGCTCAGCAAACCCGGAAGTGAGGTCAGCAGACCCGGAAGTGAGTTCAGGAGACCCAGAAAGTGAGGTCAGCAAACCCGGAAGTGAGGTCACCTGACTTAGAAAGTGAGGTCTGCTAACCCTGAAGTGAGGTCAGAAAACCCGGAAGTGATGTCACCAAAACCAGAGTTGAGGACAGACAACGCGGAAAGTGAAGTCAGCATACTCGGAAAGTGAGGTCAGCAGTCCCGGAAGTGAGGTCAGCATACCCGGAAGTGTGGTAAGCAGACCCGGAAAGTGAGGTCTGCTAACTCGGATGTGAGGTCACCACATCCAGAAGTGAGGTCACCACACCCAGAAGTGAGGTCAGCAGACCCGGAAGTGAGGTCAGCAGACCCAGAAGTGAGGCCAGCAAACCCAAAAATTGAGGTCAGCATATCCGGAATTGAGGTCACCAAACCCGGAAGTGAGGTCACCTGACCCAGAAAGTGAGGTCTGCTAACCCAGATGTGAGGTCAGAAAAACCGGAAGTTAGGTCACCACAACCGGAAGTGAGGTCACCGCACCCGGAAGTGAGGTACAGCAGACCCGGAAGTGAGGTCAGGAGACCCGGAAGTGAGTTCAGGAGACCCAGAAAGTGAGGTCAGCAAACCCGGAAGTGAGGTCACCTGACCCAGAAAGTGAGGTCTGCTAACCCTGAAGTGAGGTCAGAAAACCCGGAAGTGATGTCACCAAAACCAGAGTTGAGGACAGACAACGCGGAAAGTGAAGTCAGCATACTCGGAAAGTGAGGTCAGCAGTCCCGGAAGTGAGGTCAGCATACCCGGAAGTGAGGTCAGCAGACCCAGAAGTGAGGCCAGCAAACCCAAAAAGTGAGGTCAGCATATCCGGAAGTGACGTCACAAAACCCGGAAGTGAGGTCAGCATACTCGGAAAGTGAGGTCAGCAGTCCCAGAAGTGAGGTCAGCATACCCGGAAGTGAGGTCAGCAGACCCAGAAGTGAGGCCAGCAAACCCAAAAAGTGAGGTCAGTATATGCGGAAGTGACGTCAGAATACCCGGAAGTGAGGTCAGCATACCTGGAAGTGTGGTAAGAAGACCCGGAAAGTGAGGTCTGCTAACTCGGATGTGAGGTCAGCATACCCAGAAGTGAGGTAACAAAACCCAGAAGTAAGTAAGCAGACCCAGAAAGTGAGGTCACCACATCCGGAAGTGAGGTCACCACACCCGGAAGTGAGGTCAGCAGACCCGGAAGTGAGGTCAGCAGACCCGGAAGTGAGGTCAGCAGACCCAGAAGTGAGGCCAGCTAACCCAAAAATTGAGGTCAGCATATCCGGAAGTGATGTCACCAAACCCGGTAGTGTGGTCACCTGACCCAGAAAGTGAGGTCTGCTAACCCGGAAGTGAGGTCAGAAAACCCGGAAGTGATGTCACCTATACTAGATTTGAGGCCAGAATACGCGGAAAGTGAAGTCAGCATACTCGGAAAGTGAGGACACCACACCCAGAAGTGAGGTCACCACACCCGGAAGGCAGCTCAGCAAACCCGGAAGTGAGGTCAGCAGACCCGGAAGTGAGTTCAGGAGACCCAGAAAGTGATGTCAGCAAACCCGGAAGTGAGGTCACCTGACCCAGAAAGTGAGGTCTGCTAACCCTGAAGTGAGGTCAGAAAACCCGGAAGTGATGTCACCAAAACCAGAGTTGAGGACAGACAACGCGGAAAGTGAAGTCAGCATACTCGGAAAGTGAGGTCAGCAGTCCCGGAAGTGAGGTCAGCATACCCGGAAGTGAGGTCAGCATATCCGGAAGTGACGTCACAAAACCCGGAAGTGAGGTCAGCATATCCGGAAGTGACGTCACAAAACCCGGAAGTGAGGTCAGCATACCCGGAAGTGAGGTCAGCAGACCCGGATGTGAGTTCAGCAGACCCAGAAAGTGAGGGCGTCAACCTGGAAGTGAGGTCACCAAACCCGGAAGTGAGGTCACCTGACACAGAAAGTGAGGTCTGCTAACCCTGAAGTGAGGTCAGAAAATCCGGAAGAGAGTTCAGCAAACGCGTAAAGTGAGGTCAGCATCCTCAGAAAGTGAGGTCGGAAAACCCGGAAGTGAGGTCACCACACCCGGAAGTAAGGTCACCACACACGGAAGTGAGGTACAGCAGACCCGGAAGTGAGGTCACCTGACCCAGGAAGTGAGGTCTGCTAACCCTGAAGTGAGGTCAGAAAACCCGGAAGTGGTGTCACCAAAACCAGAGTTGAGGACAGACCTCGCGGAAAGTGAAGTCAGCATACTCGGAAAGTGAGGTCAGCAGTCCCGGAAGTGAGGTCAGCATACCCGGAAGTGTGGTAAGCAGACCCGGAAAGTGAGGTCTGCTAACTCGGATGTGAGGTCACCACACCCGGAAGTGAGGTCACCACACCCGGAAGTGAGGTCACCACACCCGGAAGTGAGGTCAGCAGACCCAGAAGTGAGGCCAGCAAACCCAAAAATTGAGGTCAGCATATCCGGAAGTGAGGTCACCAAACCCGGAAGTGAGGTCACCTGACCCAGAAAGTGAGGTCTGCTAACCCGGAAGTGAGGTCAGAAAACCCGGAAGTTAGGTCACTACACCCGGAAGTGAGGTCACCACACCCGGAAGTGAGGTACAGCAGACCCGGAAGTGAGGTCACCTGACCCAGAAAGTGAGGTCTGCTAACCCTGAAGTGAGGTCAGAAAACCCGGAAGTGATGTCACCTATACTAGATTTGAGGACAGAAAACGCGGAAAGTGAAGTCAGCATACTCGGAAAGTGAGGTCACCACACCCAGAAGTGAGGTCACCACACCCGGAAGGCAGCTCAGCAAACCCGCAAGTGAGGTCAGCAGACCCGGAAGTGAGTTCAGGAGACCCAGAAAGTGAGGTCAGCAAACCCGGAAGTGAGGTCACCTGACCCAGAAAGTGAGGTCTGCTAACCCTGAAGTGAGGTCAGAAAACCCGGAAGTGATGTCACCAAAACCAGAGTTGAGGACAGACAACGCGGAAAGTGAAGTCAGCATACTCGGAAAGTGAGGTCAGCAGTCCCGGAAGTGAGGTCAGCATACCCGGAAGGCAGCTCAGCAAACCCGGAAATAAGGTCACCTGACCCAGAAAGTGAAGTCTGCTAACCCGGAAGTGAGGTCAGAAAACCCGGAAGTGATGTCACCTATACTAGATTTGAGGACAGAATACGCGGAAAGTGAAGTCAGCATACTCTGAAAGTGAGGTCACCACACCCAGAAGTGAGGTCACCACACCAGGAAGGCAGCTCAGCAAACCCGGAAGTGAGGTCAGCAGACCCGGAAGTGAGTTCAGGAGACCCGGAAAGTGAGGTCTGCTAACCCGGAAGTGAGGTCAGAAAACCCGGAAGTTAGGTCACTACACCCGGAAGTGAGGTCACCACACCCGGAAGTGAGGTACAGCAGACCCGGAAGTGAGGTCACCTGACCCAGAAAGTGAGGTCTGCTAACCCTGAAGTGAGGTCAGAAAACCCGGAAGTGATGTCACCTATACTAGATTTGAGGACAGAAAACGCGGAAAGTGAAGTCAGCATACTCGGAAAGTGAGGTCACCACACCCAGAAGTGAGGTCACCACACCCGGAAGGCAGCTCAGCACACCCGGAAGTGAGGTCAGCAGACCCGGAAGTGAGTTCAGGAGACCCAGAAAGTGAGGTCAGCAAACCCGGAAGTGAGGTCACCTGACCCAGAAAGTGAGGTCTGCTAACCCTGAAGTGAGGTCAGAAAACCCGGAAGTGATGTCACCAAAACCAGAGATGAGGACAGACAACGCGGAAAGTGAAGTCAGCATACTCGGAAAGTGAGGTCAGCAGTCCCGGAAGTGAGGTCAGCATACCCGGAAGGCAGCTCAGCAAACCCGGAAATAAGGTCACCTGACCCAGAAAGTGAGGTCTGCTAACCCGGAAGTGAGGTCAGAAAACCCGGAAGTTATGTCACCTATACTAGATTTTAGGACAGAAAACGCGGAAAGTGAAGTCAGCATACTCGGAAAGTGAGGTCACCACACCGAGAAGTGAGGTCACCACACCCGGAAGGCAGCTCAGCAAACCCGGAAGTGAGGTCAGCAGACCCGGAAGTGAGTTCAGGAGACCCAGAAAGTGAGGTCAGCAAACCCGGAAGTGAGGTCACCTGACCCAGAAAGTGAGGTCTGCTAACCCTGAAGTGAGGTCAGAAAACCCGGAAGTGATGTCACCAAAACCAGAGTTGAGGACAGACAACGCGGAAAGTGAAGTCAGCATACTCGGAAAGTGAGGTCAGCAGTCCCGGAAGTGAGGTCAGCATACCCGGAAGTGTGGTAAGCAGACCCAGAAAGTGAGGTCTGCTAACTCGGATGTGAGGTCACCACACCTGGAAGTGAGGTCACCACACCCGGAAGTGAGGTCAGCAGACCCGGAAGTGAGGTCAGCAGACCCAGAAGTGAGGCCAGCAAACCCAAAAATTGAGGTCAGCATATCTGGAAGTGAGGTCACCAAACCCGGAAGTGAGGTCACCTGACCCAGAAAGTGAGGTCTGCTAACCCAGAAGTGAGGTCAGAAAAACCGGAAGTTAGGTCACCACACCCGGAAGTGAGGTCACCACACCCGGAAGTGAGGTACAGCAGACCCGGAAGTGAGGTCACCTGACCCAGAAAGTGAGGTCTGCTAACCCTGAAGTGAGGTCAGAAAACCCGGAAGTGATGTCACCAAAACCAGAGTTGAGGACACACCTCGCGGAAAGTGAAGTCAGCATACTCGGAAAGTGAGGTCAGCAGTCCCGGAAGAGAGGTCAGCATACCCGGAAGTGTGGTAAGCAGACCCGGAAAGTGAGGTCTGCTAACTCGGATGTGAGGTCACCACACCCGGAAGTGAGGTCACCACACCCGGAAGTGAGGTCAGCAGACCCGGAAGTGAGGTCAGCAGACCCAGAAGTGAGGCCAGCAAACCCAAAAATTGAGGTCAGCATATCCGGAAGTGAGGTCACCAAACCCGGAAGTGAGGTCACCTGACCCAGAAAGTGAGGTCTGCTAACCCGGAAGTGAGGTCAGAAAACCCGGAAGTTAGGTCACTACACCCGGAAGTGAGGTCACCACACCCGGAAGTGAGGTACAGCAGACCCGGAAGTGAGGTCACCTGACCCAGAAAGTGAGGTCTGCTAACCCTGAAGTGAGGTCAGAAAACCCGGAAGTGATGTCACCTATACTAGATTTGAGGACAGAAAACGCGGAAAGTGAAGTCAGCATACTCGGAAAGTGAGGTCACCACACCCAGAAGTGAGGTCACCACACCCGGAAGGCAGCTCAGCAAACCCGCAAGTGAGGTCAGCAGACCCGGAAGTGAGTTCAGGAGACCCAGAAAGTGAGGTCAGCAAACCCGGAAGTGAGGTCACCTGACCCAGAAAGTGAGGTCTGCTAACCCTGAAGTGAGGTCAGAAAACCCGGAAGTGATGTCACCAAAACCAGAGTTGAGGACAGACAACGCGGAAAGTGAAGTCAGCATACTCGGAAAGTGAGGTCAGCAGTCCCGGAAGTGAGGTCAGCATACCCGGAAGGCAGCTCAGCAAACCCGGAAATAAGGTCACCTGACCCAGAAAGTGAAGTCTGCTAACCCGGAAGTGAGGTCAGAAAACCCGGAAGTGATGTCACCTATACTAGATTTGAGGACAGAATACGCGGAAAGTGAAGTCAGCATACTCTGAAAGTGAGGTCACCACACCCAGAAGTGAGGTCACCACACCAGGAAGGCAGCTCAGCAAACCCGGAAGTGAGGTCAGCAGACCCGGAAGTGAGTTCAGGAGACCCAGAAAGTGAGGTCTGCTAACCCGGAAGTGAGGTCAGAAAACCCGGAAGTTAGGTCACTACACCCGGAAGTGAGGTCACCACACCCGGAAGTGAGGTACAGCAGACCCGGAAGTGAGGTCACCTGACCCAGAAAGTGAGGTCTGCTAACCCTGAAGTGAGGTCAGAAAACCCGGAAGTGATGTCACCTATACTAGATTTGAGGACAGAAAACGCGGAAAGTGAAGTCAGCATACTCGGAAAGTGAGGTCACCACACCCAGAAGTGAGGTCACCACACCCGGAAGGCAGCTCAGCACACCCGGAAGTGAGGTCAGCAGACCCGGAAGTGAGTTCAGGAGACCCAGAAAGTGAGGTCAGCAAACCCGGAAGTGAGGTCACCTGACCCAGAAAGTGAGGTCTGCTAACCCTGAAGTGAGGTCAGAAAACCCGGAAGTGATGTCACCAAAACCAGAGATGAGGACAGACAACGCGGAAAGTGAAGTCAGCATACTCGGAAAGTGAGGTCAGCAGTCCCGGAAGTGAGGTCAGCATACCCGGAAGGCAGCTCAGCAAACCCGGAAATAAGGTCACCTGACCCAGAAAGTGAGGTCTGCTAACCCGGAAGTGAGGTCAGAAAACCCGGAAGTTATGTCACCTATACTAGATTTTAGGACAGAAAACGCGGAAAGTGAAGTCAGCATACTCGGAAAGTGAGGTCACCACACCGAGAAGTGAGGTCACCACACCCGGAAGGCAGCTCAGCAAACCCGGAAGTGAGGTCAGCAGACCCGGAAGTGAGTTCAGGAGACCCAGAAAGTGAGGTCAGCAAACCCGGAAGTGAGGTCACCTGACCCAGAAAGTGAGGTCTGCTAACCCTGAAGTGAGGTCAGAAAACCCGGAAGTGATGTCACCAAAACCAGAGTTGAGGACAGACAACGCGGAAAGTGAAGTCAGCATACTCGGAAAGTGAGGTCAGCAGTCCCGGAAGTGAGGTCAGCATACCCGGAAGTGTGGTAAGCAGACCCAGAAAGTGAGGTCTGCTAACTCGGATGTGAGGTCACCACACCTGGAAGTGAGGTCACCACACCCGGAAGTGAGGTCAGCAGACCCGGAAGTGAGGTCAGCAGACCCAGAAGTGAGGCCAGCAAACCCAAAAATTGAGGTCAGCATATCCGGAAGTGAGGTCACCAAACCCGGAAGTGAGGTCACCTGACCCAGAAAGTGAGGTCTGCTAACCCAGAAGTGAGGTCAGAAAAACCGGAAGTTAGGTCACCACACCCGGAAGTGAGGTCACCACACCCGGAAGTGAGGTACAGCAGACCCGGAAGTGAGGTCACCTGACCCAGAAAGTGAGGTCTGCTAACCCTGAAGTGAGGTCAGAAAACCCGGAAGTGATGTCACCAAAACCAGAGTTGAGGACACACCTCGCGGAAAGTGAAGTCAGCATACTCGGAAAGTGAGGTCAGCAGTCCCGGAAGAGAGGTCAGCATACCCGGAAGTGTGGTAAGCAGACCCGGAAAGTGAGGTCTGCTAACTCGGATGTGAGGTCACCACACCCGGAAGTGAGGTCACCACACCCGGAAGTGAGGTCAGCAGACCCGGAAGTGAGGTCAGCAGACCCAGAAGTGAGGCCAGCAAACCCAAAAATTGAGGTCAGCATATCCGGAAGTGAGGTCACCAAACCCGGAAGTGAGGTCACCTGACCCAGAAAGTGAGGTCTGCTAACCCGGAAGTGAGGTCAGAAAACCCGGAAGTTAGGTCACTACACCCGGAAGTGAGGTCACCACACCCGGAAGTGAGGTACAGCAGACCCGGAAGTGAGGTCACCTGACCCAGAAAGTGAGGTCTGCTAACCCTGAAGTGAGGTCAGAAAACCCGGAAGTGATGTCACCTATACTAGATTTGAGGACAGAAAACGCGGAAAGTGAAGTCAGCATACTCGGAAAGTGAGGTCACCACACCCAGAAGTGAGGTCACCACACCCGGAAGGCAGCTCAGCAAACCCGCAAGTGAGGTCAGCAGACCCGGAAGTGAGTTCAGGAGACCCAGAAAGTGAGGTCAGCAAACCCGGAAGTGAGGTCACCTGACCCAGAAAGTGAGGTCTGCTAACCCTGAAGTGAGGTCAGAAAACCCGGAAGTGATGTCACCAAAACCAGAGTTGAGGACAGACAACGCGGAAAGTGAAGTCAGCATACTCGGAAAGTGAGGTCAGCAGTCCCGGAAGTGAGGTCAGCATACCCGGAAGGCAGCTCAGCAAACCCGGAAATAAGGTCACCTGACCCAGAAAGTGAAGTCTGCTAACCCGGAAGTGAGGTCAGAAAACCCGGAAGTGATGTCACCTATACTAGATTTGAGGACAGAATACGCGGAAAGTGAAGTCAGCATACTCTGAAAGTGAGGTCACCACACCCAGAAGTGAGGTCACCACACCAGGAAGGCAGCTCAGCAAACCCGGAAGTGAGGTCAGCAGACCCGGAAGTGAGTTCAGGAGACCCAGAAAGTGAGGTCTGCTAACCCGGAAGTGAGGTCAGAAAACCCGGAAGTTAGGTCACTACACCCGGAAGTGAGGTCACCACACCCGGAAGTGAGGTACAGCAGACCCGGAAGTGAGGTCACCTGACCCAGAAAGTGAGGTCTGCTAACCCTGAAGTGAGGTCAGAAAACCCGGAAGTGATGTCACCTATACTAGATTTGAGGACAGAAAACGCGGAAAGTGAAGTCAGCATACTCGGAAAGTGAGGTCACCACACCCAGAAGTGAGGTCACCACACCCGGAAGGCAGCTCAGCACACCCGGAAGTGAGGTCAGCAGACCCGGAAGTGAGTTCAGGAGACCCAGAAAGTGAGGTCAGCAAACCCGGAAGTGAGGTCACCTGACCCAGAAAGTGAGGTCTGCTAACCCTGAAGTGAGGTCAGAAAACCCGGAAGTGATGTCACCAAAACCAGAGATGAGGACAGACAACGCGGAAAGTGAAGTCAGCATACTCGGAAAGTGAGGTCAGCAGTCCCGGAAGTGAGGTCAGCATACCCGGAAGGCAGCTCAGCAAACCCGGAAATAAGGTCACCTGACCCAGAAAGTGAGGTCTGCTAACCCGGAAGTGAGGTCAGAAAACCCGGAAGTTATGTCACCTATACTAGATTTTAGGACAGAAAACGCGGAAAGTGAAGTCAGCATACTCGGAAAGTGAGGTCACCACACCGAGAAGTGAGGTCACCACACCCGGAAGGCAGCTCAGCAAACCCGGAAGTGAGGTCAGCAGACCCGGAAGTGAGTTCAGGAGACCCAGAAAGTGAGGTCAGCAAACCCGGAAGTGAGGTCACCTGACCCAGAAAGTGAGGTCTGCTAACCCTGAAGTGAGGTCAGAAAACCCGGAAGTGATGTCACCAAAACCAGAGTTGAGGACAGACAACGCGGAAAGTGAAGTCAGCATACTCGGAAAGTGAGGTCAGCAGTCCCGGAAGTGAGGTCAGCATACCCGGAAGTGTGGTAAGCAGACCCAGAAAGTGAGGTCTGCTAACTCGGATGTGAGGTCACCACACCTGGAAGTGAGGTCACCACACCCGGAAGTGAGGTCAGCAGACCCGGAAGTGAGGTCAGCAGACCCAGAAGTGAGGCCAGCAAACCCAAAAATTGAGGTCAGCATATCCGGAAGTGAGGTCACCAAACCCGGAAGTGAGGTCACCTGACCCAGAAAGTGAGGTCTGCTAACCCAGAAGTGAGGTCAGAAAAACCGGAAGTTAGGTCACCACACCCGGAAGTGAGGTCACCACACCCGGAAGTGAGGTACAGCAGACCCGGAAGTGAGGTCACCTGACCCAGAAAGTGAGGTCTGCTAACCCTGAAGTGAGGTCAGAAAACCCGGAAGTGATGTCACCAAAACCAGAGTTGAGGACACACCTCGCGGAAAGTGAAGTCAGCATACTCGGAAAGTGAGGTCAGCAGTCCCGGAAGAGAGGTCAGCATACCCGGAAGTGTGGTAAGCAGACCCGGAAAGTGAGGTCTGCTAACTCGGATGTGAGGTCACCACACCCGGAAGTGAGGTCACCACACCCGGAAGTGAGGTCAGCAGACCCGGAAGTGAGGTCAGCAGACCCAGAAGTGAGGCCAGCAAACCCAAAAATTGAGGTCAGCATATCCGGAAGTGAGGTCACCAAACCCGGAAGTGAGGTCACCTGACCCAGAAAGTGAGGTCTGCTAACCCGGAAGTGAGGTCAGAAAACCCGGAAGTGATGTCACCTATACTAGATTTGAGGACAGAAAACGCGGAAAGTGAAGTCAGCATACTCGGAAAGTGAGGTCACCACACCCAGAAGTGAGGTCACCACACCCGGAAGGCAGCTCAGCAAACCCGGAAGTGAGGTCAGCAGACCCGGAAGTGAGTTCAGGAGACCCAGAAAGTGAGGTCAGCAAACCCGGAAGTGAGGTCACCTGACCCAGAAAGTGAGGTCTGCTAACCCTGAAATGAGGTCAGAAAACCCGGAAGTGATGTCACCAAAACCAGAGTTGAGGACAGACAACGCGGAAAGTGAAGTCAGCATACTCAGAAAGTGAGGTCAGCAGACCCGGAAGTGAGGTCAGCATACCCGGAAGTGTGGTAAGCAGACCCGGAAAGTGAGGTCTGCTAACTCGGATGTGAGGTCACCACATCCGGAAGTGAGGTCACCACACCCAGAAGTTAGGTCAGCAGACCCGGAAGTGTGGTCAGCAGACCCAGAAGTGAGGCCAGCAAACCCAAAAATTGAGGTCAGCATATCCGGAAGTGAGGTCACCAAACCCGGAAGTGAGGTCACCTGACCCAGAAAGTGAGGTCTGCTAACCCGGAAGTGAGGTCAGAAAACCCGGAAGTTAGGTCACCACACCCGGAAGTGAGGTCACCACACCCGGAAGTGAGGTACAGCAGACCCGGAAGTGAGGTCACCTGACCCAGAAAGTGAGGTCTGCTAACCCTGAAGTGAGGTCAGAAAACCCGGAAGTGATGTCACCAAAACCAGAGTTGAGGACACACCTCGCGGAAAGTGAAGTCAGCATACTCGGAAAGTGAGGTCAGCAGTCCCGGAAGAGAGGTCAGCATACCCGGAAGTGTGGTAAGCAGACCCGGAAAGTGAGGTCAGCATATCCGGAAGTGACGTCACAAAACCCGGAAGTGAGGTCAGCATATCCGGAAGTGACGTCACAAAACCCGGAAGTGAGGTCAGCAGATCCAGAATTGTGGCTAGCAAATCCAAAATGTGAGGTCAGCATACCCGGAAGTGAGGTCACCAAACCCGGAAGTGAGGTCACCTGACCCAGAAAGTGAGGTCTGCTAACCCAGAAGTGAGGTCAGAAAAACCGGAAGTTAGGTCACCACACCCGGAAGTGAGGTCACCACACCCGGAAGTGAGGTACAGCAGACCCGGAAGTGAGGTCACCTGACCCAGAAAGTGAGGTCTGCTAACCCTGAAGTGAGGTCAGAAAACCCGGAAGTGATGTCACCAAAACCAGAGTTGAGGACACACCTCGCGGAAAGTGAAGTCAGCATACTCGGAAAGTGAGGTCAGCAGTCCCGGAAGAGAGGTCAGCATACCCGGAATTGTGGTAAGCAGACCCGGAAAGTGAGGTCTGCTAACTCGGATGTGAGGTCACCACACCCGGAAGTGAGGTCACCACACCCGGAAGTGAGGTCAGCAGACCCGGAAGTGAGGTCAGCAGACCCAGAAGTGAGGCCAGCAAACCCAAAAATTGAGGTCAGCATATCCGGAAGTGAGGTCACCAAACCCGGAAGTGAGGTCACCTGACCCAGAAAGTGAGGTCTGCTAACCCGGAAGTGAGGTCAGAAAACCCGGAAGTGATGTCACCTATACTAGATTTGAGGACAGAAAACGCGGAAAGTGAAGTCAGCATACTCGGAAAGTGAGGTCACCACACCCAGAAGTGAGGTCACCACACCCGGAAGGCAGCTCAGCAAACCCGGAAGTGAGGTCAGCAGACCCGGAAGTGAGTTCAGGAGACCCAGAAAGTGAGGTCAGCAAACCCGGAAGTGAGGTCACCTGACTTAGAAAGTGAGGTCTGCTAACCCTGAAGTGAGGTCAGAAAACCCGGAAGTGATGTCACCAAAACCAGAGTTGAGGACAGACAACGCGGAAAGTGAAGTCAGCATACTCTGAAAGTGAGGTCAGCAGTCCCGGAAGTGAGGTCAGCATACCCGGAAGTGTGGTAAGCAGACCCGGAAAGTGAGGTCTGCTAACTCGGATGTGAGGTCACCACATCCAGAAGTGAGGTCACCACACCCAGAAGTGAGGTCAGCAGACCCGGAAGTGAGGTCAGCAGACCTAGAAGTGAGGCCAGCAAACCCAAAAATTGAGGTCAGCATATCCGGAAGTGAGGTCACCAAACCCGGAAGTGAGGTCACCTGACCCAGAAAGTGAGGTCTGCTAACCCAGATGTGAGGTCAGAAAAACCGGAAGTTAGGTCACCACACCCTGAAGTGAGGTCACCACACCCGGAAGTGAGGTACAGCAGACCCGGAAGTGAGGTCACCTGACCCAGAAAGTGAGGTCTGCTAACCCTGAAGTGAGGTCAGAAAACCCGGAAGTGATGTCACCAAAACCAGAGTTGAGGACACACCTCGCGGAAAGTGAAGTCAGCATACTCGGAAAGTGAGGTCAGCAGTCCCGGAAGAGAGGTCAGCATACCCGGAAGTGTGGTAAGCAGACCCGGAAAGTGAGGTCTGCTAACTCGGATGTGAGGTCACCACACCCGGAAGTGAGGTCACCACACCCGGAAGTGAGGTCAGCAGACCCGGAAGTGAGGTCAGCAGACCCAGCAGTGAGGCCAGCAAACCCAAAAAGTGAGGTCAGCATATCCGGAAGTGAGGTCACCAAACCCGGAAGTGAGGTCACCTGACCCAGAAAGTGAGGTCTGCTAACCCGGTAGTGAGGTCAGAAAACCCGGAAGTGATGTCACCTATACTAGATTTGAGGACAGAAAACGCGGAAAGTGAAGTCAGCATACTCGGAAAGTGAGGTCACCACACCCAGAAGTGAGGTCACCACACCCGGAAGGCAGCTCAGCAAACCCGGAAGTGAGGTCAGCAGACCCGGAAGTGAGTTCAGGAGACCCAGAAAGTGAGGTCAGCAAACCCGGAAGTGAGGTCAACTGACCCAGATTGTGAGGTCTGCTAACCCTGAAGTGAGGTCAGAAACCCCGGAAGTGATGTCACCAAAACCAGAGTTGAGGACAGACAACGCGGAAAGTGAAGTCAGCATACTCAGAAAGTGAGGTCAGCAGTCCCGGAAGTGAGGTCAGCATACCCGGAAGTGTGGTAAGCAGACCCGGAAAGTGAGGTCTGCTAACTCGGATGTGAGGTCACCACATCCGGAAGTGAGGTCACCACACCCAGAAGTTAGGTCAGCAGACCCGGAAGTGTGGTCAGCAGACCCAGAAGTGAGGCCAGCAAACCCAAAAATTGAGGTCAGCATATCCGGAAGTGAGGTCACAAAACCCGGAAGTGAGGTCACCTGACCCAGAAAGTGAGGTCTGCTAACCCGGAAGTGAGGTCAGAAAACCCGGAAGTTAGGTCACCACACCCGGAAGTGAGGTCACCACACCCGGAGGTGAGGTACAGCAGACCCGGAAGTGAGGTCACCTGACCCAGAAAGTGAGGTCTGCTAACCCTGAAGTGAGGTCAGAAAACCCGGAAGTGATGTCACCAAAACCAGAGTTGAGGACACACCTCGCGGAAAGTGAAGTCAGCATACTCGGAAAGTGAGGTCAGCAGTCCCGGAAGAGAGGTCAGCATACCCGGAAGTGTGGTAAGCAGACCCGGAAAGTGAGGTCAGCATATCCGGAAGTGACGTCACAAAACCCGGAAGTGAGGTCAGCATATCCGGAAGTGACGTCACAAAACCCGGAAGTGAGGTCAGCAGATCCAGAATTGTGGCTAGCAAATCCAAAATGTGAGGTCAGCATACCCGGAAGTGAGGTCACCAAACCCGGAAGTGAGGTCACCTGACCCAGAAAGTGAGGTCTGCTAACCCAGAAGTGAGGTCAGAAAAACCGGAAGTTAGGTCACCACACCCGGAAGTGAGGTCACCACACCCGGAAGTGAGGTACAGCAGACCCGGAAGTGAGGTCACCTGACCCAGAAAGTGAGGTCTGCTAACCCTGAAGTGAGGTCAGAAAACCCGGAAGTGATGTCACCAAAACCAGAGTTGAGGACACACCTCGCGGAAAGTGAAGTCAGCATACTCGGAAAGTGAGGTCAGCAGTCCCGGAAGAGAGGTCAGCATACCCGGAATTGTGGTAAGCAGACCCGGAAAGTGAGGTCTGCTAACTCGGATGTGAGGTCACCACACCCGGAAGTGAGGTCACCACACCCGGAAGTGAGGTCAGCAGACCCGGAAGTGAGGTCAGCAGACCCAGAAGTGAGGCCAGCAAACCCAAAAATTGAGGTCAGCATATCCGGAAGTGAGGTCACCAAACCCGGAAGTGAGGTCACCTGACCCAGAAAGTGAGGTCTGCTAACCCGGAAGTGAGGTCAGAAAACCCGGAAGTGATGTCACCTATACTAGATTTGAGGACAGAAAACGCGGAAAGTGAAGTCAGCATACTCGGAAAGTGAGGTCACCACACCCAGAAGTGAGGTCACCACACCCGGAAGGCAGCTCAGCAAACCCGGAAGTGAGGTCAGCAGACCCGGAAGTGAGTTCAGGAGACCCAGAAAGTGAGGTCAGCAAACCCGGAAGTGAGGTCACCTGACTTAGAAAGTGAGGTCTGCTAACCCTGAAGTGAGGTCAGAAAACCCGGAAGTGATGTCACCAAAACCAGAGTTGAGGACAGACAACGCGGAAAGTGAAGTCAGCATACTCGGAAAGTGAGGTCAGCAGTCCCGGAAGTGAGGTCAGCATACCCGGAAGTGTGGTAAGCAGACCCGGAAAGTGAGGTCTGCTAACTCGGATGTGAGGTCACCACATCCAGAAGTGAGGTCACCACACCCAGAAGTGAGGTCAGCAGACCCGGAAGTGAGGTCAGCAGACCCAGAAGTGAGGCCAGCAAACCCAAAAATTGAGGTCAGCATATCCGGAAGTGAGGTCACCAAACCCGGAAGTGAGGTCACCTGACCCAGAAAGTGAGGTCTGCTAACCCGGAAGTGAGGTCAGAAAACCCGGAAGTTAGGTCACCACACCCGGAAGTGAGGTCACCACACCCGGAAGTGAGGTACAGCAGACCCGGAAGTGAGGTCACCTGACCCAGAAAGTGAGGTCTGCTAACCCTGAAGTGAGGTCAGAAAACCCGGAAGTGATGTCACCAAAACCAGAGTTGAGGACACACCTCGCGGAAAGTGAAGTCAGCATACTCGGAAAGTGAGGTCAGCAGTCCCGGAAGAGAGGTCAGCATACCCGGAAGTGTGGTAAGCAGACCCGGAAAGTGAGGTCAGCATATCCGGAAGTGACGTCACAAAACCCGGAAGTGAGGTCAGCATATCCGGAAGTGACGTCACAAAACCCGGAAGTGAGGTCAGCAGATCCAGAATTGTGGCTAGCAAATCCAAAATGTGAGGTCAGCATACCCGGAAGTGAGGTCACCAAACCCGGAAGTGAGGTCACCTGACCCAGAAAGTGAGGTCTGCTAACCCAGAAGTGAGGTCAGAAAAACCGGAAGTTAGGTCACCACACCCGGAAGTGAGGTCACCACACCCGGAAGTGAGGTACAGCAGACCCGGAAGTGAGGTCACCTGACCCAGAAAGTGAGGTCTGCTAACCCTGAAGTGAGGTCAGAAAACCCGGAAGTGATGTCACCAAAACCAGAGTTGAGGACACACCTCGCGGAAAGTGAAGTCAGCATACTCGGAAAGTGAGGTCAGCAGTCCCGGAAGAGAGGTCAGCATACCCGGAATTGTGGTAAGCAGACCCGGAAAGTGAGGTCTGCTAACTCGGATGTGAGGTCACCACACCCGGAAGTGAGGTCACCACACCCGGAAGTGAGGTCAGCAGACCCGGAAGTGAGGTCAGCAGACCCAGAAGTGAGGCCAGCAAACCCAAAAATTGAGGTCAGCATATCCGGAAGTGAGGTCACCAAACCCGGAAGTGAGGTCACCTGACCCAGAAAGTGAGGTCTGCTAACCCGGAAGTGAGGTCAGAAAACCCGGAAGTGATGTCACCTATACTAGATTTGAGGACAGAAAACGCGGAAAGTGAAGTCAGCATACTCGGAAAGTGAGGTCACCACACCCAGAAGTGAGGTCACCACACCCGGAAGGCAGCTCAGCAAACCCGGAAGTGAGGTCAGCAGACCCGGAAGTGAGTTCAGGAGACCCAGAAAGTGAGGTCAGCAAACCCGGAAGTGAGGTCACCTGACTTAGAAAGTGAGGTCTGCTAACCCTGAAGTGAGGTCAGAAAACCCGGAAGTGATGTCACCAAAACCAGAGTTGAGGACAGACAACGCGGAAAGTGAAGTCAGCATACTCGGAAAGTGAGGTCAGCAGTCCCGGAAGTGAGGTCAGCATACCCGGAAGTGTGGTAAGCAGACCCGGAAAGTGAGGTCTGCTAACTCGGATGTGAGGTCACCACATCCAGAAGTGAGGTCACCACACCCAGAAGTGAGGTCAGCAGACCCGGAAGTGAGGTCAGCAGACCCAGAAGTGAAGCCAGCAAACCCAAAAATTGAGGTCAGCATATCCGGAAGTGAGGTCACCAAACCCGGAAGTGAGGTCACCTGACCCAGAAAGTGAGGTCTGCTAACCCGGAAGTGAGGTCAGAAAACCCGGAAGTTAGGTCACCACACCCGGAAGTGAGGTCACCACACCCGGAAGTGAGGTACAGCAGACCCGGAAGTGAGGTCACCTGACCCAGAAAGTGAGGTCTGCTAACCCTGAAGTGAGGTCAGAAAACCCGGAAGTGATGTCACCAAAACCAGAGTTGAGGACACACCTCGCGGAAAGTGAAGTCAGCATACTCGGAAAGTGAGGTCAGCAGTCCCGGAAGAGAGGTCAGCATACCCGGAAGTGTGGTAAGCAGACCCGGAAAGTGAGGTCTGCTAACTCGGATGTGAGGTCACCACACCCGGAAGTGAGGTCACCACACCCGGAAGTGAGGTCAGCAGACCCGGAAGTGAGGTCAGCAGACCCAGAAGTGAGGCCAGCAAACCCAAAAATTGAGGTCAGCATATCCGGAAGTGAGGTCACCAAACCCGGAAGTGAGGTCACCTGACCCAGAAAGTGAGGTCTGCTAACCCGGAAGTGAGGTCAGAAAACCCGGAAGTGATGTCACCTATACTAGATTTGAGGACAGAAAACGCGGAAAGTGAAGTCAGCATACTCGGAAAGTGAGGTCACCACACCCAGAAGTGAGATCAGCACACCCGGAAGGCAGCTCAGCAAACCCGGAAGTGAGGTCAGCAGACCCGGAAGTGAGGTCAGCAGACCCAGAAAGTGAGGTCTGCTAACCCTGAAGTGAGGTCAGAAAACCCGGAAGTGATGTCACCAAAACCAGAGTTGAGGACAGACAATGCGGAAAGTGAAGTCAGCATACTCGGAAAGTAAGGTCAGCAGTCCCGGAAGTGAGGTCAGCATACCTGGAAGTGAGGTCAGCAGACCCAGAAGTGAGGCCAGCAAACCCAAAAAGTGAGGTCAGCATATCCGGAAGTGACGTCACAAAACCCGGAAGTGAGGTCAGCATATCCGGAAGTGACGTCACTAAACCCGGAAGTGAGGTCAGCATACCCGGAAGTGAGGTCAGGAGACCCGGAAGTGAGTTCAGCAGACCCAGAAAGTGAGGGCGGCAAACCTGGAAGTGAGGTCACCAAACCCGGAAGTGAGGTCACCTGACCCAGAAAGTGAGGTCTGCTAACCCTGAAGTGAGGTCAGAAAACCCGGAAGTGATGTCACCTATACCAGAGTTGTGGGCAGACCTCGCGGAAAGTGAAGTCAGCATACTCGGAAAGTGAGGTCACCACACCCAGAAGTGAGGTCACCACACCCGGAATTGAGGTCAGCAGACCCGGAATTTGAGGACTGCTAACTTAGAACTGAGGTCAGCAAACCCAGAAGTGAGGTCACTAAACCCGGAAGTGAGGTCAGCAAACGCGTAAAGTGAGGTCAGCATACTCAGAAAGTGAGGTCGGAAAACCCGGAAGTGAGGTCAGCAAATCCGGAAGTGAGGTCAGCAAACCCGGAAAGTGAGGTCAGCAAACCCGGAAGTGACGTCATTAAACCCGGAAGTGAGGTCAGCATACCCGGAAGTGAGGTAAGCAGACTTGGAAAGTGAGGTCTGCTAACTCGGATGTGAGGTCAGCATACCCGGAAGTGAGGCCAGCATACCCAAAATGTGAGGTCAGCATATCCGGAAGTGATGTCACTAAACCCTGAAGTGAGGTCATCATACCCGGAAGTGATGTAAGGAGACCCGGAAGTGAGTTCAGCAGACTTAGAAAGTGAGGGCGGCAAACCCGGAAGTGAGGTCAGCAGACCCGGAAGTGAGGTCAGCAGACCCAGAAGTGAGGCCAGCAAACCCAAAAATTGAGGTCAGCATATCCGGAAGTGAGGTCACCTGACCCAGAAATTGAGGTTTGCTAAGCCGGAAGTGAGGTCAGAAAACCCGGAAGTGAGGTCAGAAAACCCGGAAGTGAGGTCACCACACCCGGAAGTGAGGTACAGCAGACCCGGAAGTGAGGTCACCTGACCCAGAAAGTGAGGTCTGCTAACCCTGAAGTGAGGTCAGAAAACCCGGAAGTGATGTCACCAAAACCAGAGTTGAGGACACACCTCGCGGAAAGTGAAGTCAGCATACTCGGAAAGTGAGGTCAGCAGTCCCGGAAGAGAGGTCAGCATACCCGGAAGTGTGGTAAGCAGACCCGGAAAGTGAGGTCTGCTAACTCGGATGTGAGGTCACCACACCCGGAAGTGAGGTCACCACACCCGGAAGTGAGGTCAGCAGACCCGGAAGTGAGGTCAGCAGACCCAGAAGTGAGGCCAGCAAACCCAAAAATTGAGGTCAGCATATCCGGAAGTGAGGTCACCAAACCCGGAAGTGAGGTCACCTGACCCAGAAAGTGAGGTCTGCTAACCCGGAAGTGAGGTCAGAAAACCCGGAAGTGATGTCACCTATACTAGATTTGAGGACAGAAAACGCGGAAAGTGAAGTCAGCATACTCGGAATGTGAGGTCACCACACCCAGATGTGAGGTCAACACCCGGAAGGCAGCTCAGCAAACCCGGAAGTGAGGTCAGCAGACCCGGAAGTGAGTTCAGGAGACCCAGAAAGTGAGGTCAGCAAACCCGGAAGTGAGGTCACCTGACCCAGAAAGTGAGGTCTGCTAACCCTGAAGTGAGGTCAGAAAACCCGGAAGTGATGTCACCAAAACCAGAGTTGAGGACAGACAACGCGGAAAGTGAAGTCAGCATACTCGGAAAGTGAGGTCAGCAGTCCCGGAAGTGAGGTCAGCATACCCGGAAGTGAGGTCAGCAGACCCAGAAGTGAGGCCAGCAAACCCAAGAATTGAGGTCAGCATATCCGGAAGTGAGGTCACCAAACCCGGAAGTGAGGTCACCTGACCCAGAAAGTGAGGTCTGCTAACCCGGAAGTGAGGTCAGAAAACCCGGAAGTGATGTCACCTATACTAGATTTGAGGACAGAAAACGCGGAAAGTGAAGTCAGCATACTCGGAAAGTGAGGTCACCACACCCAGAAGTGAGGTCACCACACCCGGACGGCAGCTCAGCAAACCCAGAAGTGAGGTCAGCAGACCCGGAAGTGAGTTCAGGAAACCCAGAAAGTGAGGTCAGCAAACCCGGAAGTGAGGTCACCTGACCCAGAAAGTGAGGTCTGCTAACCCTGAAGTGAGGCCAGAAAACCCGGAAGTGATGTCACCAAAACCATAGTTGAGGACAGACAACGCGGAAAGTGAAGTCAGCATACTAGGAAAGTGAGGTCAGTAGTCCCGGAAGTGAGGTCAGCATACCCGGAAGTGAGGTCAGCAGACCCAGAAGTGAGGCCAGCAATCCCAAAAAGTGAGGTCAGCATATCCGTAAGTGACGTCACAAAACCCGGAAGTGAGGTCAGCATATCCGGAAGTGACGTCACAAAACCCGGAAGTGAGGTCAGCATACCCGGAAGTGAGGTTAGGAGACCTGGAAGTGAGTTCAGCAGACCCAGAAAGTGAGGGCGGCAAACCTGGAAGTGAGGTCAGAAAACCCGGAAGTGATGTCACCTATACCAGAGTTGTGGGCAGACCTCGCGGAAAGTGAAGTCAGCATACTCGGAAAGTGAGGTCACCACACCCAGAAGTGAGGTCACCACACCCGTAATTGAGGTCAGCAGACCCGGAATTTGAGGACTGCTAACTTGGAACTGAGGTCAGCAAACCCAGAAGTGAGGTCACTAAACCCGGAAGTTAGGTCAGCAAACGCGTAAAGTGAGGTCAGCATACTCAGAAACTGAGGTCGGAAAACCCGGAAGTGAGGTCAGCAAAACCCGGAAGTGAGGTCAGCAAACCCAGAAGTGACGTCATTAAACCCGGAAGTGAGGTCAGCATACCCGGAAGTGAGGTAAGCAGACCCGGAAAGTGAGGTCTGCTAACTCGGATGTGAGGTCAGCATACCCAGAAGTGAGGCCAGCAAACCCAAAATGTGAGGTCAGCATATCCGGAAGTGATGTCACTGAACCCTGAAGTGAGGTCATCATACCCGGAAGTGATGTAAGGAGACCCGGAAGTGACGTCACAAAACCCGGAAGTGAGGTCAGCATATCCGGAAGTGACGTCACAAAACCCGGAAGTGAGGTCAGCATACCCGGAAGTGAGGTTAGGAGACCTGGAAGTGAGTTCAGCAGACTTAGAAAGTGAGGGCGGCAAACCCAGAAGTGAGGTCACCAAACCCGGAAGTGAGGTCACCTGACCCAGAAAGTGAGGTCTGCTAACCCTGAAGTGAGGTCAGAAAACCCGGAAGAGAGGTCAGCAAACGCGTAAAGTGAGGTCAGCATACTCAGAAAGTGAGGTCGGAAAACCCGGAAGTGAGGTCACCACACCCGGAAGTGAGGTACAGCAGACCCAAAAGTGAGGTCAGCAGACCTAGAAGTGACGTCATCACACCCGCAAGTGAGGTCAGCAGACCCAGAAAGTGAGGTCAGCAAACCCGGAAGGGAGGTCACCACACCCAGAAGTGAGGTCACCACACCTGGAAGTGAGGTCAGCAGACCCGGAATTTGAGGACTGCTAACTTGGAACTGAGGTTAGCATACTCAGAAAGTGAGGTCGGAAAACCCAGAAGTGAGGTCACCAAACCCAGAAGTGAGGTCACCAAACCCGGAAGTGAGGTCAGCAGACCCAGAAAGTGAGGTCAGCATAATCAGAAAGTGAGGTCGGCAAACCCAGAAGTGAGGTCACCAAACCCGGAAGTGAGGTCAGCAAACCGGGAAGTGAGGTCAGCAGACCCAGAAAGTGAGGTCAGCATAATCAGAAAGTGAGGTCGGCAAACCCAGAAGTGAGGTCACCAAACACGGAAGTGAGGTCAGCAAACCGGGAAGTGAGGTCAGCAAACCCAGAAGTGACATCACTAAACCCGGAAGTGAGGTCAGCACACCCGGAAGTGAGGTAAGCAGACCCGGAAAGTGAGGTCTGCTAACCCGGAACTCAGGTCAGCAAACAAAGAATTGACGTCACTAAACCCGGAAGAGAGGTCAGCAAACGCATAAAGTGAGGTCAGCATACTCAGAAAGTGAGGGCGGCAAACCCGTAAGTGAGCTCAGCAAACCCGGAAGTGAGGTCACCACACCCGGAAGTGAGGTCACCACACCCGGAAGTGAGGTCAGCAGACCCGGAATTGAGGTCAGCAGACCCAGAAGTGAGGTCACAAAACCCGGAAGTAAGTAAGCAGACCCAGAAAGTGAGGACAGCAAACCCAGGAGTGAGGTCACCACAGCCGGAAGTGAGGTCACCACACCCGGAAGTGAGGTCATCAGACCCAGAAAGTGAGGTCAGCAGACCCGGAAGTGAGGTCAGCAGACCCAGAAGTGAGGTCAAAAAACCCGGAAGTAAGTAAGCAGACCCAGAAAGTGAGGTCAGCAAACCCAGAAGTGAGGTCACCACACCCGGAAGTGAGGTCACAACACCCGGAAGTGAGGCCAGCAAACCCAAAAATTTAGGTCAGAATATCCGGAAGTGAGGTCACCAAACCCGGAAGTGAGGTCACCTGACCCAGAAAGTGAGGTCTGCTAACCCTGAAGTGAGGTCAGAAAACCCGGAAGAGAGGTCAGCAAACGCGTAAAGTTAGGTCAGCATACTCAGAAAGTGAGGTCGGAAAACCCGGAAGTGAGGTCACCACACACGGAAATGAGGTCACCACACCCGGAAGTGAGGTACAGCAGACCTGGAAGTGAGGTCAGCAGACGCAAAAAGTGAGGTCACCACACCCGCAAGTGAGGTCAGCAGACCCAGAAAGTGAGGTCAGCAAACCCGGAAGTGAGGTCACCACACCCAGAAGTGAGGTCACCACACCTGGAAGTGAGGTCAGCAGACCCGGAATTTGAGGACTGCTAACTTGGAACTGAGGTTAGCATACTCAGAAAGTGAGGTCGGAAAACCCAGAAGTGAGGTCACCAAACCCAGAAGTGAGGTCACCAAACCCGGAAGTGAGGTCAGCAGACCCAGAAAGTGAGGTCAGCATAATCAGAAAGTGAGGTTGGCAAACCCAGAAGTGAGGTCACCAAACCTGGAAGTGAGGTCAGCAAACCGGGAAGTGAGGTCAGCAAACCCAGAAGTGACATCACTAAACCCGGAAGTGAGGTCAGCACACCCGGAAGTGAGGTAAGCAGACCCGGAAAGTGAGGTCTGCTAACCCGGAACTCAGGTCAGCAAACAAAGAATTGACGTCACTAAACCCGGAAGAGAGGTCAGCAAACGCGTAAAGTGAGGTCAGCATACTCAGAAAGGGAGGGCGGCAAACCCGTAAGTGAGCTCAGCAAACCCGGAAGTGAGGTCACCACACCCGGAAGTGAGGTCACCACACCCGGAAGTGAGGTCAGCAGACCCGGAAATGAGGTCAGCAGACCCAGAAGTGAGGTTACAAAACCCGGAAGTAAGTAAGCAGACCCAGAAAGTGAGGTCAGCAAACCCAGGAGTGAGGTCAACACACCCGGAAGTGAGGTCACCACACCCGGAAGTGAGGTCAGCATATCCAGAAAGTGAGGTCAGCAGACCCGGAAGTGAGCTCAGCAGACCCAGAAGTGAGGTCAAAAAACCCGGAAGTAAGTAAGCAGACCCAGAAAGTGAGGTCAGCAAACCCAGAAGTGAGGTCACCACACCCGGAAGTGAGGTCACAACACCCGGAAGTGAGGTCAGCAGACCCAGAAGTGAGGCCAGCAAACCCAAAAAGTGAGGTCAGCATATCCGGAAGTGACGTCACAAAACCCGGAAGTGAGGTCAGCATATCGGAAAGTGACATCACAAAACCCGGAAGTGAGGTCAGCATACCCGGAAGTGAGTTCAGCAGACCCAGAAGTGAGGTCACCACACCCTCAAGTGAGGTCAGCAGACCCAGAAAGTGAGGTCAGCAAACCCGGAAGTGAGGTCACGACACCCAGAAGTGAGGTCACCACACTCGGAAGTGAGGTCAGCAGACCCGTAATTTGAGGACTGCTAACTTGGAACTGAGGTCTGCACACTCAGAAAGTGAGGTCGGAAAACCCAGAAGTGAGGTCACCAAACCCAGAAGTGACGTCACTAAAACCGGAAGTGAGGTCGCCACACCCGGAAGTGAGGTCACCACACCCGGAAGTGAGGTCACCACACCCGGAAGTGAGGTCAGCAGACCCAGAAGTGAGGCCAGCAAACCCAAAAATTGAGTTCAGCATATCCGGATGTGAAGTGACCAAACCCGGAAGTGAGGTCACCACACCCGGAAGTGAGGTACAGCAGACCCGGAAGTGAGGTCACCTGACCCAGAAAGTGAGGTCAGCAGTCTCGGAAGTGAGGTCACCAAACCCGGAAGTGAGGTCACCTGACCCAGAAAGTGAGGTCTGCTAACCCTAAAGTGAGGTCAGAAAACCTGGAAGAGAGTTCAGCAAACGCGTAAAGTGAGGTCAGCATACTCAGAAAGTGAGGTCGGAAAACCCGGAAGTGAGGTCACCATACCCGGAAGTGAGGTCACCACACCCGGAAGTGAGGTACAGCAGACCCGGAAGTGAGGTCAGCAGACCCAGAAGTGACGTCACCACACCCGCAAGTGAGGTCACCTGACCCAGAAAGTGAGGTCTGCTAACCCTGAAGTGAGGTCAGAAAACCCGGAAGTGATGTCACCAAAACCAGAGTTGAGGACAGACCTCGCGTAAAGTGAAGTCAGCATACTCGGAAAGTGAGGTCACCACACCCAGAAGTGAGTTCACCACACCCGG
The DNA here is from genome assembly GCF_054131305.1 of Coturnix japonica. Taxonomy (NCBI): domain Eukaryota; kingdom Metazoa; phylum Chordata; class Aves; order Galliformes; family Phasianidae; genus Coturnix; species Coturnix japonica. The sequence continues at coordinate 8,012,462 of NC_140688.1, read as the reverse complement.
AATTGAGGTCAGCAGACCCGGAATCTGAGGAGTGCTAACTTGGAACAGAGGTCAGCAAACCCAGAAGTGAGGTCACTAAACCCGGAAGTGAGGTCAGCAAACGCGTAAAGTGAGGTCAGCATACTGAGAAAGTGAGGTCGGAAAACCCGGAAGTGAGGTCAGCAAACCCGGAAGTGAGGTCAGCAAACCCAGAAGTGACGTCATTAAACCCGGAAGTGAGGTCATCATACCCTGAAGTGAGGTAAGCAGACCCGGAAAGTGAGGTCTGCTAACTCGGATGTGAGGTCAGCATACCCGGAAGTGAGGCCAGCAAACCCAAAATGTGAGGTCAGCATATCCGGAAGTGATGTCACTAAAACCTGCAGTGAGGTCATCATACCCGGAAGTGATGTAAGGAGACCCGGAAGTGAGTTCAGCAGACTTAGAAAGTGAGGGCGGCAAACCCAGAAGTGAGGTCACCAAACCCGGAAGTGAGGTCACCTGACCCAGAAAGTGAGGTCTGCTAACCCTGAAGTGAGGTCAGAAAACCCGGAAGAGAGGTCAGCAAACCCGGAAATGAGGTCAGCAGACCCAGAAGTGAGGTCACAATACCCGGAAGTAAGTAAGCAGACCCAGAAAGTGAGGTCAGCAAAACCAGGAGTGAGGTCAACACACCCAGAAGTGAGGTCACCACACCCGGAAGTGAGGTCAGCAGACCCAGAAAGTGAGGTCAGCAGACCCGGAAGTGAGGTCAGCAGACCCAGAAGTGAGGTCAAAAAACCCGGAAGTAAGTAAGCAGACCCAGAAAGTGAGGTCAGCAAACCCAGAAGTGAGGTCACCACACCCGGAAGTGAGGTCACAACACCCGGAAGTGAGGTCAGCAGACCCAGAAGTGAGGCCAGCAAACCCAAAAATTGAGGTCAGCATATCCGGAAGTGATGTCACTAAAACCTGCAGTGAGGTCATCATACCCGGAAGTGATGTAAGGAGACCCGGAAGTGAGTTCAGCAGACTTAGAAAGTGAGGGCGGCAAACCCAGAAGTGAGGTCACCAAACCCGGAAGTGAGGTCACCTGACCCAGAAAGTGAGGTCTGCTAACCCTGAAGTGAGGTCAGAAAACCCGGAAGAGAGGTCAGCAAACCCGGAAATGAGGTCAGCAGACCCAGAAGTGAGGTCACAATACCCGGAAGTAAGTAAGCAGACCCAGAAAGTGAGGTCAGCAAACCCAGGAGTGAGGTCAACACACCCGGAAGTGAGGTCACCACACCCGGAAGTGAGGTCAGCATATCCAGAAAGTGAGGTCAGCAGACCCGGAAGTGAGGTCAGCAGACCCAGAAGTGAGGTCAAAAAACCCGGAAGTAAGTAAGCAGACCCAGAAAGTGAGGTCAGCAAACCCAGAAGTGAGGTCACCACACCCGGAAGTGAGGTCACAACACCCGGAAGTGAGGTCAGCAGACCCAGAAGTGAGGCCAGCAAACCCAAAAAGTGAGGTCAGCATATCCGGAAGTGACGTCACAAAACCCGGAAGTGAGGTCAGCATATCGGAAAGTGACATCACAAAACCCGGAAGTGAGGTCAGCATACCCGGAAGTGAGTTCAGCAGACCCAGAAGTGAGGTCACCACACCCTCAAGTGAGGTCAGCAGACCCAGAAAGTGAGGTCAGCAAACCCGGAAGTGAGGTCACGACACCCAGAAGTGAGGTCACCACACTCGGAAGTGAGGTCAGCAGACCCGTAATTTGAGGACTGCTAACTTGGAACTGAGGTCTGCACACTCAGAAAGTGAGGTCGGAAAACCCAGAAGTGAGGTCACCAAACCCAGAAGTGACGTCACTAAAACCGGAAGTGAGGTCGCCACACCCGGAAGTGAGGTCACCACACCCGGAAGTGAGGTCACCACACCCGGAAGTGAGGTCAGCAGACCCAGAAGTGAGGCCAGCAAACCCAAAAATTGAGTTCAGCATATCCGGATGTGAAGTGACCAAACCCGGAAGTGAGGTCACCACACCCGGAAGTGAGGTACAGCAGACCCGGAAGTGAGGTCACCTGACCCAGAAAGTGAGGTCAGCAGTCTCGGAAGTGAGGTCACCAAACCCGGAAGTGAGGTCACCTGACCCAGAAAGTGAGGTCTGCTAACCCTAAAGTGAGGTCAGAAAACCTGGAAGAGAGTTCAGCAAACGCGTAAAGTGAGGTCAGCATACTCAGAAAGTGAGGTCGGAAAACCCGGAAGTGAGGTCACCATACCCGGAAGTGAGGTCACCACACCCGGAAGTGAGGTACAGCAGACCCGGAAGTGAGGTCAGCAGACCCAGAAGTGACGTCACCACACCCGCAAGTGAGGTCACCTGACCCAGAAAGTGAGGTCTGCTAACCCTGAAGTGAGGTCAGAAAACCCGGAAGTGATGTCACCAAAACCAGAGTTGAGGACAGACCTCGCGTAAAGTGAAGTCAGCATACTCGGAAAGTGAGGTCACCACACCCAGAAGTGAGTTCACCACACCCGGAATTGAGGTCAGCAGACCCGGAATCTGAGGAGTGCTAACTTGGAACAGAGGTCAGCAAACCCAGAAGTGAGGTCACTAAACCCGGAAGTGAGGTCAGCAAACGCGTAAAGTGAGGTCAGCATACTGAGAAAGTGAGGTCGGAAAACCCGGAAGTGAGGTCAGCAAACCCGGAAGTGAGGTCAGCAAACCCAGAAGTGACGTCATTAAACCCGGAAGTGAGGTCATCATACCCTGAAGTGAGGTAAGCAGACCCGGAAAGTGAGGTCTGCTAACTCGGATGTGAGGTCAGCATACCCGGAAGTGAGGCCAGCAAACCCAAAATGTGAGGTCAGCATATCCGGAAGTGATGTCACTAAAACCTGCAGTGAGGTCATCATACCCGGAAGTGATGTAAGGAGACCCGGAAGTGAGTTCAGCAGACTTAGAAAGTGAGGGCGGCAAACCCAGAAGTGAGGTCACCAAACCCGGAAGTGAGGTCACCTGACCCAGAAAGTGAGGTCTGCTAACCCTGAAGTGAGGTCAGAAAACCCGGAAGAGAGGTCAGCAAACCCGGAAATGAGGTCAGCAGACCCAGAAGTGAGGTCACAATACCCGGAAGTAAGTAAGCAGACCCAGAAAGTGAGGTCAGCAAAACCAGGAGTGAGGTCAACACACCCAGAAGTGAGGTCACCACACCCGGAAGTGAGGTCAGCAGACCCAGAAAGTGAGGTCAGCAGACCCGGAAGTGAGGTCAGCAGACCCAGAAGTGAGGTCAAAAAACCCGGAAGTAAGTAAGCAGACCCAGAAAGTGAGGTCAGCAAACCCAGAAGTGAGGTCACCACACCCGGAAGTGAGGTCACAACACCCGGAAGTGAGGTCAGCAGACCCAGAAGTGAGGCCAGCAAACCCAAAAATTGAGGTCAGCATATCCGGAAGTGATGTCACTAAAACCTGCAGTGAGGTCATCATACCCGGAAGTGATGTAAGGAGACCCGGAAGTGAGTTCAGCAGACTTAGAAAGTGAGGGCGGCAAACCCAGAAGTGAGGTCACCAAACCCGGAAGTGAGGTCACCTGACCCAGAAAGTGAGGTCTGCTAACCCTGAAGTGAGGTCAGAAAACCCGGAAGAGAGGTCAGCAAACCCGGAAATGAGGTCAGCAGACGCGTAAAGTGAGGTCACAATACCCGGAAGTAAGTAAGCAGACCCAGAAAGTGAGGTCAGCAAAACCAGGAGTGAGGTCAACACACCCAGAAGTGAGGTCACCACACCCGGAAGTGAGGTCAGCAGACCCAGAAAGTGAGGTCAGCAGACCCGGAAGTGAGGTCAGCAGACCCAGAAGTGAGGTCAAAAAACCCGGAAGTAAGTAAGCAGACCCAGAAAGTGAGGTCAGCAAACCCAGAAGTGAGGTCACCACACCCGGAAGTGAGGTCACAACACCCGGAAGTGAGGTCAGCAGACCCAGAAGTGAGGCCAGCAAACCCAAAAATTGAGGTCAGCATATCCGGAGGTGAGGTCACCAAACCCGGAAGTGAGGTCACCTGACCCAGAAAGTGAGGTCTGCTAACCCTGAAGTGAGGTCAGAAAACCCAGAAGTGATGTCACCTATACTAGATTTGAGGACAGAGAACGCGGAAAGTGAAGTCAGCATACTCGGAAAGTGTGGTCACCACACCCAGAAGTGAGGTCACCACACCCGGAAGGCAGCTCAGCAAACCCGGAAGTGAGGTCAGCAGACCCGGAAGTGAGTTCAGGAGCCTCAGAAAGTGAGGTCAGCAAACCCGGAAGTGAGGTCACCTGACCCAGAAAGTGAGGTCTGCTAACCCTTAAGTGACGTCAGAAAACCCGGAAGTGATGTCACCAAAACCAGAGTTGAGGACAGACAACGCGGAAAGTGAAGTCAGCATACTCGGAAAGTGAGGTCAGCAGTCCCGGAAGTGAGGTAAGCATACCCGGAAGTGAGGTCAGCAGGCCCAGAAGTGAGGCCAGCAAACCCAAAAAGTGAGGTCAGCATATCCGGAAGTGACGTCACAAAACCCGGAAGTGAGGTCAGCATATCCGGAAGTGACGTCACAAAACCCGGAAGTGAGGTCAGCATACCCGGAAGTGAGGTCAGCAGACCCAGAAGTGAGGTCACCACACCCTCAAGTGATGTCCGCAGACCCAGAAAGTGAGGTCAGCAAACCCGGAAGTGAGGTCACGACACCCAGAAGTGAGGTCACCACACTCGGAAGTGAGGTCAGCAGACCCGTAATTTGAGGACTGCTAACTTGGAACTGAGGTCTGCACACTCAGAAAGTGAGGTCGGAAAACCCAGAAGTGAGGTCACCAAACCCAGAAGTGACGTCACTAAACCCGGAAGTGAGGTCGCCACACCCGGAAGTGCGGTCACCACACCCGGAAGTGAGGTCACCACACCCGGAAGTGAGGTCAGCAGACCCGGAAGTGAGGTCAGCAGACCCAGAAGTGAGGCCAGCAAACCCAAAAATTGAGGTCAGCATATCCGGAAGTGAGGTCACCAAACCCGGAAGTGAGGTCACCACACCCGGAAGTGAGGTACAGCAGACCCGGAAGTGAGGTCACCTGACCCAGAAAGTGAGGTCAGCAGTCTCGGAAGTGAGGTCACCAAACCCGGAAGTGAGGTCACCTGACCCAGAAAGTGAGGTCTGCTAACCCTAAAGTGAGGTCAGAAAACCTGGAAGAGAGTTCAGCAAACGCGTAAAGTGAGGTCAGCATACTCAGAAAGTGAGGTCGGAAAACCCGGAAGTGAGGTCACCATACCCGGAAGTGAGGTCACCACACCCGGAAGTGAGGTACAGCAGACCCGGAAGTGAGGTCAGCAGACCCAGAAGTGACGTCACCACACCCGCAAGTGAGGTCACCTGACCCAGAAAGTGAGGTCTGCTAACCCTGAAGTGAGGTCAGAAAACCCGGAAGTGATGTCACCAAAACCAGAGTTGAGGACAGACCTCGCGTAAAGTGAAGTCAGCATACTCGGAAAGTGAGGTCACCACACCCAGAAGTGAGTTCACCACACCCGGAATTGAGGTCAGCAGACCCGGAATCTGAGGAGTGCTAACTTGGAACAGAGGTCAGCAAACCCAGAAGTGAGGTCACTAAACCCGGAAGTGAGGTCAGCAAACGCGTAAAGTGAGGTCAGCATACTGAGAAAGTGAGGTCGGAAAACCCGGAAGTGAGGTCAGCAAACCCGGAAGTGAGGTCAGCAAACCCAGAAGTGACGTCATTAAACCCGGAAGTGAGGTCATCATACCCTGAAGTGAGGTAAGCAGACCCGGAAAGTGAGGTCTGCTAACTCGGATGTGAGGTCAGCATACCCGGAAGTGAGGCCAGCAAACCCAAAATGTGAGGTCAGCATATCCGGAAGTGATGTCACTAAAACCTGCAGTGAGGTCATCATACCCGGAAGTGATGTAAGGAGACCCGGAAGTGAGTTCAGCAGACTTAGAAAGTGAGGGCGGCAAACCCAGAAGTGAGGTCACCAAACCCGGAAGTGAGGTCACCTGACCCAGAAAGTGAGGTCTGCTAACCCTGAAGTGAGGTCAGAAAACCCGGAAGAGAGGTCAGCAAACCCGGAAATGAGGTCAGCAGACCCAGAAGTGAGGTCACAATACCCGGAAGTAAGTAAGCAGACCCAGAAAGTGAGGTCAGCAAAACCAGGAGTGAGGTCAACACACCCAGAAGTGAGGTCACCACACCCGGAAGTGAGGTCAGCAGACCCAGAAAGTGAGGTCAGCAGACCCGGAAGTGAGGTCAGCAGACCCAGAAGTGAGGTCAAAAAACCCGGAAGTAAGTAAGCAGACCCAGAAAGTGAGGTCAGCAAACCCAGAAGTGAGGTCACCACACCCGGAAGTGAGGTCACAACACCCGGAAGTGAGGTCAGCAGACCCAGAAGTGAGGCCAGCAAACCCAAAAATTGAGGTCAGCATATCCGGAAGTGATGTCACTAAAACCTGCAGTGAGGTCATCATACCCGGAAGTGATGTAAGGAGACCCGGAAGTGAGTTCAGCAGACTTAGAAAGTGAGGGCGGCAAACCCAGAAGTGAGGTCACCAAACCCGGAAGTGAGGTCACCTGACCCAGAAAGTGAGGTCTGCTAACCCTGAAGTGAGGTCAGAAAACCCGGAAGAGAGGTCAGCAAACCCGGAAATGAGGTCAGCAGACGCGTAAAGTGAGGTCACAATACCCGGAAGTAAGTAAGCAGACCCAGAAAGTGAGGTCAGCAAAACCAGGAGTGAGGTCAACACACCCAGAAGTGAGGTCACCACACCCGGAAGTGAGGTCAGCAGACCCAGAAAGTGAGGTCAGCAGACCCGGAAGTGAGGTCAGCAGACCCAGAAGTGAGGTCAAAAAACCCGGAAGTAAGTAAGCAGACCCAGAAAGTGAGGTCAGCAAACCCAGAAGTGAGGTCACCACACCCGGAAGTGAGGTCACAACACCCGGATGTGAGGTCAGCAGACCCAGAAGTGAGGCCAGCAAACCCAAAAATTGAGGTCAGCATATCCGGAGGTGAGGTCACCAAACCCGGAAGTGAGGTCACCTGACCCAGAAAGTGAGGTCTGCTAACCCTGAAGTGAGGTCAGAAAACCCAGAAGTGATGTCACCTATACTAGATTTGAGGACAGAGAACGCGGAAAGTGAAGTCAGCATACTCGGAAAGTGTGGTCACCACACCCAGAAGTGAGGTCACCACACCCGGAAGGCAGCTCAGCAAACCCGGAAGTGAGGTCAGCAGACCCGGAAGTGAGTTCAGGAGCCTCAGAAAGTGAGGTCAGCAAACCCGGAAGTGAGGTCACCTGACCCAGAAAGTGAGGTCTGCTAACCCTTAAGTGACGTCAGAAAACCCGGAAGTGATGTCACCAAAACCAGAGTTGAGGACAGACAACGCGGAAAGTGAAGTCAGCATACTCGGAAAGTGAGGTCAGCAGTCCCGGAAGTGAGGTAAGCATACCCGGAAGTGAGGTCAGCAGGCCCAGAAGTGAGGCCAGCAAACCCAAAAAGTGAGGTCAGCATATCCGGAAGTGACGTCACAAAACCCGGAAGTGAGGTCAGCATATCCGGAAGTGACGTCACAAAACCCGGAAGTGAGGTCAGCATACCCGGAAGTGAGGTCAGCAGACCCAGAAGTGAGGTCACCACACCCTCAAGTGATGTCCGCAGACCCAGAAAGTGAGGTCAGCAAACCCGGAAGTGAGGTCACGACACCCAGAAGTGAGGTCACCACACTCGGAAGTGAGGTCAGCAGACCCGTAATTTGAGGACTGCTAACTTGGAACTGAGGTCTGCACACTCAGAAAGTGAGGTCGGAAAACCCAGAAGTGAGGTCACCAAACCCAGAAGTGACGTCACTAAACCCGGAAGTGAGGTCGCCACACCCGGAAGTGCGGTCACCACACCCGGAAGTGAGGTCACCACACCCGGAAGTGAGGTCAGCAGACCCGGAAGTGAGGTCAGCAGACCCAGAAGTGAGGCCAGCAAACCCAAAAATTGAGGTCAGCATATCCGGAAGTGAGGTCACCAAACCCGGAAGTGAGGTCACCACACCCGGAAGTGAGGTACAGCAGACCCGGAAGTGAGGTCACCTGACCCAGAAAGTGAGGTCAGCAGTCCCGGAAGTGAGGTCACCAAACCCGGAAGTGAGGTCACCACACCCGGAAGTGAGGTACAGCAGACCCGGAAGTGAGGTCACCTGACCCAGAAAGTGAGGTCTGCTAACCCTGAAGTGAGGTCAGAAAACCCGGAAGTGATGTCACCAAAACCAGAGTTGAGGACAGACCTCGCGTAAAGTGAAGTCAGCATACTCGGAAAGTGAGGTCACCACACCCAGAAGTGAGTTCACCACACCCGGAATTGAGGTCAGCAGACCCGGAATCTGAGGACTGCTAACTTGGAACTGAGGTCAGCAAACCCAGAAGTGAGGTCACTAAACCCGGAAGTGAGGTCAGCAAACGCGTAAAGTGAGGTCAGCATACTGAGAAAGTGAGGTCGGAAAACCCGGAAGTGAGGTCAGCAAACCCGGAAGTGAGGTCAGCAAACCCAGAAGTGACGTCATTAAACCCGGAAGTGAGGTCATCATACCCTGAAGTGAGGTAAGCAGACCCGGAAAGTGAGGTCTGCTAACTCGGATGTGAGGTCAGCATACCCGGAAGTGAGGCCAGCAAACCCAAAATGTGAGGTCAGCATATCGGGAAGTGATGTCACTAAAACCTGCAGTGAGGTCATCATACCTGGAAGTGATGTAAGGAGACCCGGAAGTGAGTTCAGCAGACTTAGAAAGTGAGGGCGGCAAACCCAGAAGTGAGGTCACCAAACCCGGATGTGAGGTCACCTGACCCAGAAAGTGAGGTCTGCTAACCCTGAAGTGAGGTCAGAAAACCCGGAAGAGAGGTCAGCAAACGCATAAAGTGAGGTCAGCATACTCAGAAAGTGAGGTTGGAAAACCCGGAAGTGAGGTTACCACACACGGAAGAGAGGTCACCAAACCCGGAAGTGAGGTCAGCAAACCGGGAAGTGAGGTCAGCAGACCCAGAATGTGAGGTCAGCATAATCAGAAAGTGAGGTCGGCAAACCCAGAAGTGAGGTCACCAAACACGGAAGTGAGGTCAGCAAACCGGGAAGTGAGGTCAGCAAACCCAGAAGTGACATCACTAAACCCGGAAGTGAGGTCAGCACACCCGGAAGTGAGGTAAGCAGACCCGGAAAGTGAGGTCTGCTAACCCGGAACTCAGGTCAGCAAACAAAGAATTGACGTCACTAAACCCGGAAGAGAGGTCAGCAAACGCGTAAAGTGAGGTCAGCATACTCAGAAAGTGAGGGCGGCAAACCCGTAAGTGAGCTCAGCAAACCCGGAAGTGAGGTCACCACACCCGGAAGTGAGGTCACCACACCCGGAAGTGAGGTCACCACACCCGGAAGTGAGGTCAGCAGACCCGGAAGTGAGGTCAGCAGACCCAGAAGTGAGGTCACAAAACCCGGAAGTAAGTAAGCAGACCCAGAAAGTGAGGTCAGCAAACCCAGGAGTGAGGTCAACACACCCGGAAATGAGGTCACCACACCCGGAAGTGAGGTCAGCAGACCCAGAAAGTGAGGTCAGCAGACCCGGAAGTGAGGTCAGCAGACCCAGAAGTGAGGTCAAAAAACCCGGAAGTAAGTAATCAGACCCAGAAAGTGAGGTCAGCAAACCCAGAAGTGAGGTCACCACATCCGGAAGTGAGGTCACAACACCCGGTAGTGAGGCCAGCAAACCCAAAAATTGAGGTCAGCATATCCGGAAGTGAGGTCACCAAACCCGGAAGTGAGGTCACCTGACCCAGAAAGTGAGGTCTGCTAACCCTGAAGTGAGGTCAGAAAACCCGGAAGAGAGGTCAGCAAACGCGTAAAGTGAGGTCAGCTTACTCAGAAAGTGAGGTCGGAAAACCCGGAAGTGAGGTCACCACACCCGGAAATGAGGTCACCACACCCGGAAGTGAGGTACAGCAGACCTGGAAGTGAGGTCAGCAGACCCAGAAAGTGAGGTCAGCAGACCCGGAAGTGAGGTCAGCAGACCCAGAAGTGAGGTCAAAAAACCCGGAAGTAAGTAAGCAGACCCAGAAAGTGAGGTCAGCAAACCCAGAAGTGAGGTCACCACACCCGGAAGTGAGGTCACAACACCCGGAAGTGAGGTCAGCAGACCCAGAAGTGAGGCCAGCAAACCCAAAAATTGAGGTCAGCATATCCGGAAGTGAGGTCACCAAACCCGGAAGTGAGGTCACCTGACCCAGAAAGTGAGGTCTGCTAACCCTGAAGTGAGGTCAGAAAACCCAGAAGTGATGTCACCTATACTAGATTTGAGGACAGAGAATGCGGAAAGTGAAGTCAGCATACTCGGAAATTGTGGTCACCACACCCAGAAGTGTGGTCACCACACCCGGAAGGCAGCTCAGCAAACCCGGAAGTGAGGTCAGCAGACCTGGAAGTGAGGTCACCTGACCCAGAAAGTGAGGTCTGCTAACCCTGAAGTGAGGTCAGAAAACCCGGAAGTGATGTCACCAACACCAGAGTTGAGGACAGACAACGCGGAAAGTGAAGTCAGCATACTCGGAAAGTGAGGTCAGCAGTCCCGGAAGTGAGGTCAGCATACCCGGAAGTGAGGTCTGCAGACCCAGATGTGAGGCAGCAAACCCAAAAAGTGAGGTCAGCATATCCGGAAGTGACGTCACAAAACCCGGAAGTGAGGTCAGCATATCCGGAAGTGACGTCACAAAACCCGGAAGTGAGGTCAGCATACCCGGAAGTGAGGTCAGCAAACCCAGAAGTGAGGTCACCACACCCGGAAGTGAGGTACAGCAGACCTGGAAGTGAGGTCAGCAGACCCAAAAAGTGAGGTCACCACACCCGCAAGTGAGGTCAGCAGACCCAGAAAGTGAGGTCAGCAAACCCGGAAGTGAGGTCACCACACCCAGAAGTGAGGTCACCACACCTGGAAGTGAGGTTAGCAGACCCGGAATTTGAGGACTGCTAACTTGGAACTGAGGTTAGCATACTCAGAAAGTGAGGTCGGAAAACCCAGAAGTGAGGTCACCAAACCCAGAAGTGAGGTCACCAAACCCGGAAGTGAGGTCAGCAGACCCAGAAAGTGAGGTCAGCATAATCAGAAAGTGAGGTTGGCAAACCCAGAAGTGAGGTCACCAAACCTGGAAGTGAGGTCAGCAAACCGGGAAGTGAGGTCAGCAAACCCAGAAGTGACATCACTAAACCCGGAAGTGAGGTCAGCACACCCGGAAGTGAGGTAAGCAGACCCGGAAAGTGAGGTCTGCTAACCCGGAACTCAGGTCAGCAAACAAAGAATTGACGTCACTAAACCCGGAAAAGAGGTCAGCAAACGCGTAAAGTGATGTCAGCATACTGAGAAAATGAGGTCGGAAAACCCGGAAGTGAGGTCAGCAAACCAGGAAGTTAGGTCAGCAAACCTTGAAGGTGAGGTCAGCATAATCAGAAAGTGAGGTCGGCAAACCCAGAAGTGAGGTCACCAATCTCGGAAGTTAGGTCAGCAGACCCAGAAAGTGAGGTCTGCTAACCCGGAAGCGAGGTCACCACACCCGGAAGTGAGGTCACCACACCCGGAAGTGAGGTCACCAAACCCGGAAGTGAGGTCAGCAAACGCGTAAAGTAAGGTCACCATACTCAGAAAGTGAGGGCGGCAAACCCGTAAGTGAGGTCAGCAAACCCGGAAGTGAGGTCACCACACCCGGAAGTGAGGTCACCACACCCGGAAGTGAGGTCAGCAGACCCGGAAATGAGGTCAGCAGACCCAGAAGTGAGGTCACAAAACCCGGAAGTAAGTAAGCAGACCCAGAAAGTGAGGTCAGCAAACCCAGGAGTGAGGTCAACACACCCGGAAATGAGGTCACCACACCCGGAAGTGAGGTCAGCAGACCCAGAAAGTGAGGTCAGCATAATCAGAAAGTGAGGTCGGCAAACCCAGAAGTGAGGTCACCAAACATGGAAGTGAGGTAAGCAAACCGGGAAGTGAGGTCAGCAAACCCAGAAGTGACATCACTAAACCCGGAAGTGAGGTCAGCAAACCGGGAAGTGAGGTCAGCAAACCCAGAAGTGACATCACTAAACCCGGAAGTGAGGTCAGCATACCCGGAAGTGAGGTAAGCAGACCCGGAAGGTGAGGTCTGCTAACCCGGAACTCAGGTCAGCAAACAAAGAATTGACGTCACTAAACCCGGAAGAGAGGTCAGCAAACGCGTAAAGTAAGGTCACCATACTCAGAAAGTGAGGGCGGCAAACCCGTAAGTGAGCTCAGCAAACCCGGAAGTGAGGTCACCACAACCGGAAGTGAGGTCACCACATCCGGAAGTGAGGTCAGCAGACCCGGAAGTGAGGTCAGCAGACCCAGAAGTGAGGTCACAAAACCCGGAAGTAAGTAAGCAGACCCAGAAAGTGAGGTCAGCAAACCCAGGAGTGAGGTCAACAGACCCGGAAGTGAGGTCACCACACCCGGAAGTGAGGTCAGCGGACCCAGAAAGTGAGGTCAGCAGACCCGGAAGTGAGGTCAGCAGACCCAGAAGTGAGGTCAAAAAACCCGGAAGTGAGGTCACAACACCCGGAAGTGAGGTCAGCAGACCCAGAAGTGAGGCCAGCAAACCCAAAAATTGAGGTCAGCATATCCGGAAGTGAGGTCACCAAACCCGGAAGTGAGGTCACCTGACCCAGAAAGTGAGGTCTGCTAACCCTGAAGTGAGGTTAGAAAACCCAGAAGTGATGTCACCTATACTAGATTTGAGGACAGAGAACGCGGAAAGTGAAGTCAGCATACTCGGAAAGTGTGGTCACCACACCCAGAAGTGAGGTCACCACACCCGGAAGGCAGCTCAGCAAACCCGGAAGTGAGGTCAGCTGACCCAGAAGTGAGGTCTGCTAACCCTTAAGTGAGGTCAGAAAACCCGGAAGTGATGTCACCAAAACCAGAGTTGAGGACAGAGAACGCGGAAAGTGAAGTCAGCATACTCGGAAAGTGAGGTCAGCAGTCCCGGAAGTGAGGTCAGCATACCCGGAAGTGAGGTCAGCAGACCCAGAAGTGAGGCCAGCAAACCCAAAAAGTGAGGTCAGCATATCCGGAAGTGACGTCACAAGACCCGGAAGTGAGGTCAGCATATCCGGAAGTGACGTCACAAAACCCGGAAGTGAGGTCAGCATACCCAGAAGTGAGGTCAGCAGACCCAGAAGTGAGGTCACCACACCCTCAAGTGAGGTCAGCAGACCCAGAAAGTGAGGTCAGCAAACCCGGAAGTGAGGTCACGACACCCAGAAGTGAGGTCACCACACTCGGAAGTGAGGTCAGCAGACCCGTAATTTGAGGACTGCTAACTTGGAACTGAGGTCTGCACAGTCAGAAAGTGAGGTCGGAAAACCCAGAAGTGAGGTCACCAAACCCAGAATTGACGTCACTAAACCCGGAAGTGAGGTCGCCACACCCGGAAGTGAGGTCACCACACCCGGAAGTGAGGTCACCACACCCGGAAGTGACGTCAGCAGACCCGGAAGTGACGTCAGCAGACCCAGAAGTGAGGCCAGAAAACCCAAAAATTGAGGTCAGCATATCCGGAAGTGAGGTCACCAAACCCGGAAGTGAGGTCACCGCACCCGGAAGTGAGGTACAGCAGACCCGGAAGTGAGGTCACCTGACCCAGAAAGTGAGGTCTGCTAACCCTGAAGTGAGGTCAGAAAACCCGGAAGTGATGTCACCAAAACCAGAGTTGAGGACAGACCTCGCGTAAAGTGAAGTCAGCATACTCGGAAAGTGAGGTCACCACACCCAGAAGTGAGTTCACCACACCCGGAATTGAGGTCAGCAGACCCGGAATCTGAGGACTGCTAACTTGGAACTGAGGTCAGCAAACCCAGAAGTGAGGTCACTAAACCCGGAAGTGAGGTCAGCAAACGCGTAAAGTGAGGTCAGCATACTGAGAAAGTGAGGTCGGAAAACCCGGAAGTGAGGTCAGCAAACCCGGAAGTGAGGTCAGCAAACCCAGAAGTGACGTCATTAAACCCGGAAGTGAGGTCATCATACCCTGAAGTGAGGTAAGCAGACCCGGAAAGTGAGGTCTGCTAACTCGGATGTGAGGTCAGCATACCCGGAAGTGAGGCCAGCAAACCCAAAATGTGAGGTCAGCATATCCGGAAGTGATGTCACTAAAACCTGCAGTGAGGTCATCATACCCGGAAGTGATGTAAGGAGACCCGGAAGTGAGTTCAGCAGACTTAGAAAGTGAGGGCGGCAAACCCAGAAGTGAGGTCACCAAACCCGGAAGTGAGGTCACCTGACCCAGAAAGTGAGGTCTGCTAACCCTGAAGTGAGGTCAGAAAACCCGGAAGAGAGGTCAGCAAACGCATAAAGTGAGGTCAGCATACTCAGAAAGTGAGGTTGGAAAACCCGGAAGTGAGGTCACCACACACGGAAGAGAGGTCACCAAACCTGGAAGTGAGGTCAGCAAACCGGGAAGTGAGGTCAGCAGACCCAGAAAGTGAGGTCAGCATAATCAGAAAGTGAGGTCGGCAAACCCAGAAGTGAGGTCACCAAACACGGAAGTGAGGTCAGCAAACCGGGAAGTGAGGTCAGCAAACCCAGAAGTGACATCACTAAACCCGGAAGTGAGGTCAGCACACCCGGAAGTGAGGTAAGCAGACCCGGAAAGTGAGGTCTGCTAACCCGGAAGTCAGGTCAGCAAACAAAGAATTGACGTCACTAAACCCGGAAGAGAGGTCAGCAAACGCGTAAAGTGAGGTCAGCATACTCAGAAAGTGAGGTCAGAAAACCCGGAAGTGAGCTCAGCAAACCTGGAAGTGAGGTCACCACACCCGGAAGTGAGGTCACCACACCCGGAAGTGAGGTCAGCAGACCCGGAAGTGAGGTCAGCAGACCCAGAAGTGAGGTCACAAAACCCGGAAGTAAGTAAGAAGTCCCAGAAAGTGAGGTCAGCAAACCCAGGAGTGAGGTCACCACACCCGGAAGTGAGGTCACCACACCCGGAAGTGAGGTCAGCAGACCCAAAAAGTGAGGTCAGCAGACCCGGAAGTGAGGTCAGCAGACCCAGAAGTGAGGTCAAAAAACCCGGAAGTAAGTAAGCAGACCCAGAAAGTGAGGTCAGCAAACCCAGAAGTGAGGTCACCACACCCGGAAGTGAGGTCACAACACCCGGAAGTGAGGCCAGCAAACCCAAAAATTGAGGTCAGCATATCCGGAAGTGAGGTCACCAAACCCGGAAGTGAGGTCACCTGATCCAGAAAGTGAGGTCTGCTAACCCTGAAGTGAGGTCAGAAAACCCGGAAGAGAGGTCAGCAAACGCGTAAAGTGAGGTCAGCATACTCAGAAAGTGAGGTCGGAAAACCCGGAAGTGAGGTCACCACACCCGGAAATGAGGTCACCACACCCGGAAGTGAGGTACAGCAGACCTGGAAGTGAGGTCAGCAGACCCAGAAAGTGAGGTCAGCAGACCCGGAAGTGAGGTCAGCAGACCCAGAAGTGAGGTCAAAAAACCCGGAAGTAAGCAGACCCAGAAAGTGAGGTCAGCAAACCCAGAAGTGAGGTCACCACTTCCGGAAGTGAGGTCAGCAGACCCGGAAGTGAGGTCAGCAGACCCAGAAGTGAGGCCAGCAAACCCAAAAATTGAGGTCAGCATATCCGGAAGTGAGGTCACCAAACCCGGAAGTGAGGTCTCCTGACCCAGAAAGTGAGGTCTGCTAACCCGGAAGTGAGGTCAGAAAACCCGGAAGTGATGTCACCTATACTAGATTTGAGGACAGAAAACGCGGAAAATGAAATCAGCATACTCGAAAAGTGAGGTCACCACACCCAGAAGTGAGGTCACCACACCCGGAAGGCAGCTCAGCAAACCCGGAAGTGAGGTAAGCAGACCCGGAAGTGAGTTCAGGAGCCTCAGAATGTGAGGTCAGCAAACTTGGAAGTGAGGTCACCTGACCCAGAAAGTGAGGTCTGCTAACCCTTAAGTGAGGTCAGAAAACCCGGAAGTGATGTCACCAAAACCAGAGTTGAGGACAGACAACGCGGAAAGTGAAGTCAGCATACTCGGAAAGTGAGGTCACCACACCCAGAAGTGAGGTCACCACACCCGGAAGGCAGCTCAGCAAACCCGGAAGTGAGGTAAGCAGACCCGGAAGTGAATTCAGGAGACCCAGAAAGTGAGGTCAGCAAACCCGGAAGTGAGGTCACCTGACCCAGAATGTGAGGTCTGCTAACCCTGAAGTGAGGTCAGAAAACCCGGAAGTGATGTCAGCAAAACCAGAGTTGATGACAGACAACGCGGAAAGTGAAGTCAGCATACTCGGAAAGTGAGGTCAGCAGTCCCGGAAGTGAGGTCAGCATACCCGGAAGTGAGGTCAGCAGACCCAGAAGTGAGGCCAGCAAACCCAAAAAGTGAGGTCAGCATATCCGGAATTGACGTCACAAAACCCGGAAGTAAGGTTAGCATATCCGGAAGTGACGTCACAAAACCCGGAAGTGAGTTCAGCAGACCCAGAAGTGTGGCTAGCAAATCCAAAATGTAAGGTCAGCATACCCGGAAGTGAGTTCAGGAGACCCGGAAGTGAGTTCAGCAGACTTAGAAATTTAGGGCGGCAAACCCGGAAGTGAGGTCACCAAACCCGGAAGTGAGGTCACCTGACCCAGAAAGTGAGGTCTGCTAACCCTGAAGTGAGGTCAGAATACCCGGAAGTGATGTCACCAAAACCAGTGCTGAGGACAGACAACGCGGAAAGTGAGGTCAGCATACTCGGAAAGTGAGGTCAGCAGTCCCGGAAGTGAGGTAAGCAGACCCGGAAGTGAGGTCAGCAGACCCAGAAGTGAGGCCAGCAAACCCAAAAATTGAGGTCAGCATAACCGGAAGTGAGGTCACCAAACTGGAAGTGAGGTCACCTGACCCAGAAAGTGAGGTCTGCTAACCCTTAAGTGAGGTCAGAAAACCCGGAAGTGATGTCACCAAAACCAGAGTTGAGGACAGACAACGCGGAAAGTGAAGTCAGCATACTCGGAAAGTGAGGTCACCACACCCAGAAGTGAGGTCACCACACACGGAAGGCAGCTCAGCAAACCTGGAAGTGAGGTAAGCAGACCCGGAAGTGAATTCAGGAGACCCAGAAAGTGAGGTCAGCAAACCCGGAAGTGAGGTCACCTGACCCAGAATGTGAGGTCTGCTAACCCTGAAGTGAGGTCAGAAAACCCGGAAGTGATGTCAGCAAAACCAGAGTTGAGGACAGACAACGCGGAAAGTGAAGTCAGCATACTCGGAAAGTGAGGTCAGCAGTCCCGGAAGTGAGGTCAGCATACCCGGAAGTGAGGTCAGCAGACCCAGAAGTGAGGCCAGCAAACCCAAAAAGTGAGGTCAGCATATCCGGAAGTGACGTCACAAAACCCGGAAGTGAGGTTAGCATATCCGGAAGTGACGTCACAAAACCCGGAAGTGAGGTCAGCAGACCCAGAAGTGTGGCTAGCAAATCCAAAATGTAAGGTCAGCATACCCGGATGTGAGTTCAGGAGACCCGGAAGTGTGTTCAGCAGACTTAGAAAGTGAGGGCGGCAAACCCGGAAGTGAGGTCACCAAACCCGGAAGTGAGGTCACCTGACCCAGAAAGTGAGGTCTGCTAACCCTGAAGTGAGGTCAGAATACCCGGAAGTGATGTCACCAAAACCAGAGTTGAGGACAGACAACGCGGAAAGTGAGGTCAGCATACTCGGAAAGTGAGGTCAGCAGTCCCGGAAGTGAGGTAAGCAGACCCGGAAGTGAGGTCAGCAGACCCAGAAGTGAGGCCAGCAAACCCAAAAATTGAGGTCAGCATAACCGGAAGTGAGGTCACCAAACTGGAAGTGAGGTCACCTGACCCAGAAAGTGAGGTCTGCTAACCCTTAAGTGAGGTAAGAAAACCCGGAAGTGATGTCACCTATACTAGATTTGAGGACAGAAAACGCGGAAAGTGAAGTCAGCATACTCGGAAAGTGAGGTCAGCACACCCAGAAGTGAGGTCACCACACCTGGAAGTGAGGTCAGCGGACCCAGAAGTGAGGTCACAAAACCCGGAATTAAGTAAGCAGACCCAGAAAGTGAGGTCAGCAAACCCAGAAGTGAGGTCACCACACCCGGAAGTGAGGTCACCACACCCGGAAGTGAGGTCAGCAGACCCGGAAGTGAGGTCAGCAGACCCAGAAGTGAGGCCAGCAAACCCAAAACTTGAGGGCAGCATATCCGGAAGTGAGGTCACCAAACCCGGAAGTGAGGTCACCTGACCCAGAAAGTGAGGTCTGCTAACTCTGAAGTGAGGTCAGAAAACCCGGAAGTGATGTCACCTATACTAGATTTGAGGACAGAAAACGCGGAAAGTGAAGTCAGCATACTCGGAAAGTGAGGTCAGCACACCCAGAAGTGAGGTCACCACACCCGGAAGGCAGCTCAGCAAACCCGGAAGTGAGTTCAGGAGACCCAGAAAGTGAGGTCAGCAAACCCGGAAGTGAGGTCACCTGACCCAGAATGTGAGGTCTGCTAACCCTGAAGTGAGGTCAGAAAACCCGGAAGTGATGTCAGCAAAACCAGAGTTGAGGACAGACAACACGGAAAGTGAAGTCAGCATACTCGGAAAGTGAGGTCAGCAGTCCCGGAAGTGAGGTCAGCATACCCGGAAGTGAGGTCAGCAGACCCAGAAGTGAGGCCAGCAAACCCAAAAAGTGAGGTCAGCATATCCGGAAGT
Organism: Coturnix japonica; assembly: GCF_054131305.1. Taxonomy (NCBI): domain Eukaryota; kingdom Metazoa; phylum Chordata; class Aves; order Galliformes; family Phasianidae; genus Coturnix; species Coturnix japonica. The sequence goes on along the minus strand of NC_140688.1, from coordinate 7,993,740 downwards.
GACGTCACAAAACCCGGAAGTGAGGTTAGCATATCCGGAAGTGACGTCACAAAACCCGGAAGTGAGGTCAGCAGACCCAGAAGTGTGGCTAGCAAATCCAAAATGTAAGGTCAGCATACCCGGAAGTGAGTTCAGGAGACCCGGAAGTGAGTTCAGCAGACTTAGAAAGTTAGGGCGGCAAACCCGGAAGTGAGGTCACCAAACCCGGAAGTGAGGTCACCTGACCCAGAAAGTGAGGTCTGCTAACCCTGAAGTTAGGTCAGAATACCCGGAAGTGATGTCACCAAAACCAGAGTTGAGGACAGACAACGCGGAAAGTGAGGTCAGCATACTCGGAAAGTGAGGTCAGCAGTCCCGGAAGTGAGGTAAGCAGACCCGGAAGTGAGGTCAGCAGACCCAGAAGTGAGGCCAGCAAACCCAAAAATTGAGGTCAGCATAACCGGAAGTGAGGTCACCAAACTGGAAGTGAGGTCACCTGACCCAGAAAGTGAGGTCTGCTAACCCTTAAGTGAGGTAAGAAAACCCGGAAGTGATGTCACCTATACTAGATTTGAGGACAGAAAACGCGGAAAGTGAAGTCAGCATACTCGGAAAGTGAGGTCAGCACACCCAGAAGTGAGGTCACCACACCTGGAAGTGAGGTCAGCGGACCCAGAAGTGAGGTCACAAAACCCGGAATTAAGTAAGCAGACCCAGAAAGTGAGGTCAGCAAACCCAGAAGTGAGGTCACCACACCCGGAAGTGAGGTCACCACACCCGGAAGTGAGGTCAGCAGACCCGGAAGTGAGGTCAGCAGACCCAGAAGTGAGGCCAGCAAACCCAAAACTTGAGGGCAGCATATCCGGAAGTGAGGTCACCAAACCCGGAAGTGAGGTCACCTGACCCAGAAAGTGAGGTCTGCTAACTCTGAAGTGAGGTCAGAAAACCCGGAAGTGATGTCACCTATACTAGATTTGAGGACAGAAAACGCGGAAAGTGAAGTCAGCATACTCGGAAAGTGAGGTCAGCACACCCAGAAGTGAGGTCACCACACCCGGAAGGCAGCTCAGCAAACCCGGAAGTGAGGTCAGCAGACCCGGAAGTGAGTTCAGGAGACCCAGAAAGTGAGGTCAGCAAACCCGGAAGTGAGGTCACCTGACCCAGAATCTGAGGTCTGCTAACCCTGAAGTGAGGTCAGAAAACCCGGAAGTGATGTCACCAAAACCAGAGTTGAGGACAGACAACGCGGAAAGTGAAGTCAGCATACTCTGAAAGAGAGGTCAGCAGTCCCGGAAGTGAGGTCAGCATACCCGGAAGTGAGGTCAGCAGACCCAGAAGTGAGGCCAGCAAACCCAAAAAGTGAGGTCAGCATATCCGGAAGTGACGTCACAAAACCCGGAAGTGAGGTCAGCATATCCGGAAGTGACGTCACAAAACCCGGAAGTGAGGTCAGCAGACCCAGAAGTGTGGCTAGCAAATCCAAAATTTGAGGTCAGCATACCCGGAAGTGAGTTCAGGAGACCCGGAAGTGAGTTCAGCAGACTTAGAAAGTTAGGGCGGCAAACCCGGAAGTGAGGTCACCAAACCCGGAAATGAGGTCACCTGACCCAGAAAGTGAGGTCTGCTAACCCTGAAGTGAGGTCAGAATACCCGGAAGTGATGTCACCAAAACCAGAGTTGAGGACAGACAACGCGGAAAGTGAGGTCAGCATACTCGGAAAGTGAGGTCAGCAGTCCCGGAAGTGAGGTAAGCAGACCCGGAAGTGAGGTCAGCAGACCCAGAAGTGAGTCCAGCAAAACCAAAAATTGAGGTCAGCATAACCGGAAGTGAGGTCACCAAACCCGGAAGTGAGGTCACCTGACCCAGAAAGTGCGGTCTGCTAACCCTGAAGTGAGGTCAGAAAACCCGGAAGTGATGTCACCTATACTAGATTTGAGGACAGAAAACGCGGAATGTGAAGTCAGCATACTCGGAAAGTGAGGTCACCACACCCAGAAGTGAGGTCAGCAAACCCGGAAGTGAGGTCAGCAGACCCGGAAGTGAGTTCAGGAGACCCAGAAAGTGAGGTCAGCAAACCCGGAAGTGAGGTCACCTGACCCAGAAAGTGAGGTCTGCTAACCCTGAAGTGAGGTCAGAAAACCCGGAAGTGATGTCACCAAAACCAGAGTTGAGGACAGACAACGCGGAAAGTGAAGTCAGCATACTCGGAAAGTGAGGTCAGCAGTCCCGGAAGTGAGGTCAGCATACCCGGAAGTGAGGTCAGCAGACCCAGAAGTGAGGCCAGCAAACCCAAAAAGTGAGGTCAGCATATCCGGAAGTGACGTCACAAAACCCGGAATTGAGGTCAGCATATCCGGAAGTGACGTCACAAAACCCGAAAGTAAGTAAGCAGACCCAGAAGTGTGGCTAGCAAATCCAAAAAGTGAGGTCAGCATACCCGGAAGTGAGTTCAGGAGACCCGGAAGTGAGTTCAGCAGACTTAGAAAGTGAGGGAGGCAAACCCGGAAGTGAGGTCACCAAACCCGGAAGTGAGGTCACCTGACCCAGAAAGTGAGGTCTGCTAACCCTGAAGTGAGGTCAGAAAACCCGGAAGTGATGTCACCAAAACCAGAGTTGAGGACAGACAACGCGGAAAGTGAAGTCAGCATACTCGGAAAGTGAGGTCACCACACCTGGAAGTGAGGTCACCACACCTGGAAGTGAGATCAGCAGACCCAGAAGTGACGTCACAAAACCCGGAATTAAGTAAGCAGACCCAGAAAGTGAGGTCAGCAAACCCAGAAGTGAGGTCACCACACCCGGAAGTGAGGTCACCACACCCGGAAGTGAGGTCAGCAGACCCGGAAGTGAGGTCAGCAGACCCAGAAGTGAGGCCAGCAAACCCAAAACTTGAGGTCAGCATATCCGGAAGTGAGGTCACCAAACCCGGAAGTGAGGTCACCTGACCCAGAAAGTGAGGTCTGCTAACCCTGAAGTGAGGTCAGAAAACCCGGAAGTGATGTCACCTATACTAGATTTGAGGACAGAAAACGCGGAAAGTGAAGTCAGCATACTCGGAAAGTGAGGTCACCACACCCAGAAGTGAGGTCACCACACCCGGAAGGCAGCTCAGCAAACCCGGAAGTGAGGTCAGCAGACCCGGAAGTGAGTTCAGGAGACCCAGAAAGTGAGGTCAGCAAACCCGGAAGTGAGGTCACCTGACCCAGAATGTGAGGTCTGCTAACCCTGAAGTGAGGTCAGAAAACCCGGAAGTGATGTCACCAAAACCAGAGTTGAGGACAGACAATGCGGAAAGTGAAGTCAGCATACTCGGAAAGTGAGGCCAGCAGTCCCGGAAGTGAGGTCAGCATACCCGGAAGTGAGGTCAGCAGACCCAGAAGTGAGGCCAGCAAACCCACAAAGTGAGGTCAGCATATCCGGAAGTGACGTCACAAAACCCGGAAGTGAGGTCAGCATATCCGGAAGTGACGTCACAAAACCCGGAAGTGAGGTCAGCAGACCCAGAAATGTGGCTAGCAAATCCAAAATGTGAGGTCAGCATACCCGGAAGTGAGTTCAGGAGATCCGGAAGTGAGTTCAGCAGACTTAGAAAGTGAGGGCGGCAAACCCGGAAGTGAGGTCACCAAACCCGGAAGTGAGGTCACCTGACCCAGAAAGTGAGGTCTGCTAACCCTGAAGTGAGGTCAGAATACCCGGAAGTGATGTCACCAAAACCAGAGTTGAGGACAGACAACGCGGAAAGTGAGGTCAGCATACTCGGAAAGTGAGGTCACCACAACTGGAAGTGAGGTCACCACACCTGGAAGTGAGGTCAGCAGACCCGGAATTTGAGGACTGCTAACTTGGAACTGAGGTTAGCATACTCAGAAAGTGAGGTCGGAAAACCCAGAAGTGAGGTCGGAAAACCCACAAGTGAGGTCACCAAACCCGGAAGTGAGGTCAGCAGACCCAGAAAGTGAGGTCAGCATAATCAGAAAGTGAGCTCGGCAAACCCGGAAGTGAGGTCACCAAAGCCGGAAGTGAGGTAAGCAAACCCGGAAGTGAGGTCAGCAAACCCAGAAGTGACGTCACTAAACCCGGAAGTGAGGTCAGCACACCCGGAAGTGAGGTCACCACACCCAGAAGTGAGGTCAGCAGACCCAGAAGTGAGGTCACAAAACCCGGAAGTAAGTAAGCAGACCCAGAAAGTGAGGTCAGCAAACCCAGAAGTGAGGTCACCACACCCGGAATTGAGGTCACCACACCCGGAAGTGAGGTAAGCAGACCCGGAAGTGTGGTCAGCAGACCCAGAAGTGAGGCCAGCAAACCCAAATATTGAGGTCAGCATAACTGGAAGTGAGGTCACCAAACCCGGAAGTGAGGTCACCTGACCCAGAAAGTGCGGTCTGCTAACTCTGAAGTGAGGTCAGAAAACCCGGAAGTGATGTCACCTATACTAGATTTGAGGACAGAAAACGCGGAAAGTGAAGTCAGCATACTCGGAAAGTGTGGTCACCACACCCAGAAGTGAGGTCACCACACCCGGAAGTGAGGTCAGCAGACCCGGAAGTGAGGCCAGCAGACCCAGAAGTGAGGTCACAAAACCCGGAATTAAGTAAGCAGACCCAGAAAGTGAGGTCACCAAACCCAGGAGTGACGTCACCACACCCGGAAGTGAGGTCACCACACCCGGAAGTGTGGTCAGCATACCCAGGTGTCACGGGTTAGTTAGATTTACCTATGCCCGTGACAGGGGAAGCCACCCCACGCCCCCCCCCCGGGGCCCGGAAAGGAGGGGGAAATGGGGAGTGGGATAAAACAGCGACAATCTAAGGAGGAAAAACTTATTTTACTAAATATGATATCGAAATACAAGATAACACAATATAATATAATTAAGGCTAACAAATCGAACGAAACAGAGAGAGAGAGTCTCCGAAAACCGAGAGGCCTACTGTGAACTCTAGGCGACACGGCTGGAACGCTTCCCACTCTCCGAGCAGTTCGAGAGAAGAAGGAGGGCACTCCAGCCTGGGAACGAGATTATATAGAGTCCTGGTCCCGTGACTTATTGTTACTCCTGTTGTTCTCTGGGATATGTAGTCTTCTTCTGTGGACTGCACATTCAACAGAAGTATCCATACTTGACATGATGTTATGATGTGGAATACTGATAGCAAAATTACAAAATTACAAAACCATGACATTCCACCCCTTATTCTACATTATTACATCATGGTTAATATATACATATATATACATATATATACACGTATGTAAAATTGTGATAGCTAAATAGTAGAATTGCATGTAACATAACTAAATGTACAACTATAATAACTAAAATACACTACACATGCAAACATATATATATATATATAGATACATAATATTATTGACTGCACTCCCCCAGCATCAAATTCCCTTGTGGCACACATTGAACATCCCCATCCTTCTGCATTACCCACCAAGTGCACCCAGGTCCCTGGGCGAAGACAGTTCCACGGATAGGTTTGCCCTTTCCAGAAGCTGGAAGGACCCAAACAGCTTTTCCCAACATGTTCTTTACATGTATAACAGGGACCTTATCTCCTTCTACAGTGTGTAGGGGGCTAGATTGACTAGGACCATCACGATTGACAGATCCTCTAGTATTGACCAACCAAGTGGCTTCTGCCAGATTCTTCTCCCAGTGCTTAAATGTTCCACCACCCATTGCTTTCAACATAGTTTTCAACAACCCATTATATCGTTCAATTTTACCAGAAGCTGGTGCATGGTAGGGAATATGATAAATCCACTCAATGCCATGATCTTTGGCCCAAGTATTTATAAGAGAATTTTTGAAATGTGTCCCATTATCAGATTCAATTCTTTCTGGGGTGCCATGTCGCCACAGGACTTGTTTCTCAAGACCTAATATGGTGTTTCGAGCAGTTGCATGGGGTACTGCGTATGTTTCAAGCCACCCAGTGGTTGCCTCTACCATAGTGAGTACATAACACCACTGCGAGATCGTGGCAAGGTGATATAATCAACCTGCCACGCCTCCCCATATTTATACTTTTGCCATCGCCCTTCCTCCCAGAGAGGTTTCATCCTTCTGGCTTGTTTAATTATGGCACATGTTTCACAATCATGAATAATCTGCGCAATAGCGTCCATGGTTAAGTCCACCCCTCGGTCTCTGGCCCACTTGTATGTTGCGTCTCTTCCTTGATGGCCTGAGGTCTCATGAGCCCATCGAGCTAGAAATAATTCGCCCTTATTCTGCCAATCCAAGTCAATTTGAGCCACCTCAATTCTAGCAGCTTTATCTACCTGATGGTTGTTTTGTTGTTCTTCAGTAGCCCGACTTTTGGGCACATGTGCATCCACATGACGCACCTTTACAACCATATTCTTTGTTCGGGAAGCAATGTCCTTCCATAGTTCAGCGGCCCAAACAGATTTTCCCCTCCGTTGCCAGTTATTTTGTTCCCACCGCTGTAACCACCCCCATAAGGCATTTGCCACCATCCATGAGTCAGTATAAAGATACAGTATTGGCCACCTCTCCCGTTCAGCAACATCTAAGGCCAGCTGGACAGCTTTTACCTCTGCAAACTGACTTGATTCTCCCTTACCTTCAGTGGCCTCTGCAACCTGTCGTGTGGGGCTCCACACAGCAGCTTTCCATTTGCGATGCTTCCCTACAATGCGACATGATCCGTCAGTGAATAGGGCATATTTCTTTTCATTTTCTGGTAATTCGTTGTATGGTGGGGCCTCTTTAGCACGTGATACCTCTTCTGCTGGTGATGTTCCAAACTTTTTATCTTCAGGCCAGTCCATGATTACCTCTAGGATTCCTGGACGATTGAGGTTTCCCATTCGCGCTCGCTGTGTAATCAGCGTAATCCACTTGCTCCAGGTGACATCGGTAGCATGATGGGTGGAGGGAACCTGTCCTTTGAACATCCAGTTCAGCACTGGCAGTCGAGGTGCCAAAAGGAGCTGTGTCTCAGTCCCGACTACTTCGGAAGCAGCCCGAACCCCCTCATACGCGGCTAAGATCTCCTTCTCAGTTGGAGTGTAGCACTCTTCAGACCCCTTATATGATCGACTCCAGAATCCCAGGGGTCGGCCTCGGGTCTCTCCTGAGGCTCTTTGCCACAAACTCCAAGTGGGGCCCTTCTCTCCAGCAGCAGTATAGAGGATGTTCTTTACATCCTGTCCAGTCCGTACTGGCCCCAGGGCTACAGCACGGGCTATCTCTTGTTTAATCTGTTCAAAAGCCTGCTGCTGCTCAGGGCCCCATGCAAAATCATTCTTCTTCCGCGTTACCTGATAAAGGGGGCTTACAATGAGGCTGTAGTTTGGAATGTGCATCCTCCAAAAGCCCACTGCACCCGGGAAAGATTGTGTCTCTTTCTTGCTAGTTGGTGGAGACATGGCAGTGATTTTGTCGATCACATCTGCTGGGATGTGACGACGTCCATCCTGCCACTTTATACCTAAGAACTGAATTTCCTGGGCAGGTCCTTTTACTTTGCTTCTCTTAATAGCAAAGCCAGCTTGTAGAAGAATCTGGATTATCTGCTCTCCTTTTGTGAAAACTTCTTCTGCTGTATCGCCCCACACAACAATGTCATCAATGTACTGCAGGTGTTCAGGAGCACCACCCTGTTCCAGTACAGTTTGGACCAACCCATGGCAAATGGTTGGGCTGTGTTTCCACCCCTGGGGCAAACGGTTCCAAGTATACTGAATGCCCCTCCAGGTGAAGGCAAACTGTGGCTTGCATTCTGCGGCCAAAGGAATAGAAAAGAAGGCATTGGCAATGTCAATGGTGGCATACCATTTGGCTGCTTTTGACTCCAGCTCGTACTGGAGTTCCAACATGTCCGGCACAGCAGCGCTCAATGGGGGTGTGACCTCATTCAGGCCACGGTAGTCTACTGTCAGCCTCCATTCTCCACTGGCTTTACGCACTGGCCATATGGGACTGTTAAAAGGTGAGTGAGTTTTACTGATCACTCCCTGATTCTCCAACTGGCGAATCAAATCATGAATGGGGAGCAAGGAATCCCTGTTGGTGCGATACTGCCGTCTGTGCACTGTCTTTGTAGCAATCGGCACCTGCTGCTCTTTTACTCGTAGCAGCCCCACAACAGACGGGTCCTCTGACAGGCCAGGCAAAACAGACAGCTGCTTAATGTTGTCCATGTCTACAGCAGCTATCCCAAAGGCCCATCGATACCCCTTAGGATCCCTGAAATGCCCCCTTCTGAGGTAATCAATACCCAGTATACATGGAGCCCCTGGGCCAGTCACAATAGGATGTTTTTGCCAGTCTTTGCCAGTGAGGCTTATTTCAGCCTCCAGCACAGTCAATTCTTGAGAGCCCCCAGTCACTCCAGAAATATGGATTGATTCTGTCCCTTCATGACTGGAGGGCATTAGGGTACACTGTGCACCGGTATCCACCAGTGCCTTATATTCCTGTGGTTCTGATGTGCCAGGCCATCGAATCCACACAGTCCAATAAACTCTATTATCCCTTTCCCTCCCCTGACTGAGGGCAGGGCCCCTCTATTGGTTACCTGTGATGACTGGAGCAACTCCATTGGTGGTTGGTATGTCTAGTAGTTCTTTCACCCGTGCTCGTAGTGCAGACGTGGGCTGATCATGCCACTTCCTCATGTCTTCTCCACGGTCACGTAGGTAGCGCCACATGGAAACACGCGGTGCAATTGTACTGTTGTTCTTTGCTCGAGCTGGGAAGCGTGTGCGTTTAACAGCTGAGACTTTTGATGATGCAGGTGGGGAGTAGGACTGGACTAGTTTGATCAGATCCTTCATTAGACCTGGAGGCCCGTACGAGGATTGACCTTCATCAGTTGTTTCTGATACTATTACGGGATCATTACAATTAGTTGATGGAAACAATTTCTTGCACATTTCATCTACTCGGTTTTCTAGCCGTGAGATGGCAGAAACTGCGGCATGCAGTTGGGGGAGCTGCTGATCGGTGGTTTGAAGCATTATAATCAGCTCAACAACTCGGGGCCATCTGTCCACGAATCCTTTAGATCCTGATACCAATGACTGTGCAATTCTCTCTGGTGCTGTACTTGTGATTTTCTGCCACATGTCAGGATCGGCCCTCACTCTCTCAGGGTCAAGTTCGCTTGGATCAGGGCTGTACAACATTTTCGCCATGGCCAATTCCCTCAGGCGCTGAATGCCTTTTTGGACGGTATTCCAACTATCAAATTTAGGCTTCAAAGCATCCTTATAGGGGTACCTTTCTCTCACGGCTTCTAACAGCCGCAACCAGAGAGTGGCAGCTCCATCCGAACATCTGCTAATCCCTCTGTCGATACCTGCATCTTGGGCAATGCTTCCTAGTTGGCGAGCTTCATTACCATCTAGAGACAAGCTGTTGGCCCCGTTGTCCCAGCAGCGAAGCAACCAAGCAAGGATACCTTCATCTTGACGCCGTGTGAACTCCTTTCTTGAGCCTTGGATTTCAGTCAGCTTCAGAGGTCGACAGTAGGTGATTTCCTCCTCATCATCAGTCTCTTCTTCATGCCTCTTGGTTTTTGCCTTTGCTTTTTTTGGTACTGCTCCATGCCCGGCACCTGGGTCTTCTGCTGGCCCCCCCTGTGCTTCTCCTTCTTTTCGTTCTAGACGCATGGACACCCGTTTCCATTTCTTGCCTTCCACAGGGGCAACTGATATTGCTACTGATGCCTCCTGTGACTGATCAGAATTAACTTGGGCTTGAATCTCAGATCGGAAACTCTCTCTCTCCAGAATAGTATGATACAAAGCACGGTATGCATAAGCCAAACCCCACATAAGGTTTACCTCCTTAGATCTCTGACCCAAATACTCACTTAATTTCTTAGGGTCCCTTAGGTGTTCAAGAGTGAAATCCCATGACACTGCGGGTCCCCATGCTTCTAAGACTTTTCCTAAACCTTTCCATATTCCCTGCCAGTCATCATTCTCTGGTTCTGGAGGAGACTTCCGCATAGAACGAATGCATAGGAACATATATGCATGCATTGATAGTGATAACATGAATGCAAGTATGAACCCTATCTCAGTTATTGAAAAGTGTGTGGAAATCTGAGAGTACAACCTAAATAAAAAGGGTTTATTTAGCCTGTACAATGAATTAAACATGGTGGTGTTTGTAAAATTGCCTGTTCCATCTGGGATGCAAGTATTTGTAAAATTGCCTGTTTCATCTGGGATGCAAGTGTTTGTAAGATTCACAATTCCATCTGGGGTGTAGATGCCAAAATTCTGACCATACCACATCTCGTAAAAGTACCAGGCAGGTGTCTCCATCAGTATCCACCTTACTAGGCTATATATCTGCACAATTCCACAACACCAAATTATGGTGTTAATAGTTGACCAATACTTTAAGAAGATCATAATTGCTTTCAATCCCTTAAACAGAGCAACTGGGATGAAGAGTGGATTCATAGCTGGCAGGCTCTGTAAAAGTCAGAGCTAGCTAGCTTTGCTCTAAGGGAGAAAGAAATCCCTTTGTTTTCTACACAAAAGTTAGATAGCAGTGCTGAGAATGTACAGCAGCCCTTAATGTTGACAATTTGTCTGGTATTTCAAGGTCACGTTCTCCGTGAGCAGCTACGGAAAGATAACACTCCCAACACTCCCGTAACAAAGCTCTTTAAGAGCAAAGAGAGAGTTGTTCTAAAAGCTTAAAAGCTCTATGCCCGCATTCTCCACCAAAAAATCTGTCACGGGTTAGTTAGATTTACCTATGCCCGTGACAGGGGAAGCCACCCCACGCCCCCCCCCCGGGGCCCGGAAAGGAGGGGGAAAAGGGGAGTGGGATAAAACAGCGACAATCTAAGGAGGAAAAACTTATTTTACTAAATATGATATCGAAATACAAGATAACACAATATAATATAATTAAGGCTAACAAATCAAACGAAACAGAGAGAGAGAGTCTCCGAAAACCGAGAGGCCTACTGTGAACTCTAGGCGACACGGCTGGAACGCTTCCCACTCTCCGAGCAGTTCGAGAGAAGAAGGAGGGCACTCCAGCCTGGGAACGAGATTATATAGAGTCCTGGTCCCGTGACTTATTGCTACTCCTGTTGTTCTCTGGGATATGTAGTCTTCTTCTGTGGACTGCACATTCAACAGAAGTATCCATACTTGACATGATGTTATGATGTGGAATACTGATAGCAAAATTACAAAATTACAAAACCATGACACCAGGAGTGAGGTCACCACACCCGGAAGTGAGGTCACCAAACCCGGAAGTGAGGTCTGCAGACCCAGAAAGTGAGGTCAGCAAACCTGGAAGTGAGGTCAGCAAACCCAGATGTGACGTCACTAAACCCGGAAGTGAGGTCAGCACACCTGGAAGTGAGGTCACCACACCCGGAAGTGAGGTCACCACACCCGTGAGGTCAGCAGACCCAGAGGTGAGGTCACAAAACCCGGAAGTAAGTAAGCAGACCCAGAAAGTGAGGTCAGCAAACCCAGAAGTGAGGTAAGCAGACCCAGAAGTGAGGCCAGCAAACCCAAAAATTGAGGTCAGCATATCCGGAAGTGAGGTCACCAAACCCGGAAGTGAGGTCACCTGACCCAGAAAGTGAGGTCTGCTAACCCTGAAGTGAGGTCAGAAAACCCGGAAGTGATGTCACCTATACTAGATTTGAGGACAGAAAACGCGGAAAGTGAAGTCAGCATACTCGGAAAGTGAGGTCAGCACACCCAGAAGTGAGGTCACCACACCCGGAAGGCAGCTCAGCAAACCCGGAAGTGAGGTCAGCAGACCCGGAAGTGAGTTCAGGAGACCCAGAAAGTGAGGTCAGCAAACCCGGAAGTGAGGTCACCTGACCCAGAATGTGAGGTCTGCTAACCCTGAAGTGAGGTCAGAAAACCCGGAAGTGATGTCACCAAAACCAGAGTTGAGGACAGACAACGCGGAAAGTGAAGTCAGCATACTCGGAAAGTGAGGCCAGCAGTCCCGGAAGTGAGGTCAGCATACCCGGAAGTGAGGTCAGCAGACCCAGAAGTGAGGCCAGCAAACCCACAAAGTGAGGTCAGCATATCCGGAAGTGACATCACAAAACCCGGAAGTGAGGTCAGCATATCCGGAAGTGACGTCACAAAACACGGAAGTGAGGTCAGCACACCCAGAAGTGTGGCTAGCAAATCCAAAAAGTGAGGTCAGCATACCCGGAAGTGAGTTCAGGAGACCCGGAAGTGAGTTCAGCAGACCCAGAAAGTGAGGGCGGCAAACCTGGAAGTGAGGTCACCAAACCCGGAAGTGAGGTAACCTGACCCAGAAAGTGAGGTCTGCTAACCCTGAAGTGAGGTCAGAATACCCGGAAGTGATGTCACCAAAACAAGAGTTGAGGACAGACAACGCGGAAAGTGAGGTCAGCATACTCGGAAAGTGAGGTCACCACAACTGGAAGTGAGGTCACCACACCTGGAAGTGAGGTCAGCAGACCCGGAATTTGAGGACTGCTAACTTGGAACTGAGGTTAGCATACTCAGAAAGTGAGGTCGGAAAACCCAGAAGTGAGGTCACCAAACCCAGAAGTGAGGTCACCAAACCCGGAAGTGAGGTCAGCAGACCCAGAAAGTGAGGTCAGCATAATCAGAAAGTGAGGTCGGCAAACCCGGAAGTGAGGTCACCAAAGCCGGAAGTGAGGTCAGCAAACCCGGAAGTGAGGTCAGCAAACCCAGAAGTGACGTCAGCAAACCCGGAAGTGAGGTCAGCACACCCGGAAGTGAGGTCACCACACCCGGAAGTGAGGTCACCACACCCAGAAGTGAGGTCAGCAGACCCAGAAGTGAGGTCACAAAACCCGGAAGTAAGTAAGCAGACCCAGAAAGTGAGGTCAGCAAACCCAGAAGTGAGGTCACCACACCCGGAATTGAGGTCACCACTCCCGGAAGTGAGGTAAGCAGACCCGGAAGTGAGGTCAGCAGACCCAGAAGTGAGGCCAGCAAACCCAAAAATTGAGGTCAGCATATCCGGAAGTGAGGTCACCAAACCCGGAAGTGAGGTCACCTGACCCAGAAAGTGAGGTCTGCTAACCCTGAAGTGAGTTCACCACACCCGGAAGTGAGGTCACAACACCCGGAAGTGAGGTCAGCATACCCGGAAGTGAGGTCAGCAGACCCAGAAGTGAGGCCAGCAAACCCAAAAATTGAGGTCAGCATATCCGGAAGTGAGGTCACCAAACCCGGAAGTGAGGTCACGTGACCCAGAAAGTGAGGTCTGCTAACCCTGAAGTGAGGTCAGAAAACCCGGAAGTGATGTCACCTATACTAGATTTGAGGACAGAGAACGCGGAAAGTGAAGTCAGCATACTCGGAAAGTGAGGTCACCACACCCAGAAGTGAGGTCACCACACCCGGAATGCAGCTCAGCAAACCCGGAAGTGAGGTCAGCAGACCCGGAAGTGAGTTCAGGAGACCCAGAAAGTGAGGTCAGCATATCCGGAAGTGAGGTCACCAAACCCTGAAGTGAGGTCACCTGACCCAGAAATTGCGGTCTGCTAACCCTGAAGTGAGGTCAGAAAACCCGGAAGTGATGTCACCTATACTAGATTTGAGGACAGAGAACGCGGAAAGTGAAGTCAGCATACTCGGAAAGTGTGGTCACCACACCCAGAAGTGAGGTCACCACACCCGGAAGGCAGCTCAGCAAACCCGGAAGTGAGGTCAGCAGACCCGGAAGTGAGTTCAGGAGACCCAGAAAGTGAGGTCAGCAAACCCGGAAGTGAGGTCACCTGACCCAGAAAGTGAGGTCTGCTAACCCTGAAGTGAGGTCAGAAAACCCGGAAGTGATGTCAGCAAAACCAGAGTTGAGGACAGACAACGCGGAAAGTGAAGTCAGCATACTCGGAAAGTGAGGTCAGCAGTCCCGGAAGTGAGGTCAGCATACCCAAAAGTGAGGTCAGCAGACCCAGAAGTGAAGCCAGCAAACCCAAAAAGTGAGGTCAGCATATCCGGAAGTGACGTCACAAAACCCAGAAGTGAGGTCAGCATGTCCGGAAGTGACGTCACAAAACCCGGAAGTGAGGTCAGCAGACCCAGAAGTGTAGCTAGCAAATCCAAAATGTGAGGTCAGCATACCCGGATGTGAGTTCAGGAGACCCGGAAGTGAGTTCAGCAGACTTAGAAAGTGAGGGCGGCAAACCCGGAAGTGAGGTCACCAAACCCGGAAGTGAGGTCACCTAACCCAGAAAGTGAGGTCTGCTAACCTTGAAGTGAGGTCAGAATACCCGGAAGTGATGTCACCAAAACCAGAGTTGAGGACAGACAACGCGGAAAGTGAAGTCAGCATACTCGGAAAGTGAGGTCACCAAACCCGGAAGTGAGGTCAGCAGACCCAGAAGTGAGGTCAGCAAACCTGGAATTGAGGTCAGCAAACCCAGAAGTGACATCACTAAACCCGGAAGTGAGGTCACAACACCCGGAAGTGAGGTCAGCATACCCGGAAGTCAGGTCAGCAGACCCAGAAGTGAGGCAAGCAAACCCAAAAATTGAGGTCAGCATATCCGGAAGTGAGGTCACCAAACCCGGAAGTGAGGTCACCTGACCCAGAAAGTGAGGTCTGCTAACCCTGAAGTGAGGTCACCACACCCGGAAGTGAGGTCACAACACCCGGAAGTGAGGTCAGCATACCCGGAAGTGAGGTCAGCAGACCCAGAAGTGAGGCCAGCAAACCCAAAAATTGAGGTCAGCAGACCCAGAAGTGAGGCCAGCAAACCCAAATCTTGATGTCATCATATCCGGAAGTGAGGTCTGCTAACCCTGAAGTGAGGTCAGAAAACCCGGAAGTGATGTCACCTATACTAGATTTGAGGACAGAGAACGCGGAAAGTGAAGTCAGCATACTCGGAAAGTGAGGTCACCACACCCAGAAGTGAGGTCACCACACCCGGAAGGCAGCTCAGCAAACCCGTAAGTGAGGTCAGCAGACCCGGAAGTGAGTTCAGGAGACCCAGAAAGTGAGGTCAGCAAACCCGGAAGTGAGGTCACCTGACCCAGAAAGTGAGGTCTGCTAACCCTGAAGTGAGGTCAGAAAACCCGGAAGTGATGTCAGCAAAACCAGAGTTGAGGACAGACAACGCGGAAAGTGAAGTCAGCATACTCGGAAAGTGAGGTCAGCAGTCCCGGAAGTGAGGTCAGCATACCCGGAAGTGAGGTCAGCAGACCCAGAAGTGAGGCCAGCAAACCCAAAAAGTGAGGTCAGCATATCCGGAATTGACGTCACAAAACCCAGAAGTGAGGTCAGCATGTCCGGAAGTGACGTCACAAAACCCGGAAGTGAGGTCAGCAGACCCAGAAGTGTAGCTAGCAAATCCAATATATGAGGTCAGCATACCCGGATGTGAGTTCAGGAGACCCGGAACTGAGTTCAGCAGACTTAGAAAGTGAGGGCGGCAAACCCGGAAGTGAGGTCACCAAACCCGGAAGTGAGGTCACCTGACCCAGAAAGTGAGGTCTGCTAACCTTGAAGTGAGGTCAGAATACCCGGAAGTGATGTCACCAAAACCAGAGTTGAGGACAGACAACGCGGAAAGTGAAGTCAGCATACTCGGAAAGTGAGGTCACCAAACCGAGAAGTGAGGTCAGCAGAAACAGAAAGTGAGGTCAGCAAACCTGGAATTGAGGTCAGCAAACCCGGAAGTGACATCACTAAACCCGGAAGTGAGGTCAGCATACCCGGAAGTGAGGTAAGCAGACCCGGAAAGTGAGGTCTGCTAACCCGGAACTCAGGTCAGGAAACCCAGAAGTGACGTCACTAAACCCGGAAGAGAGGTCAGCAAACGCGTAAAGTGAGGTCAGCATACTCAGAAAGTGAGGTCGCCAAACCCGGAAGTGAGGCCAGCAAACCCAAAAAGTGAGGTCAGCATATCCGGAAGTGACGTCACTAAACCCGGAAGTGAGGTCAGGACACCCGGAAGTTAGTTCAGCAGACTTAGAAAGTGAGGGCGGCAAACCCGGTAGTGAGCTCACCAAACCCGGAAGTGAGGTCACCCGACCCAGAAAGTGAGGTCTGCTAACCCTGAAGTGAGGTCAGAAAACCCGGAAGTGATGTCACCAAAACCAGTGCTGAGGACAGAAAACGCGGAAAGTGAAGTGAGCATACTTGGAAAGTGAGGTCAGCAGACCCGGAAGTGAGGTCAGGAGACCCGGAAGGGAGGTCAGGAGACCCAGAAAGTGAGGTTAGGAAACCTGGAAGTGAGGTCACCAAACCCGGAATTGAGGTCACCTGACCCCGAAAGTGATGTCACCACACCATGAAGTGAGGTCAGAAAACCCGGAATTGATGTCACCAAAACCAGAGTTGAGGACAGACAACGCGGAAAGTGAAGTCAGCATACTCAGAAAGTGAGGTCACCACACCCGGAAGTGAGGTCACCACACCTGGAAGAGAGGTCAGCAGACCCGGAAGTGAGGTCAGCAGACCAAGAAGTGAGGCCATCGAACCCAAAAAGTGAGGTCAGCATATCCTGAAGTGACGTCACAAAACCCAGAAGTGAGATCAGCATACCCGGAAGTGAGGTCAGGAGACCCGGAATTGAGTTCAGCAGACATAGTAAGTTAGGGCGGCAAACCCGGAAGTGAGGTCACGAAATCTCATAAGTGACGTCACCTGACCCAGAAAGTGAGGTCTGCTAACCCTGAAGTGAGGTCAGAAAACGCGGAAGTGATGTCACCAAAACCAGAGTTGAGGACAGACATTGCGGAAAGTGAAGTTCGCATACTCGGAAAGTGAGGTCACCACACCCAGAAGTGAGGTCACCAGACCCGGAATTGAGGTCAGGAGACCCGGATTTGAGGACTGCTAACTTGGAACTGAGGTCAGCAAACCCAGAAGTGAGGTCACTAAACCCGGAATTGAGGTCAGCAAACGCGTAAAGTGAGGTCAGCATACTCAGAAAGTGAGGTCGGAAAACCTGGATGTGAGGTCAGCAAACCCAGAAGTGACGTCAGTAAACCTGGAAGTGAGGTCACCACACCCGGAAGTGAGGTCAGCAAACCTGGAAAGTGAGGTCAGCATAATCAGAAAGTGAGGTCGGCAAACCCGGAAGTGAGGTCACCAAACCCGGAAGTGAGGTCAGCAGACCCAGAAAGTGAGGTCAGCAAACCTGGAAGTGAGGTCAGCAAACCCAGAAGTGACATCACTAAACCCGGAAGTGAGGTCAGCATACCCGGAAGTGAGGTAAGCAGACCCGGAAAGTGAGGTCTGCTAACCCAGAACTCAGGTCAGGAAACCCAGAAGTGACGTCACTAAAGCCGGAAGAGAGGTCAGCAAACGCGTAAAGTCAGGTCAGCATACTCAGAAAGTGAGGTCGCCAAACCCGGAAGTGAGGTCAGCAAACCCAGAAGTGACGTCACTTATCCCGGAAGTGAGGTCACCACACCAGGAAGTGAGGTCAGCAAACCTTGAAGGTGAGGTAAGCATAATCAGAAAGTGAGGTCAGAAAACCCGGAAGTGAGGTCACCAATCCCGGAAGTTAGGTCCGCAGACCGAGAAAGTCAGGTCTGCTAACCCGGAAGCGAGGTCACCACACCCGGAAGTGAGGTCACCAAACCCGGAAGTGAGGTCACCTGACCCAGAAAGTGAGGTCAGCAAACCTGGAAGTGAGGTCACCACACCCAGAAGTGAGGTCACCACACCCGGAAGTGAGGTCAGCAGACCCGGAATTTGAGGACTGCTAACTTGGAACTGAGGTCAGCATACTCAGAAAGTGAGGTCGGAAAAACCGGAAGTGAGGTCACCAAACCCAGAAGTGACGTCACTAAACCCGGAAGTGAGGTCACCACACCCGGAAGTGAGGTCAGCACACCTGGAAAGTGAGGTCAGCATAATCAGAAAGTGAGGTCGGCAAACCCGGAAGTGAGGTCAGCAAACCCGGAAGTGAGGTCAGCAGACCCAGAAAGTGAGGTCAGCAAACCCGGAAGTGAGGTCAGCAAACCCGGAATTGAGGTCAGCATACCCGGAAGTGAGTTCAGGAGACCCGGAAGTGAGTTCTGCAGACTTAGAAAGTGAGGGCAGCAAACCCGGAAGTGAGGTCACCAAATCCGGAAGTGAGGTCACCTGACCCAGAAAGTGAGGTCTGCTAACCCTGAAGTGACGTCAGAAAACCCGGAATTGATGTCACCAAAACCAGAGTTGAGGACAGACATCGCGGAAAGTGAAGTCAGCATACTCGGAAAGTGAGGTCACCACACCCATAAGTGAGGGCACCACACCCGGAAGTGAGGTCAGCAGACCCGGAATTTGAGGACTGCTAACTTGGAACTGAGGTCAGCAAACCCAGAAGTGAGGTCACTAAACCCGGAAGTGAGGTCAGCAAAAGCGTAATGTGAGGTCAGCATACTCAGAAAGTGAGGTTGGAAAACCCAGAAGTGAGGTCACCAAACCCGGATGTGAGGTCAGCAGATCCAGAAAGTGAGGTCAGCATAATCAGATAGTGAGGTCGGCAAACCCGGAAGTGAGGGTACCAAACCCGGAAGTGAGGTCAGCAAACCCTAAAGTGAGGTCAGCAAACCCAGAAGTGATGTCACCAAAACC
This sequence comes from Coturnix japonica, assembly GCF_054131305.1. NCBI lineage: Eukaryota > Metazoa > Chordata > Aves > Galliformes > Phasianidae > Coturnix > Coturnix japonica. Next base: position 7,975,186 of record NC_140688.1, on the reverse strand, counting down.
AGAGTTGAGGACAGACAACGCGGAAAGTGAAGTCAGCATACTCGGAAAGAGAGGTCAGCAAACCCGGAAGTGAGGCCAGCAAACCCAAAAAGTGAGGTCAGCATATCCGGAAGTGACGTCACTAAACCCGGAATTGAGGTCAGGACACCCGGAAGTGAGTTCAGCAGACTTAGAAAGTGAGGGCGGCAAACCCGGTAGTGAGGTCACCAAACCCGGAAGTGTGGTCACCCGACCCAGAAAGTGAGGTCTGCTAACCCTGAAGTGAGGTCAGAAAACCCGGAAGTGATGTCACCAAAACCAGTGCTGAGGACAGAAAACGCGGAAAGTGAAGTGAGCATACTTGGAAAGTGAGGTCAGCAGACCCGGAAGTGAGGTCAGGAGACCCGGAAGGGAGGTCAGCAGACCCAGAAAGTGAGGTTAGGAAACCTGGAAGTGAGGTCACCAAACCCGGAAGTGAGGTCACCTGACCCAGAAAGTGATGTCACCACACCATGAAGTGAGGTCAGAAAACCCGGAAGTGATGTCACCAAAACCAGAGTTGAGGACAGACAACGCGGAAAGTGAAGTCAGCATACTCAGAAAGTGAGGTCACCACACCCGGAAGTGAGGTCACCACACCTGGAAGAGAGGTCAGCAGACCCGGAAGTGAGGTCAGCAGACCCAGAGGTGAGGCCATCAAACCCAAAAAGTGAGGTCAGCATATCCTGAAGTGACGTCACAAAACCCGGAAGTGAGATCAGCATACCCGGAAGTGAGGTCAGGAGACCCGGAATTGATTTAAGCAGACATAGTAAACTAGGGCGGCAAACCCAGAAGTGAGGTCACGAAATCTCGGAAGTGAGGTCACCTGACCCAGAAAGTGAGGTCTGCTAACCCTGAAGTGAGGTCAGTAAACCCGGATGTGATGTCACCAAAACCAGAGTTGAGGACAGACATTGCAAAAAGTGAAGTCCGCATACTCGGAAAGTGAGGTCACCACACCCAGAAGTGAGGTCACCACACCCGGAAATGAGGTCAGGAGACCCGGATTTGAGGACTGCTAACTTGGAACTGAGGTCAGCAAACCCAGAAGTGAGGTCACTAAACCCGGAATTGAGGTCAGCAAACGCGTAAAGTGAGGTCAGCATACTCAGAAAGTGAGGTCGGAAAACCCGGAAGTGAGGTCAGCAAACCCAGAAGTGACGTCAATTATCCCGGAAGTGAGGTCAGCAAACCCAGAAGTGACGTCACTTATCCCGGAAGTGAGGTCACCACACCAGGAAGTGAGGTCAGCATAATCAGAAAGTGAGTTCACCAAACCCGGAAGTGAGGTCACCTGACCCAGAAAGTGAGGTCTGCTAACCCTGAAGTGAGGTCAGAAAACCCGGAAGTGATGTCAGCAAAACCAGAGTTGAGGACAGACAACGCGGAAAGTGAAGTCAGCATACTCTGAAAGAGAGGTCAGCAGTCCCGGAAGTGAGGTCAGCATACCCGGAAGTGAGGTCAGCAGACCCAGAAGTGAGGCCAGCAAACCCAAAAAGTGAGGTCAGCATATCCGGAAGTGACGTCACTAAACCCGGAAGTGTGGTCAGGACACCCGGAAGTTAGTTCAGCAGACTTAGAAAGTGAGGGCGGCAAACCCGGTAGTGAGCTCACCAAACCCGGAAGTGAGGTCACCCGACCCAGAAAGTGAGGTCTGCTAACCCTGAAGTGAGGTCAGAAAACCCGGAAGTGATGTCACCAAAACCAGTGCTGAGGACAGAAAACGCGGAAAGTGAAGTGAGCATACTTGGAAAGTGAGGTCAGCAGACCCGGAAGTGAGGTCAGGAGACCCGGAAGGGAGGTCAGGAGACCCAGAAAGTGAGGTTAGGAAACCTGGAAGTGAGGTCACCAAACCCGCAATTGAGGTCACCTGACCCCGAAAGTGATGTCACCACACCATGAAGTGAGGTCAGAAAACCCGGAAGTGATGTCACCAAAACCAGAGTTGAGGACAGACAACGCGGAAATTGAAGTCAGCATACTCAGAAAGTGAGGTCACCACACCCGGAAGTGAGGTCACCACACCTGGAAGAGAGGTCAGCAGACCCGGAAGTGAGGTCAGCAGACCAAGAAGTGAGGCCATCAAACCCAAAAAGTGAGGTCAGCATATCCTTAGTGACGTCACAAATCCCAGAAGTGAGATCAGCATACCCGGAAGTGAGGTCAGGAGACCCGGAATTGAGTTCAGCAGACATAGTAAGTTAGGGCGGCAAACCCGGAAGTGAGGTCACGAAATCTCATAAGTGACGTCACCTGACCCAGAAAGTGAGGTCTGCTAACCCTGAAGTGAGGTCAGAAAACCCGGAAGTGATGTCACCAAAACCAGAGTTGAGGACAGACATTGCGGAAAGTGAAGTTCGCATACTCGGAAAGTGTCGTCACCACACCCAGAAGTGAGGTCACCAGACCCGGAATTGAGGTCAGGAGACCCGGATTTGAGGACTGCTAACTTGGAACTGAGGTCAGCAAACCGAGAAGTGAGGTCACTAAACCCGGAATTGAGGTCAGCAAACGCGTAAAGTGAGGTCAGCATACTCAGAAAGTGAGGTCGGAAAACCTGGATGTGAGGTCAGCAAACCCAGAAGTGACGTCACTAAACCTGGAAGTGAGGTCACCACACCCGGAAGTGAGGTCAGCAAACCTGGAAAGTGAGGTCAGCATAATCAGAAAGTGAGGTCGGCAAACCCGGAAGTGAGGTCACCAAACCCGGAAGTGAGGTCAGCAGACCCAGAAAGTGAGGTCAGCAAACCTGGAAGTGAGGTCAGCAAACCCAGAAGTGACATCACTAAACCCGGAAGTGAGGTCAGCATACCCGGAAGTGAGGTAAGCAGACCCGGAAAGTGAGGTCTGCTAACCCGGAACTCAGGTCAGGAAACCCAGAAGTGACGTCACTAAACCCGGAAGAGAGGTCAGCAAACGTGTAAAGTGAGGTCAGCATACTCAGAAAGTGAGGTCGCCAAACCTGGAAGTGAGGTCAGCAAACCCAGAAGTGACGTCACTTATCCCGGAAGTGAGGTCACCACACCAGGAAGTGAGGTCAGCAAACCTTGAAGGTGAGGTCAGCATAATCAGAAAGTGAGGTCAGAAAACCCGGAAGTGAGGTCACCAAACCCGGAAGTTAGGTCCGCAGACCGAGAAAGTCAGGTCTGCTAACCCGGAAGCGAGGTCACCACACCCGGAAGTGAGGTCAGCATACCCGTATTTTGAGGACTGCTAACTTGGAACTGAGGTCTGCACACTCAGAAAGTGAGGTCGGAAAACCCAGAAGTGATGTCACCAAACCCAGAAGTGACGTCACTTATCCCGGAAGTGAGGTCACCACACCAGGAAGTGAGGTCAGCATAATCAGAAAGTGAGGTCACCAAACCCGGAAGTGAGGTCACCTGACCCAGAAAGTGAGGTCTGCTAACCCTGAAGTGAGTTCAGAAAACCCGGAAGTGATGTCAGCAAAACCAGAGTTGAGGACAGACAACGCGGAAAGTGAAGTCAGCATACTCGGAAAGTGAGGTCAGCAGTCCTTGAAGTGAGGTCAGCATACCCGGAAGTGAGGTCAGCAGACCCAGAAGTGAGGCCAGCAAACCCAAAAAGTGAGGTCAGCATATCCGGAAGTGACGTCACAAAACCCGGAAGTGAGGTCAGCATATCCGGAAGTGACGTCACAAAACCCGGATGTGAGGTCAGCAGACCCAGAAGTGTGGCTAGCAAATCCAAAATGTGAGGTCAGCATACCCGGAAGTGAGTTCAGGAGACCCGGAAGTGAGTTCAGCAGACTTAGAAAGTGAGGGCGGCAAACCCGGAAGTGAGGTCACCAAACCCGGAAGTGAGGTCACCTGACCCAGAAAGTGAGGTCTGCTAACCCTGAAGTGAGGTCAGAATACCCGGAAGTGATGTCACCAAAACCAGAGTTGAGGACAGACAACGCGGAAAGTGAAGTCAGCATACTCGGAAAGTGAGGTCACCACACCTGGAAGTGAGGTCACCACACCTGGAAGTGAGGTCAGCAGACCCGGAATTTTAGGACTGTTAACTTGGAACTGAGGTTAGCATACTCAAAAAGTGAGGTCGGAAAACCCAGAAGTGATGTCACCAAACCCAGAAGTGAGGTCACCAAACCCAGAAGTGAGGTCAGCAGACCCAGAAAGTGAGGTCAGCATAATCAGAAAGTGAGGTCCGCAAACCCGGAAGTGAGGTCACCAAACCCGGAAGTGAGGTCAGCAAACCCGGAAGTGAGGTCAGCAAACCCAGAAGTGACGTCACTAAACCCGGAAGTGAGGTCAGCACACCCGGAAGTGAGGTAAGCAGACCCGGAAGTGAGGTCTGCTAACCCGGAACTCAGGTTAGCAAACAAAGAATTGACGACACTAAACCCGGATGACAGGTCAGCAAACGCGTAAAGTGAGGTCAGCATACTCAGAAAGTGAGGTCGGAAAACCCGGAAGTGAGGTCAGCAAACCCAGAAGTGACGTCAATTATCCCGGAAGTGAGGTCAGCAAACCCAGAAGTGACGTCACTTATCCCGGAAGTGAGGTCACCACCCCAGGAAGTGAGGTCAGCATAATCAGAAAGTGAGGTCACCAAACCCGGAAGTGAGGTCACCTGACCCAGAAAGTGAGGTCTGCTAACCCTGAAGTGAGGTCAGAAAACCCGGAAGTGATGTCAGCAAAACCAGAGTTGAGGACAGACAACGTGGAAAGTGAAGTCAGCATACTCGGAAAGTGAGGTCAGCAGTCCCGGAAGTGAGGTCAGCATACCCGGAAGTGAGGTCAGCAGACCCAGAAGTGAGGCCAGCAAACCCACAAAGTGAGGTCAGCATATCCGGAAGTGACGTCACAAAACCCGGAAGTGAGGTCAGCATATCCGGAAGTGACGTCACAAAACACGGAAGTGAGGTCAGCAGACCCAGAAGTGTGGCTAGCAAATCCAAAATGTGAGGTCAGCATACCCGGAAGTGAGTTCAGGAGACCCGGAAGTGAGTTCAGCAGACTTAGAAAGTGAGGGCGGCAAACCCGGAAGTGAGGTCACCAAACCCGGAAGTGAGGTCACCTGACCCAGAAAGTGAGGTCTGCTAACCCTGAAGTGAGGTCAGAATACCCGGAAGTGATGTCACCAAAACCAGAGTTGAGGACAGACAACGCGGAAAGTGAAGTCAGCATACTCGGAAAGTGAGGTCACCAAACCCGGAAGTGAGGTCAGCAGACCCAGAAAGTGAGGTCAGCAAACCTGGAATTGAGGTCAGCAAACCCAGAAGTGACATCACTAAACCCGGTAGTGAGGTCACCAAACCCGGAAGTGAGGTCAGCAGACCCAGAAAGTGAGGTCAGCAAACCTGGAAGTGAGGTCAGCAAACCCAGAAGTGACGTCACTAAACCCGGAAGTGAGGTCAGCATACCCGGAAGTGACGTAAGCAGACCTGGAAAGTGAGGTCTGCTAACCCGGAACTCAGGTCAGGAAACCCAGAAGTGACGTCACTAAACCCGGAAGAGAGGTCAGCAAACGCGTAAAGTGAGGTCAGCATACTCAGAAAGTGAGGTCGGAAAACCCGGAAGTGAGGTCAGCAAACCCAGAAGTGACGTCAATTATCCCGGAAGTGAGGTCAGCAAACCCAGAAGTGACGTCACTTATCCCGGAAGTGAGGTCACCACACCAGGAAGTGAGGTCAGCATAATCAGAAAGTGAGGTCACCAAACCCGGAAGTGAGGTCAGCAGACCCAGAAAGTGAGGTCTGCTAACCCGGAAGCGAGGTCACCACACCCGGAAGTGTGGTCACCACACCCGGAAGTGAGGTCAGCACACCTGGAAGTGAGGTCAGCAGACCCAGAAGTGAGGCCAGCAAACCCAAAAAGTGAGGTCAGCATATCCGGAAGTGACGTCACAAAACCCGGAAGTGAGGTCAGCATATCCGGAAGTGACGTCACAAAACCTGGAAGTGAGGTCAGCAGACCCAGAAGTGTGGCTAGCAAATCCAAAAAGTGAGGTCAGCATACCCGGAAGTGAGTTCAGGAGACACGGAAGTGAGTTCAGCAGACTTAGAAAGTGAGGGCGGCAAACCCGGAAGTGAGGTCAGCAAACCCGGAAGTGAGGTCACCTGACCCAGAAAGTGAGGTCTGCTAACCCTGAAGTGAGGTCAGAATACCGGAAGTGATGTCACCAAAACCAGAGTTGAGGACAGACAACGCGGAAAGTGAAGTCAGCATACTCGGAAAGTGAGGTCACCACACCTGGAAGTGAGGTCACCACACCTGGAAGTGAGGTCAGCAGACCCGGAATTTGAGGACTGTTAACTTGGAACTGAGGTTAGCATACTCAAAAAGTGAGGTCGGAAAACCCAGAAGTGATGTCACCAAACCCAGAAGTGAGGTCACCAAACCCGGAAGTGAGGTCAGCAGACCCAGAAAGTGAGGTCAGCATAATCAGAAAGTGAGGTCGGCAAACCCGGAAGTGAGGTCACCAAACCAGGAATTGAGGTCAGCAAACCCGGAAGTGAGGTCAGCAAACCCAGAAGTGACGTCACTAAACCCGGAAGTGAGGTCAGCACACCCGGAAGTGAGGTAAGCAGACCCGGAAAGTGAGGTCTGCTAACCCGGAACTCAGGTTAGCAAACAAAGAATTGACGTCACTAAACCCGGATGACAGGTCAGCAAACGCGTAAAGTGAGGTCAGCATACTCAGAAAGTGAGGGCGGCAAACCCGTAAGTGAGGTCAGCAAACCCGGAAGTGAGGTCACCACACCCGGAAGTGAGGTTACCACACCCGGAAGTGAGGTCAGCAGACCCAGAAAGTGAGGTCAGCAAACCTGGAAGTGAGGTCAGCAAACCCAGAAGTGACATCACTAAACCCGGAAGTGAGGTCAGCATACCCGGAAGTGATGTAAGCAGACCCGGAAAGTGAGGTCTGCTAACCCGGAACTCAGGTCAGGAAACCCAGAAGTGACGTCACTAAACCCGGAAGAGTGGTCAGCAAACGCGTAAAGTGAGGTCAGCCTACTCAGAAAGTGAGGTCGGAAAACCCGGAAGTGAGGTCAGCAAACCCAGAAGTGACGTCACTTATCCCGGAAGTGAGGTCACCCCACCAGGAAGTGAGGTCAGCAAACCTTGAAGGTGTGGTCAGCATAATCAGAAATTGAGGTCGGCAAACCCGGAAGTGAGGTCACCAATCCCGGAAGTTAGGTCAGCAGACCCAGAAAGTGAGGTCTGCTAACCCGGAAGCGAGGTCACCACACCCGGAAGTGAGATCACCACACCCGGAATTGAGGTCAGCACACCTGGAAGTGAGGTCAGCAGACCCAGAAGTGAGGCTAGCAAACCCAAAAAGTGAGGTCAGCATATCCGGGAGTGACGTCACAAAACCCGGAAGTGAGGTCAGCAGACCCGGAAGTGAGGTCAGGAGACCCGGAAGTGAGTTCAGTAGACTTAGAAAGTGAGGGCGGCAAACCCGGAAGTGAGGTCACCAAACCGGGAAGTGAGGTCACCTGACACAGAAAGTGCGGTCTGCCAACCTTGAAGTGAGGTCAGAAAACCCAGAAGAGAGGTCAGCAAAAGCGTAAAGTGAGGTCAGCATACTCAGAAAGTGAGGTCGGAAAACCCGGAAGTGAGGTCACCACACCCGGAAGTGAGGTCACCACACCCGGAAGTGAGATCACCAAACCCGCAAGTGAGGTCAGCAGACCCAGAAATTGAGGTCAGCAAACCTGGAAGTGAGGTCACCACACCCAGAAGTGAGGTCACCACACCCGGAAGTGTGGTCAGCAGACCCGGAATTTGAGGACTGCTAACTTGGAACTGAGGTCAGCATACTCAGAAAGTGAGGTCGGAAAAACCGGAAGTGAGGTCACCAAACCCAGAAGTGACGTCACTAAACCCGGAAGTGAGGTCACCACACCCGGAAGTGAGGTCAGCACACCTGGAAAGTGAGGTCAGCATAATCAGAAAGTGAGGTCGGCAAACCCAGAAGTGAGGTCACCAAACCCGGAAGTGAGGTCAGCAGACCCAGAAAGTGAGGTCAGCAAACCCGGAAGTGAGGTCAGCAAACCCAGATGTGACGTCACTAAACCCGGAAGTGAGGTCAGCATACCCGGAAGTGAGGTCAGCAGACCCAGAAGTGTGGCTAGCAAATCCAAAAAGTGAGGTCAGCATACCCGGAAGTGAGTTCAGGAGACCCGGAAGTGAGTTCTGCAGACTGAGAAAGTGAGGGCAGCAAACCCGGAAGTGAGGTCACCAAATCCGGAAGTGAGGTCACCTGACCCAGAAAGGTAGGTCTGCTAACCCTGAAGTGAGGTCAGAAAACCCGGAAGTGATGTCACCAAAACCAGATTTGAGGACAGACATTGCGGAAAGTGAAGTCAGCATACTCGGAAAGTGAGGTCACCACACCCAGAAGTGAGGTCACCACACCCGGAAGTGAGGTCAGCAGACCCGGAAATTGAGGACTGCTAACTTGGAACTGAGGTCAGCCAACCCAGAAGTGAGGTCACTATACCCGGAAGTGAGGTCAGCAAACGCGTAATGTGAGGTCAGCATACTCAGAAAATGAGGTTGGAAAACCCAGAAGTGAGGTCACCAAACCCGGATGTGAGGTCAGCAGATCCAGAAAGTGAGGTCAGCATAATCAGAAAGTGTGGTCGGCAAACCCGGAAGTGAGGGTACCAAACCCGGAAGTGAGGTCAGCAAATCCTAAAGTGAGGTCAGCAAACCCAGAAGTGATGTCACCAAAACCAGAGTTGAGGACAGACAACGCGGAAAGTGAAGTCAGCATATTCGGAAAGAGAGGTCAGCAAACCCGGAAGTGAGGCCAGCAAACCCAAAAAGTGAGGTCAGCATATCCGGAAGTGACGTCACTAAACCCGGAATTGAGGTCAGGACACCCGGAAGTGAGTTCAGCAGACTTAGAAAGTGAGGGCGGCAAACCCGGTAGTGAGGTCACCAAACCCGGAAGTGAGGTCACCCGACCCAGAAAGTGAGGTCTGCTAACCCTGAAGTGAGGTCAGAAAACCCGGAAGTGATGTCACCAAAACCAGTGCTGAGGACAGAAAACGCGGAAAGTGAAGTCAGCATACTTGGAAAGTGAGGTCAGCAGACCCGGAAGTGAGGTCAGGAGACCCGGAAGGGAGGTCAGCAGACCCAGAAAGTGAGGTTAGGAAACCTGGAAGTGAGGTCACCAAACCCAGTAGTGAGGTCACCTGACCCAGAATGTGATGTCACCACACCATGAAGTGAGGTCAGAAAACCCGGAAGTGATGTCACCAAAACCAGAGTTTAGGACAGACAACGCGGAAAGTGAAGTCAGCATACTCAGAAAGTGAGGTCACCACACCCGAAAGTGAGGTCACCACACCTGGAAGAGAGGTCAGCAGACCCGGAACTGTGGTCAGCAGACCCAGAAGTGAGGCCATCAAACCCAAAAGGTGAGGTCAGCATATCCTGAAGTGACGTCACAAAACCCGGAAGTGAGATCAGCATACCCGGAAGTGAGGTCAGGAGACCCGGAATTGAGTTCAGCAGACATAGTAAGTTAGGGCGGCAAACTCGGAAGTGAGGTCACGAAATCTCATAAGTGAGGTCACCTGACCCAGAAAGTGAGGTCTGCTAACCCTGAAGTGAGGTCAGAAAACCCGGAAGTGATGTCACCAAAACCAGAGTTAAGGACAGACATTGCGGAAAGTGAAGTCCGCATACTCGGAAAGTGAGGTCACCACACCCAGAAGTGAGGTCACCACACCCGGAATTGAGGTCAGGAGACCCGGATTTGAGGACTGCTAACTTAGAACTGAGGTCAGCAAACCCAGAAGTGAGGTCACTAAACCCGGAATTGAGGTCAGCAAACGCGTAAAGTGAGGTCAGCATACTCAGAAAGTGAGGTCGGAAAACCTGGATGTGAGGTCAGCAAACCCAGAAGTGACGTCACTAAACCTGGAAGTGAGGTCACCACACCTGGAAGTGAGGTCAGCAAACGCGTAAAGTGAGGTCAGCATACTCAGAAAGTGAGGTCAGCAAACCTGGAAGTGAGGTCAGCAAACCCAGAAGTGACGTCACTAAACCCGGAAGTGAGGTCAGCATACCCAGAAGTGACGTAAGCAGACCTGGAAAGTGAGGTCTGCTAACCCGGAACTCAGGTCAGGAAACCCAGAAGTGACGTCACTAAACCCGGAAGAGAGGTCAGCAAACGCGTAAAGTGAGGTCAGCATACTCAGAAAGTGAGGTCGGAAAACCCGGAAGTGAGGTCAGCAAACCCAGAAGTGACGTCACTTATCCCGGAAGTGAGGTCACCACACCAGGAAATGAGGTCAGCATAATCAGAAAGTGAGGTCACCAAACCCGGAAGTGAGGTCACCTGACCCAGAAAGTGAGGTCTGCTAACCCTGAAGTGAGGTCAGAAAACCCGGAAGTGATGTCGCCAAAACCAGAGTTGTGGACAGACAACGCGGAAAGTGAAGTCAGCATACTCGGAAAGTGAGGTCAGCAGTCCCGGAAGTGAGGTCAGCATACCTGGAAGTGAGGTCAGCAGACCCAGAAGTGAGGCCAGCAAACCCAAAAAGTGAGGTCAGCATATCCGGAAGTGACGTCACAAAACCCGGAAATGAGGTCACCACACCAGGAAGTGTGGTCAGCAAACCTTGAAGGTGAGGTCAGCATATTCAGAAAGTGAGGTTGGCAAACCCGGAAGTGAGGTCACCAATCCCGGAAGTTAGGTCAGCAGACCCAGAAAGTGAGGTCTGCTAACCCGGAAGCGAGGTCACCACACCCGGAATTTAGGTCACCACACCCGGAAGTGAGGTCAGCACACCCGGAAGTGAGGTCAGCAGACCCAGAAGTGAGGCTAGCAAACCCAAAAAGTGAGGTCAGCATATCCGGGAGTGACGTCACTAAACCCGGAAGTAAGGTCAGCATACCCGGAAGTGAGGTCAGGAGACCCGGAAGTGAGTTCAGTAGACTTAGAAAGTGAGGGCGGCAAACCCGGAAGTGAGGTCACCAAACCCAGAAGTGAGGTCACCTGACCCAGAAAGTTAGGTCTGCCAACCCTGAAGTGAGGTCAGAAAACCCGGAAGAGAGGTCAGCAAAAGCGTAAAGTGAGGTCAGCATACTCAGAAAGTAAGGTCGGAAAACCCGGAAGTGAGGTCACCACACCCGGAAGTGAGGTCACCACACCCGGAAGTGAGATCACCAAACCCGCAAGTGAGGTCAGCAGACCCAGAAATTGAGGTCAGCAAACCTGGAAGTGAGGTCACCACACCCAGAAGTGAGGTCAACACATCCGGAAGTGAGGTCAGCAGACCCGGAATTTGAGGACTGCTAACTTGGAACTGAGGTCAGCATACTCAGAAAGTGAGGTCGGAAAAACCGGAAGTGAGGTCACCAAACCCAGAAGTGACGTCACTAAACCCGGAAGTGAGGTCACCACACCCGGAAGTGAGGTCAGGAGACCCAGAAGGTGAGGTCAGCATAATCAGAAAGTGAGGTCGGCAAACCCGGAAGTGAGGTCACCAATCCCGGAAGTGAGGTCAGCAGACCCAGAAAGTGAGGTCAGCAAACCCGGAAGTGAGGTCAGCAAACCCAGAAGTGACGTCACTAAACCCAGAAGTGAGGTCAGCATACCCGGAAGTGAGTTCAGGAGACCCGGAAGTGAGTTCTGCGGACTCAGAAAGTGACGTCACGAAACCCGGAAGTGAGGTCACCAAATCCGGAAGTGAGGTCACCTGACCCAGAAAGTGAGGTCTGCTAACCCTGAAGTGAAGTCAGAAAACCCGGAAGTGATGCCACCAAAACCAGATTTGAGGACAGACATCGCGGAAAGTGAAGTCAGCATACTCGGAAAGTGAGGTCACCAAACCCAGAAGTGAGGTCACTAAACCCGGAAGTGAGGTCAGCAAACGCGTAATGTGAGGTCAGCATACTCAGAAAGTGAGGTTGGAAAACCCAGAAGTGAGGTCACCAAACCCGGATGTGAGGTCAGCAGATCCAGAAAGTGAGGTCAGCATAATCAGAAAGTGTGGTCGGCAAACCCGGAAGTGAGGGTACCAAACCCGGAAGTGAGGTCAGCAAACCCTAAAGTGAGGTCAGCAAACCCAGAAGTGATGTCACCAAAACCAGAGTTGAGGACAGACAACGCGGAAAGTGAAGTCAGCATATTCGGAAAGAGAGGTCAGCAAACCCGGAAGTGAGGCCAGCAAACCCAAAAAGTGAGGTCAGCATATCCGGAAGTGACGTCACTAAACCCGGAAGTGAGGTCAGGACACCCGGAAGTGAGTTCAGCAGACTTAGAAAGTGAGGGCGGCAAACCCGGTAGTGAGGTCACCAAACCCGGAAGTGAGGTCACCCGACCCAGAAAGTGAGGTCTGCTAACCCTGAAGTGAGGTCAGAAAACCCGGAAGTGATGTCACCAAAACCAGTGCTGAGGACAGAAAACGCGGAAAGTGAAGTCAGCATACTTGGAAAGTGAGGTCAGCAGACCCGGAAGTGAGGTCAGGAGACCCGGAAGGGAGGTCAGCAGACCCAGAAAGTGAGGTTAGGAAACCTGGAAGTGAGGTCACCAAACCCAGTAGTGAGGTCACCTGACCCAGAATGTGATGTCACCACACCATGAAGTGAGGTCAGAAAACCCGGAAGTGATGTCACCAAAACCAGAGTTTAGGACAGACAACGCGGAAAGTGAAGTCAGCATACTCAGAAAGTGAGGTCACCACACCCGAAAGTGAGGTCACCACACCTGGAAGAGAGGTCAGCAGACCCGGAACTGTGGTCAGCAGACCCAGAAGTGAGGCCATCAAACCCAAAAGGTGAGGTCAGCATATCCTGAAGTGACGTCACAAAACCCGGAAGTGAGATCAGCATACCCGGAAGTGAGGTCAGGAGACCCGGAATTGAGTTCAGCAGACATAGTAAGTTAGGGCGGCAAACTCGGAAGTGAGGTCACGAAATCTCATAAGTGAGGTCACCTGACCCAGAAAGTGAGGTCTGCTAACCCTGAAGTGAGGTCAGAAAACCCGGAAGTGATGTCACCAAAACCAGAGTTAAGGACAGACATTGCGGAAAGTGAAGTCCGCATACTCGGAAAGTGAGGTCACCACACCCAGAAGTGAGGTCACCACACCCGGAATTGAGGTCAGGAGACCCGGATTTGAGGACTGCTAACTTAGAACTGAGGTCAGCAAACCCAGAAGTGAGGTCACTAAACCCGGAATTGAGGTCAGCAAACGCGTAAAGTGAGGTCAGCATACTCAGAAAGTGAGGTCGGAAAACCTGGATGTGAGGTCAGCAAACCCAGAAGTGACGTCACTAAACCTGGAAGTGAGGTCACCACACCTGGAAGTGAGGTCAGCAAACGCGTAAAGTGAGGTCAGCATACTCAGAAAGTGAGGTCAGCAAACCTGGAAGTGAGGTCAGCAAACCCAGAAGTGACGTCACTAAACCCGGAAGTGAGGTCAGCATACCCGGAAGTGACGTAAGCAGACCTGGAAAGTGAGGTCTGCTAACCCGGAACTCAGGTCAGGAAACCCAGAAGTGACGTCACTAAACCCGGAAGAGAGGTCAGCAAACGCGTAAAGTGAGGTCAGCATACTCAGAAAGTGAGGTCGGAAAACCCGGAAGTGAGGTCAGCAAACCCAGAAGTGACGTCACTTATCCCGGAAGTGAGGTCACCACACCAGGAAATGAGGTCAGCATAATCAGAAAGTGAGGTCACCAAACCCGGAAGTGAGGTCACCTGACCCAGAAAGTGAGGTCTGCTAACCCTGAAGTGAGGTCAGAAAACCCGGAAGTGATGTCGCCAAAACCAGAGTTGTGGACAGACAACGCGGAAAGTGAAGTCAGCATACTCGGAAAGTGAGGTCAGCAGTCCCGGAAGTGAGGTCAGCATACCTGGAAGTGAGGTCAGCAGACCCAGAAGTGAGGCCAGCAAACCCAAAAAGTGAGGTCAGCATATCCGGAAGTGACGTCACAAAACCCGGAAGTGAGGTCACCACACCAGGAAGTGTGGTCAGCAAACCTTGAAGGTGAGGTCAGCATATTCAGAAAGTGAGGTTGGCAAACCCGGAAGTGAGGTCACCAATCCCGGAAGTTAGGTCAGCAGACCCAGAAAGTGAGGTCTGCTAACCCGGAAGCGAGGTCACCACACCCGGAATTTAGGTCACCACACCCGGAAGTGAGGTCAGCACACCCGGAAGTGAGGTCAGCAGACCCAGAAGTGAGGCTAGCAAACCCAAAAAGTGAGGTCAGCATATCCGGGAGTGACGTCACTAAACCCGGAAGTAAGGTCAGCATACCCGGAAGTGAGGTCAGGAGACCCGGAAGTGAGTTCAGTAGACTTAGAAAGTGAGGGCGGCAAACCCGGAAGTGAGGTCACCAAACCCAGAAGTGAGGTCACCTGACCCAGAAAGTTAGGTCTGCCAACCCTGAAGTGAGGTCAGAAAACCCGGAAGAGAGGTCAGCAAAAGCGTAAAGTGAGGTCAGCATACTCAGAAAGTAAGGTCGGAAAACCCGGAAGTGAGGTCACCACACCCGGAAGTGAGGTCACCACACCCGGAAGTGAGATCACCAAACCCGCAAGTGAGGTCAGCAGACCCAGAAATTGAGGTCAGCAAACCTGGAAGTGAGGTCACCACACCCAGAAGTGAGGTCAACACATCCGGAAGTGAGGTCAGCAGACCCGGAATTTGAGGACTGCTAACTTGGAACTGAGGTCAGCAAACCCAGAAGTGAGGTCACTAAACCAGGAAGTGAGGTCAGCAAACGCGTAAAGTGAGGTCAGCATACTCAGAAAGTGAGGTCAGCAAACCCGGAAGTGAGGTCACCAAATCCGGAAGTGAGGTCACCTGACCCAGAAAGTGAGGTCTGCTAACCCTGAAGTGAAGTCAGAAAACCCGGAAGTGATGCCACCAAAACCAGATTTGAGGACAGACATCGCGGAAAGTGAAGTCAGCATACTCGGAAAGTGAGGTCACCAAACCCAGAAGTGAGGTCACTAAACCCGGAAGTGAGGTCAGCAAACGCGTAATGTGAGGTCAGCATACTCAGAAAGTGAGGTTGGAAAACCCAGAAGTGAGGTCACCAAACCCGGATGTGAGGTCAGCAGATCCAGAAAGTGAGGTCAGCATAATCAGAAAGTGAGGTCGGCAAACCCGGAAGTGAGGGTACCAAACCCGGAAGTGAGGTCAGCAAACCCTAAAGTGAGGTCAGCAAACCCAGAAGTGATGTCACCAAAACCAGAGTTGAGGACAGACAACGCGGAAAGTGAAGTCAGCATACTCGGAAAGAGAGGTCAGCAAACCCGGTAGTGAGGCCAGCAAACCCAAAAAGTGAGTTCAGCATATCCGGAAGTGACGTCACTAAACCCGGAAGTGTGGTCAGGACACCCGGAAGTGAGTTCAGCAGACTTAGAAAGTGAGGGCGGCAAACCCGGTAGTGAGGTCACCAAACCCGGAAGTGAGGTCACCCGACCCAGAAAGTGAGGTCTGCTAACCCTGAAGTGAGGTCAGAAAACCCGGAAGTGATGTCACCAAAACCAGTGCTGAGGACAGAAAACGCGGAAAGTGAAGTCAGCATACTTGGAAAGTGAGGTCAGCAGACCCGGAAGTGAGGTCAGGAGACCCGGAAGGGAGGTCAGCAGACCCAGAAAGTGAGGTTAGGAAACCTGGAAGTGAGGTCACCAAACCCAGTAGTGAGGTCACCTGACCCAGAATGTGATGTCACCACACCATGAAGTGAGGTCAGAAAACCCGGAAGTGATGTCACCAAAACCAGAGTTTAGGACAGACAACGCGGAAAGTGAAGTCAGCATACTCAGAAAGTGAGGTCACCACACCCGAAAGTGAGGTCACCACACCTGGAAGAGAGGTCAGCAGACCCGGAACTGTGGTCAGCAGACCCAGAAGTGAGGCCATCAAACCCAAAAAGTGAGGTCAGCATATCCTGAAGTGACGTCACAAAACCCGGAAGTGAGATCAGCATACCCGGAAGTGAGGTCAGGAGACCCGGAATTGAGTTCAGCAGACATAGTAAGTTAGGGCGGCAAACCCGGAAGTGAGGTCACGAAAACTCATAAGTGAGGTCACATGACCCAGAAAGTGAGGTCTGCTAACCCTGAAGTGAGGTCAGAAAACCCGGAAGTGATGTCACCAAAACCAGAGTTGAGGACAGACATTGCGGAAAGTGAAGTCCGCATACTCGGAAAGTGAGGTCACCACACCCAGAAGTGAGGTCACCACACCTGGAATTGAGGTCAACAGACCCAGAATTTGAGGACTGCTAACTTGGAACTGAGGTCAGCAAACCCAGTAGTGAGGTCACTAAACCCGGAAGTGAGGTCAGCAAACGCGTAAAGTGAGGTCAGCATACTCAGAAAGTGAGGTCGGAAAACCCGGAAGTGAGGTCACCAAACCCGGATGTGAGGTCAGCAGATCCAGAAAGTGAGGTCAGCATAATCAGAAAGTGAGGTCGGCAAACCCGGAAGTGAGGGTACCAAACCCGGAAGTGAGGTCAGCAAACCCTTAAGTGAGGTCAGCAAACCCAGAAGTGATGTCACCAAAACCAGAGTTGAGGACAGACAACGCGGAAAGTGAAGTCAGCATACTCAGAAAGAGAGGTGAGCAAACCCGGTAGTGAGGCCAGCAAACCCAAAAAGTGAGTTCAGCATATCCGGAAGTGACGTCACTAAACCCGGAAGTGTGGTCAGGACACCCGGAAGTGAGTTCAGCAGACTTAGAAAGTGAGGGCGGCAAACACGGTAGTGAGGTCACCAAACCCGGAAGTGAGGTCACCCGACCCAGAAAGTGAGGTCTGCTAACCCTGAAGTGAGGTCAGAAAACCCGGAAGTGATGTCACCAAAACCAGTGCTGAGGACAGAAAACGCGGAAAGTGAAGTGAGCATACTTGGAAAGTGAGGTCAGCAGACCCGGAAGTGAGGTCAGGAGACCCGGAAGGGAGGTCAGGAGACCCAGAAAGTGAGGTTAGGAAACCTGGAAGTGAGGTCACGAAACCCGGAAGTGAGATCAGCAGACTCAGAAGTGTGGCTAGCAAATCCAAAAAGTGAGGTCAGCATACCCGGAAGTGAGTTCAGGAGACCCGGAAGTGAGTTCAGCAGACTTAGAAAGTGAGGGCGGCAAACCCGGAAGTGAGGTCACCAAACCCGGAAGTGAGGTCACCTGACCCAGAAAGTGAGGTCTGCTAACCCTGAAGTGAGGTCAGAATACCCGGAAGTGATGTCACCAAAACCAGAGTTGAGGACAGACAACGCGGAAAGTGAGGTCAGCATACTCGGAAAGTGAGGTCACCACACCTGGAAGTGAGGTCACCACACCTGGAAGTGAGGTCAGCAGACCCGGAATTTGAGGACTGCTAACTTGGAACTGAGGTCAGCAAACCCAAAAGTGAAGTCATTAAAGCCGGAAGTGAGGTCAGCAAACGCAAAATGTGAGTTCAGCATACTCAGAAAGTGAGGTTGGAAAACACGGAAGTGAGGTAACCAAACCCGGAAGTGAGGTCAGCAGACCCAGAAAGTGAGGTCAGCAAACCTGGAAGTGAGGTCAGCAAACCCAGAAGTGACGTCACTAAACCCGGAAGTGAGGTCAGCATACCCGGAAGTGAGGTAAGCAGACCTGGAAAGTGAGGTCTGCTAACCCGGAACTCAGGTCAGGAAACCCAGAAGTGACGTCACTAAACCCGGAAGAGAGGTCAGCAAACGCGTAAAGTGAGGTCAGCATACTCAGAAAGTGAGGTCGGAAAACCCGGAAGTGAGGTCAGCAAACCCAGAAGTGACGTCACTTATCCCAGAAGTGAGGTCACCACACCAGGAAGTGAGGTCAGCATAATCAGAAAGTGAGGTCACCAAACCCGGAAGTGAGGTCACCTGACCCAGAAAGTGAGGTCTGCTAACCCTGAAGTGAGGTCAGAAAACCCGGAAGTGATGTCACCAAAACCAGAGTTGAGGACAGACAACGCGGAAAGTGAAGTCAGCATACTCGGAAAGTGAGGTCAGCAGTCCCGGAAGTGATGTCAGCATACCCGGAAGTGAGGTCAGCAGACCCAGAAGTGAGGCCAGCAAACCCAAAAAGTGAGGTCAGCATATCCGGAAGTGACGTCACAAAACCCGGAAGTGAGGTCAGCATATCCGGAAGTGATGTCACAAAACCCGGAAGTGAGGTCAGCAGACCCAGAAGTGTGGCTAGCAAATCCAAAAAGTGAGGTCAGCATACCCGGAAGTGAGGTCACCACACCCGGAAGTGAGATCACCAAACCCGCAAGTGAGGTCAGCAGACCCAGAAATTGAGGTCAGCAAACCTGGAAGTGAGGTCACCACACCCAGAAGTGAGGTCAACACATCCGGAAGTGAGGTCAGCAGACCCGGAATTTGAGGACTGCTAACTTGGAACTGAGGTCAGCATACTCAGAAAGTGAGGTCGGAAAAACCGGAAGTGAGGTCACCAAACCCAGAAGTGACGTCACTAAACCCGGAAGTGAGGTCACCACACCCGGAAGTGAGGTCAGCAGACCCAGAAGGTGAGGTCAGCATAATCAGAAAGTGAGGTCGGCAAACCCGGAAGTGAGGTCACCAATCCCGGAAGTGAGGTCAGCAGACCCAGAAAGTGAGGTCAGCAAACCCGGAAGTGAGGTCAGCAAACCCAGAAGTGACGTCACTAAACCCAGAAGTGAGGTCAGCATACCCGGAAGTGAGTTCAGGAGACCCGGAAGTGAGTTCTGCGGACTCAGAAAGTGACGTCACGAAACCCGGAAGTGAGGTCACCAAATCCGGAAGTGAAGTCACCTGACCCAGAAAGTGAGGTCTGCTAACCCTGAAGTGAAGTCAGAAAACCCGGAAGTGATGCCACCAAAACCAGATTTGAGGACAGACATCGCGGAAAGTGAAGTCAGCATACTCGGAAAGTGAGGTCACCAAACCCAGAAGTGAGGTCACTAAACCCGGAAGTGAGGTCAGCAAACGCGTAATGTGAGGTCAGCATACTCAGAAAGTGAGGTTGGAAAACCCAGAAGTGAGGTCACCAAACCCGGATGTGAGGTCAGCAGATCCAGAAAGTGAGGTCAGCATAATCAGAAAGTGGGGTCGGCAAACCCGGAAGTGAGGGTACCAAACCCGGAAGTGAGGTCAGCAAACCCTAAAGTGAGGTCAGCAAACCCAGAAGTGATGTCACCAAAACCAGAGTTGAGGACAGACAACGCGGAAAGTGAAGTCAGCATACTCGGAAAGAGAGGTCAGCAAACCCGGAAGTGAGGCCAGCAAACCCAAAAAGTGAGGTCAGCATATCCGGAAGTGACGTCACTAAACCCGGAAGTGAGGTCAGGACACCCGGAAGTGAGTTCAGCAGACTTAGGAAGTGAGGGCGGCAAACCCGGTAGTGAGGTCACCAAACCCGGAAGTGAGGTCACCCGACCCAGAAAGTGAGGTCTGCTAACCCTGAAGTGAGGTCAGAAAACCCGGAAGTGATGTCACCAAAACCAGTGCTGAGGACAGAAAACGCGGAAAGTGAAGTCAGCATACTTGGAAAGTGAGGTCAGCAGACCCGGAAGTGAGGTCAGGAGACCCGGAATGGAGGTCAGCAGACCCAGAAAGTGAGGTTAGGAAACCTGGAAGTGAGGTCACGAAACCCGGAAGTGAGGTCACCTGACCCAGAAAGTGATGTCACCACACCATGAAGTGAGGTCAGAAAACCCGGAAGTGATGTCACCAAAACCAGAGTTGAGGACAGACAACGCGGAAAGTGAAGTCAGCATACTCAGAAAGTGAGGTCACCACACCCGGAAGTGAGGTCACCACACCTGGAAGAGAGGTCAGCAGACCCGGAAGTGAGGTCAGCAGACCCAGAAGTGAGGCCATCAAACCCAAAAAGTGAGGTCAGCATATCCTGAAGTGACGTCACAAAACCCGGAAGTGAGATCAGCATACCCGGAAGTGAGGTCAGGAGACCCGGAATTGAGTTCAGCAGACATAGTAAGTTAGGGCGGCAAACCCGGAAGTGAGGTCACGAAAACTCATAAGTGAGGTCACATGACCCAGAAAGTGAGGTCTGCTAACCCTGAAGTGAGGTCAGAAAACCCGGAAGTGATGTCACCAAAACCAGAGTTGAGGACAGACATTGCGGAAAGTGAAGTCCGCATACTCGGAAAGTGAGGTCACCACACCCAGAAGTGAGGTCACCACACCTGGAATTGAGGTCAACAGACCCAGAATTTGAGGACTGCTAACTTGGAACTGAGGTCAGCAAACCCAGTAGTGAGGTCACTAAACCCGGAAGTGAGGTCAGCAAACGCGTAAAGTGAGGTCAGCATACTCAGAAAGTGAGGTCGGAAAACCCGGAAGTGAGGTCACCAAACCCGGATGTGAGGTCAGCAGATCCAGAAAGTGAGGTCAGCATAATCAGAAAGTGAGGTCGGCAAACCCGGAAGTGAGGGTACCAAACCCGGAAGTGAGGTCAGCAAACCCTTAAGTGAGGTCAGCAAACCCAGAAGTGATGTCACCAAAACCAGAGTTGAGGACAGACAGCGCGGAAAGTGAAGTCAGCATACTCAGAAAGAGAGGTGAGCAAACCCGGTAGTGAGGCCAGCAAACCCAAAAAGTGAGTTCAGCATATCCGGAAGTGACGTCACTAAACCCGGAAGTGTGGTCAGGACACCCGGAAGTGAGTTCAGCAGACTTAGAAAGTGAGGGCGGCAAACACGGTAGTGAGGTCACCAAACCCGGAAGTGAGGTCACCCGACCCAGAAAGTGAGGTCTGCTAACCCTGAAGTGAGGTCAGAAAACCCGGAAGTGATGTCACCAAAACCAGTGCTGAGGACAGAAAACGCGGAAAGTGAAGTGAGCATACTTGGAAAGTGAGGTCAGCAGACCCGGAAGTGAGGTCAGGAGACCCGGAAGGGAGGTCAGGAGACCCAGAAAGTGAGGTTAGGAAACCTGGAAGTGAGGTCACGAAACCCGGAAGTGAGATCAGCAGACTCAGAAGTGTGGCTAGCAAATCCAAAAAGTGAGGTCAGCATACCCGGAAGTGAGTTCAGGAGACCCGGAAGTGAGTTCAGCAGACTTAGAAAGTGAGGGCGGCAAACCCGGAAGTGAGGTCACCAAACCCGGAAGTGAGGTCACCTGACCCAGAAAGTGAGGTCTGCTAACCCTGAAGTGAGGTCAGAATACCCGGAAGTGATGTCACCAAAACCAGAGTTGAGGACAGACAACGCGGAAAGTGAGGTCAGCATACTCGGAAAGTGAGGTCACCACACCTGGAAGTGAGGTCACCACACCTGGAAGTGAGGTCAGCAGACCCGGAATTTGAGGACTGCTAACTTGGAACTGAGGTCAGCAAACCCAAAAGTGAAGTCATTAAAGCCGGAAGTGAGGTCAGCAAACGCAAAATGTGAGTTCAGCATACTCAGAAAGTGAGGTTGGAAAACACGGAAGTGAGGTAACCAAACCCGGAAGTGAGGTCAGCAGACCCAGAAAGTGAGGTCAGCAAACCTGGAAGTGAGGTCAGCAAACCCAGAAGTGACGTCACTAAACCCGGAAGTGAGGTCAGCATACCCGGAAGTGAGGTAAGCAGACCTGGAAAGTGAGGTCTGCTAACCCGGAACTCAGGTCAGGAAACCCAGAAGTGACGTCACTAAACCCGGAAGAGAGGTCAGCAAACGCGTAAAGTGAGGTCAGCATACTCAGAAAGTGAGGTCGGAAAACCCGGAAGTGAGGTCAGCAAACCCAGAAGTGACGTCACTTATCCCAGAAGTGAGGTCACCACACCCGGAAGTGAGGTCAGCATAATCAGAAAGTGAGGTCACCAAACCCGGAAGTGAGGTCACCTGACCCAGAAAGTGAGGTCTGCTAACCCTGAAGTGAGGTCAGAAAACCCGGAAGTGATGTCACCAAAACCAGAGTTGAGGACAGACAACGCGGAAAGTGAAGTCAGCATACTCGGAAAGTGAGGTCAGCAGTCCCGGAAGTGATGTCAGCATACCCGGAAGTGAGGTCAGCAGACCCAGAAGTGAGGCCAGCAAACCCAAAAAGTGAGGTCAGCATATCCGAAAGTGACGTCACAAAACCCGGAAGTGAGGTCAGCATATCCGGAAGTGATGTCACAAAACCCGGAAGTGAGGTCAGCAGACCCAGAAGTGTGGCTAGCAAATCCAAAAAGTGAGGTCAGCATACCCGGAAGTGAGTTCAGGAGACCCGGAAGTGAGTTCAGCAGACTTAGAAAGTGAGGGCGGCAAACCCGGAAGTGAGGTCACCAAACCCGGAAGTGAGGTCACCTGACCCAGAAAGTGAGGTCTGCTAACCCTGAAGTGAGGTCAGAATACCCGGAAGTGATGTCACCAAAACCAGAGTTGAGGACAGACAACGCGGAAAGTGAAGTCAGCATACTCGGAAAGTGAGGTCACCACACCTGGAAGTGAGGTCACCACACCTGGAAGTGAGGTCAGCAGACCCGGAATTTGAGGACTGCTAACTTGGAACTGAGGTTAGCATACTCAGAAAGTGAGGTCGGAAAACCCAGAAGTGAGGTCACCAAACCCAGAAGTGAGGTCACCAAACCCGGAAGTGAGGTCAGCAGACCCAGAAAGTGAGGTCTGCTACACTGAAGTGAGGTCAGAAAACCCGGAAGTGATGTCACCAAAACTAGATTTGAGGACAGACAACGCGGAAAGTGAAGTCAGCATACTCGGAAAGTGAGGTCAGCAGTCCCGGAAGTGAGGTCAACATACCCGGAAGTGAGGTCAGCAGACCCAGAAGTGAGGCCAGCAAACCCAAAAATTGAGGTCAGCATATCCGGAAGTGACGTCACAAAACCCGGAAGTGAGGTAAGCATATCCGGAACTGATGTCAAAAAACCCGGAAGTGAGGTCAGCAGACCCAGAAGTGTGGCTAGCAAATCCAAAAAGTGAGGTCAGCATACCCGGAAGTGAGTTAAGGAGACCCGGAAGTGAGTTCAGCAGACTTAGAAAGTAAGGGCGTCAAACCCGGAAGTGAGGTCACCAAACCCGGAAGTGAGGTCACCTGACCCAGAAAGTGAGGTCTGCTAACCCTGAAGTGAGGTCAGAAAACCCGGAAGTGATGTCACCAAAACCAGAGTTGAGGACAGACAACGCGGAAAGTGAAGTCAGCATACTCGGAAAGTGAGGTCAGCAGTCCCGGAAGTGAGGTCAGCATACCCGGAAGTGAAGTCAGCAGACCCAGAAGTGAGGCCAGCAAACCCAAAAAGTGAGGTCAGCATATCCGGAAGTGACGTCACAAAACCCGGAAGTGAGGTCAGCATATCCGGAAGTGACGTCACAAAACCCGGAAGTGAGGTCAGCAGACCCAGAAGTGTGGCTAGCAAATCCAAAAAGTGAGGTCAGCATACCCGGAAGTGAGTTCAGGAGACCCGGAAGTGAGTTCAGCAGACTTAGAAAGTGATGGCGGCAAACCCGGAAGTGAGGTCACCAAACCCGGAAGGGAGGTCACCTTACCCAGAAAGTGAGGTCTGCTAACCCTGAAGTGAGGTTAGAAAACCCGGAAGTGATGTCACCAAAACCAGAGTTGAGGACAGACAACGCGGAAAGTGAAGTCAGCATACTCGGAAAGTGAGGTCACCACACCTGGAAGTGAGGTCACCACACCTGGAAGTGAGGTCAGCAGACCCGGAATTTGAAAACTGCTAACTTGGAACTGAGGTTAGCATACTCAGAAAGTGAGGTCGGAAAACCCAGAAGTGAGGTCACCAAACCCAGAAGTGAGGTCACCAAACCCGGAAGTGAGGTCAGCAGACCCAGAAAGTGAGGTCTGCTAACACTGAATTGAGGTCAGAAAACCCGGAAGTGATGTCACAAAAACCAGAGTTGAGGACAGACAACGCGGAAAGTGAAGTCAGCATACTCGGAAAGTGAGGTCAGCAGTCCCGGAAGTGAGGTCAGCATACCCGGAAGTGAGGTCAGCAGACCCAGAAGTGAGGCCAGCAAACCCAAAAAGTGAGGTCAGCATATCCGGAAGTGACGTCACAAAACCCGGAAGTGAGGTCAGCATATCCGGAAGTGACGTCACAAAACCCGGAAGTGAGGTCAGCAGACCCAGAAGTGTGGCTAGCAAATCCAAAAAGTGAGGTCAGCATACCCGGAAGTGAGTTCAGGAGACCCGGAAGTGAGTTCAGCAGACTTAGAAAGTGAGGGCGGCAAACCCGGAAGTGAGGTCACCAAACCCGGAAGTGAGGTCACCTGACCCAGAAAGTGAGGTCTGCTAACCCTGAAGTGAGGTCAGAATACCCGGAAGTGATGTCACCAAAACCAGAGTTGAGGACAGACAACGCGGAAAGTGAAGTCAGCATACTCGGAAAGTGAGGTCACCACACCTGGAAATGAGGTCACCACACCTGGAAGTGAGGTCAGCAGACCCGGAATTTGAGGACTGCTAACTTGGAACTGAGGTTAGCATACTCAGAAAGTGAGGTCGGAAAACCCAGAAGTGAGGTCACCAAACCCAGAAGTGAGGTCACCAAACCCGGAAGTGAGGTCAGCAGACCCAGAAAGTGAGGTCTGCTAACACTGAAGTGAGGTCAGAAAACCCGGAAGTGATGTCACCATAACTAGATTTGAGGACAGACAACGCGGAAAGTGAAGTCAGCATACTCGGAAAGTGAGGTCAGCAGTCCCGGAAGTGAGGTCAGCATACCCGGAAGTGAGGTCAGCAGACCCAGAAGTGAGGCCAGCAAACCCAAAAAGTGAGGTCAGCATATCCGGAAGTGACGTCACAAAACCCGGAAGTGAGGTCAGCATATCCGGAAGTGACGTCACAAAACCCAGAAGTGAGGTCAGCAGACCCAGAAGTGTGGCTAGCAAATCCAAAAAGTGAGGTCAGCATACCCGGAAGTGAGTTAAGGAGACCCGGAAGTGAGTTCAGCAGACTTAGAAAGTGAGGGCGTCAAACCCGGAAGTGAGGTCACCAAACCCGGAAGGGAGGTCACCTGACCCAGAAAGTGAGGTCTGCTAACCCTGAAGTGAGGTCAGAAAACCCGGAAGTGATGTCACCAAAACCAGAGTTGAGGACAGACAACGCGGAAAGTGAAGTCAGCATACTCGGAAAGTGAGGTCACCACACCTGGAAGTGAGGTCACCACACCTGGAAGTGAGGTCAGCAGACCCGGAATTTGAAAACTGCTAACTTGGAACTGAGGTTAGCATACTCAGAAAGTGAGGTCGGAAAACCCAGAAGTGAGGTCACCAAACCCAGAAGTGAGGTCACCAAACCCGGAAGTGAGGTCAGCAGACCCAGAAAGTGAGGTCTGCTAACCCTGAAGTGAGGTCAGAAAACCCGGAAGTGATGTCACCAAAACCAGAGTTGAGGACAGACAACGCGGAAAGTGAAGTCAGCATACTCGGAAAGTGAGGTCAGCAGTCCCGGAAGTGATGTCAGCATACCCGGAAGTGAGGTCAGCAGACCCAGAAGTGAGGCCAGCAAACCCAGAAAGTGAGGTCAGCATATCCGGAAGTGACGTCACAAAACCCGGAAGTGAGGTCAGCATATCCGGAAGTGACGTCACAAAACCCGGAAGTGAGGTCAGCAGACCCAGAAGTGTGGCTAGCAAATCCAAAATGTGAGGTCAGCATACCCGGAAGTGAGTTCAGGAGACCCGGAAGTGAGTTCAGCAGACTTAGAAAGTGAGGGCGGCAAACCCGGAAGTGAGGTCACCAAACCCGGAAGTGAGGTCACCTGACCCAGAAAGTGAGGTCTGCTAACCCTGAAGTGAGGTCAGAATACCCGGAAGTGATGTCACCAAAACCAGAGTTGAGGACAGACAACGCGGAAAGTGAAGTCAGCATACTCGGAAAGTGAGGTCACCACACCTGGAAATGAGGTCACCACACCTGGAAGTGAGGTCAGCAGACCCGGAATTTGAGGACTGCTAACTTGGAACTGAGGTTAGCATACTCAGAAAGTGAGGTCGGAAAACCCAGAAGTGAGGTCACCAAACCCAGAAGTGAGGTCACCAAACCCGGAAGTGAGGTCAGCAGACCCAGAAAGTGAGGTCTGCTAACACTGAAGTGAGGTCAGAAAACCCGGAAGTGATGTCACCATAACTAGATTTGAGGACAGACAACGCGGAAAGTGAAGTCAGCATACTCGGAAAGTGAGGTCAGCAGTCCCGGAAGTGAGGTCAGCATACCCGGAAGTGAGGTCAGCAGACCCAGAAGTGAGGCCAGCAAACCCAAAAAGTGAGGTCAGCATATCCGGAAGTGACGTCACAAAACCCGGAAGTGAGGTCAGCATATCCGGAAGTGACGTCACAAAACCCAGAAGTGAGGTCAGCAGACCCAGAAGTGTGGCTAGCAAATCCAAAAAGTGAGGTCAGCATACCCGGAAGTGAGTTAAGGAGACCCGGAAGTGAGTTCAGCAGACTTAGAAAGTGAGGGCGGCAAACCCGGAAGTGAGGTCACCAAACCCGGAAGGGAGGTCACCTGACCCAGAAAGTGAGGTCTGCTAACCCTGAAGTGAGGTCAGAAAACCCGGAAGTGATGTCACCAAAACCAGAGTTGAGGACAGACAACGCGGAAAGTGAAGTCAGCATACTCGGAAAGTGAGGTCAGCAGTCCCGGAAGTGAGGTCAGCATACCCGGAAGTGAGGTCAGCAGACCCAGAAGTGAGGCCAGCAAACCCAAAAAGTGAGGTCAGCATATCCGGAAGTGACGTCACAAAACCCGGAAGTGAGGTCAGCATATCCGGAAGTGACGTCACAAAACCCGGAAGTGAGGTCAGCAGACCCAGAAGTGTGGCTAGCAAATCCAAAAAGTGAGGTCAGCATACCCGGAAGTGAGTTCAGGAGACCCGGAAGTGAGTTCAGCAGACTTAGAAAGTGAGGGCGGCAAACCCGGAAGTGAGGTCACCAAACCCGGAAGTGAGGTCACCTGACCCAGAAAGTGAGGTCTGCTAACCCTGAAGTGAGGTCAGAATACCCGGAAGTGATGTCACCAAAACCAGAGTTGAGGACAGACAACGCGGAAAGTGAAGTCAGCATACTCGGAAAGTGAGGTCACCACACCTGGAAATGAGGTCACCACACCTGGAAGTGAGGTCAGCAGACCCGGAATTTGAGGACTGCTAACTTGGAACTGAGGTTAGCATACTCAGAAAGTGAGGTCGGAAAACCCAGAAGTGAGGTCACCAAACCCAGAAGTGAGGTCACCAAACCCGGAAGTGAGGTCAGCAGACCCAGAAAGTGAGGTCTGCTAACACTGAAGTGAGGTCAGAAAACCCGGAAGTGATGTCACCATAACTAGATTTGAGGACAGACAACGCGGAAAGTGAAGTCAGCATACTCGGAAAGTGAGGTCAGCAGTCCCGGAAGTGAGGTCAGCATACCCGGAAGTGAGGTCAGCAGACCCAGAAGTGAGGCCAGCAAACCCAAAAAGTGAGGTCAGCATATCCGGAAGTGACGTCACAAAACCCGGAAGTGAGGTCAGCATATCCGGAAGTGACGTCACAAAACCCAGAAGTGAGGTCAGCAGACCCAGAAGTGTGGCTAGCAAATCCAAAAAGTGAGGTCAGCATACCCGGAAGTGAGTTAAGGAGACCCGGAAGTGAGTTCAGCAGACTTAGAAAGTGAGGGCGTCAAACCCGGAAGTGAGGTCACCAAACCCGGAAGGGAGGTCACCTGACCCAGAAAGTGAGGTCTGCTAACCCTGAAGTGAGGTCAGAATACCCGGAAGTGATGTCACCAAAACCAGAGTTGAGGACAGACAACGCGGAAAGTGAAGTCAGCATACTCGGAAAGTGAGGTCAGCAGTCCCGGAAGTGAGGTCAGCATACCCGGAAGTGAGGTCAGCAGACCCAGAAGTGAGGCCAGCAAACCCAAAAAGTGAGGTCAGCATATCCGGAAGTGACGTCACAAAACCCGGAAGTGAGGTCAGCATATCCGGAAGTGACGTCACAAAACCCGGAAGTGAGGTCAGCAGACCCAGAAGTGTGGCTAGCAAATCCAAAAAGTGAGGTCAGCATACCCGGAAGTGAGTTCAGGAGACCCGGAAGTGAGTTCAGCAGACTTAGAAAGTGAGGGCGGCAAACCCGGAAGTGAGGTCACCAAACCCGGAAGTGAGGTCACCTGACCCAGAAAGTGAGGTCTGCTAACCCTGAAGTGAGGTCAGAATACCCGGAAGTGATGTCACCAAAACCAGAGTTGAGGACAGACAACGCGGAAAGTGAAGTCAGCATACTCGGCAAGTGAGGTCACCACACCTGGAAGTGAGGTCACCACACCTGGAAGTGAGGTCAGCAGACCCGGAATTTGAGGACTGCTAACTTGGAACTGAGGTTAGCATACTCAGAAAGTAAGGTCGGAAAACCCAGAAGTGAGGTCACCAAACCCAGAAGTGAGGTCACCAAACCCGGAAGTGAGGTCAGCAGACCCAGAAAGTGAGGTCTGCTAACACTGAATTGAGGTCAGAAAACCCGGAAGTGATGTCACCAAAACTAGATTTGAGGACAGACAACGCGGAAAGTGAAGTCAGCATACTCGGAAAGTGAGGTCAGCAGTCCCGGAAGTGAGGTCAGCATACCCGGAAGTGAGGTCAGCAGACCCAGAAGTGAGGCCCGCAAACACAAAAAGTGAGGTCAGCATATCCGGAAGTGACGTCACAAAACCCGGAAGTGAGGTCAGCATATCCGGAAGTGACGTCACAAAACCCGGAAGTGAGGTCAGCAGACCCAGAAGTGTGGCTAGCAAATCCAAAAAGTGAGGTCAGCATACCCGGAAGTGAGTTCAGGAGACCCGGAAGTGAGGTCAGCCGACTTAGAAAGTGAGGGCGGCAAACCCGGAAGTGAGGTCACCAAACCCGGAAGTGAGGTCACCTGACCCAGAAAGTGAGGTCTGCTAACCCTGAAGTGAGGTCAGAATACCCGGAAGTGATGTCACCAAAACCAGAGTTGAGGACAGACAACGCGGAAAGTGAAGTCAGCATACTCGGAAAGTGAGGTCACCACACCTGGAAGTGAGGTCACCACACCTGGAAGTGAGGTCAGCAGACCCGGAATTTGAGGACTGCTAACTTGGAACTGAGGTCAGCAAACCCAGAAGTGAGGTCACTAAACCCGGAAGTGAGGTCAGCAAACGCGTAATGTGAGGTCAGCATACTCAGAAAGTGAGGTTGGAAAACCCGGAAGTGAGGTCACAAAACCCGGAAGTGAGGTCAGCAGACCCAGAAAGTGACGTCAGCAAACCTGGAAGAGAGGTCAGCAAACCCAGAAGTGACGTCACTAAACCTGGAAGTGAGGTCAGCATACCCGGAAGTGAGGTAAGCAGACCTGGAAAGTGAGGTCTGCTAACCCGGAACTCAGGTCAGGAAACCCAGAAGTGACGTCACTAAACCCGGAAGAGAGGTCAGCAAACGCTTAAAGTGAGGTCAGCATACTCAGAAAGTGAGGTCGGAAAACCCGGAAGTGAGGTCAGCAAACCCAGAAGTGACGTCACTTATCCCGGAAGTGAGGTCACCACACCAGGAAGTGAGGTCAGCATAATCAGAAAGTGAGATCGGCAAACCCGGAAGTGAGGTCACCTGACCCAGAAAGTGAGGTCTGCTAACCCTGAAGTGAGGTCAGAAAACCCGGAAGAGAGGTCAGCAAACGCGTAAAGTGAGGTCAGCAGACCCAGAAAGTGAGGTCAGCATAATCAGAAAGTGAGGTCGGCAAACCCGGAAGTGAGGTCACCAAACCCGGAAGTGAGGTCAGCAAAACCGGAAGTGAGGTCAGCAAACCCAGAAGTGACGTCACTAAACCCGGAAGTGAGGTCAGCACACCCGGAAGTGAGGTAAGCAGACCCGGAAAGTGAGGTCTGCTAACCCGGAACTCAGGTTAGCAAACAAAGAATTGACGTCACTAAACCCGGAAGACAGGTCATCAAACGCGTAAAGTGAGGTCAGCATACTCAGAAAGTGAGGGTGGCAAACCCGTAAGTGAGCTCAGCAAACCCGGAAGTGAGGTCACCACACCCGGAAGTGAGGTCACCACACCAGGAAGTGAGGTCAGCATAATCAGAAAGTGAGGTCGGCAAACCCGGAAGTGAGGTCACCTGACCCAGAAAGTGAGGTCTGCTAACCCTGAAGTGAGGTCAGAAAACCCGGAAGTGATGTCACCAAAACCAGAGTTGAGGACAGACAACGCGGAAAGTGAAGTCAGCATACTCGGTAAGTGAGGTCAGCAGTCCCGGAAGTGAGGTCAGCATACCCGGAAGTGAAGTCAGCAGACCCAGAAGTGAGGCCAGCAAACCCAAAAAGTGAGGTCAGCATATCCGGAAGTGACGTCACAAAACCCGGAAGTGAGGTCAACATATCCGGAAGTGACGTCACAAAACCCGGAAGTGAGGTCAGCAGACCCAGAAGTGTGGCCTGCAAATCCAAAAAGTGAGGTCAGCATACCCGGAAGTGAGTTCAGGAGACCCGGAAGTGAGTTCAGCAGTCTTAGAAAGTGAGGGCGGCAAACCCGGAAGTGAGGTCACCAAACCCGGAAGTGAGGTCACCTGACCCAGAAAGTGAGGTCTGCTAACCCTGAAGTGAGGTCAGAAAACCCGGAAGTGATGTCACCAAAACCAGAGTAGAGGACAGACAACGCGGAAAGTGAAGTCAGAATACTCGGAAAGTGAAATCACCACACCTGGAAGTGAGGTCACCACACCTGGAAGTGAGGTCAGCAGACCCGGAATTTGAGGACTGCTAACTTGGAACTGAGGTCACCAAACCCAGAAGTGAGGTCACTAAACCCGGAAGTGAGGTCAGCAAACCTGGAAAGTGAGGTCAGCATAATCAGAAAGTGAGGTTGGAAAACCCAGAAGTGAGGTAACCAAACCCGGAAGTGAGGTCAGCAGACCCAGAAAGTGAGCTCAGCAAACCTGGAAGTGAGGTCAGCAAACCCAGAAGTGACGTCACTAAACCCGGAAGTGAGGTCAGCATACCCGGAAGTGAGGTAAGCAGACCTGGAAAGTGAGGACAGAAAACCCGGAACTCAGGTCAGGAAACCCAGAAGTGACGTCACTAAACCCGGAAGAGAGGTCAGCAAACGCGTAAAGTGAGGTCAGCATACTCAGAAAGTGAGGTCGGAAAACCCGGAAGTGAGGTCAGCAAACCCTGAAGTGACGTCACTTATCCCAGAAGTGAGGTCACCACACCAGGAAGTGAGGTCAGCATAATCAGAAAGTGAGGTCACCAAACCCGGAAGTGAGGTCACCTGACCCAGAAAGAGAGGTCTGCTAACCCTGAAGTGAGGTCAGAAAACCCGGAAGTGATGTCAGCAAAACCAGAGTTGAGGACAGACAACGCGGAAAGTGAAGTCAGCATACTCGGAAAGTGAGGTCAGCAGTCCCGGAAGTGATGTCAGCATACCCGGAAGTGAGGTCAGCAGACCCAGAAGTGAGGCCAGCAAACCCAAAAAGTGAGGTCAGCATATCCGGAAGTGACGTCACAAAACCCAGAAGTGAGGTCAGCATATCCGGAAGTGACGTCACAAAACCCGGAAGTGAGGTCAGCAGACCCAGAAGTGTGGCTAGCAAATCCAAAAAGTGAGGTCAGCATACCCGGAAGTGAGTTCAGGAGACCCGGAAGTGAGTTCAGCAGACTTAGAAAGTGAGGGCGGCAAACCCGGAAGTGAGGTCACCAAACCCGGAAGTGAGGTCACCTGACCCAGAAAGTGAGGTCTGCTAACCCTGAAGTGAGGTCAGAATACCCGGAAGTGATGTCACCAAAACCAGAGTTGAGGACAGACAACGCGGAAAGTGAAGTCAGCATACTCGGAAAGTGAGGTCACCACACCTGGAAGTGAGCTCACCACACCTGGAAGTGAGGTCAGCAGACCCGGAATTAGAGGACTGCTAACTTGGAACTGAGGTTTGCATACTCAGAAAGTGAGGTCGGAAAACCCAGAAGTGAGGTCACCAAACCCAGAAGTGCGGTCACCAAACCCGGAAGTGAGGTCAGCAGACCCAGAAAGTGAGGTCAGCATAATCAGAAAGTGAGGTCGGCAAACCCGGAAGTGAGGTCACCAAACCCGGAAGTGAGGTCAGCAAACCCGGAAGTGAGGTCAGCAAACCCAGAAGTGACGTCACTAAACCCGGAAATGAGGTCAGCACACCCGGAAGTGAGGTAAGCAGACCCGGAAAGTGAGGTCTGCTAACCCGGAACTCAGGTTAGCAAACAAAGAATTGACGTCACTAAACCCGGAAGACAGGTCATCAAACACGTAAAGTGAGGTCAGCATACTCAGAAAGTGAGGGCGGCAAACCCGTAAGTGAGCTCAGCAAACCCAGAAGTGAGGTCACCACACCCGGAAGTGAGGTCAGCACACCAGGAAGTGAGGTCAGCATAATCAGAAAGTGAGGTCACCAAACCCGGAAGTGAGGTCACCTGACCCAGAAAGTGAGGTCTGCTAACCCTGAAGTGAGGTCAGAAAACCCGGAAGTGATGTCACCAAAACCAGAGTTGAGGACAGACAACGCGGAAAGTGAAGTCAGCATACTCGGAAAGTGAGGTCAGCAGTCCCGGAAGTGAGGTCAGCATACCCGGAAGTGAAGTCAGCAGACCCAGAAGTGAGGCCAGCAAACCCAAAAAGTGAGGTCAGCATATCCGGAAGTGACGTCACAAAACCCGGAAGTGAGGTCAGCATATCCGGAAGTGACGTCACAAAACCCGGAAGTGAGGTCAGCAGACCCAGAAGTG
The DNA here is from genome assembly GCF_054131305.1 of Coturnix japonica. NCBI lineage: Eukaryota > Metazoa > Chordata > Aves > Galliformes > Phasianidae > Coturnix > Coturnix japonica. The sequence continues at coordinate 7,942,523 of NC_140688.1, read as the reverse complement.
TGGCTAGCAAATCCAAAATGTGAGGTCAGCATACCCGGAAGTGAGTTCAGGAGACCCGGAAGTGAGTTCAGCAGACTTAGAAAGTGAGGGCGGCAAACCCGGAAGTGAGGTCACCAAACCCGGAAGTGAGGTCACCTGACCCAGAAAGTGAGGTCTGCTAACCCTGAAGTGAGGTCAGAATACCCGGAAGTGATGTCACCAAAACCAGAGTTGAGGACAGACAACGCGGAAAGTGAAGTCAGCATACTCGGAAAGTGACGTCACCACACCTGGAAGTGAGGTCACCACACCTGGAAGTGAGGTCAGCAGACCCGGAATTAGAGGACTGCTAAGTTGGAACTGAGGTTTGCATACTCAGAAAGTGAGGTCGGAAAACCCAGAAGTGAGGTCACCAAACCCAGAAGTGAGGTCACCAAACCCGGAAGTGAGGTCAGCAGACCCAGAAAGTGAGGTCAGCATAATCAGAAAGTGAGGTCGGCAAACCCGGAAGTGAGGTCACCAAACCCGGAAGTGAGGTCAGCAAAACCGGAAGTGAGGTCAGCAAACCCAGAAGTGACGTCACTAAACCCGGAAGTGAGGTCAGCACACCCGGAAGTGAGGTAAGCAGACCCGGAAAGTGAGGTCTGCTAACCCGGAACTCAGGTTAGCAAACAAAGAATTGACGTCACTAAACCCGGAAGACAGGTCATCAAACGCGTAAAGTGAGGTCAGCATACTCAGAAAGTGAGGGAGGCAAACCCGTAAGTGAGCTCAGCAAACCCAGAAGTGAGGTCACCACAACCGGAAGTGAGGTCACCACACCAGGAAGTGAGGTCAGCATAATCAGAAAGTGAGGTCACCAAACCCGGAAGTGAGGTCACCTGACCCAGAAAGTTAGGTCTGCTAACCCTGAAGTGAGGTCAGAAAACCCGGAAGTGAGGTCAGAATATCCGGAAGTGACGTCACAAAACCCGGAAGTGAGGTCAGCAGACCCAGAAGTGTGGCTAGCAAATCCAAAAAGTGAGGTCAGCATACCCGGAAGTGAGTTCAGGAGACCCGGAAGTGAGTTCAGCAGACTTCGATAGTGAGGGCGGCAAACCCGGAAGTGAGGTCACCAAACCCGGAAGTGAGGTCACCTGACCCAGAAAGTGAGGTCTGCTAACCCTGAAGTGAGGTCAGAATACCCGGAAGTGATGTCACCAAAACCAGAGTTGAGGACAGACAACGCGGAAAGTGAAGTCAGCATACTCGGAAAGTGAGGTCACCACACCTGGAAGTGAGCTCACCACACCTGGAAGTGAGGTCAGCAGACCCGGAATTAGAGGACTGCTAACTTGGAACTGAGGTTTGCATACTCAGAAAGTGAGGTCGGAAAACCCAGAAGTGAGGTCACCAAACCCAGAAGTGCGGTCACCAAACCCGGAAGTGAGGTCAGCAGACCCAGAAAGTGAGGTCAGCATAATCAGAAAGTGAGGTCGGCAAACCCGGAAGTGAGGTCACCAAACCCGGAAGTGAGGTCAGCAAACCCGGAAGTGAGGTCAGCAAACCCAGAAGTGACGTCACTAAACCCGGAAATGAGGTCAGCACACCCGGAAGTGAGGTAAGCAGACCCGGAAAGTGAGGTCTGCTAACCCGGAACTCAGGTTAGCAAACAAAGAATTGACGTCACTAAACCCGGAAGACAGGTCATCAAACGCGTAAAGTGAGGTCAGCATACTCAGAAAGTGAGGGCGGCAAACCCGTAAGTGAGCTCAGCAAACCCAGAAGTGAGGTCACCACACCCGGAAGTGAGGTCACCACACCAGGAAGTGAGGTCAGCATAATCAGAAAGTGAGGTCACCAAACCCGGAAGTGAGGTCACCTGACCCAGAAAGTGAGGTCTGCTAACCCTGAAGTGAGGTCAGAAAACCCGGAAGTGATGTCACCAAAACCAGAGTTGAGGACAGACAACGCGGAAAGTGAAGTCAGCATACTCGGAAAGTGAGGTCAGCAGTCCCGGAAGTGAGGTCAGCATTCCCGGAAGTGAAGTCAGCAGACCCAGAAGTGAGGCCAGCAAACCCAAAAAGTGAGGTCAGCATATCCGGAAGTGACGTCACAAAACCCGGAAGTGAGGTCAGCATATCCGGAAGTGACGTCACAAAACCCGGAAGTGAGGTCAGCAGACCCAGAAGTGTGGCTAGCAAATCCAAAAAGTGAGGTCAGCACACCCGGAAGTGAGTTCAGGAGACCCGGAAGTGAGTTCAGCAGACTTAGAAAGTGAGGGCGGCAAACCCGGAAGTGAGGTCACCAAACCCGGAAGTGAGGTCACCTGACCCAGAAAGTGAGGTCTGCTAACCCTGAAGTGAGGTCAGAATACCCGGAAGTGATGTCACCAAAACCAGAGTTGAGGACAGACAACGCGGAAAGTGAAGTCAGCATACTCGGAAAGTGACGTCACCACAACTGGAAGTGAGATCACCACACCTGGAAGTGAGGTCAGCAGACCCGGAATTAGAGGACTGCTAAGTTGGAACTGAGGTTTGCATACTCAGAAAGTGAGGTCGGAAAACCCAGAAGTGAGGTCACCAAACCCAGAAGTGAGGTCACCAAACCCGGAAGTGAGGTCAGCAGACCCAGAAAGTGAGGTCAGCATAATCAGAAAGTGAGGTCGGCAAACCCGGAAGTGAGGTCAGCATAATCAGAAAGTGAGGTCGGCAAACCCGGAAGTGAGGTCACCAAACCCGGAAGTGAGGTCAGCAAACCCGGAAGTGAGGTCAGCAAACCCAGAAGTGACGTCACTAAACCCGGAAATGAGGTCAGCACACCCGGAAGTGAGGTAAGCAGACCCGGAAAGTGAGGTCTGCTAACCCGGAACTCAGGTTAGCAAACAAAGAATTGACGTCACTAAACCCGGAAGACAGGTCATCAAACGCGTAAAGTGAGGTCAGCATACTCAGAAAGTGAGGGCGGCAAACCCGTAAGTGAGCTCAGCAAACCCAGAAGTGAGGTCACCACACCCGGAAGTGAGGTCACCACACCAGGAAGTGAGGTCAGCATAATCAGAAAGTGAGGTCACCAAACCCGGAAGTGAGGTCACCTGACCCAGAAAGTGAGGTCTGCTAACCCTGAAGTGAGGTCAGAAAACCCGGAAGTGATGTCACCAAAACCAGAGTTGAGGACAGACAACGCGGAAAGTGAAGTCAGCATACTCGGAAAGTGAGGTCAGCAGTCCCGGAAGTGAGGTCAGCATACCCGGAAGTGAAGTCAGCAGACCCAGAAGTGAGGCCAGCAAACCCAAAAAGTGAGGTCAGCATATCCGGAAGTGACGTCACAAAACCCGGAAGTGAGGTCAGCATATCCGGAAGTGACGTCACAAAACCCGGAAGTGAGGTCAGCAGACCCAGAAGTGTGGCTAGCAAATCCAAAATGTGAGGTCAGCATACCCGGAAGTGAGTTCAGGAGACCCGGAAGTGAGTTCAGCAGACTTAGAAAGTGAGGGCGGCAAACCCGGAAGTGAGGTCACCAAACCCGGAAGTGAGGTCACCTGACCCAGAAAGTGAGGTCTGCTAACCCTGAAGTGAGGTCAGAATACCCGGAAGTGATGTCACCAAAACCAGAGTTGAGGACAGACAACGCGGAAAGTGAAGTCAGCATACTCGGAAAGTGACGTCACCACACCTGGAAGTGAGGTCACCACACCTGGAAGTGAGGTCAGCAGACCCGGAATTAGAGGACTGCTAAGTTGGAACTGAGGTTTGCATACTCAGAAAGTGAGGTCGGAAAACCCAGAAGTGAGGTCACCAAACCCAGAAGTGAGGTCACCAAACCCGGAAGTGAGGTCAGCAGACCCAGAAAGTGAGGTCAGCATAATCAGAAAGTGAGGTCGGCAAACCCGGAAGTGAGGTCACCAAACCCGGAAGTGAGGTCAGCAAAACCGGAAGTGAGGTCAGCAAACCCAGAAGTGACGTCACTAAACCCGGAAGTGAGGTCAGCACACCCGGAAGTGAGGTAAGCAGACCCGGAAAGTGAGGTCTGCTAACCCGGAACTCAGGTTAGCAAACAAAGAATTGACGTCACTAAACCCGGAAGACAGGTCATCAAACGCGTAAAGTGAGGTCAGCATACTCAGAAAGTGAGGGAGGCAAACCCGTAAGTGAGCTCAGCAAACCCAGAAGTGAGGTCACCACAACCAGAAGTGAGGTCACCACACCAGGAAGTGAGGTCAGCATAATCAGAAAGTGAGGTCACCAAACCCGGAAGTGAGGTCACCTGACCCAGAAAGTTAGGTCTGCTAACCCTGAAGTGAGGTCAGAAAACCCGGAAGTGAGGTCAGAATATCCGGAAGTGACGTCACAAAACCCGGAAGTGAGGTCAGCAGACCCAGAAGTGTGGCTAGCAAATCCAAAAAGTGAGGTCAGCATACCCGGAAGTGAGTTCAGGAGACCCGGAAGTGAGTTCAGCAGACTTCGATAGTGAGGGCGGCAAACCCGGAAGTGAGGTCACCAAACCCGGAAGTGAGGTCACCTGACCCAGAAAGTGAGGTCTGCTAACCCTGAAGTGAGGTCAGAATACCCGGAAGTGATGTCACCAAAACCAGAGTTGAGGACAGACAACGCGGAAAGTGAAGTCAGCATACTCGGAAAGTGAGGTCACCACACCTGGAAGTGAGCTCACCACACCTGGAAGTGAGGTCAGCAGACCCGGAATTAGAGGACTGCTAACTTGGAACTGAGGTTTCCATACTCAGAAAGTGAGGTCGGAAAACCCAGAAGTGAGGTCACCAAACCCAGAAGTGCGGTCACCAAACCCGGAAGTGAGGTCAGCAGACCCAGAAAGTGAGGTCAGCATAATCAGAAAGTGAGGTCGGCAAACCCGGAAGTGAGGTCACCAAACCCGGAAGTGAGGTCAGCAAACCCGGAAGTGAGGTCAGCAAACCCAGAAGTGACGTCACTAAACCCGGAAATGAGGTCAGCACACCCGGAAGTGAGGTAAGCAGACCCGGAAAGTGAGGTCTGCTAACCCGGAACTCAGGTTAGCAAACAAAGAATTGACGTCACTAAACCCGGAAGACAGGTCATCAAACGCGTAAAGTGAGGTCAGCATACTCAGAAAGTGAGGGCGGCAAACCCGTAAGTGAGCTCAGCAAACCCAGAAGTAAGGTCACCACACCCGGAAGTGAGGTCACCACACCAGGAAGTGAGGTCAGCATAATCAGAAAGTGAGGTCACCAAACCCGGAAGTGAGGTCACCTGACCCAGAAAGTGAGGTCTGCTAACCCTGAAGTGAGGTCAGAAAACCCGGAAGTGATGTCACCAAAACCAGAGTTGAGGACAGACAACGCGGAAAGTGAAGTCAGCATACTCGGAAAGTGAGGTCAGCAGTCCCGGAAGTGAGGTCAGCATTCCCGGAAGTGAAGTCAGCAGACCCAGAAGTGAGGCCAGCAAACCCAAAAAGTGAGGTCAGCATATCCGGAAGTGACGTCACAAAACCCGGAAGTGAGGTCAGCATATCCGGAAGTGACGTCACAAAACCCGGAAGTGAGGTCAGCAGACCCAGAAGTGTGGCTAGCAAATCCAAAAAGTGAGGTCAGCACACCCGGAAGTGAGTTCAGGAGACCCGGAAGTGAGTTCAGCAGACTTAGAAAGTGAGGGCGGCAAACCCGGAAGTGAGGTCACCAAACCCGGAAGTGAGGTCACCTGACCCAGAAAGTGAGGTCTGCTAACCCTGAAGTGAGGTCAGAATACCCGGAAGTGATGTCACCAAAACCAGAGTTGAGGACAGACAACGCGGAAAGTGAAGTCAGCATACTCGGAAAGTGACGTCACCACAACTGGAAGTGAGGTCACCACACCTGGAAGTGAGGTCAGCAGACCCGGAATTAGAGGACTGCTAAGTTGGAACTGAGGTTTGCATACTCAGAAAGTGAGGTCGGAAAACCCAGAAGTGAGGTCACCAAACCCAGAAGTGAGGTCACCAAACCCGGAAGTGAGGTCAGCAGACCCAGAAAGTGAGGTCAGCATAATCAGAAAGTGAGGTCGGCAAACCCGGAAGTGAGGTCAGCATAATCAGAAAGTGAGGTCGGCAAACCCGGAAGTGAGGTCACCAAACCCGGAAGTGAGGTCAGCAAACCCGGAAGTGAGGTCAGCAAACCCAGAAGTGACGTCACTAAACCCGGAAATGAGGTCAGCACACCCGGAAGTGAGGTAAGCAGACCCGGAAAGTGAGGTCTGCTAACCCGGAACTCAGGTTAGCAAACAAAGAATTGACGTCACTAAACCCGGAAGACAGGTCATCAAACGCGTAAAGTGAGGTCAGCATACTCAGAAAGTGAGGGCGGCAAACCCGTAAGTGAGCTCAGCAAACCCAGAAGTGAGGTCACCACACCCGGAAGTGAGGTCACCACACCAGGAAGTGAGGTCAGCATAATCAGAAAGTGAGGTCACCAAACCCGGAAGTGAGGTCACCTGACCCAGAAAGTGAGGTCTGCTAACCCTGAAGTGAGGTCAGAAAACCCGGAAGTGATGTCACCAAAACCAGAGTTGAGGACAGACAACGCGGAAAGTGAAGTCAGCATACTCGGAAAGTGAGGTCAGCAGTCCCGGAAGTGAGGTCAGCATACCCGGAAGTGAAGTCAGCAGACCCAGAAGTGAGGCCAGCAAACCCAAAAAGTGAGGTCAGCATATCCGGAAGTGACGTCACAAAACCCGGAAGTGAGGTCAGCATATCCGGAAGTGACGTCACAAAACCCGGAAGTGAGGTCAGCAGACCCAGAAGTGTGGCTAGCAAATCCAAAATGTGAGGTCAGCATACCCGGAAGTGAGTTCAGGAGACCCGGAAGTGAGTTCAGCAGACTTAGAAAGTGAGGGCGGCAAACCCGGAAGTGAGGTCACCAAACCCGGAAGTGAGGTCACCTGACCCAGAAAGTGAGGTCTGCTAACCCTGAAGTGAGGTCAGAATACCCGGAAGTGATGTCACCAAAACCAGAGTTGAGGACAGACAACGCGGAAAGTGAAGTCAGCATACTCGGAAAGTGACGTCACCACACCTGGAAGTGAGGTCACCACACCTGGAAGTGAGGTCAGCAGACCCGGAATTAGAGGACTGCTAAGTTGGAACTGAGGTTTGCATACTCAGAAAGTGAGGTCGGAAAACCCAGAAGTGAGGTCACCAAACCCAGAAGTGAGGTCACCAAACCCGGAAGTGAGGTCAGCAGACCCAGAAAGTGAGGTCAGCATAATCAGAAAGTGAGGTCGGCAAACCCGGAAGTGAGGTCACCAAACCCGGAAGTGAGGTCAGCAAAACCGGAAGTGAGGTCAGCAAACCCAGAAGTGACGTCACTAAACCCGGAAGTGAGGTCAGCACACCCGGAAGTGAGGTAAGCAGACCCGGAAAGTGAGGTCTGCTAACCCGGAACTCAGGTTAGCAAACAAAGAATTGACGTCACTAAACCCGGAAGACAGGTCATCAAACGCGTAAAGTGAGGTCAGCATACTCAGAAAGTGAGGGAGGCAAACCCGTAAGTGAGCTCAGCAAACCCAGAAGTGAGGTCACCACAACCGGAAGTGAGGTCACCACACCAGGAAGTGAGGTCAGCATAATCAGAAAGTGAGGTCACCAAACCCGGAAGTGAGGTCACCTGACCCAGAAAGTTAGGTCTGCTAACCCTGAAGTGAGGTCAGAAAACCCGGAAGTGAGGTCAGAATATCCGGAAGTGACGTCACAAAACCCGGAAGTGAGGTCAGCAGACCCAGAAGTGTGGCTAGCAAATCCAAAAAGTGAGGTCAGCATACCCGGAAGTGAGTTCAGGAGACCCGGAAGTGAGTTCAGCAGACTTCGATAGTGAGGGCGGCAAACCCGGAAGTGAGGTCACCAAACCCGGAAGTGAGGTCACCTGACCCAGAAAGTGAGGTCTGCTAACCCTGAAGTGAGGTCAGAATACCCGGAAGTGATGTCACCAAAACCAGAGTTGAGGACAGACAACGCGGAAAGTGAAGTCAGCATACTCGGAAAGTGAGGTCACCACACCTGGAAGTGAGCTCACCACACCTGGAAGTGAGGTCAGCAGACCCGGAATTAGAGGACTGCTAACTTGGAACTGAGGTTTGCATACTCAGAAAGTGAGGTCGGAAAACCCAGAAGTGAGGTCACCAAACCCAGAAGTGCGGTCACCAAACCCGGAAGTGAGGTCAGCAGACCCAGAAAGTGAGGTCAGCATAATCAGAAAGTGAGGTCGGCAAACCCGGAAGTGAGGTCACCAAACCCGGAAGTGAGGTCAGCAAACCCGGAAGTGAGGTCAGCAAACCCAGAAGTGACGTCACTAAACCCGGAAATGAGGTCAGCACACCCGGAAGTGAGGTAAGCAGACCCGGAAAGTGAGGTCTGCTAACCCGGAACTCAGGTTAGCAAACAAAGAATTGACGTCACTAAACCCGGAAGACAGGTCATCAAACGCGTAAAGTGAGGTCAGCATACTCAGAAAGTGAGGGCGGCAAACCCGTAAGTGAGCTCAGCAAACCCAGAAGTGAGGTCACCACACCCGGAAGTGAGGTCACCACACCAGGAAGTGAGGTCAGCATAATCAGAAAGTGAGGTCACCAAACCCGGAAGTGAGGTCACCTGACCCAGAAAGTGAGGTCTGCTAACCCTGAAGTGAGGTCAGAAAACCCGGAAGTGATGTCACCAAAACCAGAGTTGAGGACAGACAACGCGGAAAGTGAAGTCAGCATACTCGGAAAGTGAGGTCAGCAGTCCCGGAAGTGAGGTCAGCATTCCCGGAAGTGAAGTCAGCAGACCCAGAAGTGAGGCCAGCAAACCCAAAAAGTGAGGTCAGCATATCCGGAAGTGACGTCACAAAACCCGGAAGTGAGGTCAGCATATCCGGAAGTGACGTCACAAAACCCGGAAGTGAGGTCAGCAGACCCAGAAGTGTGGCTAGCAAATCCAAAAAGTGAGGTCAGCACACCCGGAAGTGAGTTCAGGAGACCCGGAAGTGAGTTCAGCAGACTTAGAAAGTGAGGGCGGCAAACCCGGAAGTGAGGTCACCAAACCCGGAAGTGAGGTCACCTGACCCAGAAAGTGAGGTCTGCTAACCCTGAAGTGAGGTCAGAATACCCGGAAGTGATGTCACCAAAACCAGAGTTGAGGACAGACAACGCGGAAAGTGAAGTCAGCATACTCGGAAAGTGACGTCACCACAACTGGAAGTGAGGTCACCACACCTGGAAGTGAGGTCAGCAGACCCGGAATTAGAGGACTGCTAAGTTGGAACTGAGGTTTGCATACTCAGAAAGTGAGGTCGGAAAACCCAGAAGTGAGGTCACCAAACCCAGAAGTGAGGTCACCAAACCCGGAAGTGAGGTCAGCAGACCCAGAAAGTGAGGTCAGCATAATCAGAAAGTGAGGTCGGCAAACCCGGAAGTGAGGTCAGCATAATCAGAAAGTGAGGTCGGCAAACCCGGAAGTGAGGTCACCAAACCCGGAAGTGAGGTCAGCAAACCCGGAAGTGAGGTCAGCAAACCCAGAAGTGACGTCACTAAACCCGGAAATGAGGTCAGCACACCCGGAAGTGAGGTAAGCAGACCCGGAAAGTGAGGTCTGCTAACCCGGAACTCAGGTTAGCAAACAAAGAATTGACGTCACTAAACCCGGAAGACAGGTCATCAAACGCGTAAAGTGAGGTCAGCATACTCAGAAAGTGAGGGCGGCAAACCCGTAAGTGAGCTCAGCAAACCCAGAAGTGAGGTCACCACACCCGGAAGTGAGGTCACCACACCAGGAAGTGAGGTCAGCATAATCAGAAAGTGAGGTCACCAAACCCGGAAGTGAGGTCACCTGACCCAGAAAGTGAGGTCTGCTAACCCTGAAGTGAGGTCAGAAAACCCGGAAGTGATGTCACCAAAACCAGAGTTGAGGACAGACAACGCGGAAAGTGAAGTCAGCATACTCGGAAAGTGAGGTCAGCAGTCCCGGAAGTGAGGTCAGCATACCCGGAAGTGAAGTCAGCAGACCCAGAAGTGAGGCCAGCAAACCCAAAAAGTGAGGTCAGCATATCCGGAAGTGACGTCACAAAACCCGGAAGTGAGGTCAGCATATCCGGAAGTGACGTCACAAAACCCGGAAGTGAGGTCAGCAGACCCAGAAGTGTGGCTAGCAAATCCAAAATGTGAGGTCAGCATACCCGGAAGTGAGTTCAGGAGACCCGGAAGTGAGTTCAGCAGACTTAGAAAGTGAGGGCGGCAAACCCGGAAGTGAGGTCACCAAACCCGGAAGTGAGGTCACCTGACCCAGAAAGTGAGGTCTGCTAACCCTGAAGTGAGGTCAGAATACCCGGAAGTGATGTCACCAAAACCAGAGTTGAGGACAGACAACGCGGAAAGTGAAGTCAGCATACTCGGAAAGTGACGTCACCACACCTGGAAGTGAGGTCACCACACCTGGAAGTGAGGTCAGCAGACCCGGAATTAGAGGACTGCTAAGTTGGAACTGAGGTTTGCATACTCAGAAAGTGAGGTCGGAAAACCCAGAAGTGAGGTCACCAAACCCAGAAGTGAGGTCACCAAACCCGGAAGTGAGGTCAGCAGACCCAGAAAGTGAGGTCAGCATAATCAGAAAGTGAGGTCGGCAAACCCGGAAGTGAGGTCACCAAACCCGGAAGTGAGGTCAGCAAAACCGGAAGTGAGGTCAGCAAACCCAGAAGTGACGTCACTAAACCCGGAAGTGAGGTCAGCACACCCGGAAGTGAGGTAAGCAGACCCGGAAAGTGAGGTCTGCTAACCCGGAACTCAGGTTAGCAAACAAAGAATTGACGTCACTAAACCCGGAAGACAGGTCATCAAACGCGTAAAGTGAGGTCAGCATACTCAGAAAGTGAGGGAGGCAAACCCGTAAGTGAGCTCAGCAAACCCAGAAGTGAGGTCACCACAACCGGAAGTGAGGTCACCACACCAGGAAGTGAGGTCAGCATAATCAGAAAGTGAGGTCACCAAACCCGGAAGTGAGGTCACCTGACCCAGAAAGTTAGGTCTGCTAACCCTGAAGTGAGGTCAGAAAACCCGGAAGTGAGGTCAGAATATCCGGAAGTGACGTCACAAAACCCGGAAGTGAGGTCAGCAGACCCAGAAGTGTGGCTAGCAAATCCAAAAAGTGAGGTCAGCATACCCGGAAGTGAGTTCAGGAGACCCGGAAGTGAGTTCAGCAGACTTCGATAGTGAGGGCGGCAAACCCGGAAGTGAGGTCACCAAACCCGGAAGTGAGGTCACCTGACCCAGAAAGTGAGGTCTGCTAACCCTGAAGTGAGGTCAGAATACCCGGAAGTGATGTCACCAAAACCAGAGTTGAGGACAGACAACGCGGAAAGTGAAGTCAGCATACTCGGAAAGTGAGGTCACCACACCTGGAAGTGAGCTCACCACACCTGGAAGTGAGGTCAGCAGACCCGGAATTAGAGGACTGCTAACTTGGAACTGAGGTTTGCATACTCAGAAAGTGAGGTCGGAAAACCCAGAAGTGAGGTCACCAAACCCAGAAGTGCGGTCACCAAACCCGGAAGTGAGGTCAGCAGACCCAGAAAGTGAGGTCAGCATAATCAGAAAGTGAGGTCGGCAAACCCGGAAGTGAGGTCACCAAACCCGGAAGTGAGGTCAGCAAACCCGGAAGTGAGGTCAGCAAACCCAGAAGTGACGTCACTAAACCCGGAAATGAGGTCAGCACACCCGGAAGTGAGGTAAGCAGACCCGGAAAGTGAGGTCTGCTAACCCGGAACTCAGGTTAGCAAACAAAGAATTGACGTCACTAAACCCGGAAGACAGGTCATCAAACGCGTAAAGTGAGGTCAGCATACTCAGAAAGTGAGGGCGGCAAACCCGTAAGTGAGCTCAGCAAACCCAGAAGTGAGGTCACCACACCCGGAAGTGAGGTCACCACACCAGGAAGTGAGGTCAGCATAATCAGAAAGTGAGGTCACCAAACCCGGAAGTGAGGTCACCTGACCCAGAAAGTGAGGTCTGCTAACCCTGAAGTGAGGTCAGAAAACCCGGAAGTGATGTCACCAAAACCAGAGTTGAGGACAGACAACGCGGAAAGTGAAGTCAGCATACTCGGAAAGTGAGGTCAGCAGTCCCGGAAGTGAGGTCAGCATTCCCGGAAGTGAAGTCAGCAGACCCAGAAGTGAGGCCAGCAAACCCAAAAAGTGAGGTCAGCATATCCGGAAGTGACGTCACAAAACCCGGAAGTGAGGTCAGCATATCCGGAAGTGACGTCACAAAACCCGGAAGTGAGGTCAGCAGACCCAGAAGTGTGGCTAGCAAATCCAAAAAGTGAGGTCAGCACACCCGGAAGTGAGTTCAGGAGACCCGGAAGTGAGTTCAGCAGACTTAGAAAGTGAGGGCGGCAAACCCGGAAGTGAGGTCACCAAACCCGGAAGTGAGGTCACCTGACCCAGAAAGTGAGGTCTGCTAACCCTGAAGTGAGGTCAGAATACCCGGAAGTGATGTCACCAAAACCAGAGTTGAGGACAGACAACGCGGAAAGTGAAGTCAGCATACTCGGAAAGTGACGTCACCACAACTGGAAGTGAGGTCACCACACCTGGAAGTGAGGTCAGCAGACCCGGAATTAGAGGACTGCTAAGTTGGAACTGAGGTTTGCATACTCAGAAAGTGAGGTCGGAAAACCCAGAAGTGAGGTCACCAAACCCAGAAGTGAGGTCACCAAACCCGGAAGTGAGGTCAGCAGACCCAGAAAGTGAGGTCAGCATAATCAGAAAGTGAGGTCGGCAAACCCGGAAGTGAGGTCAGCATAATCAGAAAGTGAGGTCGGCAAACCCGGAAGTGAGGTCACCAAACCCGGAAGTGAGGTCAGCAAAACCGGAAGTGAGGTCAGCAAACCCAGAAGTGACGTCACTAAACCCGGAAGTGAGGTCAGCACACCCGGAAGTGAGGTAAGCAGACCCGGAAAGTGAGGTCTGCTAACCCGGAACTCAGGTTAGCAAACAAAGAATTGACGTCACTAAACCCGGAAGACAAATCATCAAACGCGTAAAGTGAGGTCAGCATACTCAGAAAGTGAGGGCGGCAAACCCGTAAGTGAGCTCAGCAAACCCAGAAGTGAGGTCACCACACCCGGAAGTGAGGTCACCACACCAGGAAGTGAGGTCAGCATAATCAGAAAGTGAGGTCACCAAACCCGGAAGTGAGGTCACCTGACCCAGAAAGTGAGGTCTGCTAACCCTGAAGTGAGGTCAGAAAACCCGGAAGTGATGTCACCAAAACCAGAGTTGAGGACAGACAACGCGGAAAGTGAAGTCAGCATACTCGGAAAGTGAGGTCAGCAGTCCCGGAAGTGAGGTCAGCATACCCGGAAGTGAAGTCAGCAGACCCAGAAGTGAGGCCAGCAAACCCAAAAAGTGAGGTCAGCATATCCGGAAGTGACGTCACAAAACCCGGAAGTGAGGTCAGCATATCCGGAAGTGACGTCACAAAACCCGGAAGTGAGGTCAGCAGACCCAGAAGTGTGGCTAGCAAATCCAAAATGTGAGGTCAGCATACCCGGAAGTGAGTTCAGGAGACCCGGAAGTGAGTTCAGCAGACTTAGAAAGTGAGGGCGGCAAACCCGGAAGTGAGGTCACCAAACCCGGAAGTGAGGTCACCTGACCCAGAAAGTGAGGTCTGCTAACCCTGAAGTGAGGTCAGAATACCCGGAAGTGATGTCACCAAAACCAGAGTTGAGGACAGACAACGCGGAAAGTGAAGTCAGCATACTCGGAAAGTGACGTCACCACACCTGGAAGTGAGGTCACCACACCTGGAAGTGAGGTCAGCAGACCCGGAATTAGAGGACTGCTAAGTTGGAACTGAGGTTTGCATACTCAGAAAGTGAGGTCGGAAAACCCAGAAGTGAGGTCACCAAACCCAGAAGTGAGGTCACCAAACCCGGAAGTGAGGCCAGCAAACCCAAAAAGTGAGGTCAGCATATCCGGAAGTGACGTCACAAAACCCGGAAGTGAGGTCAGCATATCCGGAAGTGACGTCACAAAACCCGGAAGTGAGGTCAGCAGACCCAGAAGTGTGGCTAGCAAATCCAAAAAGTGAGGTCAGCATACCCGGAAGTGAGTTCAGGAGACCCGGAAGTGAGTTCAGCAGACTTAGAAAGTGAGGGCGGCAAACCCGGAAGTGAGGTCACCAAACCCGGAAGTGAGGTCACCTGACCCAGAAAGTGAGGTCTGCTAACCCTGAAGTGAGGTCAGAATACCCGGAAGTGATGTCACCAAAACCAGAGTTGAGGACAGACAACGCGGAAAGTGAAGTCAGCATACTCGGAAAGTGAGGTCACCACACCTGGAAGTGAGCTCACCACACCTGGAAGTGAGGTCAGCAGACCCGGAATTAGAGGACTGCTAACTTGGAACTGAGGTTTGCATACTCAGAAAGTGAGGTCGGAAAACCCAGAAGTGAGGTCACCAAACCCAGAAGTGCGGTCACCAAACCCGGAAGTGAGGTCAGCAGACCCAGAAAGTGAGGTCAGCATAATCAGAAAGTGAGGTCGGCAAACCCGGAAGTGAGGTCACCAAACCCGGAAGTGAGGTCAGCAAACCCGGAAGTGAGGTCAGCAAACCCAGAAGTGACGTCACTAAACCCGGAAATGAGGTCAGCACACCCGGAAGTGAGGTAAGCAGACCCGGAAAGTGAGGTCTGCTAACCCGGAACTCAGGTTAGCAAACAAAGAATTGACGTCACTAAACCCGGAAGACAGGTCATCAAACGCGTAAAGTGAGGTCAGCATACTCAGAAAGTGAGGGCGGCAAACCCGTAAGTGAGCTCAGCAAACCCAGAAGTGAGGTCACCACACCCGGAAGTGAGGTCACCACACCAGGAAGTGAGGTCAGCATAATCAGAAAGTGAGGTCACCAAACCCGGAAGTGAGGTCACCTGACCCAGAAAGTGAGGTCTGCTAACCCTGAAGTGAGGTCAGAAAACCCGGAAGTGATGTCACCAAAACCAGAGTTGAGGACAGACAACGCGGAAAGTGAAGTCAGCATACTCGGAAAGTGAGGTCAGCAGTCCCGGAAGTGAGGTCAGCATTCCCGGAAGTGAAGTCAGCAGACCCAGAAGTGAGGCCAGCAAACCCAAAAAGTGAGGTCAGCATATCCGGAAGTGACGTCACAAAACCCGGAAGTGAGGTCAGCATATCCGGAAGTGACGTCACAAAACCCGGAAGTGAGGTCAGCAGACCCAGAAGTGTGGCTAGCAAATCCAAAAAGTGAGGTCAGCACACCCGGAAGTGAGTTCAGGAGACCCGGAAGTGAGTTCAGCAGACTTAGAAAGTGAGGGCGGCAAACCCGGAAGTGAGGTCACCAAACCCGGAAGTGAGGTCACCTGACCCAGAAAGTGAGGTCTGCTAACCCTGAAGTGAGGTCAGAATACCCGGAAGTGATGTCACCAAAACCAGAGTTGAGGACAGACAACGCGGAAAGTGAAGTCAGCATACTCGGAAAGTGACGTCACCACACCTGGAAGTGAGGTCACCACACCTGGAAGTGAGGTCAGCAGACCCGGAATTAGAGGACTGCTAACTTGGAACTGAGGTTTGCATACTCAGAAAGTGAGGTCGGAAAACCCAGAAGTGAGGTCACCAAACCCAGAAGTGAGGTCAGCAGACCCGGAAGTGAGGTCAGCAGACCCAGAAATGAGGCCAGCAAACCCAAAAATTGAGGTCAGCATATCCGCAAGTGAGGTCACCAAACCCGGAAGTGAGGTCACCTGACCCAGAAAGTGAGGTCTGCTAACCCTGAAGTGATGTCAGAAAACCCGGAAGTGATGTCACCTATACTAGATTTGAGGACAGAGAACGCGGAAAGTGAAGTCAGCATACTCAGAAAGTGAGGTCACCACACCCAGAAGTGAGGTCACCACACCCGGAAGGCAGCTCAGCAAACCCGGAAGTGAGGTCAGCAGACCCGGAAGTGAGTTCAGGAGACCCAGAAAGTGAGGTCAGCAAACCCGGAAGTGAGGTCACCTGACCCAGAAAGTGAGGTCTGCTAACCCTGAAGTGAGGTCAGAAAACCCGGAAGTGATGTCACCAAAACCAGAGTTGAGGACAGACAACGCGGAAAGTGAAGTCAGCATACTCGGAAAGTGAGGTCAGCAGTCCCGGAAGTGAGGTCACCAAACCCGGAAGTGAGGTCACCTGACCCAGAAAGTGAGGTCTGCTAACCCTGAAGTGAGGTCAGAAAACCCAGAAGTGATGTCACCTATACTAGATTTGAGGACAGAGAACGCGGAAAGTGAAGTCAGCATACTCGGAAAGTGTGGTCACCACACCCAGAAGTGAGGTCACCACACCCGGAAGGCAGCTCAGCAAACCCGGAAGTGAGGTCAGCAGACCCGGAAGTGAGTTCAGGAGCCTCAGAAAGTGAGGTCAGCAAACCCGGAAGTGAGGTCACCTGACCCAGAAAGTGAGGTCTGCTAACCCTTAAGTGACGTCAGAAAACCCGGAAGTGATGTCACCAAAACCAGAGTTGAGGACAGACAACGCGGAAAGTGAAGTCAGCATACTCGGAAAGTGAGGTCAGCAGTCCCGGAAGTGAGGTAAGCATACCCGGAAGTGAGGTCAGCAGACCCATAAGTGAGGCCAGCAAACCCAAAAAGTGAGGTCAGCATATCCGGAAGTGACGTCACAAAACCCGGAAGTGAGTTCAGCATATCCGGAAGTGACGTCACAAAACCCGGAAGTGAGGTCAGCAGACCCAGAAGTGTGGCTAGCAAATCCAAAAAGTGAGGTCAGCATACCCGGAAGTGAGTTCAGGAGACCCGGAAGTGAGTTCAGCAGACTTAGAAAGTGAGGGCGGCAAACCCGGAAGTGAGGTCACCAAACCCGGAAGAGAGGTCACCTGACCCAGAAAGTGAGGTCTGCTAACCCTGAAGTGAGGTCAGAATACCCGGAATTGATGTCACCAAAACCAGAGTTGAGGACAGACAACGCGGAAAGTGAAGTCAGCATACTCGGAAAGTGACGTCACCACACCTGGAAGTGAGGTCACCACACCTGGAAGTGAGGTCAGCAGACCCGGAATTTGAGGACTGCTAACTTGGAACTGAGGTTAGCATACTCAGAAAGTGAGGTCGGAAAACCCAGAAGTGAGGTCACCAAATCCAGAAGTGAGGTCACCAAACCCGGAAGTGAGGTCAGCAGACCCAGAAGTTGAGTTCAGGAGACCCAGAAAGTGAGGTCAGCAAACCCGGAAGTGAGGTCACCTGACCCAGAAAGTGAGGTCTGCTAACCCTGAAGTGAGGTCAGAAAACCCGGAAGTGATGTCACCAAAACCAGAGTTGAGGACAGACAACGCGGAAAGTGAAGTCAGCATACTCGGAAAGTGAGGTCAGCAGTCCCGGAAGTGAGGTCAGCATACCCGGAAGTGAGGTCAGCAGACCCAGAAGTGAGGCCAGCAAACCCAAAAAGTGAGGTCAGCATATCCGGAAGTGACGTCACAAAACCCGGAAGTGAGGTCAGCATATCCGGAAGTGACGTCACAAAACCCGGAAGTGAGGTCAGCAGACCCAGAAGTGTGGCTAGCAAATCCAAAATGTGAGGTCAGCATACCCGGAAGTGAGTTCAGGAGACCCGGAAGTGAGTTCAGCAGACTTAGAAAGTGAGGGCGGCAAACCCGGAAGTGAGGTCACCAAACCCGGAAGTGAGGTCACCTGACCCAGAAAGTGAGGTCTGCTAACCCTGAAGTGAGGTCAGAATACCCGGAATTGATGTCACCAAAACCAGAGTTGAGGACAGACAACGCGGAAAGTGAAGTCAGCATACTCGGAAAGTGACGTCACCACACCTGGAAGTGAGGTCACCACACCTGGAAGTGAGGTCAGCAGACCCGGAATTTGAGGACTGCTAACTTGGAACTGAGGTTAGCATACTCAGAAAGTGAGGTCGGAAAACCCAGAAGTGAGGTCACCAAACCCAGAAGTGAGGTCACCAAACCCGGAAGTGAGGTCAGCAGACCCAGAAAGTGAGGTCAGCATAATCAGAAAGTGACGTCAGCAAACCCAGAAGTGAGGTCACCAAAGCCGGAAGTGAGGTCAGCAAACCCGGAAGTGAGGTCAGCAAACCCAGAAGTGACGTCACTAAACCCGGAATTGAGGTCAGCACACCCGGAAGTGAGGTAAGCAGACCCGGAAAGTGAGGTCTGCTAACCCGGAACTCAGGTTAGCAAACAAAGAATTGACGTCACTAAACCCGGAAGACAGGTCATCAAACGCGTAAAGTGAGGTCAGCATACTCAGAAAGTGAGGGCGGCAAACCCGTAAGTGAGCTCAGCAAACCCGGAAGTGAGGTCACAAAACCCAGAAGTGAGGTCAGCAGACCCGGAAGTGAGGTCAGCAGACCCAGAAGTGAGGCCAGCAAACCCAAAAATTGAGGTCAGCATATCCGGAAGTGAGGTCACCAAACCCGGAAGTGAGGTCACCTGACCCAGAAAGTGAGGTCTGCTAACCCTGAAGTGATGTCAGAAAACCCGGAAGTGATGTCACCTATACTAGATTTGAGGACAGAGAACGCGGAAAGTGAAGTCAGCATACTCGGAAAGTGAGGTCACCACACCCAGAAGTGAGGTCACCACACCCGGAAGGCAGCTCAGCAAACCCGGAAGTGAGGTCAGCAGACCCGGAAGTGAGTTCAGGAGACCCAGAAAGTGAGGTCAGCAAACCCGGAAGTGAGGTCACCTGACCCAGAAAGTGAGGTCTGCTAACCCTGAAGTGAGGTCAGAAAACCCGGAAGTGATGTCACCAAAACCAGAGTTGAGGACAGACAACGCGGAAAGTGAAGTCAGCATACTCGGAAAGTAAGGTCAGCAGTCCCGGAAGTGAGGTCAGCATACCCGGAAGTGAGGTCAGCAGACCCAGAAGTGAGGCCAGCAAACCCAAAAAGTGAGGTCAGCATATCCGGAAGTGACGTCACAAAACCCGGAAGTGAGGTCAGCATATCCGGAAGTGACGTCACAAAACCCGGAAGTGAGGTCAGCAGACCCAGAAGTGTGGCTAGCAAATCCAAAATGTGAGGTCAGCATACCCGGAAGTGAGTTCAGGAGACCCGGAAGTGAGTTCAGCAGACTTAGAAAGTGAGGGCGGCAAACCCGGAAGTGAGGTCACCAAACCCGGAAGTGAGGTCACCTGACCCAGAAAGTGAGGTCTGCTAACCCTGAAGTGAGGTCATAATACCCGGAATTGATGTCACCAAAACCAGAGTTGAGGACAGAAAACGCGGAAAGTGAAGTCAGCATACTCGGAAAGTGAGGTCACCACACCTGGAAGTGAGGTCACCACACCTGGAAGTGAGGTCAGCAGACCCGGAATTTGAGGACTGCTAACTTGGAACTGAGGTTAGCATACTCAGAAAGTGAGGTCGGAAAACCCAGAAGTGAGGTCACCAAATCCAGAAGTGAGGTCACCAAACCCGGAAGTGAGGTCAGCAGACCCAGAAAGTGAGGTCAGCATAATCAGAAAGTGAGGTCGGCAAACCCGGAAGTGAGGTCACCAAACCCGGAAGTGAGGTCAGCAAACCCGGAAGTGAGGTCAGCAAACCCAGAAGTGACGTCACTAAACCCGGAATTGAGGTCAGCACACCCGGAAGTTAGGTAAGCAGACCCGGAAAGTGAGGTCTGCTAACCCGGAACTCAGGTTAGCAAACAAAGAATTGACGTCACTAAACCCGGAAGACAGGTCATCAAACGCGTAAAGTGAGGTCAGCATACTCAGAAAGTGAGGGCGGCAAACCCGTAAGTGAGCTCAGCAAACCCGGAAGTGAGGTCACAAAACCCAGAAGTGAGGTCAGCAGACCCGGAAGTGAGGTCAGCAGACCCAGAAGTGAGGCCAGCAAACCCAAAAATTGAGGTCAGCATATCCGGAAGTGAGGTCACCAAACCCGGAAGTGAGGTCACCTGACCCAGAAAGTGAGGTCTGCTAACCCTGAAGTGAGGTCAGAAAACCCGGAAGTGATGTCACCTATACTAGATTTGAGGACAGAGAACGCGGAAAGTGAAGTCAGCATACTCAGAAAGTGAGGTCACCACACCCAGAAGTGAGGTCACCACACCCGTAAGGCAGCTCAGCAAACCCGGAAGTGAGGTCAGCAGACCCGGAAGTGAGTTCAGGAGACCCAGAAAGTGAGGTCAGCAAACCCGGAAGTGAGGTCACCTGACCCAGAAAGTGAGGTCTGCTAACCCTGAAGTGAGGTCAGAAAACCCGGAAGTGATGTCACCAAAACCAGAGTTGAGGACAGACAACGCGGAAAGTGAAGTCAGCATACTCGGAAAGTGAGGTCAGCAGTCCCGGAAGTGAGGTCAGCATACCCGGAAGTGAGGTCAGCAGACCCAGAAGTGAGGCCAGCAAACCCAAAAAGTGAGGTCAGCATATCCGCAAGTGACGTCACAAAACCCAGAAGTGAGGTCAGCATATCCGGAAGTGACGTCACAAAACCCGGAAGTGAGGTCAGCATACCCGGACGTGAGATCAGGAGACCCGGAAGTGAGTTCAGCAGACCCAGAAAGTGAGGGCGGCAAACCTGGAAGTGAGGTCACCTGACCCAGAAAGTGAGGTCTGCTAACCCTGAAGTGAGGTCAGAATACCCGGAAGTGATGTCACCAAAACCAGAGTTGAGGACAGACAACGCGGAAAGTGAAGTCAGCATACTCGGAAAGTGAGGTCAGCAGTCCGTGAAGTGAGGTCAGCATACCCGGAAGTGAGGTCAGCAGACCCAGAAGTGAGGCCAGCAAACCCAAAAAGTGAGGTCAGCATATCCGGAAGTGACGTCACAAAACCCGGAAGTGAGGTCAGCATATCCGGAAGTGACGTCACAAAACCCGGAAGTGAGGTCAGCAGACCCAGAAGTGTGGCTAGCAAATCCAAAATGTGAGGTCAGCATACCCGGAAGTGAGTTCAGGAGACCCGGAAGTGAGTTCAGCAGACTTAGAAAGTGAGGGCGGCAAACCCGGAAGTGAGGTCACCAAACCCGGAAGTGAGGTCACCTGACCCAGAAAGTGAGGTCTGCTAACCCTGAAGTGAGGTCAGAATACCCGGAATTGATGTCACCAAAACCAGAGTTGAGGACAGACAACGCGGAAAGTGAAGTCAGCATACTCGGAAAGTGACGTCACCACACCTGGAAGTGAGGTCACCACACCTGGAAGTGAGGTCAGCAGACCCGGAATTTGAGGACTGCTAACTTGGAACTGAGGTTAGCATACTCAGAAAGTGAGGTCGGAAAACCCAGAAGTGAGGTCACCAAACCCAGAAGTGAGGTCACCAAACCCGGAAGTGAGGTCAGCAGACCCAGAAAGTGAGGTCAGCATAATCAGAAAGTGACGTCGGCAAACCCGGAAGTGAGGTCACCAAAGCCGGAAGTGAGGTCAGCAAACCCGGAAGTGAGGTCAGCAAACCCAGAAGTGACGTCACTAAACCCGGAATTGAGGTCAGCACACCCGGACGTGAGGTAAGCAGACCCGGAAAGTGAGCTCTGCTAACCCGGAACTCAGGTTAGCAAACAAAGAATTGACGTCACTAAACCCGGAAGACAGGTCATCAAACGCGTAAAGTGAGGTCAGCATACTCAGAAAGTGAGGGCGGCAAACCCGTAAGTGAGCTCAGCAAACCCGGAAGTGAGGTCACAAAACCCAGAAGTGAGGTCAGCAGACCCGGAAGTGAGGTCAGCAGACCCAGAAGTGAGGCCAGCAAACCCAAAAATTGAGGTGAGCATATCCGGAAGTGAGGTCACCAAACCCGGAAGTGAGGTCACCTGACCCAGAAAGTGAGGTCTGCTAACCCTGAAGTGAGGTCAGAAAACCCGGAAGTGATGTCACCTATACTAGATTTGAGGACAGAGAACGCGGAAAGTGAAGTCAGCATACTCAGAAAGTGAGGTCACCACACCCAGAAGTGAGGTCACCACACCCGGAAGGCAGCTCAGCAAACCCGGAAGTGAGGTCAGCAGACCCGGAAGTGAGTTCAGGAGACCCAGAAAGTGAGGTCAGCAAACCCGGAAGTGAGGTCACCTGACCCAGAAAGTGAGGTCTGCTAACCCTGAAGTGAGGTCAGAAAACCCGGAAGTGATGTCACCAAAACCAGAGTTGAGGACAGACAACGCGGAAAGTGAAGTCAGCATACTCGGAAAGTGAGGTCAGCAGTCCCGGAAGTGAGGTCAGCATACCCGGAAGTGAGGTCAGCAGACCCAGAAGTGAGGCCAGCAAACCCAAAAAGTGAGGTCAGCATATCCGGAAGTGACGTCACAAAACCCGGAAGTGAGGTCAGCAGACCCAGAAGTGTGTGCTAGCAAATCCAAAAAGTGAGGTCAGCATACCCGGAAGTGAGTTCAGGAGACCCGGAAGTGAGTTCAGCAGACTTAGAAAGTGAGGGCGGCAAACCCGGAAGTGAGGTCACCAAACCCGGAAGTGAGGTCACCTGACCCAGAAAGTGAGGTCTGCTAACCCTGAAGTGAGGTCAGAATACCCGGAATTGATGTCACCAAAACCAGAGTTGAGGACAGACAACGCGGAAAGTGAAGTCAGCATACTCGGAAAGTGGATCACCACACCTGGAAGTGAGGTCACCACACCTGGAAGTGAGGTCAGCAGACCTGGAATTTGAGGACTGCTAACTTGGAACTGAGGTTAGCATACTCAGAAAGTGAGGTCGGAAAACCCAGAAGTGAGGTCACCAAACCCGGAAGTGAGGTCAGCAGACCCAGAAAGTGAGGTCAGCATAATCAGAAAGTGAGGTCGGCAAACCCGGAAGTGAGGTCACCAAACCCGGAAGTCAGGTCAGCAAACCCGGAAGTGAGGTCAGCAAACCCAGAAGTGACGTCACTAAACCCGGAATTGAGGTCAGCACACCCGGAAGTGAGGTAAGCAGACCCGGAAAGTGAGGTCTGCTAACCCGGAACTCAGGTTAGCAAACAAAGAATTGACATCACTAAACCCGGAAGACAGGTCATCAAACGCGTAAAGTGAGGTCAGCATACTCAGAAAGTGAGGGCGGCAAACCCGTAAGTGAGCTCAGCAAACCCGGAAGTGAGGTCACCACACCCGGAAGTGAGGTCAGCAGACCCAGAAAGTGAAGTCCGCATACTCGGAAAGTGAGGTCACCACACCCAGAAGTGAGGTCACCACACCCGGAAGGCAGCTCAGCAAACCCGGAAGTGAGGTCAGCAGACCCGGAAAGTGAGGTCTGCTAACCCGGAACTCAGGTTAGCAAACAAAGAATTGACGTCACTAAACCCGGAAGACAGGTCAGCAAACGCGTAAAGTGAGGTCAGCATACTCAGAAAGTGAGGGCGGCAAACCCGTAAGTGACCTGAGCAAACCCGGAAGTGAGGTCACAACACCCCGAAGTGAGGTCAGCAGACCCAGAAATGAGGCCAGCAAACCCAAAAATTGAGGTCAGCATATCCGGAAGTGAGGTCACCAAACCCGGAAGTGAGGTCACCTGACCCAGAAAGTGAGGTCTGCTAACCCTGAAGTGATGTCAGAAAACCCGGAAGTGATGTCACCTATACTAGATTTGAGGACAGAGAACGCGGAAAGTGAAGTCAGCATACTCGGAAAGTGAGGTCACCACACCCAGAAGTGAGGTCACCACACCCGGAAGGCAGCTCAGCAAACCCGGAAGTGAGGTCAGCAGACCCGGAAGTGAGTTCAGGAGACCCAGAAAGTGAGGTCAGCAAACCCGGAAGTGAGGTCACCTGACCCAGAAAGTGAGGTCTGCTAACCCTGAAGTGAGGTCAGAAAACCCGGAAGTGATGTCACCAAAACCAGAGTTGAGGACAGACAACGCGGAAAGTGAAGTCAGCATACTCGGAAAGTAAGGTCAGCAGTCCCGGAAGTGAGGTCAGCATACCCGGAAGTGAGGTCAGCAGACCCAGAAGTGAGGCCAGCAAACCAAAAAAGTGAGGTCAGCATATCCGGAAGTGACGTCACAAAACCCGGAAGTGAGGTCAGCATATCCGGAAGTGACGTCACAAAACCCGGAAGTGAGGTCAGCAGACCCAGAAGTGTGGCTAGCAAATCCAAAATGTGAGGTCAGCATACCCGGAAGTGAGTTCAGGAGACCCGGAAGTGAGTTCAGCAGACTTAGAAAGTGAGGGCGGCAAACCCGGAAGTGAGGTCACCAAACCCGGAAGTGAGGTCACCTGACCCAGAAAGTGAGGTCTGCTAACCCTGAAGTGAGGTCATAATACCCGGAATTGATGTCACCAAAACCAGAGTTGAGGACAGAAAACGCGGAAAGTCAAGTCAGCATACTCGAAAAGTGAGGTCACCACACCTGGAAGTGAGGTCACCACACCTGGAAGTGAGGTCAGCAGACCCGGAATTTGAGGACTGCTAACTTGGAACTGAGGTTAGCATACTCAGAAAGTGAGGTCGGAAAACCCAGAAGTGAGGTCACCAAATCCAGAAGTGAGGTCACCAAACCCGGAAGTGAGGTCAGCAGACCCAGAAAGTGAGGTCAGCATAATCAGAAAGTGAGGTCGGCAAACCCGGAAGTGAGGTCACCAAACCCGGAAGTGAGGTCAGCAAACCCGGAAGTGAGGTCAGCAAACCCAGAAGTGACGTCACTAAACCCGGAATTGAGGTCAGCACACCCGGAAGTTAGGTAAGCAGACCCGGAAAGTGAGGTCTGCTAACCCGGAACTCAGGTTAGCAAACAAAGAATTGACGTCACTAAACCCGGAAGACAGGTCAGCAAACGCGTAAAGTGAGGTCAGCATACTCAGAAAGTGAGGGCGGCAAACCCGTAAGTGAGCTCAGCAAACCCGGAAGTGAGGTCACAAAACCCAGAAGTGAGGTCAGCAGACCCGGAAGTGAGGTCAGCAGACCCAGAAGTGAGGCCAGCAAACCCAAAAATTGAGGTGAGCATATCCGGAAGTGAGGTCACCAAACCCGGAAGTGAGGTCACCTGACCCAGAAAGTGAGGTCTGCTAACCCTGAAGTGAGGTCAGAAAACCCGGAAGTGATGTCACCTATACTAGATTTGAGGACAGAGAACGCGGAAAGTGAAGTCAGCATACTCAGAAAGTGAGGTCACCACACCCAGAAGTGAGGTCACCACACCCGGAAGGCAGCTCAGCAAACCCGGAAGTGAGGTCAGCAGACCCGGAAGTGAGTTCAGGAGACCCAGAAAGTGAGGTCAGCAAACCCGGAAGTGAGGTCACCTGACCCAGAAAGTGAGGTCTGCTAACCCTGAAGTGAGGTCAGAAAACCCGGAAGTGATGTCACCAAAACCAGAGTTGAGGACAGACAACGCGGAAAGTGAAGTCAGCATACTCGGAAAGTGAGGTCAGCAGTCCCGGAAGTGAGGTCAGCATACCCGGAAGTGAGGTCAGCAGACCCAGAAGTGAGGCCAGCAAACCCAAAAAGTGAGGTCAGCATATCCGGAAGTGACGTCACAAAACCCGGAAGTGAGGTCAGCAGACCCAGAAGTGTGTGCTAGCAAATCCAAAAAGTGAGGTCAGCATACCCGGAAGTGAGTTCAGGAGACCCGGAAGTGAGTTCAGCAGACTTAGAAAGTGAGGGCGGCAAACCCGGAAGTGAGGTCACCAAACCCGGAAGTGAGGTCACCTGACCCAGAAAGTGAGGTCTGCTAACCCTTAAGTGAGGTCAGAATACCCGGAATTGATGTCACCAAAACCAGAGTTGAGGACAGACAACGCGGAAAGTGAAGTCAGCATACTCGGAAAGTGGATCACCACACCTGGAAGTGAGGTCACCACACCTGGAAGTGAGGTCAGCAGACCTGGAATTTGAGGACTGCTAACTTGGAACTGAGGTTAGCATACTCAGAAAGTGAGGTCGGAAAACCCAGAAGTGAGGTCACCAAACCCAGAAGTGAGGTCACCAAACCCGGAAGTGAGGTCAGCAGACCCAGAAAGTGAGGTCAGCATAATCAGAAAGTGAGGTCGGCAAACCCGGAAGTGAAGTCACCAAACCCGGAAGTGAGGTCAGCAAACCCGGAAGTGAGGTCAGCAAACCCAGAAGTGACGTCACTAAACCCGGAATTGAGGTCAGCACACCCGGAAGTGAGGTAAGCAGACCCGGAAAGTGAGGTCTGCTAACCCGGAACTCAGGTTAGCAAACAAAGAATTGACATCACTAAACCCGGAAGACAGGTCATCAAACGCGTAAAGTGAGGTCAGCATACTCAGAAAGTGAGGGCGGCAAACCCGTAAGTGAGCTCAGCAAACCCGGAAGTGAGGTCACCACACCCGGAAGTGAGGTCAGCAGACCCAGAAAGTGAAGTCCGCATACTCGGAAAGTGAGGTCACCACACCCAGAAGTGAGGTCACCACACCCGGAAGGCAGCTCAGCAAACCCGGAAGTGAGGTCAGCAGACCCGGAAAGTGAGGTCTGCTAACCCGGAACTCAGGTTAGCAAACAAAGAATTGACGTCACTAAACCCGGAAGACAGGTCAGCAAACGCGTAAAGTGAGGTCAGCATACTCAGAAAGTGAGGGCGGCAAACCCGTAAGTGACCTGAGCAAACCCGGAAGTGAGGTCACAACACCCCGAAGTGAGGTCAGCAGACCCAGAAATGAGGCCAGCAAACCCAAAATTTGAGGTCAGCATATCCGGAAGTGAGGTCACCAAACCCGGAAGTGAGGTCACCTGACCCAGAAAGTGAGGTCTGCTAACCCAGAAGTGAGGTCAGAAAAACCGGAAGTTAGGTCACCACACCCGGAAGTGAGGTCACCACACCCGGAAGTGAGGTCACCACACCCGGAAGGCAGCTCAGCAAACCCGGAAGTGAGGTCAGCAGACCCGGAAGTGAGTTCAGGAGACCCAGAAAGTGAGGTCAGCAAACCCGGAAGTGAGGTCACCTGACCCAGAAAGTGAGGTCTGCTAACCCTGAAGTGAGGTCAGAAAACCCGGAAGTGATGTCACCAAAACCAGAGTTGAGGACAGACAACGCGGAAAGTGAAGTCAGCATACTCGGAAAGTAAGGTCAGCAGTCCCGGAAGTGAGGTCAGCATACCCGGAAGTGAGGTCAGCAGACCCAGAAGTGAGGCCAGCAAACCAAAAAAGTGAGGTCAGCATATCCGGAAGTGACGTCACAAAACCCGGAAGTGAGGTCAGCATATCCGGAAGTGACGTCACAAAACCCGGAAGTGAGGTCAGCAGACCCAGAAGTGTGGCTAGCAAATCCAAAATGTGAGGTCAGCATACCCGGAAGTGAGTTCAGGAGACCCGGAAGTGAGTTCAGCAGACTTAGAAAGTGAGGGCGGCAAACCCGGAAGTGAGGTCACCAAACCCGGAAGTGAGGTCACCTGACCCAGAAAGTGAGGTCTGCTAACCCTGAAGTGAGGTCATAATACCCGGAATTGATGTCACCAAAACCAGAGTTGAGGACAGAAAACGCGGAAAGTCAAGTCAGCATACTCGAAAAGTGAGGTCACCACACCTGGAAGTGAGGTCACCACACCTGGAAGTGAGGTCAGCAGACCCGGAATTTGAGGACTGCTAACTTGGAACTGAGGTTAGCATACTCAGAAAGTGAGGTCGGAAAACCCAGAAGTGAGGTCACCAAATCCAGAAGTGAGGTCACCAAACCCGGAAGTGAGGTCAGCAGACCCAGAAAGTGAGGTCAGCATAATCAGAAAGTGAGGTCGGCAAACCCGGAAGTGAGGTCACCAAACCCGGAAGTGAGGTCAGCAAACCCGGAAGTGAGGTCAGCAAACCCAGAAGTGACGTCACTAAACCCGGAATTGAGGTCAGCACACCCGGAAGTGAGGTAAGCAGACCCGGAAAGTGAGGTCTGCTAACCCGGAACTCAGGTTAGCAAACAAAGAATTGACGTCACTAAACCCGGAAGACAGGTCAGCAAACGCGTAAAGTGAGGTCAGCATACTCAGAAAGTGAGGGCGGCAAACCCGTAAGTGAGCTCAGCAAACCCGGAAGTGAGGTCACAAAACCCAGAAGTGAGGTCAGCAGACCCGGAAGTGAGGTCAGCAGACCCAGAAGTGAGGCCAGCAAACCCAAAAATTGAGGTCAGCATATCCGGAAGTGAGGTCACCAAACCCGGAAGTGAGGTCACCTGACCCAGAAAGTGAGGTCTGCTAACCCTGAAGTGAGGTCAGAAAACCCGGAAGTGATGTCACCTATACTAGATTTGAGGACAGAGAACGCGGAAAGTGAAGTCAGCATACTCAGAAAGTGAGGTCACCACACCCAGAAGTGAGGTCACCACACCCGGAAGGCAGCTCAGCAAACCCGGAAGTGAGGTCAGCAGACCCGGAAGTGAGTTCAGGAGACCCAGAAAGTGAGGTCAGCAAACCCGGAAGTGAGGTCACCTGACCCAGAAAGTGAGGTCTGCTAACCCTGAAGTGAGGTCAGAAAACCCGGAAGTGATGTCACCAAAACCAGAGTTGAGGACAGACAACGCGGAAAGTGAAGTCAGCATACTCGGAAAGTGAGGTCAGCAGTCCCGGAAGTGAGGACAGCATACCCGGAAGTGAGGTCAGCAGACCCAGAAGTGAGGCCAGCAAACCCAAAAAGTGAGGTCAGCATATCCGCAAGTGACGTCACAAAACCCAGAAGTGAGGTCAGCATATCCGGAAGTGACGTCACAAAACCCGGAAGTGAGGTCAGCATACCCGGACGTGAGATCAGGAGACCCGGAAGTGAGTTCAGCAGACCCAGAAAGTGAGGGCGGCAAACCTGGAAGTGAGGTCACCTGACCCAGAAAGTGAGGTCTGCTAACCCTGAAGTGAGGTCAGAATACCCGGAAGTGATGTCACCAAAACCAGAGTTGAGGACAGACAACGCGGAAAGTGAAGTCAGCATACTCGGAAAGTGAGGTCAGCAGTCCGTGAAGTGAGGTCAGCATACCCGGAAGTGAGGTCAGCAGACCCAGAAGTGAGGCCAGCAAACCCAAAAAGTGAGGTCAGCATATCCGGAAGTGACGTCACAAAACCCGGAAGTGAGGTCAGCATATCCGGAAGTAACGTCACAAAACCCGGAAGTGAGGTCAGCAGACCCAGAAGTGTGGCTA
The DNA here is from genome assembly GCF_054131305.1 of Coturnix japonica. Classification (NCBI taxonomy): domain Eukaryota; kingdom Metazoa; phylum Chordata; class Aves; order Galliformes; family Phasianidae; genus Coturnix; species Coturnix japonica. Next base: position 7,913,535 of record NC_140688.1, on the reverse strand, counting down.
GCAAATCCAAAATGTGAGGTCAGCATACCCGGAAGTGAGTTCAGGAGACCCGGAAGTGAGTTCAGCAGACTTAGAAAGTGAGGGCGGCAAACCCGGAAGTGAGGTCACCAAACCCGGAAGTGAGGTCACCTGACCCAGAAAGTGAGGTCTGCTAACCCTGAAGTGAGGTCAGAATACCCGGAAGTGATGTCACCAAAACCAGAGTTGAGGACAGACAACGCAGAAAGTGAAGTCAGCATACTCGGAAAGTGAGGTCAGCAGTCCCGGAAGTGAGGTCAGCATACCCGGAAGTGAGGTCAGCAGACCCGGAATTTGAGGACTGCTAACTTGGAACTGAGGTTAGCATACTCAGAAAGTGAGGTCGGAAAACCCAGAAGTGAGGTCACCAAACCCAGAAGTGAGGTCACCAAACCCGGAAGTGAGGTCAGCAGACCCAGAAAGTGAGGTCAGCATAATCAGAAAGTGACGTCAGCAAACCCAGAAGTGAGGTCACCAAAGCCGGAAGTGAGGTCAGCAAACCCGGAAGTGAGGTCAGCAAACCCAGAAGTGACGTCACTAAACCCGGAAGTGAGATCACCACACCCGGAAGAGAGGTCAGCAGACCCGGAAGTGAGGTCAGCAGACCTAGAAGTGAGGTCACCAAACCCGGAAGTGAGGTCAGCAGACCCAGAAAGTGAGGTCAGCATAATCAGAAAGTGAGGTCGGCAAACCCGGAAGTGAGGTCACCAAAGCAGGAAGTGAGGTCAGCAAACCCGGAAGTGAGGTCAGCAAACCCAGAAGTGACGTCACTAAACCCGGAAGTGAGGTCAGCACACCCGGAAGTGAGGTCACCACACCCGGAAGTGAGGTTACCACACCCAGAAGTGAGGTCAGCAGACCCAGAAGTGAGGTAGAAAACCCGGAAGTAAGTAAGCAGACCCAGAAAGTGAGGTCAGCAAACCCAGAAGTGAGGTCACCACACCCGGAATTGCGGTCACCACACCCGGAAGTGAGGTAAGCAGACCCGGAAGTGAGGTCCGCAGACCCAGAAGTGAGGCCAGCAAACCCAAAAATTGAGGTCAGCATATCCGGAAGTGAGGTCACCAAACCCGGAAGTGAGGTCACCTGACCCAGAAAGTGCGGTCTGCTAACCCTGAAGTGAGGTCAGAAAACCCGGAAGTGATGTCACCTATACTAGATTTGAGGACAGAAAACGCGGAAAGTGAAGTCAGCATACTCGGAAAGTGAGGTCACCACACCCAGAAGTGAGGTCACCACACCCGGAATGCAGCTCAGCAAACCCGGAAGTGAGGTCAGCAGAACCGGAAGTGAGTTCAGGAGACCGAGAATGTGAGGTCAGCAAACCCGGAATTGAGGTCACCTGACCCAGAAAGTGAGGTCTGCTAACCCTGAAGTGAGGTCAGAAAACCCGGAAGTGATGTCACCAAAACCAGAGTTGAGGACAGACAACGCGGAAAGTGAAGTCAGCATACTCGGAAAGTGAGGTCAGCAGTCCCGGAAGTGAGGTCAGCATACCCGGAAGTGAGGTCAGCAGACCCAGAAGTGAGGCCAGCAAACCCAAAAAGTGAGGTCAGCATATCCGGAAGTGACATCACAAAACCCGGAAGTGAGGTCAGCATATCCGGAAGTGACGTCACAAAACCCGGAAGTGAGGTCAGCAGACCCAGAAGTGTGGCTAGCAAATCCAAAAAGTGAGGTCAGCATACCCGGAAGTGAGTTCAGGAGACCCGGAAGTGAGTTCAGCAGACTTAGAAAGTGAGGGCGGCAAACCCGGAAGTGAGGTCAGCAAACCCGGAAGTGAGGTCACCTGGCCCAGAAAGTGAGGTCTGCTAACCCTGAAGTGAGGTCAGAATACCCGGAAGTGATGTCACCAAAACCAGAGTTGAGGACAGACAACGCGGAAAGTAAAGTCAGCATACTCGGAAAGTGAGGTCACCACACCCAGAAGTGAGGTCACCACACCCGGAACGCAGCTCAGCAAACCCGGAAGTGAGTTCAGGAGACCCAGAAAGTGAGGTCAGCAAACCCGGAAGTGAGGTCACCTGACCCAGAAAGTGAGGTCTGCTAACCCTGAAGTGAGGTCAGAAAACCCGGAGATGATGTCACCAAAACCAGAGTTGAGGACAGACAACGCGGAAAGTGAAGTCAGCATACTCGGAAAGTGAGGCCAGCAGTCCCGGAAGTGAGGTCAGCATATCCGGAAGTGAGGTCAGCAGACCCAGAAGTGAGGCCAGCAAACCCAAAAAGTGAGGTCAGCATATCCGGAAGTGACGTCACAAAACCCGGTAGTGAGGTCAGCATATCCGGAAGTGACGTCACAAAACCCGGAAGTGAGGTCACCACACCCGGAAGTGAGGTCACCACACCCGGAAGTGAGGTCAGCAGATCCGGAAGTGAGGTCAGCAGACCCAGAAGTGAGGCCAGCAAACCCAAAACTTGAGGTCAGCATATCCGGAAGTGAGGTCACCAAACCCGGAAGTGAGGTCACCTGACCCAGAAAGTGAGGTCTGCTAACTCTGCAGTGAGGTCAGAAAACCCGGAAGTGATGTCACCTATACTAGATTTGAGGACAGAAAACGCGGAAAGTGAAGTCAGCATACTCGGAAATTTGAGGTCACCACACCCAGAAGTGAGGTCACCACACCCGGAAGGCAGCTCAGCAAACCCGGAAGTGAGGTCAGCAGACCCGGAAGTGAGTTCAGGAGACCCAGAAAGTGAGGTCAGCAAACCCGGAAGTGAGGTCACCTAACCCAGAATGTGAGGTCTTCTAACCCTGAAGTGAGGTCAGAAAACCCGGAAGTGATGTCACCAAAACCAGAGTTGAGGACAGACAACGCGGAAAGTGAAGTCACCATACTCGGAAAGTGAGGTCACCACAACTGGAAGTGAGGTCACCACACCTGGAAGTGAGGTCAGCAGACCCGGAATTTGAGGACTGCTAACTTGCAACTGAGGTTAGCATACTCAAAAAGTGAGGTCGGAAAACCCAGAAGTGAGGTCACAAAACCCAGAAGTGAGGTCACCAAACCCGGAAGTGAGGTCAGCAGACCCAGAAAGTGAGGTCAGCATAATCAGAAACTGAGGTCAGCAAACCCGGAAGTGAGGTAAGCAGACCCGGAAAGTGAGGTCTGCTAACCCGGAACTCAGGTCAGCAAACAAAGAATTGACGTCACTAAACCCGGAAGAGAGGTCAGCAAACGCGTAAAGTGATGTCAGCATACTGAGAAAATGAGGTCGGAAAACCCGGAAGTGAGGTCAGCAAACCAGGAAGTGAGGTCAGCAAACCTTGAAGGTGAGGTCAGCATAATCAGAAAGTGAGGTCGGCAAACCCAGAAGTGAGGTCACCAATCTCGGAAGTTAGGTCAGCAGACCCAGAAAGTGAGGTCTGCTAACCCGGAAGCGAGGTCACCACACCCGGAAGTGAGGTCACCACACCCGGAAGTGAGGTCAGCATACCCGGAAGTGAGGTCAGCAGACCCAGAAGTGAGGCCAGCAAACCCAAAAAGTGAGGTCAGCATATCCGGAAGTGACGTCACAAAGCCCGGAAGTGAGGTCAGCATATCCGGAAGTGACGTCACAAAACCCGGAAGTGAGGTCAGCAGACCCAGAAGTGTGGCTAGCAAATCCAAAAAGTGAGGTCAGCATACCCGGAAGTGAGTTCAGGAGACCCGGAAGTGAGTTCAGCAGACTTAGAAAGTGAGGGCGGCAAACCCGGAAGTGAGGTCAGCAAACCCGGAAGTGAGGTCACCTGGCCCAGAAAGTGAGGTCTGCTAACCCTGAAGTGAGGTCAGAATACCCGGAAGTGATGTCACCAAAACCAGAGTTGTGGACAGACAACGCGGAAAGTGAAGTCAGCATACTCGGAAAGTGAGGTCAACACAACTGGAAGTGAGGTCACCACACCTGGAAGTGAGGTCAGCAGACCCGGAATTTGAGGACTGCTAACTAGTAACTGAGGTTAGCATACTCAGAAAGTGAGGTCGGAAAACCCAGAAGTGAGGTCACCAAACCCAGAAGTGAGGTCACCAAACCCGGAAGTGAGGTCAGCAGACACAGAAAGTGAGGTCAGCATAATCAGAAAGTGACGTCGGCAAACCCAGAAGTGAGGTCACCAAAGCCGGAAGTGAGGTCTGCAAACCCGGAACTGAGGTCAGCAAACCCAGAAGTGACGTCACTAAACCCGGAAGTGAGATCACCACACCCGGAAGAGAGGTCAGCAGACCCAGAAGTGAGGTCAGCAGACCCAGAAGTGAGGTCACCAAACCCGGAAGTGAGGTCAGCAGACCCAGAAAGTGAGGTCAGCATAATCAGAAAGTGAGGTCGGCAAACCCGGAAGTGAGGTCACCAAAGCCGGAAGTGAGGTCAGCAAACCCGGAAGTGAGGTCAGCAAACCCAGAAGTGACGTCACTAAACCCGGAAGTGAGGTCAGCACACCCGGAAGTGAGGTCAGCACACCCGGAAGTGAGGTCACAGCACCCGGAAGTGAGGTCACCAAACCCAGAAGTGAGGTCAGCAGACCCAGAAGTGAGGTCACAAAACCCAGAAGTAAGTAAGCAGACCCAGAAAGTGAGGTCAGCAAACCCAGAAGTGAGGTCACCACACCCGGAATTGCGGTCACCGCACCCGGAAGTGAGGTAAGCAGACCCGGAAGTGAGGTCAGCAGACCCGGAAGTGAGGCCTGCAAACCCAAAAATTGAGGTCAGCATATCCGGAAGTGAGGTCACCAAACCCGGAATTGAGGTCACCTGACCCAGAAAGTGCGGTCTGCTAACCCTCAAGTGAGGTCAGAAAACCCGGAAGTGATGTCACCTATACTAGATTTGAGGACAGAAAACGCGGAAAGTGAAGTCAGCATACTCGGAAAGTGAGGTCACCACACCCAGAAGTGAGGTCACCACACCCGGAAGGCAGCTCAGCAAACCCGGAAGTGAGGTCAGCAGACCCGGAAGTGAGTTCAGGAGACCCAGAAAGTGAGGTCAGCAAACCCGGAATTGAGGTCACCTGACCCAGAAAGTGAGGTCTGCTAACCCTGAAGTGAGGTCAGAAAACCCGGAAGTGATGTCACCAAAACCAGTGTTGAGGACAGACAACGCGGAAAGTGAAGTCAGCATACTCGGAAAGTGAGGTCAGCAGTCCCGGAAGTGAGGTCAGCATACCCGGAAGTGAGGTCAGCAGACCCAGAAGTGAGGCCAGCAAACCCAAAAAGTGAGGTCAGCATATCCGGAAGTGACGTCACAAAACCCGGAAGTGAGGTCAGCATATCCGGAAGTGACGTCACAAAACCCGGAAGTGAGGTCAGCAGACCCAGAAGTGTGGCTAGGAAATCCAAAAAGTGAGGTCAGCATACCCGGAAGTGAGTTCAGGAGACCCGGAAGTGAGTTCAGCAGACTTAGAAAGTGAGGGCGGCAAACCCGGAAGTGAGGTCAGCAAACCCGGAAGTGAGGTCACCTGACCCAGAAAGTGAGGTCTGCTAACCCTGAAGTGAGGTCAGAATACCCGGAAGTGATGTCACCAAAACCAGAGTTGAGGACAGACAACGCGGAAAGTGAAGTCAGCATACTCGGAAAGTGAGGTCACCACACCTGGAAGTGAGGTAACCACACCTGGAAGTGAGGTCAGCAGACCCAGAAAGTGAGGTCAGCATAATCAGAAAGTGACGTCGGCAAACCCAGAAGTGAGGTCACCAAAGCCGGAAGTGAGGTCAGCAAACCCGGAAGTGAGGTCAGCAAACCCAGAAGTGACGTCACTAAACCCGGAAGTGAGGTCTCCACACCCGGAAGAGAGGTCAGCAGACCCGGAAGTGAGGTCAGCAGACCCAGAAGTGAGGTCACAAAACCCGGAATTAAGTAAGCAGACCCAGAAAGTAAGGTCAGCAAACCCAGAAGTGAGGTCACCACACCCGGAATTGAGGTCGCCACACCCGGAAGTGAGGTCAGCAGACCCGGAAGTGAGGTCAGCAGACCCAGAAGTGAGGCCAGCAAACCCAAAACATGAGGTCAGCATATCCGGAAGTGAGGTCACCAAACCCGGAAGTGAGGTCACCTGACCCAGAAAGTGAGGTCTGCTAACCCTGAAGTGAGGTCAGAAAACCCGGAAGTGATGTCACCTATACTAGATTAGAGGACAGAAAACGCGGAAAGTGAAGTCAGCATACTCGGAAAGTGAGGTCACCACACCCAGAAGTGAGGTCACCACACCCGGAACGCAGCTCAGCAAACCCGGAAGTGAGTTCAGGAGACCCAGAAAGTGAGGTCAGCAAACCCGGAAGTGAGGTCACCTGACCCAGAATGTGAGGTCTGCTAACCCTGAAGTGAGGTCAGAAAACCCGGAAGTGATGTCACCAAAACCAGAGTTGAGGACAGACAACGCGGAAAGTGAAGTCAGCATACTCGGAAAGTGAGGCCAGCAGTCCCGGAAGTGAGGTCAGCATACACGGAAGTGAGGTCAGCAGACCCAGAAGTGAGGCCAGCAAACCCAAAAAGTGAGGTCAGCATATCCGGAAGTGACGTCACAAAACCCGGAAGTGAGGTCAGCATATCCGGAAGTGACGTCACAAAACCCGGAAGTGAGGTCAGCAGACCCAGAAGTGTGGCTAGCAAATCCAAAATGTGAGGTCAGCATACCCGGAAGTGAGTTCAGGAGACCCGGAAGTGAGTTCAGCAGACTTAGAAAGTGAGGGCGGCAAACCCGGAAGTGAGGTCACCAAACCCGGAAGTGAGGTCACCTGACCCAGAAAGTGAGGTCTGCTAACCCTGAAGTGAGGTCAGAATACCCGGAAGTGATGTAACCAAAAGCAGAGTTGAGGACAGACAACACGGAAAGTGAAGTCAGCATACTCGGAAAGTGAGGTCACCACAACTGGAAGTGAGGTCACCACACCTGGAAGTGAGGTCAGCAGACCCGGAATTTGAGGACTGCTAACTTGCAACTGAGGTTAGCATACTCAGAAAGTGAGGTCGGAAAACCCAGAAGTGAGGTCACAAAACCCAGAAGTGAGGTCACCAAACCCGGAAGTGAGGTCAGCAGACCCAGAAAGTGAGGTCAGCATAATCAGAAACTGAGGTCAGCAAACCCGGAAGTGAGGTAAGCAGACCCGGAAAGTGAGGTCTGCTAACCCGGAACTCAGGTCAGCAAACAAAGAATTGACGTCACTAAACCCGGAAGAGAGGTCAGCAAACGCGTAAAGTGATGTCAGCATACTGAGAAAATGAGGTCGGAAAACCCGGAAGTGAGGTCAGCAAACCAGGAAGTGAGGTCAGCAAACCTTGAAGGTGAGGTCAGCATAATCAGAAAGTGAGGTCGGCAAACCCAGAAGTGAGGTCACCAATCTCGGAAGTTAGGTCAGCAGACCCAGAAAGTGAGGTCTGCTAACCCGGAAGCGAGGTCACCACACCCGGAAGTGAGGTCACCACACCCGGAAGTGAGGTCAGCATACCCGGAAGTGAGGTCAGCAGACCCAGAAAGTGAGGTCAGCATAATCAGAAAGTGAGGTCGGCAAACCCGGAAGTGAGGTCACCAAACCCAGAAGTGAGGTCAGCAAACCCGGAAGTGAGGTCAGCATACCCAGAAGTGACGTCACTAAACCTGGAAGTGAGGTCAGCACACCCGGAAGTGAGGTAAGCAGACCCGGAAAGTGAGGTCTGCTAACCCGGAACTCAGGTTAGCAAACAAAGAATTGACGTCACTAAACCCGGAAGACAGGTCAGCAAATGCGTAAAGTGAGGTCAGCATACTCAGAAAGTGAGGGCGGCAAACCCGTAAGTGAGCTCAGCAAACCCGGAACTGAGGTCACCACACCCGGAAGTGAGGTCACCACACCCGGAAGTGAGGTCAGCAGACCCGGAAGTGAGGTCAGCAGACCCAGAACTGAGGTCACAAAACCCGGAAGTAAGTAAGCAGACCCAGAAAGTAAGGTCAGCAAACCCAGGAGTGAGGTCACCACACCCGGAAGTGAGGTCACCACAACCAGAAGTGAGGTCAGCAGACCCAGAAAGTGAGGTCAGCAGACCCGGAAGTGAGGTCAGCAGACCCAGAAGTGACGTCACCTGACCCAGAAAGTGAGGTCTGCTAACCCTGAACTGAGGTCAGAAAACCCGGAAGTGATGTCACCAAAACCAGAGTTGAGGACAGACAACGCGGAAAGTGAAGTCAGCATACTCGTAAAGTGAGGTCAGCAGTCCCGGAAGTGAGGTCAGCATACCCGGAAGTGAGGTCAGCAGACCCAGAAGTGAGGCCAGCAAACCCAAAAAGTGAGGTCAGCATATCCGGAAGTGACGTCACAAAACCCGGAAGTGAGGTCAGCATATCCGGAAGTGACGTCACAAAACCCGGAAGTGAGGTCAGCAGACCCAGAAGTGTGGCTAGCAAATCCAAAAAGTGAGGTCAGCATACCCGGAAGTGAGTTCAGGAGACCCGGAAGTGAGTTCAGCAGACTTAGAAAGTGAGCGCGGCAAACCCGGAAGTGAGGTCACCAAACCCGGAAGTGAGGTCACCTGACCCAGAAAGTGAGGTCTGCTAACCCTGAAGTGAGGTCAGAATACCCGGAAGTGATGTCACCAAAACCAGAGTTGAGGACAGACAACGCGGAAAGTGAAGTCAGCATACTCGGAAAGTGAGGTCACCACACCTGGAAGTGAGGTAACCACACCTGGAAGTGAGGTCAGCAGACCCGGAATTTGAGGACTGCTAACTTGGAACTGAGGTTAGCATACTCAGAAAGTGAGGTCGGAAAACCCAGAAGTGAGGTCACAAAACCCAGAAGTGAGGTCACCAAACCCGGAAGTGAGGTCAGCAGACCCAGAAAGTGAGGTCAGCATAATCAGAAAGTGAGGTCAGCAAACCCGGAAGTGCGGTCAGCAAACCTGGATGTGAGGTAAGCAGACCCGGAAAGAGAGGTCTGCTAACCCGGAACTCAGGTCTGCAAACAAAGAATTGACGTCACTAAACCCGGAAGAGGGGTCAGCAAACGCGTAAAGTGAGGTCAGCATACTGAGAAAGTGAGGTCGGAAAACCCGGAAGTGAGGTCAGCAAACCAGGAAGTGAGGTCAGCAAACCTTGAAGGTGAGGTCAGCATAATCAGAAAGTGAGGTTGGCAAACCCGGAAGTGAGGTCACCAATCTCGGAAGTTAGGTCAGCAGACCCAGAAAGTGTGGTCTGCTAACCCGGAAGGGAGGTCACCACACCCGGAAGTGAGGTCAGCATACCCGGAAGTGAGGTCAGCAGACCCAGAAGTGAGGCCAGCAAACCCAAAAAGTGAGGTCAGCATATCCGGAAGTGACGTCACAAAACCCGGAAGTGAGGTCAGCATATCCGGAAGTGACGTCACAAAACCCGGAAGTGAGGTCAGCAGACCCAGAAGTGTGGCTAGCAAATCCAAAATGTGAGGTCAGCATACCCGGAAGTGAGTTCAGGAGACCCGGAAGTGAGTTCAGCAGACTTAGAAAGTGAGGGCGGCAAACCCGGAAGTGAGGTCACCAAACCCGGAAGTGAGGTCACCTGACCCAGAAAGTGAGATCTGCTAACCCTGAAGTGAGGTCAGAATACCCGGAAGTGATGTCACCAAAACCAGAGTTGAGGACAGACAAGGCGGAAAGTGAAGTCAGCATACTCGGAAAGTGAGGTCAGCAGTCCCGGAAGTGAGGTCAGCATACCCGGAAGTGAGGTCATTAGACCCAGAAGTGAGGCCAGCAAACCCAAAAAGTGAGGTCAGCATATCCGGAAGTGACGTCACAAAACCCGGAAGTGAGGTCAGCATATCCGGAAGTGACGTCACAAAACCCGGAAGTGAGGTCAGCAGACCCAGAAGTGTGGCTAGCAAATCCAAAATGTGAGGTCAGCATACCCGGAAGTGAGTTCAGGAGACCCGGAAGTGAGTTCAGCAGACTTAGAAAGTGAGGGCGGCAAACCCGGAAGTGAGGTCACCAAACCCGGAAGTGAGGTCACCTGACCCAGAAAGTGAGGTCTGCTAACCCTGAAGTGAGGTCAGAATACCCGGAAGTGATGTCACCAAAACCAGAGTTGAGGACAGACAACGCGGAAAGTGAAGTCAGCATACTCGGAAAGTGAGGTCACCACACCTGGAAGTGAGGTAACCACACCTGGAAGTGAGGTCAGCAGACCCGGAATTTGAGGACTGCTAACTTGGAACTGAGGTTAGCATACTCAGAAAGTGAGGTCGGAAAACCCAGAAGTGAGGTCACAAAACCCAGAAGTGAGGTCACCAAACCCGGAAGTGAGGTCAGCAGACCCAGAAAGTGAGGTCAGCATAATCAGAAAGTGAGGTCAGCAAACCCGGAAGTGCGGTCAGCAAACCTGGATGTGAGGTAAGCAGACCCGGAAAGAGAGGTCTGCTAACCCGGAACTCAGGTCTGCAAACAAAGAATTGACGTCACTAAACCCGGAAGAGGGGTCAGCAAACGCGTAAAGTGAGGTCAGCATACTGAGAAAGTGAGGTCGGAAAACCCGGAAGTGAGGTCAGCAAACCAGGAAGTGAGGTCAGCAAACCTTGAAGGTGAGGTCAGCATAATCAGAAAGTGAGGTTGGCAAACCCGGAAGTGAGGTCACCAATCTCGGAAGTTAGGTCAGCAGACCCAGAAAGTGTGGTCTGCTAACCCGGAAGGGAGGTCACCACACCCGGAAGTGAGGTCAGCATACCCGGAAGTGAGGTCAGCAGACCCAGAAGTGAGGCCAGCAAACCCAAAAAGTGAGGTCAGCATATCCGGAAGTGACGTCACAAAACCCGGAAGTGAGGTCAGCATATCCGGAAGTGACGTCACAAAACCCGGAAGTGAGGTCAGCAGACCCAGAAGTGTGGCTAGCAAATCCAAAATGTGAGGTCAGCATACCCGGAAGTGAGTTCAGGAGACCCGGAAGTGAGTTCAGCAGACTTAGAAAGTGAGGGCGGCAAACCCGGAAGTGAGGTCACCAAACCCGGAAGTGAGGTCACCTGACCCAGAAAGTGAGATCTGCTAACCCTGAAGTGAGGTCAGAATACCCGGAAGTGATGTCACCAAAACCAGAGTTGAGGACAGACAAGGCGGAAAGTGAAGTCAGCATACTCGGAAAGTGAGGTCAGCAGTCCCGGAAGTGAGGTCAGCATACCCGGAAGTGAGGTCATTAGACCCAGAAGTGAGGCCAGCAAACCCAAAAAGTGAGGTCAGCATATCCGGAAGTGACGTCACAAAACCCGGAAGTGAGGTCAGCATATCCGGAAGTGACGTCACAAAACCCGGAAGTGAGGTCAGCAGACCCAGAAGTGTGGCTAGCAAATCCAAAATGTGAGGTCAGCATACCCGGAAGTGAGTTCAGGAGACCCGGAAGTGAGTTCAGCAGACTTAGAAAGTGAGGGCGGCAAACCCGGAAGTGAGGTCACCAAACCCGGAAGGGAGGTCACCTGACCCAGAAAGTGAGGTCTGCTAACCCTGAAGTGAGGTCAGAATACCCGGAAGTGATGTCACCAAAACCAGAGTTGAGGACAGACAACGCGGAAAGTGAAGTCAGCATACTCGGAAAGTGAGGTCACCACACCTGGAAGTGAGGTCACCACACCTGGAAGTGAGGTCAGCAGACCCAGAATTTGAGGACTGCTAACTTGTAACTGAGGTTAGCATACTCAGAAAGTGAGGGCGGAAAACCCAGAAGTGAGGTCACCAAACCCAGAAGTGAGGTCACCAAACCCGGAAGTGAGGTCAGCAGACCCAGAAAGTGAGGTCAGCATAATCAGAAAGTGAGGTCAGCAAACCCGGAAGTGAGGTCAGCAAACCTGGAAGTGAGGTAAGCAAACCCGGAAAGTGAGGTCTGCTAACCCGGAACTCAGGTCTGCAAACAAAGAATTGACGTCACTAAACCCGGAAGAGAGGTCAGCAAACGCGTAAATTGAGGTCAGCATACTGAGAAAGTGAGGTCGGAAAACCCGGAAGTGAGGGCGGCAAACCCGGAATTGAGGTCAGCAAACCTTGAAGGTGAGGTCAGCATAATCAGAAAGTGAGGTCGGCAAACCCGGAAGTGAGGTCACCAATCTCGGAAGTTAGGTCAGCAGACCCGGAAGTGAGGTCAGCAGACCCGGAAGTGAGGTCAGCAGACCCAGAAGTGAGGCCAGGAAACCCAAAAAGTGAGGTCAGCATATCCGGAAGTGACGTCACAAAACCCGGAAGTGAGGTCAGCATATCCGGAAGTGACGTCACAAAACCCGGAAGTGAGGTCAGCAGACCCAGAAGTGTGGCTAGCAAATCCAAAAAGTGAGGTCAGCACACCCGGAAGTGAGTTCAGGAGACCCGGAAGTGAGTTCAGCAGACTTAGAAAGTGAGGGCGGCAAACCCGGAAGTGAGGTCACCAAACCCGGAAGTGAGGTCACCTGACCCAGAAAGTGAGATCTGCTAACCCTGAAGTGAGGTCAGAATACCCGGAAGTGATGTCACCAAAACCAGAGTTGAGGACAGACAAGGCGGAAAGTGAAGTCAGCATACTCGTAAAGTGAGGTCAGCAGTCCCGGAAGTGAGGTCAGCATACCCGGAAGTGAGGTCATTAGACCCAGAAGTGAGGCCAGCAAACCCAAAAAGTGAGGTCAGCATATCCGGAAGTGACGTCACAAAACCCGGAAGTGAGGTCAGCATATCCGGAAGTGACGTCACAAAACCCGGAAGTGAGGTCAGCAGACCCAGAAGTGTGGCTAGCAAATCCAAAATGTGAGGTCAGCATACCCGGAAGTGAGTTCAGGAGACCCGGAAGTGAGTTCAGCAGACTTAGAAAGTGAGGGCGGCAAACCCGGAAGTGAGGTCACCAAACCCGGAAGTGAGGTCACCTGACCCAGAAAGTGAGGTCTGCTAACCCTGAAGTGAGGTCAGAATACCCGGAAGTGATGTCACCAAAACCAGAGTTGAGGACAGACAACGCGGAAAGTGAAGTCAGCATACTCGGAAAGTGAGGTCACCACACCTGGAAGTGAGGTAACCACACCTGGAAGTGAGGTCAGCAGACCCGGAATTTGAGGACTGCTAACTTGGAACTGAGGTTAGCATACTCAGAAAGTGAGGTCGGAAAACCCAGAAGTGAGGTCACAAAACCCAGAAGTGAGGTCACCAAACCCGGAAGTGAGGTCAGCAGACCCAGAAAGTGAGGTCAGCATAATCAGAAAGTGAGGTCAGCAAACCCGGAAGTGCGGTCAGCAAACCTGGATGTGAGGTAAGCAGACCCGGAAAGAGAGGTCTGCTAACCCGGAACTCAGGTCTGCAAACAAAGAATTGACGTCACTAAACCCGGAAGAGGGGTCAGCAAACGCGTAAAGTGAGGTCAGCATACTGAGAAAGTGAGGTCGGAAAACCCGGAAGTGAGGTCAGCAAACCAGGAAGTGAGGTCAGCAAACCTTGAAGGTGAGGTCAGCATAATCAGAAAGTGAGGTTGGCAAACCCGGAAGTGAGGTCACCAATCTCGGAAGTTAGGTCAGCAGACCCAGAAAGTGTGGTCTGCTAACCCGGAAGGGAGGTCACCACACCCGGAAGTGAGGTCAGCATACCCGGAAGTGAGGTCAGCAGACCCAGAAGTGAGGCCAGCAAACCCAAAAAGTGAGGTCAGCATATCCGGAAGTGACGTCACAAAACCCGGAAGTGAGGTCAGCATATCCGGAAGTGACGTCACAAAACCCGGAAGTGAGGTCAGCAGACCCAGAAGTGTGGCTAGCAAATCCAAAATGTGAGGTCAGCATACCCGGAAGTGAGTTCAGGAGACCCGGAAGTGAGTTCAGCAGACTTAGAAAGTGAGGGCGGCAAACCCGGAAGTGAGGTCACCAAACCCGGAAGTGAGGTCACCTGACCCAGAAAGTGAGATCTGCTAACCCTGAAGTGAGGTCAGAATACCCGGAAGTGATGTCACCAAAACCAGAGTTGAGGACAGACAAGGCGGAAAGTGAAGTCAGCATACTCGGAAAGTGAGGTCAGCAGTCCCGGAAGTGAGGTCAGCATACCCGGAAGTGAGGTCATTAGACCCAGAAGTGAGGCCAGCAAACCCAAAAAGTGAGGTCAGCATATCCGGAAGTGACGTCACAAAACCCGGAAGTGAGGTCAGCATATCCGGAAGTGACGTCACAAAACCCGGAAGTGAGGTCAGCAGACCCAGAAGTGTGGCTAGCAAATCCAAAATGTGAGGTCAGCATACCCGGAAGTGAGTTCAGGAGACCCGGAAGTGAGTTCAGCAGACTTAGAAAGTGAGGGCGGCAAACCCGGAAGTGAGGTCACCAAACCCGGAAGGGAGGTCACCTGACCCAGAAAGTGAGGTCTGCTAACCCTGAAGTGAGGTCAGAATACCCGGAAGTGATGTCACCAAAACCAGAGTTGAGGACAGACAACGCGGAAAGTGAAGTCAGCATACTCGGAAAGTGAGGTCACCACACCTGGAAGTGAGGTCACCACACCTGGAAGTGAGGTCAGCAGACCCAGAATTTGAGGACTGCTAACTTGTAACTGAGGTTAGCATACTCAGAAAGTGAGGGCGGAAAACCCAGAAGTGAGGTCACCAAACCCAGAAGTGAGGTCACCAAACCCGGAAGTGAGGTCAGCAGACCCAGAAAGTGAGGTCAGCATAATCAGAAAGTGAGGTCAGCAAACCCGGAAGTGAGGTCAGCAAACCTGGAAGTGAGGTAAGCAAACCCGGAAAGTGAGGTCTGCTAACCCGGAACTCAGGTCTGCAAACAAAGAATTGACGTCACTAAACCCGGAAGAGAGGTCAGCAAACGCGTAAATTGAGGTCAGCATACTGAGAAAGTGAGGTCGGAAAACCCGGAAGTGAGGGCGGCAAACCCGGAATTGAGGTCAGCAAACCTTGAAGGTGAGGTCAGCATAATCAGAAAGTGAGGTCGGCAAACCCGGAAGTGAGGTCACCAATCTCGGAAGTTAGGTCAGCAGACCCGGAAGTGAGGTCAGCAGACCCGGAAGTGAGGTCAGCAGACCCAGAAGTGAGGCCAGGAAACCCAAAAAGTGAGGTCAGCATATCCGGAAGTGACGTCACAAAACCCGGAAGTGAGGTCAGCATATCCGGAAGTGACGTCACAAAACCCGGAAGTGAGGTCAGCAGACCCAGAAGTGTGGCTAGCAAATCCAAAATGTGAGGTCACCAAACCCGGAATTGAGGTCACCTGACCCAGAAAGTGAGATCTGCTAACCCTGAAGTGAGGTCAGAATACCCAGAAGTGATGTCACCAAAACCAGAGTTGAGGACAGACAACGCGGAATGTGAAGTCAGCATACTCGGAAAGTGAGGTCACCACACCTGGAAGTGAGGTCACCACACCTGGAAGTGAGGTCAGCAGACCCGGAATTTGAGGACTGCTAACTTGGAACTGAGGTTAGCATACTCAGAAAGTGAGGTCGGAAAACCCAGAAGTGAGGTCACCAAATCCAGAAGTGAGGTCACCAAACCCGGAAGTGAGGTCAGCAGACCCAGAAAGTGAGGTCAGCATAATCAGAAAGTGAGGTCGGCAAACCCGGAAGTGAGGTCACCAAACCCGGAAGTGAGGTCAGCAAACCCGGAAGTGAGGTCAGCAAACCCAGAAGTGATGTCACTAAACCCGGAAGTGAGGTCAGCACACCCGGAAGTGAGGTAAGCAGACCCGGAAATTGAGGTCTGCTAACCCGGAACTCAGGTTAGCAAACAAAGAATTGACGTCACTAAACCCGGAAGACAGGTCAGCAAACGCGTAAAGTGAGGTCAGCATACTCAGAAAGTGAGGGCGGCAAACCCGTAAGTGAGCTCAGCAAACCCGGAAGTGAGGTCACCACACCCGGAAGTGAGGTCACCACACCCGGAAGTGAGGTCAGCAGACCCGGAAATGAGGTCAGCAGACCCAGAACTGAGGTCACAAAACCCGGAAGTAAGTAAACAGACCCAGAATGTGAGGTCAGCAAACCCAGGAGTGAGGTCACCACACCCGGAAGTGAGGTCACCACACCCGGAAGTGAGGTCAGCAGACCCAGAAAGTGAGGTCAGCAGACCCAGAAGTGAGGTCAAAAAACCCGGAAGTAAGTAATCAGACCCAGAAAATGAGGTCAGCAAACCCAGAAGTGAGGTCACCACACCCGGAAGTGAGGTCACAACACCCAGAAGTGAGGTCAGCAGACCCGGAAGTGAGGTCAGCAGACCCAGAAGTGAGGCCAGCAAACCCAAAAATTGAGTTGAGCATATCCAGAAGTGAGGTCACCAATCCCGGAAGTGAGGTCACCTGACCCAGAAAGTGAGGTCTGCTAACCCTGAAGTGAGGTCAGAAAACCCGGAAGTGATGTCACCTATACTAGATTTGAGGACAGAGAACGCGGAAAGTGAAGTCAGCATACTCGGAAAGTGAGGTCACCACACCCAGAAGTGAGGTCACCACACCCTGAATGCAGCTCAGCAAACCCGGAAGTGAGGTCAGCAGACCCGGAAGTGAGTTCAGGAGACCCAGAAAGTGAGGTCAGCAAACCCGGAAGTGAGGTCACCTGACCCAGAAAGTGAGGTCTGCTAACCCTGAAGTGAGGTCAGAAAACCCGGAAGTGATGTCACCAAAACCAGAGTTGAGGACAGACAACGCGGAAAGTGAAGTCAGCATACTCGGAAAGTGAGGTCAGCAGTCCCGGAAGTGAGGTCAGCATACCCGGAAGTGAGGTCAGCAGACCCAGAAGTGAGGCCAGCAAACCCAAAAAGTGAGGTCAGCATATCCGGAAGTGACGTCACAAAACCCGGAAGTGAGGTCAGCATATCCGGAAGTGACGTCACAAAACCCGGAAGTGAGGTCAGCAGACCCAGAAGTGTGGGTAGCAACTCCAAAAAGTGAGGTCAGCATACCCGGAAGTGAGTTCAGGAGACCCGGAAGTGAGTTCAGCAGACTTAGAAAGTGAGGGCGGCAAACCCGGAAGTGAGGTCACCAAACCCGGAAGTGAGGTCACCTGACCCAGAAAGTGAGGTCTGCTAACCCTGAAGTGAGGTCAGAATACCCGGAAGTGATGTCACCAAAACCAGAGTTGAGGACAGACAACGCGGAAAGTGAAGTCAGCATACTCGGAAAGTGAGGTCACCACACCTGGAAGTGAGGTCACCACACCTGGAAGTGAGGTCAGCAGACCCGGAATTTGAGGACTGCTAACTTGGAACTGAGGTTAGCATACTCAGAAAGTGAGGTCGGAAAACCCAGAAGTGAGGTCACCAAACCAAGAAGTGAGGTCACCAAACCCGGAAGTGAGGTCAGCAGACCCAGAAAGTGAGGTCAGCATAATCAGAAAGTGAGGTCGGCAAACCCGGAAGTGATGTCACCAAAGCCGGAAGTGAGGTCAGCAAACCCGGAAGTGAGGTCAGCAAACCCAGAAGTGACGTCACTAACCCGGAAGTGAGGTCAGCACACCCGGAAGTGAGGTCACCACACCCGGAAGTGAGGTCACCACACCCAGAAGTGAGGTCAGCACACCCGGAAGTGAGGTCACCACACCCGGAAGTGAGGTCACCACACCCAGAAGTGAGGTCAGCAGACCCAGAAGTGAGGTCACCACACCTGGAATTGAGGTCACCACACCCGGAAGTGAGGTAAGCAGACCCGGAAGTGAGGTCAGCAGACCCAGAAGTGAGGCCAGCAAACCCAAAAATTGAGGTCAGCATATCCGGAAGTGAGGTCACCAAACCCGGAAGTGAGGTCACCTGACCCAGAAAGTGCGGTCTGCTAACCCTGAAGTGAGGTCAGAATACCCGGAAGTGATGTCACCTATACTAGATTTGAGGACAGAAAACACGGAAAGTGAAGTCAGCATACTCGGAAAGTGAGGTCACCACACCCAGAAGTGAGGTCACCACACCGGGAAGGCAGCTCAGCAAACCCGGAAGTGAGGTCAGCAAACCCGGAAGTGAGGTCAGCAGACCCGGAAGTGAGTTCAGGAGACCCAGAAAGTGAGGTCAGCAAACCCGGAAGTGAGGTCACCTGACCCAGAAAGTGAGGTCAGCTAACCCTGAAGTGAGGTCAGAAAACCCGGAAGTGATGTCACCAAAACCAGAGTCGAGGACAGACAACGCGGAAAGTGAATTCAGCATACTCGGAAAGTGAGGTCAGCAGTCCCGGAAGTGAGGTCAGCAAACCCGGAAGTGAGGTCAGCAGACCCAGAAGTGAGGCCAGCAAACCCAAAAAGTGAGGTCAGCATATCCGGAAGTGACGTCACAAAACCCGGAAGTGAGGTCAGCATATCCGGAAGTGACGTCACAAAACCCGGAAGTGAGGTCAGCAGACCCAGAAGTGTGGCTAGCAAATCCAAAATGTGAGGTCAGCATACCCGGAAGTGAGTTCAGGAGACCCGGAAGTGAGTTCAGCAGACTTAGAAAGTGAGGGCGGCAAACCCGGAAGTGAGGTCACCAAACCCGGAAGTGAGGTCACCTGACCCAGAAAGTGAGGTCTGCTAACCCTGAAGTGAGGTCAGAATACCCGGAAGTGATGTCACCAAAACCAGAGTTGAGGACAGACAACGCGGAAAGTGAAGTCAGCATACTCGGAAAGTGAGGTCACCACACCTGGAAGTGAGGTCACCACACCTGGAAGTGAGGTCAGCAGACCCGGAATTTGAGGACTGCTAACTTGGAACTGAGGTTAGCATACTCAGAAAGTGAGGTCGGAAAACCCAGAAGTGAGGTCACCAAATCCAGAAGTGAGGTCACCAAACCCGGAAGTGAGGTCAGCAGACCCAGAAAGTGAGGTCAGCATAATCAGAAAGTGAGGTCGGCAAACCCGGAAGTGAGGTCACCAAACCCGGAAGTGAGGTCAGCAAACCCGGAAGTGAGGTCAGCAAACCCAGAAGTGATGTCACTAAACCCGGAAGTGAGGTCAGCACACCCGGAAGTGAGGTAAGCAGACCCGGAAATTGAGGTCTGCTAACCCGGAACTCAGGTTAGCAAACAAAGAATTGACGTCACTAAACCCGGAAGACAGGTCAGCAAACGCGTAAAGTGAGGTCAGCATACTCAGAAAGTGAGGGCGGCAAACCCGTAAGTGAGCTCAGCAAACCCGGAAGTGAGGTCACCACACCCGGAAGTGAGGTCACCACACCCGGAAGTGAGGTCAGCAGACCCGGAAATGAGGTCAGCAGACCCAGAACTGAGGTCACAAAACCCGGAAGTAAGTAAACAGACCCAGAATGTGAGGTCAGCAAACCCAGGAGTGAGGTCACCACACCCGGAAGTGAGGTCACCACACCCGGAAGTGAGGTCAGCAGACCCAGAAAGTGAGGTCAGCAGACCCAGAAGTGAGGTCAAAAAACCCGGAAGTAAGTAATCAGACCCAGAAAATGAGGTCAGCAAACCCAGAAGTGAGGTCACCACACCCGGAAGTGAGGTCACAACACCCAGAAGTGAGGTCAGCAGACCCGGAAGTGAGGTCAGCAGACCCAGAAGTGAGGCCAGCAAACCCAAAAATTGAGTTGAGCATATCCAGAAGTGAGGTCACCAATCCCGGAAGTGAGGTCACCTGACCCAGAAAGTGAGGTCTGCTAACCCTGAAGTGAGGTCAGAAAACCCGGAAGTGATGTCACCTATACTAGATTTGAGGACAGAGAACGCGGAAAGTGAAGTCAGCATACTCGGAAAGTGAGGTCACCACACCCAGAAGTGAGGTCACCACACCCTGAATGCAGCTCAGCAAACCCGGAAGTGAGGTCAGCAGACCCGGAAGTGAGTTCAGGAGACCCAGAAAGTGAGGTCAGCAAACCCGGAAGTGAGGTCACCTGACCCAGAAAGTGAGGTCTGCTAACCCTGAAGTGAGGTCAGAAAACCCGGAAGTGATGTCACCAAAACCAGAGTTGAGGACAGACAACGCGGAAAGTGAAGTCAGCATACTCGGAAAGTGAGGTCAGCAGTCCCGGAAGTGAGGTCAGCATACCCGGAAGTGAGGTCAGCAGACCCAGAAGTGAGGCCAGCAAACCCAAAAAGTGAGGTCAGCATATCCGGAAGTGACGTCACAAAACCCGGAAGTGAGGTCAGCATATCCGGAAGTGACGTCACAAAACCCGGAAGTGAGGTCAGCAGACCCAGAAGTGTGGGTAGCAACTCCAAAAAGTGAGGTCAGCATACCCGGAAGTGAGTTCAGGAGACCCGGAAGTGAGTTCAGCAGACTTAGAAAGTGAGGGCGGCAAACCCGGAAGTGAGGTCACCAAACCCGGAAGTGAGGTCACCTGACCCAGAAAGTGAGGTCTGCTAACCCTGAAGTGAGGTCAGAATACCCGGAAGTGATGTCACCAAAACCAGAGTTGAGGACAGACAACGCGGAAAGTGAAGTCAGCATACTCGGAAAGTGAGGTCACCACACCTGGAAGTGAGGTCACCACACCTGGAAGTGAGGTCAGCAGACCCGGAATTTGAGGACTGCTAACTTGGAACTGAGGTTAGCATACTCAGAAAGTGAGGTCGGAAAACCCAGAAGTGAGGTCACCAAACCAAGAAGTGAGGTCACCAAACCCGGAAGTGAGGTCAGCAGACCCAGAAAGTGAGGTCAGCATAATCAGAAAGTGAGGTCGGCAAACCCGGAAGTGATGTCACCAAAGCCGGAAGTGAGGTCAGCAAACCCGGAAGTGAGGTCAGCAAACCCAGAAGTGACGTCACTAACCCGGAAGTGAGGTCAGCACACCCGGAAGTGAGGTCACCACACCCGGAAGTGAGGTCACCACACCCAGAAGTGAGGTCAGCACACCCGGAAGTGAGGTCACCACACCCGGAAGTGAGGTCACCACACCCAGAAGTGAGGTCAGCAGACCCAGAAGTGAGGTCACCACACCTGGAATTGAGGTCACCACACCCGGAAGTGAGGTAAGCAGACCCGGAAGTGAGGTCAGCAGACCCAGAAGTGAGGCCAGCAAACCCAAAAATTGAGGTCAGCATATCCGGAAGTGAGGTCACCAAACCCGGAAGTGAGGTCACCTGACCCAGAAAGTGCGGTCTGCTAACCCTGAAGTGAGGTCAGAATACCCGGAAGTGATGTCACCTATACTAGATTTGAGGACAGAAAACACGGAAAGTGAAGTCAGCATACTCGGAAAGTGAGGTCACCACACCCAGAAGTGAGGTCACCACACCGGGAAGGCAGCTCAGCAAACCCGGAAGTGAGGTCAGCAAACCCGGAAGTGAGGTCAGCAGACCCGGAAGTGAGTTCAGGAGACCCAGAAAGTGAGGTCAGCAAACCCGGAAGTGAGGTCACCTGACCCAGAAAGTGAGGTCAGCTAACCCTGAAGTGAGGTCAGAAAACCCGGAAGTGATGTCACCAAAACCAGAGTCGAGGACAGACAACGCGGAAAGTGAATTCAGCATACTCGGAAAGTGAGGTCAGCAGTCCCGGAAGTGAGGTCAGCAAACCCGGAAGTGAGGTCAGCAGACCCAGAAGTGAGGCCAGCAAACCCAAAAAGTGAGGTCAGCATATCCGGAAGTGACGTCACAAAACCCGGAAGTGAGGTCAGCATATCCGGAAGTGACGTCACAAAACCCGGAAGTGAGGTCAGCAGACCCAGAAGTGTGGCTAGCAAATCCAAAATGTGAGGTCAGCATACCCGGAAGTGAGTTCAGGAGACCCGGAAGTGAGTTCAGCAGACTTAGAAAGTGAGGGCGGCAAACCCGGAAGTGAGGTCACCAAACCCGGAAGTGAGGTCACCTGACCCAGAAAGTGAGGTCTGCTAACCCTGAAGTGAGGTCAGAATACCCGGAAGTGATGTCACCAAAACCAGAGTTGAGGACAGACAACGCGGAAAGTGAAGTCAGCATACTCGGAAAGTGAGGTCACCACACCTGGAAGTGAGGTCACCACACCTGGAAGTGAGGTCAGCAGACCCGGAATTTGAGGACTGCTAACTTGGAACTGAGGTTAGCATACTCAGAAAGTGAGGTCGGAAAACCCAGAAGTGAGGTCACCAAACCAAGAAATGAGGTCACCAAACCCGGAAGTGAGGTCAGCAGACCCAGAAAGTGAGGTCAGCATAATCAGAAAGTGAGGTCGGCAAACCCGGAAGTGATGTCACCAAAGCCGGAAGTGAGGTCAGCAAACCCGGAAGTGAGGTCAGCAAACCCAGAAGTGACGTCACTAACCCGGAAGTGAGGTCAGCACACCCGGAAGTGAGGTCACCACACCCGGAAGTGAGGTCACCACACCCAGAAGTGAGGTCAGCACACCCGGAAGTGAGGTCACCACACCCGGAAGTGAGGTCACCACACCCAGAAGTGAGGTCAGCAGACCCAGAAGTGAGGTCACCACACCTGGAATTGAGGTCACCACACCCGGAAGTGAGGTAAGCAGACCCGGAAGTGAGGTCAGCAGACCCAGAAGTGAGGCCAGCAAACCCAAAAATTGAGGTCAGCATATCCGGAAGTGAGGTCACCAAACCCGGAAGTGAGGTCACCTGACCCAGAAAGTGCGGTCTGCTAACCCTGAAGTGAGGTCAGAATACCCGGAAGTGATGTCACCTATACTAGATTTGAGGACAGAAAACACGGAAAGTGAAATCAGCATACTCGGAAAGTGAGGTCACCACACCCAGAAGTGAGCTCACCACACCAGGAAGGCAGCTCAGCAAACCCGGAAGTGAGGTCAGCAAACCCGGAAGTGAGGTCAGCAGACCCGGAAGTGAGTTCAGGAGACCCAGAAAGTGAGGTCAGGAAACCCGGAAGTGAGGTCACCTGACCCAGAAAGTGAGGTCAGCTAACCCTGAAGTGAGGTCAGAAAACCCGGAAGTGATGTCACCAAAACCAGAGTCGAGGACAGACAACGCGGAAAGTGAATTCAGCATACTCGGAAAGTGAGGTCAGCAGTCCCGGAAGTGAGGTCAGCATACCCGGAAGTGAGGTCAGCAGACCCAGAAGTGAGGCCAGCAAACCCAAAAAGTGAGGTCAGCATATCCGGAAGTGACGTCACAAAACCCGGAAGTGAGGTCAGCATATCCGGAAGTGACGTCACAAAACCCGGAAGTGAGGTCAGCAGACCCAGAAGTGTGGCTAGCAAATCCAAAATGTGAGGTCAGCATACCCGGAAGTGAGTTCAGGAGACCCGGAAGTGAGTTCAGCAGACTTAGAAAGTGAGGGCGGCAAACCCGGAAGTGAGGTCACCAAACCCGGAATTGAGGTCACCTGACCCAGAAAGTGCGGTCTGCTAACCCTGAAGTGAGGTCAGAAAACCCGGAAGTGATGTCACCTATACTAGATTTGAGGATAGAAAACACGGAACATGAAGTCAGCATACTCGGAAAGTGAGGTCACCACACCCAGAAGTGAGGTCACCACACCCGGAATACAGCTCAGCAAACCCGGAAGTGAGGTCAGCAGACCCAGAAGTGTGGCTAGCAAATCAAAAATGTGAGGTCAGCATACCCGGAAGTGAGTTCAGGAGACCCGGAAGTGAGTTCAGCAGACTTAGAAAGTGAGGGCGGCAAACCCGGAAGTGAGGTCACCAAACCCAGAAGTGAGGTCACCTGACCCAGAAAGTGAGGTCTGCTAACCCTGAAGTGAGGTCAGAATACCCGGAAGTGATGTCACCAAAACCAGAGTTGAGGACAGACAACACGGAAAGTGAAGTCAGCATACACGGAAAGTGAGGTCACCACACCTGGAAGTGAGGTCAGCAGACCCGGAATTTGAGGACTGCTAACTTGGAACTGAGGTTAGCATACTCAGAAAGTGAGGTCGGAAAACCCAGAAGTGAGGTCACAAAACCCAGAAGTGAGGTCACCAAACCCGGAAGTGAGGTCAGCAGACCCAGAAAGTGAGATCAGCATAATCAGAAAGTGAGGTCAGCAAACCCGGAAGTGAGGTCAGCACACCCGGAAGTGAGGTAAGCAGACCCGGAAAGTGAGGTCTGCTAACCCGGAACTCAGGTCAGCAAACAAAGAATTGACGTCACTAAACCCGGAAGAGAGGTCAGCAAACGCGTAAAGTGAGGTCAGCATACTGAGAAAGTGAGGTCGGAAAATCCGGAAGTGAGGTCAGCAAACCTTGAAGGTGAGGTCAGCATAATCAGAAAGTGAGGTCGGCAAACCCGGAAGTGAGGTCACCAATCTCGGAAGTTAGGTCAGCAGACCCAGAAAGTGAGGTCTGCTAACCCGGAAGCGAGGTCACCACACCCGGAAGTGAGGTCACCACACCCGGAAGTGAGGTCAGCATACCTGGAAGTGAGGTCAGCAGACCCAGAAGTGAGGCCAGCAAACCCAAAAAGTGAGGTCAGCATATCCGGAAGTGACGTCACAAAACCCGGAAGTGAGGTCAGCATATCCGGAAGTGACGTCACAAAACTTGGAAGTGAGGTCAGCAGACCCAGAAGTGTGGCTAGCAAATCCAAAATGTGAGGTCAGCACACCCGGAATGCAGCTCAGCAAACCCGGAAGTGAGGTCAGGAGACCCGGAAGTGAGTTCAGGAGACCCAGAAAGTGAGGTCAGGAAACCCGGAAGTGAGGTCACCTGACCCAGAAAGTGAGGTCTGCTAACCCTGAAGTGAGGTCAGAAAACCCAGAAGTGATGTCACCAAAACCAGAGTTGAGGACAGACAACGCGGAAAGTGAAGTCAGCATACTCGGAAAGTGAGGTCAGCAGTCCCGGAAGTGAGGTCAGCATACCCGGAAGTGAGGTCAGCAGACCCAGAAGTGAGGCCAGCAAACCCAAAAAGTGAGGTCAGCATATCCGGAAGTGACGTCACAAAACCCGGAAGTGAGGTCAGCATATCCGGAAGTGACGTCACAAAACCCGGAAGTGAGGTCAGCATATCCGGAAGTGACGTCTGTCAAGGTTTGAACTAAAAATCCACCTGCGTCCGTGACAGGGGGCCGTAGGCCCCGGAGGGGCCCTAGGCCGAAAGGAAAAAGTTAATTAGGAAAAGAAAACAGCGGCAACGATCTAAGGAGGCACACTTATTTACTAAATACTATATCGAAATACAGGATAACACAATATAATACAATATAATTGAAATTGAGCTAACGAATCAAGCAAAATAGGAGAGAGAATGAGTCCCGTAACCGAGAGGCCTACTGTGAATCTAGGCGAACGGCTGAAGGCTCCCACACACTCCCCTGAACGCCAGAACTCGAAAAGACGTCAGTCTGTTCTGCGACAGAGTTAATATAGAGTCCAGGTCCCGTGACCTATCGTGTTGTTCCCTGGGAGATGTAGTCTTCTTCTGATGAGTTGCAGATTCAGTAAAATTATTCATGCTTTATATGATGTTATGATGTGGAATACTGATAGCAAAAATTACAAAATTATTAAACCATGACATTCCACCCCTTATTCTACATCATTACATTATATTTATACATACATACACACTCATATGTATAATTGTGAATAATCAGCAACCTTATTTTTTCTCAACAATCTATATTTATTCCATACAAATCCCTAAGTTGAGAACAAAACTCTATAACCTAATTTACTATTTATTAATTTTGAGAAAATGGCAAAACTGCCAGAAAAAGGAAAACATGTCAGCGGTAGAGGGGAAAGGCAGCGCTAGTAGGGCGTCCCCCACATCAAGGTGCACTCATCCTTTCCCAGCCACCACAGCAGATTTCCTTTTGACTTATACTTCTTTCCATGTGTGCTCTACACATGCATGGCCAGTGCAGGATATAGAGTCCAGATGGAAAACTTGCTTACAGAATGCCTAATTAAGGTATATAGAGAAAAAGTGTTTCCTTAACATTAATCCACTCTATCTTAAGTCCTATACCTAATTGAACTATTCTGTACCTAATTGAAATATTTTCTGAGACTCTACCTATATATTTACAGGAAAATCATTGGCTGCACTCCCCCAACATCAAATTCCCTTGTGGTACACATTGAACATTCCCATTTTTGTCCATCACCCACCATGTGCACCCAGGTCCCTGGGCAAAGACAGTACCCCGGAGAGGTTTGCCCTTTCCAGATGCTGGAAGGACCCAAACTGTTTTTCCCAACACACTCTTTATGTGTACTACAGGAACCTTATCTCCCTCCACAGTACGTAGGGAGCTGGATTGGTTAGGACCATTACGATTACTAGATCCTCGAGTGTTGACCAACCAGGTGGCTTCTGCTAAATGGTTCTCCCAGTTTTTATACGTTCCACCACCCATTGCTTTCAACATAGTTTTCAACAACCCATTGAATCGTTCAATCTTACCAGAAGCTGGTGCATGATAGGGAATATGGTAAATCCACTCAATGCCATGATTTTTGGCCCAAGTGGTTACAAGGGAATTTTTAAAATGGGTCCCATTATCTGATTCAATTCTTTCCGGAGTGCCATGCCGCCACAGGATTTGCTTTTCCAACCCTAATATGGTGTTTCGGGCGGTAGCATGGGGTACTGCGTATGTTTCGAGCCACCCAGTGGTTGCCTCCACCATGGTGAGTACATAACGCTTACCATTGCGAGATCGTGGCAAGGTGATATAATCAACCTGCCATGCCTCTCCATATTTATACTTTTGCCATCGCCCTTCCCCCCAAATAGGTTTCATCCTCTTGGCTTGTTTAATTATGGCGCATGTTTCACAATCATGAATAACTTGAGCAATAGCGTCCATAGTTAAGTCCACCCCTCGGTCTCTGGCCCACTTATATGTTGCATCCCTTCCTTGATGACCTGAAGTCTCATGGGCCCACCGAGCTAGGAATAATTCACCCTTGTTCTGCCAGTCCAAGTCTATTTGAGCCACCTCAATTTTGGCAGCTCGATCAACCTGATGGTTATTTTTATGTTCTTCAGTAGCCTTACTTTTAGGCACATGAGCATCTACATGGCGCACCTTTACAACAATGTTCCTTATTCGGGCAGCAATGTCTTTCCACAGTTCAGCAGCCCAAACAGGTTTACCCTTTCGTTGCCAATTATCATCTTCCCACTGTTGCAACCACCCCCATAAGGCATTTGCCACCATCCATGAATCAGTATAAAGATGAAGCATTGGCCACCTCTCCCGTTCAGCCACATCTAAAGCCAGCTGAACAGCCTTTACCTCTGCGAATTGACTTGATTCTCCTTTACCTTCGGTGGCCTCTGCAACTTGTCGTGTGGGGCTCCATACAGCAGCTTTCCATCTGCGATGCTTCCCTACAATACGACATGATCCGTCTGTGAATAGGGCAAATTTCTTTTCGTTTTCTGGTAGCTCATTGTATGGTGGTGCCTCTTTAGCACGTGATACCTCTTCTGTAGGTGGTGTTTCAATTTTTTTACTCTCAGGCCAGTCCATGATCACTTCTAGAATTCCAGGACGGCTGAGTTTTCCCATTCGAGCTCGTTGAGTAATTAATGAAATCCACTTACTCCAAGTGGCATCAGTAGCATGATGGGTGGAGGGAACCTGTCCTTTAAACATCCAGTTTATTACTGGCAAGCGAGGTGCTAGAAGAAGCTGAACCTCTGTCCCAACTACTTCAGAAGCAGCCCGAACCCCCTCATACACGGCTAAGATCTCCTTCTCAGTTGGAGTGTAGCGCTCCTCAGACCCTTTATATGCTCGACTCCAAAATCCTAGGGGTCGGCCTCGGGTCTCTCCTGAGGCTCTTTGCCACAAACTCCAGGTGGGACCTTTCTCTCCAGCAGCAGTGTAGAGGATGTTCTTCACATCCTGTCCCGTCCGTACTGGCCCCAAGGCCACGGCACGGGCTATTTCTTGTTTTATCTGCTCAAAAGCCTGCTGCTGCTCAGGACCCCATGAGAAATTATTCTTCTTCCGTGTTACCTGATAGAGAGGGCTCACTATGTGGCTGTAGTTTGGGACATGCATTCTCCAAAAGCCCACTACTCCCAGAAAAGATTGGGTCTCTGTTTTATTTGTGGGCGGAGACATAGCAGTGATTTTGTCAATCACATCTGCTGGGATGTGACGACGTCCATCTTGCCATTTTATGCCTAAGAACTGGATTTCCTGGGCAGGCCCCTTCACCTTGCTGCGCTTAATGGCAAAACCAGCTTTCAAAAGAATTTGGATTATCTGTTTCCCTTTCTTGGAAACCTCTGCTGCTGTATGGCCCCACACCACAATGTCATCAATATACTGCAAGTGCTCAGGAGCATTACCCTGTTCCAAAACAGCTTGGATCAATCCATGGCAAATTGTTGGGCTGTGCTTCCACCCCTGGGGTAAACGGTTCCAGGTATACTGAATACCTCTCCAGGTAAAAGCAAACTGTGGCCTACATTTTGCAGCCAATGGGATGGAAAAGAAGGCATTAGCAATATCAATGGTGGCATACCACCTAGCTTCTTTTGACTCCAGTTCATACTGGAGTTCTAGCATGTCTGGTACAGCAGCACTTAATGGAGGTGTAACTTCATTCAGGCCACGGTAATCTACCGTCAGCCTCCATTCCCCACTGGTTTTACGCACTGGCCATATGGGGCTGTTAAAAGGCGAGTGCGTTTTGCTAATCACTCCCTGATTTTCTAATTGGCGAATTAGCTTGTGAATGGGGAGCAATGAGTCCCTATTGGTGCGGTACTGCCGTCTGTGAACCACTTTGGTGGCAATTGGTACCTCTTGGTCTTTTACCTGGAGCAACCCCACAACAGAAGGATCATCTGACAGACCAGGTAAAGTTGACAGCTGCTTAACACCATTTGTGTTTACAGCAGCTATCCCAAAGGCCCATCGATACCCCTTGGGATCCTTGAAATATCCCATCCTAAGGTAATCGATTCCCAGTATACATGGAGCCTCTGGACCAGTCACAATAGGGTGTCTCTGCCAGTTTTTACCAGTGAGGCTTATTTCGGCCTCCAACATAGTCAATTCTTGGGAACCCCCAGTCACTCCATGGATATATATTGGTTGTGTCCCTTGGT
Organism: Coturnix japonica; assembly: GCF_054131305.1. Classification (NCBI taxonomy): domain Eukaryota; kingdom Metazoa; phylum Chordata; class Aves; order Galliformes; family Phasianidae; genus Coturnix; species Coturnix japonica. The sequence continues at coordinate 7,884,743 of NC_140688.1, read as the reverse complement.
GACTTGAGGGCATTAGGGTGCATTGTGCACCAGTGTCCACCAAGGCTTTATATTTCTGTGGTCGAGATGTGCCAGGCCACTTAATCCACACAGTCCAGTATACTCTATTGTCCCTTTCCCCCCCCTGGCTGGGGGCAGGGCCCCTCTATTGTTTACCTCGGCGGCTTGCAGCAACTGGAACTTTCCCCCGTTTGGAAGAGTTCACCTTGGTGGTTGTTTTGGATTGTAATTCTTTCACTCGTGCCTGAAGTGCAGAAGTGGATGAGTTATACCACTTCTTTATATCCTCCCCATGATTACTCAAGAAATACAACAAAGCAAAACGTATGGTCTTATCATTGTCGTTTGCTTGAATACGAGGTGTCTTATCGTTGTCATTTGCTTGAATACGAGGACGTCTCTTTTTTATGGTTGAGATTTTCGATGATACAGGTCGAGAGGAACTCATGTTGTTTAGCTCTCTCAATAGGCGATCGTGGAAATCCTGGTTTCCATCATCTGGTACCACCGTGGATTCATCTACATCAGGCACATTAGCCAATTTGTCAATAATATCACTTTGTGTTTCCTCCACTTTGTCTAACCTTTCCACTATTTTTTTTCCCATTTGGACAATGGCTGAAGTATAAAGCTTAACTTCTGTAGCGCTTATAAATAATTCAAGCTCCTGAAGTCTGCTAATTAGCTCATTTACAAGGGGCTTTCTTTCCCCTTTGCCATATACCAATGCAAGTGCACTGGCATGCTTTTCTGGAGCTGCCTTTGTAAAGTCACGCCACATTTGTCGTGGAACGTGGACTGCTTCAGGATCATGTAATTGGTTTGGATTGTTACGATTGAACTGGGGGCTGTAGAGCATTTCCACCAGAGCCCTTTCTCTCAAAAATTGGATACCTTTCTCCATATCAGTCCATTTCTTTTTCTCAGGCTCCAAGTCCCGTTTAAAGGGGAATCTATCTCTTACCGCTATCAACATCCGCTTCCAGAGGGTGTAGGACCGATTTTGGCATGTGCCTATACCTCTGTCCACACGTGAGTCCCTGGAAATGCTACCCAGTTGGCGAGCTTCACTGCCATCGAGCCACGCACTATTGGCACCATTGTCCCAGCAGCGAAGTAACCAAGTGACCATATTTTCTTTTGGCTGACGTGTGAAATCCTTTCTCAGATCTCGAATTTCACTCAGTTTAAAAGATCGATCAATAATGGTCGTAATACTTTGCTCACCTTTTGCTCTATCAGGAGTCCCAGGTGTTAATGTTGGCAGCTGTGTTGATGAGGCTGCCCCATCTATAAGTTTGGACTCGAGAAATTCTCGTAAAGAAAATCTAGCTTTTGGCTCCTCGTCTGACTCTGACCCTGACTCTGACGCTTGTGTTATTTCCTCCAGGCGACCTTCCTCCTTTTTCCTCTCTCCTAACTTTCTCTCTCCTAACTTTCTCTGCTCCTCTGACTTCTTCTCCTCCTCTAACATCTTCTTATACTGCTCTAACAACCTCTGCTCCGCCGACTTCCTCTGGTCTTCTGACTCCTCCTGCTCTCCTGAGTCCCCCTGACCTCCCGAGTCCCCCTGCTCTCCTGAGTCCCCCTGCTCTCCTGAGTCCTGCTCTCCTAACTCCCTCCGCTCTTCTAACTCCTTCTGCATTTTCTCTATCTGAGTTGAAACTCGTTTTGTTTTTCGCCCTCTTACAGGGGCAACCAACATTGTATCTGGTGCCCCCGGTGGTTGGTTAAGTTGGAGTACATACGGTTCAGACTTGAGGGTGTCGCATTCTGCCCTGAGGACGTTATAACTAGACTGGAGGGCGTCGTGCTCAGACTGGAGAGCGTTGTGCTTACACAGGAGGGCGCTGCGCGCTGCCCGGAGATTGTCGTACCTGGACTGGAGGTCTTTGTGTTCAGACTGGAGAGTGTCGTGCTCGGACCGGAGGGTATCGCGCTCAGTCTGGAGAGTGTCATGCTCGGACCGGAGGGCATCGCGCTCAGTCTGGAGAGTGTTGAGCTTGGTCTGGAGGGCATTGTGCTCGGTCTGAAGAGTGTTATGCTCGGACTGAAGAGTGTTGTGCTCGGTCCGAAGGGCATTGTGCTCAGTCTGAAGAGCGTTATGCTCGGACCGGAGGGCATTATGCACAGACTGAAGAGTGTTGTGCTCGGACTGGAGGGCATCACAGTTGGATTGGAAGGCATCATGCTTGGCCTGAAGGGTGCCGCACTCAGACTGGACGGCGTCATACTTGGACTGGAGAGTGTTGTGCTCGGTCTGGAGGGCATTGTGCTCGGTCCGGAGGGCATCGCGCTCAGTCTGGAGAGTGTTGTACTCGGACCGGAGGGCACCGTGCTCGGACTGGAGAGTGTCGTGCTCGGACCGGAGGGCGCTGTGCTCGGACTGGAGAGTGTCGTGCTCGGACCGGAGGGCGCCGTGCTCGGACTGGAGAATGTCGTGCTCGGACCGGAGGGCACTGTGCTCAGACTGGAGAGTGTTGAGTTGGGATTGCAGGGAGCTTTTCTCATCCCAAAGTTTTTCTGCGTCAGCTCTAAGACTCTCTTTCTCGTACCAGATTGAGTCTCGTTGGTACAGGAGATCTTTTCTCTCAGCTTCAAAAGCTTTTTCTCTCTCTACCTTCTCATCCCAAAGTTTTGCTGCGTCAGCTCTAAGACTCTCTTTCTCGTACCAGATTGAGTCTCGTTGGTACAGGAGATCTTTTCTCTCAGCTTCAAAAGCTTTTTCTCTCTCTACCTTCTCATCCCAAAGTTTTGCTGCGTCAGCTCTAAGACTCTCTTTCTCGTACCAGATTGAGTCTCGTTGGTACAGGAGATCTTTTCTCTCAGCTTCAAAAGCTTTTTCTCTCTCTACCTTCTCATCCCAAAGTTTTGCTGCGTCAGCTCTAAGACTCTCTTTCTCGTACCAGATTGAGTCTCGTTGGTACAGGAGATCTTTTCTCTCAGCTTCAAAAGCTTTTTCTCTCTCTACCTTCTCAGTCCAAAGTTTTTCTGCCTCAGCTCTAAGACTCTCTCTCTCAGGAATGGTATTGACTAAGGCCCAATAAGCATTAGCTAGGCCCAAAATCATTTGTGCCTCCTGAGATCTGCCTGAGCCACAACATTCCTGCCTCAAATATGCAATCAAACTCTCAGGATTCTTCAAGTGTTCAGGAGTGAAGCTCCATAACACTGAAGATGTCTGTCCTTTGAGAATCTCTTCAATTCCCTGCCACTCAGTATTCTCTGGTTCTAGGGAAGACTTCCTCCGGATGTTATAAATCCAGATACTGAGTGAGATTATTACAATAATCAACAGTAAGATCAGGGAGATTAAGAGTGTGGCCCACTGATCATTCAAGAACTGCATAAAGGATTCATAGAAAGAAAGAGGAGCACGCTTAAAAATCACCATTTCTGTATAATTAGTTGCATTAGTTGCTCCCTCTGGAGCTGTATACAGATACGAAGTGAGCATTGCTAACCATGCTTTCAATCCATTATACAATTGTATAGCTCCATAAGAAAAAGTGGCTAGCTTAAACATGGCCCAATATGTTCGGAGCGTCTCAAAAAAGGAACCAATGGCACACAGTCCCTGGTAAAACAAATTTAGTAGAGAAAACATCTTTTTTCCTCCAATAGAGAGAAAAAAGTAAAAGAAAACAAAGCTCAGCAGTGTTTATAAAATATACCGGAGTATTGGCAGTCCGCCTGGACTTTCAAGGTCAAGCTCGCAGGTGCAGAATCGCAAACACGAGATAGCTCCTTAACAGGGAACAAAACTCGTAGCTCTGTTAAAAGCTAAAAGAGCAACAGAAGAAAACACAGAAAAACAGCAACTCAATTTGCCCGCATTCTCCACCAAAATCTGTCAAGGTTTGAACTAAAAATCCACCTGCGTCCGTGACAGGGGGCCGTAGGCCCCGGAGGGGCCCTAGGCCGAAAGGAAAAAGTTAATTAGGAAAAGAAAACAGCGGCAACGATCTAAGGAGGCACACTTATTTACTAAATACTATATCGAAATACAGGATAACACAATATAATACAATATAATTGAAATTGAGCTAACGAATCAAGCAAAATAGGAGAGAGAATGAGTCCCGTAACCGAGAGGCCTACTGTGAATCTAGGCGAACGGCTGAAGGCTCCCACACACTCCCCTGAACGCCAGAACTCGAAAAGACGTCAGTCTGTTCTGCGACAGAGTTAATATAGAGTCCAGGTCCCGTGACCTATCGTGTTGTTCCCTGGGAGATGTAGTCTTCTTCTGATGAGTTGCAGATTCAGTAAAATTATTCATGCTTTATATGATGTTATGATGTGGAATACTGATAGCAAAAATTACAAAATTATTAAACCATGACACGTCACAAAACCCGGAAGTGAGGTCAGCAGACCCAGAAGTGTGGGTAGCAAATCCAAAAAGTGAGGTCAGCATACCCGGAAGTGAGTTCAGGAGACCCGGAAGTGAGTTCAGCAGACTTAGAAAGTGAGGGCGGCAAACCCGGAAGTGAGGTCACCAAACCCGGAAGTGAGGTCACCTGACCCAGAAAGTGAGGTCTGCTAACCCTGAAGTGAGGTCAGAATACCCGGAAGTGATGTCACCAAAACCAGAGTTGAGGACAGACAACACGGAAAGTGAAGTCAGCATACTCGGAAAGTGAGGTCACCACACCTGGAAGTGAGGTCACCACACCTGGAAGTGAGGTCAGCAGACCCGGAATTTGAGGACTGCTAACTTGGAACTGAGGTTTGCATACTCAGAAAGTGAGGTCGGAAAACCCAGAAGTGAGGTCACCAAACCCAGAAGTGAGGTCACCAAACCCGGAAGTGAGGTCAGCAGACCCAGAAAGTGAGGTCTGCTAACCCTGAATTGAGGTCAGAAAACCCGGAAGTGATGTCACCAAAACTAGAGTTGAGGACAGACAACGCGGAAAGTGAAGTCAGCATACTCGGAAAGTGAGGTCAGCAGTCCCGGAAGTGAGGTCAGCATACCCGGAAGTGAGGTCAGCAGACCCAGAAGTGAGGCCAGCAAACCCAAAAAGTGAGGTCAGCATATCCGGAAGTGACGTCACAAAACCCGGAAGTGAGGTCAGCATATCCGGAAGTGACGTCACAAAACCCGGAAGTGAGGTCAGAAGACCCAGAAGTGTGGCTAGCAAATCCAAAAAGTGAGGTCAGCATACCCGGAAGTGAGTTCAGGAGACCCAGAAGTGAGTTCAGCAGACTTAGAAAGTGAGGGCAGCAAACCCGGAAGTGAGGTCACCAAACCCGGAAGTGAGGTCACCTGACCAAGAAAGTGAGGTCTGCTAACCCTGAAGTGAGGTCAGAATACCCGGAAGTGATGTCACCAAAACCAGAGTTGAGGACAGACAACGCGGAAAGTGAAGTCAGCATACTCGGAAAGTGAGGTCACCACACCTGGAAGTGAGGTCACCACACCTGGAAGTGAGGTCAGCAGACCCGGAATTTGAGGACTGCTAACTTGCAACTGAGGTTAGCATACTCAGAAAGTGAGGTCGGAAAACCCAGAAGTGAGGTCACAAAACACAGAAGTGAGGTCACCAAACCCGGAAGTGAGGTCAGCAGACCCAGAAAGTGAGGTCAGCATAATCAGAAACTGAGGTCAGCAAACCCGGAAGTGAGGTAAGCAGACCCGGAAAGTGAGGTCTGCTAACCTGGAACTCAGGTCAGCAAACAAAGAATTGACGTCACTAAACCCGGAAGAGAGGTCAGCAAACGCGTAAAGTGATGTCAGCATACTGACAAAATGAGGTCAGAAAACCCGGAAGTGAGGTCAGCAAACCAGGAAGTGAGGTCAGCAAACCTTGAAGGTGAGGTCAGCATAATCAGAAAGTGAGGTCGGCAAACCCAGAAGTGAGGTCACCAATCTCGGAAGTTAGGTCAGCAGACCCAGAAAGTGAGGTCTGCTAACCCGGAAGCGAGGTCACCACACCTGGAAGTGAGGTCACCACACCCGGAAGTGAGGTCAGCATACCCGGAAGTGAGGTCATTAGACCCAGAAGTGAGGCCAGCAAACCCAAAAAGTGAGGTCAGCATATCCGGAAGTGACGTCACAAAACCCGGAAGTGAGGTCAGCATATCCGGAAGTGACGTCACAAAACCCGGAAGTGAGGTCAGCAGACCCAGAAGTGTGGCTAGCAAATCCAAAATGTGAGGTCAGCATACCCGGAAGTGAGTTCAGGAGACCCGGAAGTGAGTTCAGCAGACTTAGAAAGTGAGGGCGGCAAACCCGGAAGTGAGGTCAGGAAACCCGGAAGTGAGGTCACCTGGCCCAGAAAGTGAGGTCTGCTAACCCTGAAGTGAGGTCAGAATACCCGGAAGTGATGTCACCAAAACCAGAGTTGAGGACAGACAACGCGGAAAGTGAAGTCAGCATACTCGGAAAGTGAGGTCACCACACCTGGAAGTGAGGTCACCACACCTGGAAGTGAGGTCAGCAGACCCGGAATTTGAGGACTGCTAACTTGGAACTGAGGTTAGCATACTCAGAAAGTGAGGTCGGAAAACCCAGAAGTGAGGTCACTAAACCCAGAAGTGAGGTCACCAAACCCGGAAGTGAGGTCACCTGACCCAGAAAGTGAGGTCTGCTAACCCTTAAGTTAGGTCAGAAAACCCGGAAGTGATGTCACCAAAACCAGAGTTGAGGACAGACAACGCGGAAAGTGAAGTCAGCATACTCGGAAAGTGAGGTCAGCAGTCCCGGAAGTGAGGTCAGCATACCCGGAAGTGAGGTCAGCAGACCCAGAAGTGAGGCCAGCAAACCCAAAAAGTGAGGTCAGCATATCTGGAAGTGAGGTCACAAGACCCAGAAGTGAGGTCAGCATATCCGGAAGTGACGTCACAAAACCCGGAAGTGAGGTCAGCAGACCCAGAAGTGTGGCTAGCAAATCCAAAAAGTGAGGTCAGCATACCCGGAAGTGAGTTCAGGAGAACCGGAAGTGAGTTCAGCAGACTTAGAAAGTGAGGGCGGCAAACCCGGAAGTGAGGTCACCAAACCCGGAAGTGAGGTCACCTGACCCAGAAAGTGAGGTCTGCTAACCCTGCAGTGAGGTCAGAATACCCGGAAGTGATGTCACCAAAACCAGAGTTGAGGACAGACAACGTGGAAATTGAAGTCAGCATACTCGGAAAGTGAGGTCACCACACCTGGAAGTGAGGTCACCACACCTGGAAGTGAGGTCAGCAGACCCGGAATTTGAGGACTGCTAACTTGGAACTGAGGTTTGCATACTCAGAAAGTGAGGTCGGAAAACCCAGAAGTGAGGTCACCAAATCCAGAAGTGAGGTCACCAAACCCGGAAGTGAGGTCAGCAGACCCAGAAAGTGAGGTCAGCATAATCAGAAAGTGAGGTCGGCAAACCCGGAAGTGAGGTCACCAAACCCAGAAGTGAGGTCAGCAAACCCGGAAGTGAGGTCAGCAGACCCAGAAGTGACGTCACTAAACCTGGAAGTGAGGTCAGCACACCCGGAAGTGAGGTAAGCAGACCCGTAAAGTGAGGTCTGCTAACCCGGAACTCAGGTTAGCAAACAAAGAATTGACGTCACTAAACCCGGAAGACAGGTCAGCAAATGCGTAAATTGAGGTCAGCATACTCAGAAAGTGACGGCGGCAAACCCGTAAGTGAGCTCAGCAAACCCGGAAGTGAGGTCACCACACCCGGAAGTGAGGTCACCACACCCGGAAGTGAAGTCAGCAGACCCGGAAGTGAGGTCAGCAAACCCAGAACTGAGGTCACAAAACCCGGAAGTAAGTAAACAGACCCAGAATGTGAGGTCAGCAAACCCAGGAGTGAGGTCACCACACCCGGAAGTGAGGTCACCACAACCAGAAGTGAGGTCAGCAGACCCAGAAAGTGAGGTCAGCAGACCCGGAAGTGAGGTCAGCAGACCCAGAAGTGAGGTCACCTGACCCAGAAAGTGAGGTCTGCTAACCCTGAACTGAGGTCAGAAATCCCGGAAGTGATGTCACCAAAACCAGAGTTGAGGACAGACAACGCGGAAAGTGAAGTCAGCATACTCGGAAAGTGAGGTCAGCAGTCCCGGAAGTGAGGTCAGCATACCCGGAAGTGAGGTCAGCAGACCCAGAAGTGAGGCCAGCAAACCCAAAAAGTGAGGTCAGCATATCCGGAAGTGACGTCACAAAACCCGGAAGTGAGGTCAGCATATCCGGAAGTGACGTCACAAAACCCGGAAGTGAGGTCAGCAGACCCAGAAGTGTGGCTAGCAAATCCAAAAAGTGAGGTCAGCATACCCGGAAGTGAGTTCAGGAGACCCGGAAGTGAGTTCAGCAGACTTAGAAAGTGAGGGCGGCAAACCCGGAAGTGAGGTCACCAAACCCGGAAGTGAGGTCACCTGACCCAGAAAGTGAGGTCTGCTAACCCTGAAGTGAGGTCAGAATACCCGGAAGTGATGTCACCAAAACCAGAGTTGAGGACAGACAACGCGGAAAGTGAAGTCAGCATACTTGGTTAGTGAGGTCACCACACCTGGAAGTGAGGTCACCACACCTGGAAGTGAGGTCAGCAGACCCGGAATTTGAGGACTGCTAACTTGGAACTGAGGTTAGCATACTCAGAAAGTGAGGTCGGAAAACCCAGAAGTGAGGTCACAAAACCCAGAAGTGAGGTCACCAAACCCGGAAGTGAGGTCAGCAGACCCAGAAAGTGAGGTCAGCATAATCAAAAAGTGAGGTCAGCAAACCCGGAAGTGCGGTCAGCAAACCTGGAAGTGAGGTAAGCAGACCCGGAAAGAGAGGTCTGCTAACCCGGAACTCAGGTCTGCAAACAAAGAATTGACGTCACTAAACCCGGAAGAGGGGTCAGCAAACGCGTAAAGTGAGGTCAGCATACTGAGAAAGTGAGGTCGGAAAACCCGGAAGTGAGGTCAGCAAACCTTGAAGGTGAGGTCAGCATAATCAGAAAGTGAGGTTGGCAAACCCGGAAGTGAGGTCACCAATCTCGGAAGTTAGGTCAGCAGACCCAGAAAGTGAGGTCTGCTAACCCGGAAGCGAGGTCACCACACCCGGAAGTGAGGTCACCACACTCGGAAGTGAGGTCAGCATACCCGGAAGTGAGGTCAGCAGACCCAGAAGTGAGGCCAGCAAACCCAAAAATGAGGTCAGCATATCCGGAAGTGACGTCACAAAACCCGGAAGTGAGGTCAGCATATCAGGAAGTGACGTCACAAAACCCGGAAGTGAGTTCAGCAGACCCAGAAGTGTGGCTAGCAAATCCAAAATGTGAGGTCAGCATACCCGGAAGTGAGTTCAGGAGACCCGGAAGTGAGTTCAGCAGACTTAGAAAGTGAGGGCGGCAAACACGGAAGTGAGGTCACCAAACCCGGAAGTGAGGTCACCTGACCCAGAAAGTGAGATCTGCTAACCCTGAAGTGAGGTCAGAATACCCGGAAGTGATGTCACCAAAACCAGAGTTGAGGACAGACAAGGCGGAAAGTGAAGTCAGCATACTCGGAAAGTGAGGTCAGCAGTCCCGGAAGTGAGGTCAGCATACCCGGAAGTGAGGTCAGCAGACCCAGAAGTGAGGCCAGCAAACCCAAAAAGTGAGGTCAGCATATCCAGAAGTGACGTCACAAAACCCGGAAGTGAGGTCAGCATATCCGGAAGTGACGTCACAAAACCCGGAAGTGAGGTCAGCAGACCCAGAAGTGTGGCTAGCAAATCCAAAAAGTGAGGTCAGCATACCCGGAAGTGAGTTCAGGAGACCCGGAAGTGAGTTCAGCAGACTTAGAAAGTGAGGGCGGCAAACCCGGAAGTGAGGTCACCAAACACGGAAGTGAGGTCACCTGACCCAGAAAGTGAGGTCTGCTAACCCTGAAGTGAGGTCAGAATACCCGGAAGTGATGTCACCAAAACCAGAGTTGAGGACAGACAACGCGGAAAGTGAAGTCAGCATACTCGGAAAGTGAGGTCACCACACCTGGAAGTGAGGTCACCACACCTGGAAGTGAGGTCAGCAGACCCAGAATTTGAGGACTGCTAACTTGTAACTGAGGTTAGCATACTCAGAAAGTGAGGGCGGAAAACCCAGAAGTGAGGTCACAAAACCCAGAAGTGAGGTCACCAAACCCGGAAGTGAGGTCACCAGACCCAGAAAGTGAGGTCTGCTAACCCTGAAGTGAGGTCAGAAAACCCGGAAGTGATGTCACCAAAACCAGAGTTGAGGACAGACAACGCGGATAGTGAAGTCAGCATACTCGGAAAGTGAGGTCACCACACCCGGAAGTGAGGTCACCACACCCGGAATTGAGGTCAGCAGACCCAGAATTTTAGGTCTGCAAACCCGGAATTGAGGTCAGCAAACCCAGTAGTGAGGTCACTAAACCCGGAAGTGAGGTCACCACACCCGGAATTTGAGGTCTGCAAACCCGGAAGTGAGGTCAGCAAACCCTGAAGTGAGGTCACTAAGTCCGGAAGTGAGGTCAGCAGACCCGGAATTTGAGGTCTGCTAACCTGGAAGTGAGGTCAGCAAACCCAGAAGTGAGGTCACTAAACCCGGAAGTGAGGTCAGCAAACGTGTAAAGTGTAGTCAGCATACTCAGAAAGTGAGGACGGAAAAACCGGAAGTGTGGTCACCAAACCGAGAAGTGAGGTCACCAAAACGGAAGTGAGGTCAGCAGACCCAGAAAGTGGGGTCTGCTAACCCGGAAGTGAGGTCACCAAACACGGAAGTGATGTCACTAAACCCAGAAGTGAGGTATGCTAACACGGAAGTGAGGTCAGCAAACCCAAAAGTGAGGTCAGCATACGTGGAAAGTGAGGTTGGCAAACCCGGAATTGAGGTCACCAAACCCGGAAGTGAGGTCAGCAGACCGGGAAAGGGAGGTCTGCTAACGAGGAAGTGAGGTCAGCGAAACCAGAAGTAAGGTCAGCAAACCCAGAAGTGAGGTCAGCAGACCCGGAAAGTGAGGTCTGCTAACCCGGAAGTGAGGTCACCAAACCCGGAAGTGAGGTCAGCAGACCGGGAAAGGGAGGTGTGCTAACGAGGAAGTGAGGTCAGCCCACCCAGAAGTAAGGTCAGCATACCCAGAAGTGAGGTCAGCAGACCCGGAAAGTGAGGTCTTCTAACCCGGAAGTGAGGTCAGAAAACCCGGAAGTGATGTCTCCAAACCTGGAATTGAGGAGAGCAAACCCAAAAATTGAGGTCGGCATCCTCGGTAAGTGAGGTCACCAAACCCGGAAGTGAGGTCAGCAAACCCAGATGTGACGTCACTAAACCCGGAAGTGAGGTCAGAATACCCGGAAGTGAGTTAAGCAGACCCGGAAAGTGAGGTCTGCTAACTCGGAAGTGAGGTCAGCATACCCGGAAGTGAGGCCAGCAAACCCTAAAAGTGAAGTCAGCATATCCGGAGGTGACGTCACTAAACCCAGAATTTGAGGTCAGCATACCCTGAAGTGAGGCCAGGAGACCCGGAAGTGAGTTCAGCAGACTTAGAAAGTGAGGGCGGCAAACCCAGAAGTGAGGTCACCATACCTGGAAGTGAGGTCACCTGACCCAGAAAGTGAGGTCTGCTAACCCTGAAGTGAGGACAGAAAACCCGGAAATGATGTCACCAAAACCAGAGTTGATGACAGACAACGCGGAAAGTGAAGTCAGCATACTTGGAAAGTGAGGTCACCACACCCGGAAGTGAGGTCAACACACCCGGAAGTGAGGTCAGCATACCCGCAATTTGAGGTCCGCTTACCCGGAAGTGAGATCAGCAAACAAAGAAGTGAGGTCACTAAACTCGGAAGTGAAGAGAGCAAATGCGTAAAGTGAGGTCAGCATACCCAGAAGTGAGGTCACCAAACCCGGAAGTGAGGTCAGCAGACACAGAAAGTGGGGTCTGCTAACCCAAAAAGTGAGGTCAGCATATCCGGAAGTGACGTCACAAAACCCGGAAGTGAGGTCAGCATATCCGGAAGTGACGTCACAAAACCCGGAAGTGAGGTCAGCAGACCCAGAAGTGTGGCTAGCAAATCCAAAAAGTGAGGTCAGCATACCCGGAAGTGAGTTCAGGAGACCCGGAAGTGAGTTCAGCAGACTTAGAAAGTGAGGGCGGCAAACCCGGAAGTGAGGTCACCAAACCCGGAAGTGAGGTCACCTGACCCAGAAAGTGAGGTCTGCTAACCCTGAAGTGAGGTCAGAATACCCGGAAGTGATGTCACCAAAACCAGAGTTGAGGACAGACAACGCGGAAAGTGAAGTCAGCATACTCGGAAAGTGAGGTCACCACACCTGGAAGTGAGGTCACCACACCTGGAAGTGAGGTCAGCAGACCCGGAATTTGAGGACTGCTAACTTGGAACTGAGGTTAGCATACTCAGAAAGTGAGGTCGGAAAACCCAGAAGTGAGGTCACAAAACCCAGAAGTGAGGTCACCAAACCCGGAAGTGAGGTCAGCAGACCCAGAAAGTGAGGTCAGCATAATCAGAAAGTGAGGTCAGCAAACCCAGAAGTGCGGTCAGCAAACCTGGAAGTGAGGTAAGCAGACCCGGAAAGAGAGGTCTGCTAACCCGGAACTCAGGTCTGCAAACAAAGAATTGACGTCACTAAAGCCGGAAGAGGGGTCAGCAAACGCGTAAAGTGAGGTCAGCATACTGAGAAAGTGAGGTCGGCAAACCCGGAAGTGAGGTCACCAATCTCGGAAGTTAGGTCAGCAGACCCAGAAAGTGAGGTCTGCTAACCCGGAAGCGAGGTCACCACACCCGGAAGTGAGGTCACCACACCCGGAAGTGAGGTCAGCATACCCGGAAGTGAGGTCAGCAGACCCAGAAGTGAGGCCAGCAAACCCAAAAAGTGAGGTCAGCATATCCGGAAGTGACGTCACAAAACCCGGAAGTGAGGTCAGCATATCCGGAAGTGACGTCACAAAACCCGGAAGTGAGGTCAGCAGACCCAGAAGTGTGGCTAGCAAATCCAAAATGTGAGGTCAGCATACCCGGAAGTGAGTTCAGGAGACCCAGAAGTGAGTTCAGCAGACTTAGAAAGTGAGGGCGGCAAACCCGGAAGTGAGGTCACCAAACCCGGAAGTGAGGTCACCTGACGCAGAAAGTGAGATCTGCTAACCCTGAAGTGAGGTCAGAATACCCGGAAGTGATGTCACCAAAACCAGAGTTGAGGACAGACAAGGCGGAAAGTGAAGTCAGCATACTCGGAAAGTGAGGACAGCAGTCCCGGAAGTGAGGTCAGCATACCCGGAAGTGAGGTCAGCAGACCCAGAAGTGAGGCCAGCAAACCCAAAAAGTGAGGTCAGCATATCCGGAAGTGACGTCACAAAACCCGGAAGTGAGGTCAGCATATCCGGAAGTGACGTCACAAAACCCGGAAGTGAGGTCAGCAGACCCAGAAGTGTGGCTAGCAAATCCAAAATGTGAGGTCAGCATACCCGGAAGTGAGTTCAGGAGACCCGGAAGTGAGTTCAGCAGACTTAGAAAGTGAGGGCGGCAAACCCGGAAGTGAGGTCACCAAACCCGGAAGTGAGGTCACCTGACCCAGAAAGTGAGGTCTGCTAACCCAGAAGTGACGTCAGAATACCCGGATGTGATGTCACCAAAACCAGAGTTGAGGACAGACAACGCGGAAAGTGAAGTCACCATACTCGGAAAGTGAGGTCACCACACCAGGAAGTGAGGTCACCACACCTGGAAGTGAGGTCAGCAGACCCAGAATTTGAGGACTGCTAACTTGTAACTGAGGTTAGCATACTCAGAAAGTGAGGGCGGAAAACCCAGAAGTGAGGTCACAAAACCCAGAAGTGAGGTCACCAAACCCGGAAGTGAGGTCAGCAGACCCAGAAAGTGAGGTCAGCATAATCAGAAAGTGAGGTCAGCAAACCCGGAAGTGAGGTCAGCAAACCTGGAAGTGAGGTAAGCAAACCCGGAAAGTGAGGTCTGCTAACCCGGAACTCAGGTCTGCAAACAAAGAATTGACGTCACTAAACCCGGAAGAGAGGTCAGCAAACGCGTAAAGTGAGGTCAGCATACTGAGAAAGTGAGGTCGGAAGACCCGGAAGTGAGGTCAGCAAACCAGGAAGTGAGGTCAGCAAACCTTGAAGGTGAGGTCAGCATAATCAGAAAGTGAGGTCTGCTAACCCGGAAGCGAGGTCACCACACCCGGAAGTGAGGTCACCACACCCGGAAGTGAGGTCAGCATACCCGGCAGTGAGGTCAGCAGACCCAGAAGTGAGGCCAGCAAACCCAAAAATTGAGGTCAGCATATCCGGAAGTGACGTCACAAAACCCGGAAGTGAGGTTAGCATATCCGGAAGTGACGTCACAAAACCCGGAAGTGAGGTCAGCAGACCCAGAAGTGTGGCTAGCAAATCCAAAATGTGAGGTCACCAAACCCGGAAGTGAGGTCACCTGACCCAGAAAGTGAGATCTGCTAACCCTGAAGTGAGGTCAGAATACCCGGAAGTGATGTCACCAAAACCAGAGTTGAGGACAGAAAACACGGAAAGTGAAGTCAGCATACTCGGAAAGTGAGGTCACCACACCTGGAAGTGAGGTCACCACACCTGGAAGTGAGGTCAGCAGACCCGGAATTTGAGGACTGCTAACTTGGAACTGAGGTTAGCATACTCAGAAAGTGAGGTCGGAAAACCCAGAAGTGAGGTCACCAAATCCAGAAGTGAGGTCACCAAACCCGGAAGTGAGGTCAGCAGACCCAGAAAGTGAGGTCAGCATAATCAGAAAGTGAGGTCGGCAAACCCGGAAGTGAGGTCACCAAACCCGGAAGTGAGGTCAGCAAACCCGGAAGTGAGGTCAGCAAACCCAGAAGTGACGTCACTAAACCCGGAAGTGAGGTCAGCACACCCGGAAGTGAGGTAAGCAGACCCGGAAATTGAGGTCTCCTAACCCGGAACTCAGGTTAGCAAACAAAGAATTGACGTCACTAATCCCGGAAGACAGGTCAGCAAACGCGTAAAGTGAGGTCAGCATACTCAGAAAGTGAGGGCGGCAAACCCGTAAGGGAGCTCAGCAAACCCGGAAGTGAGGTCACCACACCCAGAAGTGAGGTCACCACACCCGGAAGTGAGGTCAGCAGACCCGGAAGTGAGGTCAGCAGACCCAGAACTGAGGTCACAAAACCCGGAAGTAAGTAAACAGACCCAGAATGTGAGGTCAGCAAACCCAGGAGTGAGGTCACCACACCCGGAAGTGAGGTCACCACACCCGGAAGTGAGGTCAGCAGACCCAGAAAGTGAGGTCAGCAGACCCGGAAGTGAGGTCAGCAGACCCAGAAGTGAGGTCAAAAAACCCGGAAGTAAGTAATCAGACCCAGAAAGTGAGGTCAGCAAACCCAGAAGTGAGGTCACCACACCCGGAATTGAGGTCACAACACCCAGAAGTGAGGTCAACAGACCCGGAAGTGAGGTCAGCAGACCCAGAAGTGAGGCCAGCAAACCCAAAAATTGAGGTCAGCATATCCGGAAGTGAGGTCACCAATCCCGGAAGTGAGGTCACCTGACCCAGAAAGTGAGGTCTGCTAACCCTGAAGTGAGGTCAGAAAACCCGGAAGTGATGTCACCTATACTAGATTTGAGGACAGAGAACGCGGAAAGTGAAGTCAGCATACTCGGAAAGTGAGGTCACCACACCCAGAAGTGAGGTCACCACACCCGGAATGCAGCTCAGCAAACCCGGAAGTGAGGTCAGCAGACCCGGAAGTGAGTTCAGGAGACCCAGAAAGTGAGGTCAGCAAACCCGGAAGTGAGGTCACCTGACCCAGAAAGTGAGGTCTGCTAACCCTGAAGTGAGGTCAGAAAACCCGGAAGTGATGTCACCAAAACCAGAGTTGAGGACAGACAACGCGGAAAGTGAAGTCAGCATACTCGGAAAGTGAGGTCAGCAGTCCCGGAAGTGAGGTCAGCATACCCGGAAGTGAGGTCAGCAGACCCAGAAGTGAGGCCAGCAAACCCAAAAAGTGAGGTCAGCATATCCGGAAGTGACGTCACAAAACCCGGAAGTGAGGTCAGCATATCCGGAAGTGACGTCACAAAACCCGGAATTGAGGTCAGCAGACCCAGATATGTGGCTAGCAAATCCAAAAAGTGAGGTCAGCATACCCGGAAGTGAGTTCAGGAGACCCGGAAGTGAGTTCAGCAGACTTAGAAAGTGAGGGCGGCAAACCCGGAAGTGAGGTCACCAAACCCGGAAGTGAGGTCACCTGACCCAGAAAGTGAGGTCTGCCAACCCTGAAGTGAGGTCAGAATACCCGGAAGTGATGTCACCAAAACCAGAGTTGAGGACAGACAAGGCGGAAAGTGAAGTCAGCATACTCGGAAAGTGAGGACAGCAGTCCCGGAAGTGAGGTCAGCATACCCGGAAGTGAGGTCAGCAGACCCAGAAGTGAGGCCAGCAAACCCAAAAAGTGAGGTCAGCATATCCGGAAGTGACGTCACAAAACCCGGAAGTGAGGTCAGCATATCCGGAAGTGACGTCACAAAACCCGGAAGTGAGGTCAGCAGACCCAGAAGTGTGGCTAGCAAATCCAAAATGTGAGGTCAGCATACCCGGAAGTGAGTTCAGGAGACCCGGAAGTGAGTTCAGCAGACTTAGAAAGTGAGGGCGGCAAACCCGGAAGTGAGGTCACCAAACCCGGAAGTGAGGTCACCTGACCCAGAAAGTGAGGTCTGCTAACCCAGAAGTGACGTCAGAATACCCGGATGTGATGTCACCAAAACCAGAGTTGAGGACAGACAACGCGGAAAGTGAAGTCACCATACTCGGAAAGTGAGGTCACCACACCAGGAAGTGAGGTCACCACACCTGGAAGTGAGGTCAGCAGACCCAGAATTTGAGGACTGCTAACTTGTAACTGAGGTTAGCATACTCAGAAAGTGAGGGCGGAAAACCCAGAAGTGAGGTCACAAAACCCAGAAGTGAGGTCACCAAACCCGGAAGTGAGGTCAGCAGACCCAGAAAGTGAGGTCAGCATAATCAGAAAGTGAGGTCAGCAAACCCGGAAGTGAGGTCAGCAAACCTGGAAGTGAGGTAAGCAAACCCGGAAAGTGAGGTCTGCTAACCCGGAACTCAGGTCTGCAAACAAAGAATTGACGTCACTAAACCCGGAAGAGAGGTCAGCAAACGCGTAAAGTGAGGTCAGCATACTGAGAAAGTGAGGTCGGAAGACCCGGAAGTGAGGTCAGCAAACCAGGAAGTGAGGTCAGCAAACCTTGAAGGTGAGGTCAGCATAATCAGAAAGTGAGGTCTGCTAACCCGGAAGCGAGGTCACCACACCCGGAAGTGAGGTCACCACACCCGGAAGTGAGGTCAGCATACCCGGCAGTGAGGTCAGCAGACCCAGAAGTGAGGCCAGCAAACCCAAAAATTGAGGTCAGCATATCCGGAAGTGACGTCACAAAACCCGGAAGTGAGGTTAGCATATCCGGAAGTGACGTCACAAAACCCGGAAGTGAGGTCAGCAGACCCAGAAGTGTGGCTAGCAAATCCAAAATGTGAGGTCACCAAACCCGGAAGTGAGGTCACCTGACCCAGAAAGTGAGATCTGCTAACCCTGAAGTGAGGTCAGAATACCCGGAAGTGATGTCACCAAAACCAGAGTTGAGGACAGACAAGGCGGAAAGTGAAGTCAGCATACTCGGAAAGTGAGGTCACCACACCTGGAAGTGAGGTCACCACACCTGGAAGTGAGGTCAGCAGACCCGGAATTTGAGGACTGCTAACTTGGAACTGAGGTTAGCATACTCAGAAAGTGAGGTCGGAAAACCCAGAAGTGAGGTCACCAAATCCAGAAGTGAGGTCACCAAACCCGGAAGTGAGGTCAGCAGACCCAGAAAGTGAGGTCAGCATAATCAGAAAGTGAGGTCGGCAAACCCGGAAGTGAGGTCACCAAACCCGGAAGTGAGGTCAGCAAACCCGGAAGTGAGGTCAGCAAACCCAGAAGTGACGTCACTAAACCCGGAAGTGAGGTCAGCACACCCGGAAGTGAGGTAAGCAGACCCGGAAATTGAGGTCTCCTAACCCGGAACTCAGGTTAGCAAACAAAGAATTGACGTCACTAATCCCGGAAGACAGGTCAGCAAACGCGTAAAGTGAGGTCAGCATACTCAGAAAGTGAGGGCGGCAAACCCGTAAGGGAGCTCAGCAAACCCGGAAGTGAGGTCACCACACCCAGAAGTGAGGTCACCACACCCGGAAGTGAGGTCAGCAGACCCGGAAGTGAGGTCAGCAGACCCAGAACTGAGGTCACAAAACCCGGAAGTAAGTAAACAGACCCAGAATGTGAGGTCAGCAAACCCAGGAGTGAGGTCACCACACCCGGAAGTGAGGTCACCACACCCGGAAGTGAGGTCAGCAGACCCAGAAAGTGAGGTCAGCAGACCCGGAAGTGAGGTCAGCAGACCCAGAAGTGAGGTCAAAAAACCCGGAAGTAAGTAATCAGACCCAGAAAGTGAGGTCAGCAAACCCAGAAGTGAGGTCACCACACCCGGAATTGAGGTCACAACACCCAGAAGTGAGGTCAACAGACCCGGAAGTGAGGTCAGCAGACCCAGAAGTGAGGCCAGCAAACCCAAAAATTGAGGTCAGCATATCCGGAAGTGAGGTCACCAATCCCGGAAGTGAGGTCACCTGACCCAGAAAGTGAGGTCTGCTAACCCTGAAGTGAGGTCAGAAAACCCGGAAGTGATGTCACCTATACTAGATTTGAGGACAGAGAACGCGGAAAGTGAAGTCAGCATACTCGGAAAGTGAGGTCACCACACCCAGAAGTGAGGTCACCACACCCGGAATGCAGCTCAGCAAACCCGGAAGTGAGGTCAGCAGACCCGGAAGTGAGTTCAGGAGACCCAGAAAGTGAGGTCAGCAAACCCGGAAGTGAGGTCACCTGACCCAGAAAGTGAGGTCTGCTAACCCTGAAGTGAGGTCAGAAAACCCGGAAGTGATGTCACCAAAACCAGAGTTGAGGACAGACAACGCGGAAAGTGAAGTCAGCATACTCGGAAAGTGAGGTCAGCAGTCCCGGAAGTGAGGTCAGCATACCCGGAAGTGAGGTCAGCAGACCCAGAAGTGAGGCCAGCAAACCCAAAAAGTGAGGTCAGCATATCCGGAAGTGACGTCACAAAACCCGGAAGTGAGGTCAGCATATCCGGAAGTGACGTCACAAAACCCGGAATTGAGGTCAGCAGACCCAGATATGTGGCTAGCAAATCCAAAAAGTGAGGTCAGCATACCCGGAAGTGAGTTCAGGAGACCCGGAAGTGAGTTCAGCAGACTTAGAAAGTGAGGGCGGCAAACCCGGAAGTGAGGTCACCAAACCCGGAAGTGAGGTCACCTGACCCAGAAAGTGAGGTCTGCCAACCCTGAAGTGAGGTCAGAATACCCGGAAGTGATGTCACCAAAACCAGAGTTGAGGACAGACAACGCGGAAAGTGAAGTCAGCATACTCGGAAAGTGAGGTCACCACAACTGGAAGTGAGGTCACCACACCTGGAAGTGAGGTCAGCAGACCCGGAATTTGAGGACTGCTAACTTGTAACTGAGGTTAGCATACTCAGAAAGTGAGATCGGAAAACCCAGAAGTGAGGTCACCAAACCCAGAAGTGAGGTCACCAAACCCGGAAGTGAGGTCAGCAGACCCAGAAAGTGAGGTCAGCATAATCAGAAAGTGACGTCGGCAAACCCAGAAGTGAGGTCACCAAAGCCGGAAATGAGGTCAGCTATCCCGGAAGTGAGGTCAGCAAACCCAGAAGTGACGTCACTAAACCCGGAAGTGAGGTCAGCACACCCGGAAGTGAGGTCACCACACCCGGAAGAGAGGTCAGCAGACCAGGAAGTGAGGTCAGCATACCCAGAAGTGAGGTCACAAAACCCGGAATTAAGTAAGCAGACCCAGAAAGTGAGGTCAGCAAACCCAAAACTTGAGGTCAGCATATCCGGAAGTGAGCTCACCAAACCCGGAAGTGAGGTCACCTGACCCAGAAAGTGAGGTCTGCTAACCCTGAATTGAGGTCAGAAAACCCGGAAGTGATGTCACCTATACTAGATTTGAGGACAGAAAACGCGGAAAGTGAAGTCAGCATACTCGGAAAGTGAGGTCACCACACCCAGAAGTGAGGTCACCACACCCGGAAGGCAGCTCAGCAAACCCGGAAGTGAGGTCAGCAGACCCGGAAGTGAGTTGAGGAGACCCAGAAAGTGAGGTCAGCAAACCTGGAAGTGAGGTCAGCAGACCCAGAAAGTGCGGTCTGCTAACCCTGAAGTGAGGTCAGAAAACCCGGAAGTGATGTCACCAAAACCAGAGTTGAGGACGGACAACGCGGAAACTGAAGTCAGCATACTAGGAAAGTGAGGTCAGCAGTCCCGGAAGTGAGGTCAGCATACCCGGAAGCGAGGACAGCAGACCCAGAAGTGAGGCCAGCAAACCCAAAAAGTGAGGTCAGCATATCCGTAAGTGACGTCACAAAACCCGGAAGTGAGGTCAGCATATCCGGAAGTGACGTCACAAAACCCGGAAGTGAGGTCAGCAGACAAAGAAATGTGGCTAGCAAATCCAAAATGTGAGGTCAGCATACCCGGAAGTGAGTTCAGGAGACCCGGAACTGAGTTCAGCAGACTTAGAATGTGAGGGCGGCAAACCTGGAAGTGAGGTCACCAAACCCGGAAGTGAGGTCACCTGACCCAGAAAGTGAGGTCTGCTAACCCTGAAGTGAGGTCAGAATACCCGGAAGTGATGTCACCAAAACCAGAGTTGAGGACAGACAACGCGGAAAGTGAAGTCAGCATACTCGGAAAGTGAGGTCACCACAACTGGAAGTGAGGTCACCACACCTGGAAGTGAGGTCAGCAGACCCGGAATTTGAGGACTGCTAACTTGGAACTGAGGTTAGCATACTCAGAAAGTGAGGTCGGAAAACCCAGAAGTGAGGTCACCAAACCAAGAAGTGAGGTCACCAAACCCGGAAGTGAGGTCACCTGACCCAGAAAGTGCGGTCTGCTAACCCTGAAGTGAGGTCAGAAAACCCGGAAATGATGTCACCTATACTAGATTTGAGGATAGAAAACACGGAACATGAAGTCGGCATACTTGGAAAGTGAGGTCACCACACCCAGAAGTGAGGTCACCACACCCGGAATACAGCTCAGCAAACCCGGAAGTGAGGTCAGCAGACCCAGAAGTGTGGCTAGCAAATCAAAAATGTGAGGTCAGCATACCCGGAAGTGAGTTCAGGAGACCCGGAAGTGAATTCAGCAGACTTAGAAAGTGAGGGCGGCAAACCCGGAAGTGAGGTCACCAAACCCGGAAGTGAGGTCACCTGACCCAGAAAGTGAGGTCTGCTAACCCTGAAGTGAGGTCAGAATACCCGGAAGTGATGTCACCAAAACCAGAGTTGAGGACAGACAACGCGGAAAGTGAAGTCAGCATACTCGGAAAGTGAGGTCACCACAACTGGAAGTGAGGTCACCACACCTGGAAGTGAGGTCAGCAGACCCGGAATTTGAGGACTGCTAACTTGGAACTGAGGTTAGCATACTCAGAAAGTGAGGTCGGAAAACCCAGAAGTGAGGTCACAAAACCCAGAAGTGAGGTCACCAAACCCGGAAGTGAGGTCAGCTGACCCAGAAAGTGAGATCAGCATAATCAGAAAGTGAGGTCAGCAAACCCGGAAGTGAGGTCAGCACACCCGGAAGTGAGGTAAGCAGACCCGGAAAGTGAGGTCTGCTAACCCGGAACTCAGGTCAGCAAACAAAGAATTGACGTCACTAAACCCGGAAGAGAGGTCAGCAAACGCGTAAAGTGAGGTCAGCATACTGAGAAAGTGAGGTCGGAAAATCCGGAAGTGAGGTCAGCAAACCTTGAAGGTGAGGTCAGCATAATCAGAAAGTGAGGTCGGCAAACCCGGAAGTGAGGTCACCAATCTCGGAAGTTAGGTCAGCAGACCCAGAAAGTGAGGTCTGCTAACCCGGAAGCGAGGTCACCACACCCGGAAGTGAGTTCACCACACCCGGAAGTGAGGTCAGCATACCCGGAAGTGAGGTCAGCAGACCCAGAAGTGAGGCCAGCAAACCCAAAAAGTGAGGTCAGCATATCCGGAAGTGACGTCACAAAACCCGGAAGTGAGGTCAGCATATCCGGAAGTGACGTCACAAAACCCGGAAGTGAGGTCAGCAGACCCAGAAGTGTGGCTAGCAAATCCAAAATGTGAGGTCAGCATGCCCGGAAGTGAGTTCAGGAGACCCGGAAGTGAGTTCAGCAGACTTAGAAAGTGAGGGCGGCAAACCCGGAAGTGAGGTCACCAAACCCGGAAGTGAGGTCACCTGACCCAGAAAGTGCGGTCTGCTAACCCTGAAGTGAGGTCAGAATACCCGGAAGTGATGTCACCTATACTAGATTTGAGGATAGAAAACACGGAAAATGAAGTCAGCATACTCGGAAAGTGAGGTCACCACACCCAGAAGTGAGGTCACCACACCCGGAATGTAGCTCAGCAAACCCGGAAGTGAGGTCAGCAGACCCGGAAGTGAGTTCAGGAGACCCAGAAAGTGACGTCAGCAAACCCGGAAGTGAGGTCACCTGACCCAGAAAGTGAGGTCTGCTAACACTGATGTGAGGTCAGAAAACCCGGAAGTGATGTCACCAAAACCAGAGTTGAGGACAGACAAGGCGGAAAGTGAAGTCAGCATACTCGGAAAGTGAGGTCAGCAGTCCCGGAAGTGAGGTCAGCATACCCGGAAGTGAGGTCAGCAGACCCAGAAGTGAGGCCAGCAAACCCAAAAAGTGAGGTCAGCATATCCGGAAGTGACGTCACAAAACCCGGAAGTGAGGTCAGCATATCCGGAAGTGACGTCACAAAACCCGGAAGTGAGGTCAGCAGACCCAGAAGTGTGGCTAGCAAATCCAAAATGTGAGGTCAGCATACCCGGAAGTGAGTTCAGGAGACCCGGAAGTGAGTTCAGCAGACTTAGAAAGTGAGGGCGGCAAACCCGGAAGTGAGGTCACCAAACCCGGAAGTGAGGTCACCTGACCCAGAAAGTGAGGTCTGCTAACCCTGAAGTGAGGTCAGAATACCCGGAAGTGATGTCACCAAAACCAGAGTTGAGGACAGACAACACAGAAAGTGAAGTCAGCATACTCGGAAAGTGAGGTCACCACACCTGGAAGTGAGGTCACCACACCTGGAAGTGAGGTCAGCAGACCCGGAATTTGAGGACTGCTAACTTGGAACTGAGGTTAGCATACTCAGAAAGTGAGGTCGGAAAACCCAGAAGTGAGGTCACCAAACCCAGAAGTGAGGTCACCAAACCCGGAAGTGAGGTCAGCAGACCCAGAAAGTGAGGTCTGCTAACCCTGAATTGAGGTCAGAAAACCGGGAAGTGATGTCACCAAAACTAGAGTTGAGGACAGACAACGCGGAAAGTGAAGTCAGCATACTCGGAAAGTGAGGTCAGCAGTCCCGGAAGTGAGGTCAGCATAATCAGAAAGTGACGTCGGCAAACCCAGAAGTGAGGTCACCAAAGCCGGAAGTGAGGTCAGCAAACCCGGAAGTGAGGTCAGCAAACCCAGAAGTGACGTCACTAAACCCGGAAGTGAGGTCAGCACACCCGGAAGTGAGGTCACCACACCCGGAAGAGAGGTCAGCAGACCCGGAAGTGAGGTCAGCAGACCCAGAAGTGAGGTCACAAAACCCGGAATTAAGTAAGCAGACTTAGAAAGTGAGGTCAGCAAACCCAGAAGTGAGGTCACCACACCCGGAAGTGAGGTCACCACACCCGGAAGTGAGGTCAGCAGACCCGGAAGTGAGGTCAGCAGACCCAGAAGTGAGGCCAGCAAACCCAAAACTTGAGGTCAGCATATCCGGAAGTGAGGTCACCAAACCCGGAAGTGAGGTCACCTGACCCAGAAAGTGAGGTCTGCTAACTCTGAAGTGAGGTCAGAAAACCCGGAAGTGATGTCACCTATACTAGATTTGAGGACAGAAAACGCGGAAAGTGAAGTCAGCATACTCGGAAAGTGAGGTCACCACACCCAGATGTGAGGTCACCACACCCGGAAGGCAGCTCAGCAAAACCGGAAGTGAGGTCAGCAGACCCGGAAGTGAGTTCAGGAGACCCAGAAAGTGAGGTCAGCAAACCCGGAAGTGAGGTCACCTGACCCAGAAAGTGAGGTCTGCTAACCCTGAAGTGAGGTCAGAAAACCCGGAAGTGATGTCACCAAAAGCAGAGTTGAGGACAGACAACGCGGAAAGTGAAGTCAGCATACTCAGAAAGTGAGGCCAGCAGTCCCGGAAGTGAGGTCAGCATACCCGGAAGTGAGGTCAGCAGACCCAGAAGTGAGGCCAGCAAACCCAAAAAGTGAGGTCAGCATATCCGGAAGTGACTTCACAGAACCCGGAAGTGATGTCAGCATATCCGGAAGTGACGTCACAAAACCCGGAAGTGAGGTCAGCAGACCCAGAAGTGTGGCTAGCAAATCCAAAATGTGAGGTCAGCATACCCGGAAGTGAGTTCAGGAAACCCGGAAGTGAGTTCAGCAGACTTAGAATGTGAGGGCGGCAAACCCGGAAGTGAGGTCACCAAACCCGGAAGTGAGGTCACCTGACCCAGAAAGTGAGGTCTGCTAACCCTGAAGTGAGGTCAGAATACCCGGAAGTGATGTCACCAAAACCAGAGTTGAGGACAGACAACGCAGAAAGTGAAGTCAGCATACTCGGAAAGTGAGGTCACCACACCTGGAAGTGAGGTCAGCAGATGCGGAATTTGAGGACTGCTAACTTGGAACTGAGGTTATCATACTCAGAAAGTGAGGTCGGAAAACCCAGAAGTGAGGTCAAGAAACCCAGAAGTGAGGTCACCAAACCCGGAAGTGAGGTCAGCAGACCCAGAAAGTGAGGTCAGCATAATCAGAAAGTGAGGTCGGCAAACCCGGAAGTGAGGTCACCAAAGCCGGAAGTGAGGTCACCAAAGCCGGAAGTGAGGTCAGCAAACCCAGAAGTGACGTCACTAAACCCGGAAGTGAGGTCAGCACACCCGGAAGTGAGGTCACCACACCCGGAAGTGAGGTCACCACACCCAGAAGTGAGGTCAGCAGACCCAGAAGTGAGGTCACAAAACCCGGAAGTAAGTAAGCAGACCCAGAAAGTCAGGTCAGCAAACCCAGAAGTGAGGTCACCACACCTGGAATTGAGGTCACCACACCCGGAAGTGAGGTAAGCAGACCCGGAAGTGAGGTCAGCAGACCCAGAAGTGAGGCCAGCAAACCCAAAAATTGAGGTCAGCATATCCGGAATTGAGGTCACCAAACCGGGAAGTGAGGTCACCTGACCCAGAAAGTGCGGTCTGCTAACCCTGAAGTGAGGTCAGAAAACCCGGAAGTGATGTCTCCTATACCAGATTTGAGGACAGAAAACACGGAAAGTGAAGTCAGCATACTCGGAAAGTGAGGTCACCACACCCAGAAGTGAGGTCACCACACCCGGAAGGCAGCTCAGCAAACCCGGAAGTGAGGTCAGCAGACCCGGAAGTGAGTTCAGGAGACCCAGAAAGTGAGGTCAGCAAACCCGGAAGTGAGGTCACCTGACCCAGAATGTGATGTCAGCTAACCCTGAAGTGAGGTCAGAAAACCCGGAAGTGATGTCACCAAAACCAGAGTTGAGGACAGACAACGCGGAAAGTGAAGTCAGCATACTCGGAAAGTGAGGTCAGCAGACCCGGAAGTGAGGTCAGCATACCCGGAAGTGAGGTCAGCATACCCAGAAGTGAGGCCAACAAACCCAAAAAGTGAGGTCAGCATATCCGGAAGTGACGTCACAAAACCCGGAAGTGAGGTCAGCATATCCGGAAGTGACGTCACAAAACCCGGAAGTGAGGTCAGCAGACCCAGAAGTGTGGGTAGCAAATCCAAAATGTGAGGTCAGCATACCCGGAAGTGAGTTCAGGAGACCCGGAAGTGAGTTCAGGAGACCCGGAAGTGAGTTCAGCAGACTTAGAAAGTGAGGGCGGCAAACCCGGAAGTGAGGTCACCAAACCCGGAAGTGAGGTCAGCAGACCCAGAAAGTGAGGTCTGCTAACCCTGAAGTGAGGTCAGAATACCCGGAAGTGATGTCACCAAAACCAGAGTTGAGGACAGACAACACGGAAAGTGAAGTCAGCATACACGGAAAGTGAGGTCACCACACCTGGAAGTGAGGTTAGCAGACCCGGAATTTGAGGACTGCTAACTTGGAACTGAGGTTAGCATACTCAGACAGTGAGGTCGGAAAACCCAGAAGTGAGGTCACAAAACCCAGAAGTGAGGTCACCAAACCCGGAAGTGAGGTCAGCAGACCCAGAAAGTGAGATCAGCATAATCAGAAAGTGAGGTCAGCAAACCCGGAAGTGAGGTCAGCACACCTGGAAGTGAGGTAAGCAGACCCGGAAAGTGAGGTCTGCTAACCCGGAACTCAGGTCAGCAAACAAAGAATTGACGTTACTAAACCCGGAGAGAGGTCAGCAAACGCGTAAAGTGAGGTCAGCATACTGAGGAAGTGAGGTCGGAAAACCCGGAAGTGAGGTCAGCAAACCAGGAAGTGAGGTCAGCAAACCTTGAAGGTGAGGTCAGCATAATCAGAAAGTGAGGTCGGCAAACCCGGAAGTGAGGTCACCAATCTCGGAAGTTAGGTCAGCAGACCCAGAAAGTGAGGTCTGCTAACCCGGAAGCGAGGTCACCACACCCGGAAGTGAGGTCACCACACCCGGAAGTGAGGTCAGCCTGCCCGGAAGTGAGGTCAGCAGACCCAGAAGTGAGGCCATCAAACCCAAAAAGTGAGGTCAGCATATCCGGAAGTGACGTCACAAAACCCGGAAGTGAGGTCAGCATATCCGGAAGTGACGTCACAAAACCCGGAAGTGAGGTCAGCAGACCCAGAAGTGTGGCTAGCAAATCCAAAATGTGAGGTCAGCATACCCGGAAGTGAGTTCAGGAGACCCGGAAGTGAGTTCAGCAGACTTAGAAAGTGAAGGCGGCAAACCCGGAAGTGAGGTCACCAAACCCGGAATTGAGGTCACCTGACCCAGAAAGTGCGGTCTGCTAACCCTGAAGTGAGGTCAGAAAACCCGGAAGTGATGTCACCTATACTAGATTTGAGGATAGAAAACACGGAAAATGAAGTCAGCATACTCGGAAAGTGAGGTCACCACACCCAGAAGTGAGGTCACCACACCCGGAATACAGCTCAGCAAACCCGGAAGTGAGGTCAGCAGACCCGGAAGTGAGTTCAGGAGACCCAGAAAGTGAGGTCAGCAAACCCAGAAGTGAGGTCTGCTAACCCTGAAGTGAGGTCAGAAAACCCAGAAGTGATGTCACCAAAACCAGAGTTGAGGACAGACAACGCGGAAAGTGAAGTCAGCATACTCGGAAAGTGAGGTCAGCAGACCCAGAAGTGAGGCCAGCAAACCCAAAAAGTGAGGTCAGCATATCCGGAAGTGACGTCACAAAACCAAGAAGTGAGGTCAGCATATCCGGAAGTGACGTCACAAAACCCGGAAGTGAGGTCAGCAGACCCAGAAGTGTGGCTAGCAAATCCAAAATGTGAGGTCAGCATACCCAGAAGTGAGTTCAGGAGACCCGGAAGTGAGTTCAGCAGACTTAGAAAGTGAGGGCGGCAAACCCGGAAGTGAGGTCACCAAACCCGGAAGTGAGGTCACCTGACCCAGAAAGTGAGGTCTGCTAACCCTGAAGTGAGGTCAGAATACCCGGAAGTGATGTCACCAAAACCAGAGTTGAGGACAGACAACACGGAAAGTGAAGTCAGCATACTCGGAAAGTGAGGTCACCACACCTGGAAGTGAGGTCACCACACCTGGAAGTGAGGTCAGCAGACCCGGAATTTGAGGACTGCTAACTTGGAACTGAGGTTTGCATACTCAGAAAGTGAGGTCGGAAAACCCAGAAGTGAGGTCACCAAACCCAGAAGTGAGGTCACCAAACCCGGAAGTGAGGTCAGCAGACCCAGAAAGTGAGGTCTGCTAACCCTGAATTGAGGTCAGAAAACCCGGAAGTGATGTCACCAAAACTAGAGTTGAGGACAGACAACGTGGAAAGTGAAGTCAGCATACTCGGAAAGTGAGGTCAGCAGTCCCGGAAGTGAGGTCAGCATACCCGGAAGTGAGGTCAGCAGACCCAGAAGTGAGGCCAGCAAACCCAGAAAGTGAGGTCAGCATATCCGGAAGTGACGTCACAAAACCCGGAAGTGAGGTCAGCATATCCGGAAGTGACGTCACAAAACCCGGAATTGAGGTCAGCAGACCCAGAAGTGTGGCTAGCAAATCCAAAAATTGAGGTCAGCATACCCGGAAGTGAGTTCAGGAGACCCGGAAGTGAGTTCAGCAGACTTAGAAAGTGAGGGCAGCAAACCCGGAAGTGAGGTCACCAAACCCGGAAGTGAGGTCACCTGACCCAGAAAGTGAGGTCTGCTAACCCTGAAGTGAGGTCAGAATACCCGGAAGTGATGTCACCAAAACCAGATTTGAGGACAGACAACGCGGAAAGTGAAGTCAGCATACTCGGAAAGTGAGGTCACCACACTTGGAAGTGAGGTCACCACACCTGGAAGTGAGGTCAGCAGACCCAGAAGTGAGGTCACAAAACCCGGAATTCCGTAAGCAGACCCAGAAAGTGAGGTCAGCAAACCCAGAAGTGAGGTCACCACACCCGGAAGTGAGGTCACCACACCCGGAAGTGAGGTCAGCAGACCCAAAAGTGAGGTCAGCAGACCCAGAAGTGAGGCCAGCAAACCCAAAACTTGAGGTCAGCATATCCGGAAGTGAGGTCACCAAACCCGGAAGTGAGGTCACCTGACCCAGAAAGTGAGGTCTGCTAACTCTGAAGTGAGGTCACAAAACCCGGAAGTAAGTAAGCAGACCCAGAAAGTCAGGTCAGCAAACCCAGAAGTGAGGTCACCACACCTGGAATTGAGGTCACCACACCCGGAAGTGAGGTAAGCAGACCCGGAAGTGAGGTCAGCAGACCCAGAAGTGAGGCCAGCAAACCCAAAAATTGAGGTCAGCATATCCGGAAGTGAGGTCACCAAACCGGGAAGTGAGGTCACCTGACCCAGAAAGTGCGGTCTGCTAACCCTGAAGTGAGGTCAGAAAACCCGGAAGTGATGTCTCCTATACCAGATTTGAGGACAGAAAACACGGAAAGTGAAGTCAGCATACTCGGAAAGTGAGGTCACCACACCCAGAAGTGAGGTCACCACACCCGGAAGGCAGCTCAGCAAACCCGGAAGTGAGGTCAGCAGACCCGGAAGTGAGTTCAGGAGACCCAGAAAGTGAGGTCAGCAAACCCGGAAGTGAGGTCACCTGACCCAGAATGTGATGTCAGCTAACCCTGAAGTGAGGTCAGAAAACCCGGAAGTGATGTCACCAAAACTAGAGTTGAGGACAGACAACGCGGAAAGTGAAGTCAGCATACTCGGAAAGTGAGGTCAGCAGACCCGGAAGTGAGGTCAGCATACCCGGAAGTGAGGTCAGCATACCCAGAAGTGAGGCCAACAAACCCAAAAAGTGAGGTCAGCATATCCGGAAGTGACGTCACAAAACCCGGAAGTGAGGTCAGCATATCCGGAAGTGACGTCACAAAACCCGGAAGTGAGGTCAGCAGACCCAGAAGTGTGGGTAGCAAATCCAAAATGTGAGGTCAGCATACCCGGAAGTGAGTTCAGGAGACCCGGAAGTGAGTTCAGGAGACCCGGAAGTGAGTTCAGCAGACTTAGAAAGTGAGGGCGGCAAACCCGGAAGTGAGGTCACCAAACCCGGAAGTGAGGTCACCTGACCCAGAAAGTGAGGTCTGCTAACCCTGAAGTGAGGTCAGAATACCCGGAAGTGATGTCACCAAAACCAGAGTTGAGGACAGACAACACGGAAAGTGAAGTCAGCATACTTGGAAAGTGAGGTCACCACACCTGGAAGTGAGGTTAGCAGACCCGGAATTTGAGGACTGCTAACTTGGAACTGAGGTTAGCATACTCAGACAGTGAGGTCGGAAAACCCAGAAGTGAGGTCACAAAACCCAGAAGTGAGGTCACCAAACCCGGAATTGAGGTCAGCAGACCCAGAAAGTGAGGTCAGCAGACCCAGAAAGTGAGATCAGCATAATCAGAAAGTGAGGTCAGCAAACCCGGAAGTGAGGTCAGCACACCCGGAAGAGAGCTAAGCAGACCCGGAAAGTGAGGTCTGCTAACCCGGAACTCAGGTCAGCAAACAAAGAATTGACGTCACTAAACCCGGAAGAGAGGTCAGCAAACGCATAAAGTGAGGTCAGCATACTGAGGAAGTGAGGTCGGAAAACCCGGAAGTGAGGTCAGCAAACCAGGAAGTGAGGTCAGCAAACCTTGAAGGTGAGGTCAGCATAATCAGAAAGTGAGGTCAGCAAACCCAGAAGTGAGGTCACCAATCTCGGAAGTTAGGTCAGCAGACCCAGAAAGTGAGGTCTGCTAACCCGGAAGCGAGGTCACCACACCCGGAAGTGAGGTCACCACACCCGGAAGTGAGGTCAGCCTGCCCGGAAGTGAGGTCAGCAGACCCAGAAGTGAGGCCATCAAACCCAAAAAGTGAGGTCAGCATATCCGGAAATGACGTCACAAAACCCGGAAGTGAGGTCAGCATATCCGGAAGTGACGTCACAAAACCCGGAAGTGAGGTCAGCAGACCCAGAAGTGTGGCTAGCAAATCCAAAATGTGAGGTCAGCATACCCGGAAGTGAGTTCAGGAGACCCGGAAGTGAGTTCAGCAGACTTAGAAAGTGAAGGCGGCAAACCCGGAAGTGAGGTCACCAAACCCGGAATTGAGGTCACCTGACCCAGAAAGTGCGGTCTGCTAACCCTGAAGTGAGGTCAGAAAACCCGGAAGTGATGTCACCTATACTAGATTTGAGGATAGAAAACACGGAAAATGAAGTCAGCATACTCGGAAAGTGAGGTCACCACACCCAGAAGTGAGGTCACCACACCCGGAATACAGCTCAGCAAACCCGGAAGTGAGGTCAGCAGACCCGGAAGTGAGTTCAGGAGACCCAGAAAGTGAGGTCAGCAAACCCGGAAGTGAGGTCACCTGACCCAGAAAGTGAGGTCTGCTAACCCTGAAGTGAGGTCAGAAAACCCGGAAGTGATGTCACCAAAACCAGAGTTGAGGACAGACAACGCGGCAAGTGAAGTCAGCATACTCGGAAAGTGAGGTCAGCAGTCCCTGAAGTGAGGTCAGCATACCCGGAAGTGAGGTCAGCAGACCCAGAAGTGAGGCCAGCAAACCCAAAAAGTGAGGTCAGCATATCCGGAAGTGACGTCACAAAACCCAGAAGTGAGGTCAGCATATCCGGAAGCGACGTCACAAAACCCGGAAGTGAGGTCAGCAGACCCAGAAGTGTGGCTAGCAAATCCAAAATGTGAGGTCAGCATACCCGGAAGTGAGTTCAGGAGACCCGGAAGTGAGTTCAGCAGACTTAGAAAGTGAGGGCGGCAAACCCGGAAGTGAGGTCACCAAACCCGGAAGTGAGGTCACCTGACCCAGAAAGTGAGGTCTGCTAACCCTGAAGTGAGGTCAGAATACCCGGAAGTGATGTCACCAAAACCAGAGTTGAGGACAGACAACACGGAAAGTGAAGTCAGCATACTCGGAAAGTGAGGTCACCACACCTGGAAGTGAGGTCACCACACCTGGAAGTGAGGTCAGCAGACCCGGAATTTGAGGACTGCTAACTTGGAACTGAGGTTTGCATACTCAGAAAGTGAGGTCGGAAAACCCAGAAGTGAGGTCACCAAACCCAGAAGTGAGGTCACCAAACCCGGAAGTGAGGTCAGCAGACCCAGAAAGTGAGGTCTGCTAACCCTGAATTGAGGTCAGAAAACCCGGAAGTGATGTCACCAAAACTAGAGTTGAGGACAGACAACGTGGAAAGTGAAGTCAGCATACTCGGAAAGTGAGGTCAGCAGTCCCGGAAGTGAGGTCAGCATACCCGGAAGTGAGGTCAGCAGACCCAGAAGTGAGGCCAGCAAACCCAGAAAGTGAGGTCAGCATATCCGGAAGTGACGTCACAAAACCCGGAAGTGAGGTCAGCATATCCGGAAGTGACGTCACAAAACCCGGAAGTGAGGTCAGCAGACCCAGAAGTGTGGCTAGCAAATCCAAAAAGTGAGGTCAGCATACCCGGAAGTGAGTTCAGGAGACCCGGAAGTGAGTTCAGCAGACTTAGAAAGTGAGGGCAGCAAACCCGGAAGTGAGGTCACCAAACCCGGAAGTGAGGTCACCTGACCCAGAAAGTGAGGTCTGCTAACCCTGAAGTGAGGTCAGAATACCCGGAAGTGATGTCACCAAAACCAGATTTGAGGACAGACAACGCGGAAAGTGAAGTCAGCATACTCGGAAAGTGAGGTCACCACACCTGGAAGTGAGGTCACCACACCTGGAAGTGAGGTCAGCAGACCCAGAAGTGACGTCACAAAACCCGGAATTCCGTAAGCAGACCCAGAAAGTGAGGTCAGCAAACCCAGAAGTGAGGTCACCACACCCGGAAGTGAGGTCACCACACCCGGAAGTGAGGTCAGCAGACCCAAAAGTGAGGTCAGCAGACCCAGAAGTGAGGCCAGCAAACCCAAAACATGAGGTCAGCATATCCGGAAGTGAGGTCACCAAACCCGGAAGTGAGGTCACCTTACCCAGAAAGTGAGGTCTGCTAACTCTGAAGTGAGGTCAGAAAACCCGGAAGTGATGTCACCTATACTAGATTTGAGGACAGAAAACAAGGAAAGTGAAGTCAGCATACTCGAAAAGTGAGGTCACCACACCCAGAAGTGAGGTCACCACACCCGGAAGGCAGCTCAGCAAACCCGGAAGTGAGGTCAGCAGACCCGGAAGTGAGTTCAGGAGACCCAGAAAGTGAGGTCAGCAAACCCGGAAGTGAGGTCACCTGACCCAGAATGTGAGGTCTGCTAACCCTGAAGTGAGGTCAGAAAACCCGGAAGAGATGTCACCAAAACCAGAGTTGAGGACAGACAACGCGGAAAGTGAAGTCAGCATACTCGGAAAGTGAGGTCAGCAGTCCCGGAAGTGAGGTCAGCATACCCGGAAGTGAGGTCAGCAGACCCAGAAGTGAGGCCAGCAAACCCAAAAAGTGAGGTCAGCATATCCGGAAGTGACGTCACAAAACCCGGAAGTGAGGTCAGCATATCCGGAAGTGACGTCACAAAACCCGGAAGTGAGGTCAGCAGACCCAGAACTGTGGCTAGCAAATCCAAAATGTGAGGTCAGCATACCCGGAAGTGAGTTCAGGAGACCCGGAAGTGAGTTCAGCAGACTTAGAAAGTTAGGGCGGCAAACCCAGAAGTGACGTCACCACACCCGGAAGTGAGGTCAGCAGATCCGGAAGTGAGGTCAGCAGACCCAGAAGTGAGGCCAGCAAACCCAAAACTTGAGGTCAGCATATCCGGAAGTGAGGTCACCAAACCCGGAAGTGAGGTCACCTGACCCAGAAAGTGAGGTCTGCTAACTCTGAAGTGAGGTCAGAAAACCCGGAAGTGATGTCACCTATACTAGATTTGAGGACAGAAAATGCGGAAAGTGAAGTCAGCATACTCGGAAATTTGAGGTCACCAAACCCAGAAGTGAGGTCACCACACCCGGAAGGCAGCTCAGCAAACCCGGAAGTGAGGTCAGCAGACCCGGAAGTGAGTTCAGGAGACCCAGAAAGTGAGGTCAGCAAACCCGGAAGTGAGGTCACCTGACCCAGAATGTGAGGTTTTCTAACCCTGAAGTGAGGTCAGAAAACCCGGAAGTGATGTCACCAAAACCAGAGTTGAGGACAGACAACGCGGAAAGTGAAGTCAGCATACTCAGAAAGTGAGGTCACCACAACTGGAAGTGAGGTCACCACACCTGGAAGTGAGGTCAGCAGACCCGGAATTTGAGGACTGCTAACTTGCAACTGAGGTTAGCATACTCAGAAAGTGAGGTCGGAAAACCCCGAAGTGAGGTCACCAAACCCAGAAATGAGGTCACCAAACCCGGAAGTGAGGTCAGCAGACCCAGAAGTGTGGCTAGCAAATCCAAAATGTGAGGTCAGCATACCCGGAAGTGAGTTCAGGAGACCCGGAAGTGAGTTCAGCAGACTTAGAAAGTTAGGGCGGCAAATCCGGAAGTGAGGTCACCAAACCCGGAAGTGAGGTCACCTGACCCAGAAAGTGAGGTCTGCTAACCCTGAAGTGAGGTCAGAATACCCGGAAGTGATGTCACCAAAACAAGAGTTGAGGACAGACAACGCGGAAAGTGAGGTCAGCATACTCGGAAAGTGAGGTCAGCAGTCCCGGAAGTGAGGTAAGCAGACCCGGAAGTGAGGTCAGCAGACGCAGAAGTGAGGCCAGCAAACCCAAATTTGAGGTCAGCATAACCGGAAGTGTGGTCACCAAACCCGGAAGTGAGGTCACCTGACCCAGAAAGTGCGGTCTGCTAACCCTGAAGTGAGGTCAGAAAACCCGGAAGTGATGTCACCTATACTAGATTTGAGGACAGAAAACACGGAAAGTGAAGTCAGCATACTCGGAAAGTGAGGTCACCACACCCAGAAGTGTGGTCACCACACCCGGAATGCAGCTCAGCATACCCGGAAGTGAGGTCAGCAGACCCGGAAGTGAGTTCAGGAGACCCAGAAAGTGAGGTCAGCAAACCCGGAAGTGAGGTCACCTGACCCAGAAAGTGAGGTCTGCTAACCCTGAAGTGAGGTCAGAAAACCCGGAAGTGATGTCACCAAAACCAGAGTTGAGGACAGACAACGCGGAAAGTGAAGTCAGCATTCTCGGAAAGTGAGGTCACCACACGTGGAAGTGAGGTCACCACACCTGGAAGTGAGGTCAGCAGACCCGGAATTTGAGGACTGCTAACTTGGAACTGAGGTTCGCATACTCAGAAAGTGAGGTCGGAAAACCCAGAAGTGAGGTCACCAAACCCAGAAGTGAGGTCACCAAACCCGGAAGTGAGGTCAGCAGACCCAGAAAGTGAGGTCTGCTAACCCTGAATTGAGGTCAGAAAACCGGGAAGTGATGTCACCAAAACTAGAGTTGAGGACAGACAACGCGGAAAGTGAAGTCAGCATACTCGGAAAGTGAGGTCAGCAGTCCCGGAAGTGAGGTCAGCATACCCGGAAGTGAGGTCAGCAGACCCAGAAGTGAGGCCAGCAAACCCAAAAAGTGAGGTCAGCATATCCGGAAGTGACGTCACAAAACCCGGAAGTGAGGTCAGCATATCCGGAAGTGACGTCACAAAACCCGGAATTGAGGTCAGCAGACCCAGAAGTGTGGCTAGCAAATCCAAAAAGTGAGGTCAGCATACCCGGAAGTGAGTTCAGGAGACCCGGAAGTGAGTTCAGCAGACTTAGAAAGTGAGGGCAGCAAACCCGGAAGTGAGGTCACCTGACCCAGAAAGTGAGGTCTGCTAACCCTGAAGTGAGGTCAGAATACCCGGAAGTGATGTCACCAAAACCAGAGTTGAGGACAGACAACGCGGAAAGTGAAGTCTGCATACTCGGAAAGTGAGGTCACCACACCTGGAAGTGAGGTCACCACACCTGGAAGTGAGGTCAGCAGACCCAGAAGTGAGGTCAGCAGACCCAGAAAGTGAGGTCAGCATAATCAGAAAGTGAGGTCGGCAAACCCGGAAGTGAGGTCACCAAACCCGGAAGTGTGGTCACCACACCCGGAAGTGAGGTCAGCAGACCCGGAAGTGAGGTCAGCAGACCCAGAAGTGAGGCCAGCAAACCCAAAACTTGAGGTCAGCATATCCGGAAGTGAGGTCTCCAAACCCGGAAGTGAGGTCACCTGACCCAGAAAGTGAGGTCTGCTAACCCTGAAGTGAGGTCAGAAAACCCGGAAGTGATGTCACCTATACTAGATTTGAGGACAGAAAACGCGGAAAGTGAAGTCAGCATACTCGGAAAGTGAGGTCACCACACCCAGAAGTGAGGTCACCACACCCGGAAGGCAGCTCAGCAAACCCGGAAGTGAGGTCAGCAGACCCGGAAGTGAGTTCAGGAGACCCAGAAAGTGAGGTCAGCAAACCCGGAAGTGCGGTCACCTGACCCAGAATGTGAGGTCAGCTAACCCTGAAGTGAGGTCAGAAAACCCGGAAGTGATGTCACCAAACCAGAGTTGAGGACAGACAACGCGGAAAGTGAAGTCAGCATACTCGGAAAGAGAGGTCAGCAGTCCCGGAAGTGAGGTCTGCATACCCAGAAGTGAGGTCAGCAGACCCAGAAGTGAGGCCAGCAAACCCAAAAAGTGAGGTCAGCATATCCGGAAGTGACGTCACAAAACCCGAAAGTAAGTAAGCAGACCCAGAAGTGTGGCTAGCAAATCCAAAAAGTGAGGTCAGCATACCCGGAAGTGAGTTCAGGAGACCCGGAAGTGAGTTCAGCAGACTTAGAAAGTGAGGGCGGCAAACCCGGCAGTGAGGTCAGCAAACCCGGAAGTGAGGTCACCTGGCCCAGAAAGTGAGGTCTGCTAACCCTGAAGTGAGGTCAGAATACCCGGAAGTGATGTCACCAAAACCAGATTTGAGGACAGACAACGCGGAAAGTGAAGTCAGCATACTCGGAAAGTGAGGTCACCACACCTGGAAGTGAGGTCACCACACCTGGAAGTGAGGTCAGCAGACCCAGAAGTGAGGTCACAAAACCCGGAATTAAGTAAGCAGACCCAGAAAGTGAGGTCAGCAAACCCAGAAGTGAGGTCACCACACCCGGAAGTGAGGTCACCACACCCGGAAGTGAGGTCAGCAGACCCGGAAGTGAGGTCAGCAGACCCAGAAGTGAGGCCAGCAAACCCAAAACTTGAGGTCAGCATATCCGGAAGTGAGGTCACCAAACCCGGAAGTGAGGTCACCTGACCCAGAAAGTGAGGTCTGCTAACCCTGAAGTGAGGTCAGAAAACCCGGAAGTGATGTCACCTATACTAGATTTGAGGACAGAAAACGCGGAACGTGAAGTCAGCATACTCGGAAAGTGAGGTCACCACACCCAAAAGTGAGGTCACCACACCCGGAAGGCAGCTCAGCAAACCCGGAAGTGAGGTCAGCAGACCCGGAAGTGAGTTCAGGAGACCCAGAAAGTGAGGTCAGCAAACCCGGAAGTGAGGTCACCTGACCCAGAATGTGAGGTCTGCTAACCCTGAAGTGAGGTCAGAACACCCGGAAGTGATGTCACCAAAACCAGAGTTGAGGACAGACAACGCGGAAAGTGAAGTCAGCATACTCGGAAAGAGAGGTCAGCAGTCCCGGAAGTGAGGTCAGCATACCCGGAAGTGAGGTCAGCAGTCCCGGAAGTGAGGTCAGCATACCCGGAATTGAGGTCAGCAGACCCAGAAGTGAGGCCAGCAAACCCAAAAAGTGAGGTCAGCATATCCGGAAGTGACGTCACAAAACCTGGAAGTGAGGTCAGCATATCCGGAAGTGACGTCACAAAACCCGGAAGTGAGGTCAGCAGACCCAGAAGTGTGGCTAGCAAATCCAAAATGTGAGGTCAGCATACCCGGAAGTGAGTTCAGGAGACCCGGAAGTGAGTTCAGCAGACTTAGAAAGTGAGGGCGGCAAACCCGGAAGTGAGGTCACCACACCCGGAAGTGAGGTAAGCAGACCCGGAAGTGAGGTCAGCAGACCCAGAAGTGAGGCCAGCAAACCCAAATATTGAGGTCAGCATAACCGGAAGTGAGGTCACCAAACCCGGAAGTGAGGTCACCTGACCCAGAAAGTGCGGTCTGCTAACCCTGAAGTGAGGTCAGAAAACCCGGAAGTGATGTCACCTATACTAGATTTGAGGACAGAAAACGCGGAAAGTGAAGTCAGCATACTCGGAAAGTGAGGTCACCACACCCAGAAGTGAGGTCACCACACCCGGAATGCAGCTCAGCAGACCCGGAAGTGAGGTCAGCAGACCCAGAAGTGAGGTCACAAAACCCGGAAGTAAGTAAGCAGACCCAGAAAGTGAGGTCACCAAACCCAGGAGTGAGGTCACCACACCCGGAAGTGAGGTCACCACACCCGGTAGTGAGGTCAGCAAACCCAGGAGTGAGGTCACCAAACCCGGAAGTGAGGTCACCAAACCCGGAAGTGAGGTCTGCAGACCCAGAATGTGAGGTCAGCAAACCCGGAAGTGAGGTCAGCAGTCCCAGATGTGACGTCACTAAACCCGGAAGTGAGGTCAGCACACCCGGAAGTGAGGTCACCAAACCCGGAAGTGAGGTCAGCAGACCCGTGAGGTCAGCAGACCCAGAAGTGAGGTCACAAAACCCGGAAGTAAGTAAGCAGACCCAGAAAGTGAGGTCAGCAAACCCGGAAGTGAGGTCACCACACCCGGAAGTGAGGTAAGCAGACCCGGAAGTGAGGTCAGCAGACCCAGAAGTGAGGCCAGCAAACCCAAAAAGTGAGGTCAGCATATCCGGAAGTGAGGTCACCTGACCCAGAAATTGCGGTCTGCTAACCCTGAAGTGAGGTCAGAAAACCCGGAAGTGATGTCACCTATACTAGATTTGAGGACAGAAAACACGGAAAGTGAAGTCAGCATACTCGGAAAGTGAGGTCACCACACCCAGAAGTGAGGTCACCACACCCGGAAGGCAGCTCAGCAAACCCGGAAGTGAGGTCAGCAGACCCCGAAGTGAGTTCAGGAGACCCAGAAAGTGAGGTCAGCAGACCCGGAAGTGAGGTCAGCAGACCCAGAAGTGAGGTCAAAAAACCCGGAAGTAAGTAATCAGACCCAGAAAGTGAGGTCAGCAAACCCAGAAGTGAGGTCACCACACCCGGAAGTGAGGTCACAACACCCGGTAGTGAGGTCAGCATACCCGGAAGTGAGGTCAGCAGACCCAGAAGTGAGGCCAGCAAACCCAAAACTTGAGGTCAGCATATCCGGAAGTGAGGTCACCAAACCCGGAAGTGAGGTCACCTGACCCAGAAAGTGAGGTCTGCTAACCCTGAAGTGAGGTCAGAAAACCCGGAAGTGATGTCACCAAAACCAGAGTTGAGGACAGACAACGCGGAAAGTGAAGTCAGCATACTCGGAAAGTGAGGTCACCACACGTGGAAGTGAGGTCAGCACACCAGGAAGTGAGGTCAGTAGACCCGGAATTTGAGGACTGCTAACTTGGAACTGAGGTTAGCATACTCAGAAAGTAAGGTCGGAAAACCCAGAAGTGAGGTCACCAAACCCAGAAGTGAGGTCACCAAACCCAGAAGTGAGGTCAGCAGACCCAGAAAGTGAGGTCTGCTAACCCTGAATTGAGGTCAGAAAACCGGGAAGTGATGTCACCAAAACTAGAGTTGAGGACAGACAACGCGGAAAGTGAAGTCAGCATACTCGGAAAGTGAGGTCAGCAGTCCCGGAAGTGAGGTCAGCATACCCGGAAGTGAGGTCAGCAGACCCAGAAGTGAGGCCAGAAAACCCAAAAAGTGAGGTCAGCATATCCGGAAGTGACGTCACAAAACCCGGAAGTGAGGTCAGCATATCCGGAAGTGACGTCACAAAACCCGGAAGTGAGGTCAGCAGACCCAGAAGTGTGGCTAGCAAATCCAAAATGTGAGGTCAGCATACCCGGAAGTGAGTTCAGGAGACCCGGAAGTGAGTTCAGCAGACTTAGAAAGTGAGGGCAGCAAACCCGGAAGTGAGGTCACCTGACCCAGAAAGTGAGGTCTGCTAACCCTGAAGTGAGGTCAGAATACCCGGAAGTGATGTCACCAAAACCAGAGTTGAGGACAGACAACGCGGAAAGTGAAGTCAGCATACTCGGAAAGTGAGGTCACCTCACCTGGAAGTGAGGTCACCACACCCGGAATGCAGCTCAGCAGACCCGGAAGTGAGGTCAGCAGACCCAGAAGTGAGGTCACAAAACCCGGAAGTAAGTAAGCAGACCCAGAAAGTGAGGTCACCAAACCCAGGAGTGAGGTCACCACACCCGGAAGTGAGGTCACCACACCCGGTAGTGAGGTCAGCAAACCCAGGAGTGAGGTCACCAAACCCGGAAGTGAGGTCACCAAACCCGGAAGTGAGGTCTGCAGACCCAGAATGTGAGGTCAGCAAACCCGGAAGTGAGGTCAGCAGTCCCAGATGTGACGTCACTAAACCCGGAAGTGAGGTCAGCACACCCGGAAGTGAGGTCACCAAACCCGGAAGTGAGGTCAGCAGACCCGTGAGGTCAGCAGACCCAGAAGTGAGGTCACAAAACCCGGAAGTAAGTAAGCAGACCCAGAAAGTGAGGTCAGCAAACCCGGAAGTGAGGTCACCACACCCGGAAGTGAGGTAAGCAGACCCGGAAGTGAGGTCAGCAGACCCAGAAGTGAGGCCAGCAAACCCAAAAAGTGAGGTCAGCATATCCGGAAGTGAGGTCACCTGACCCAGAAATTGCGGTCTGCTAACCCTGAAGTGAGGTCAGAAAACCCGGAAGTGATGTCACCTATACTAGATTTGAGGACAGAAAACACGGAAAGTGAAGTCAGCATACTCGGAAAGTGAGGTCACCACACCCAGAAGTGAGGTCACCACACCCGGAAGGCAGCTCAGCAAACCCGGAAGTGAGGTCAGCAGACCCCGAAGTGAGTTCAGGAGACCCAGAAAGTGAGGTCAGCAGACCCGGAAGTGAGGTCAGCAGACCCAGAAGTGAGGTCAAAAAACCCGGAAGTAAGTAATCAGACCCAGAAAGTGAGGTCAGCAAACCCAGAAGTGAGGTCACCACACCCGGAAGTGAGGTCACAACACCCGGTAGTGAGGTCAGCATACCCGGAAGTGAGGTCAGCAGACCCAGAAGTGAGGCCAGCAAACCCAAAAATTGAGGTCAGCATATCCGGAAGTGAGGTCACCAAACCCGGAAGTGAGGTCACCTGACCCAGAAAGTGAGGTCTGCTAACCCTGAAGTGAGGTCAGAAAACCCGGAAGTGATGTCACCAAAACCAGAGTTGAGGACAGACAACGCGGAAAGTGAAGTCAGCATACTCGGAAAGTGAGGTCACCACACGTGGAAGTGAGGTCAGCACACCAGGAAGTGAGGTCAGTAGACCCGGAATTTGAGGACTGCTAACTTGGAACTGAGGTTAGCATACTCAGAAAGTAAGGTCGGAAAACCCAGAAGTGAGGTCACCAAACCCAGAAGTGAGGTCACCAAACCCAGAAGTGAGGTCAGCAGACCCAGAAAGTGAGGTCTGCTAACCCTGAATTGAGGTCAGAAAACCGGGAAGTGATGTCACCAAAACTAGAGTTGAGGACAGACAACGCGGAAAGTGAAGTCAGCATACTCGGAAAGTGAGGTCAGCAGTCCCGGAAGTGAGGTCAGCATACCCGGAAGTGAGGTCAGCAGACCCAGAAGTGAGGCCAGAAAACCCAAAAAGTGAGGTCAGCATATCCGGAAGTGACGTCACAAAACCCGGAAGTGAGGTCAGCATATCCGGAAGTGACGTCACAAAACCCGGAAGTGAGGTCAGCAGACCCAGAAGTGTGGCTAGCAAATCCAAAATGTGAGGTCAGCATACCCGGAAGTGAGTTCAGGAGACCCGGAAGTGAGTTCAGCAGACTTAGAAAGTGAGGGCAGCAAACCCGGAAGTGAGGTCACCTGACCCAGAAAGTGAGGTCTGCTAACCCTGAAGTGAGGTCAGAATACCCGGAAGTGATGTCACCAAAACCAGAGTTGAGGACAGACAACGCGGAAAGTGAAGTCAGCATACTCGGAAAGTGAGGTCACCTCACCTGGAAGTGAGGTCACCACACCTGGAAGTGAGGTCAGCAGACCCAGAAGTGAGGTCAGCAGACCCAGAAAGTGAGGTCAGCATAATCAGAAAGTGAGGTCGGCAAACACGGAAGTGAGGTCACCAAACCCGGAAGTGTGGTCACCACACCCGGAAGTGAGGTCAGCAGACCCGGAAGTGAGGTCAGCAGACCCAGAAGTGAGGCCAGCAAACCCAAAACTTGAGGTCAGCATATCCGGAAGTGAGGTCTCCAAACCCGGAAGTGAGGTCACCTGACCCAGAAAGTGAGGTCTGCTAACCCTGAAGTGAGGTCAGAAAACCCGGAAGTGATGTCACCTATACTAGATTTGAGGACAGAAAACGCGGAAAGTGAAGTCAGCATACTCGGAAAGTGAGGTCACCACACCCAGAAGTGAGGTCACCACACCCGGAAGGCAGCTCAGCAAACCCGGAAGTGAGGTCAGCAGACCCGGAAGTGAGTTCAGGAGACCCAGAAAGTGAGGTCAGCAAACCTGGAAGTGAGGTCACCTGACCCAGAATGTGAGGTCTGCTAACCCTGAAGTGAGGTCAGAAAACCCGGAAGTGATGTCACCAAAACCAGAGTTGAGGACAGACAACGCGGAACGTGAAGTCAGCATACTCGGAAAGTGAGGCCAGCAGTCCCGGAAGTGAGGTCAGCATACCCGGAAGTGAGGTCAGCAGACCCAGAAGTGAGGCCAGCAAACCCAAAAAGTGAGGTCAGCATACCCGGAAGTGAGTTCAGGAGACCCGGAAGTGAGTTCAGCAGACTTAGAAAGTGAGGGCAGCAAACCCGGAAGTGAGGTCACCTGACCCAGAAAGTGAGGTCTGCTAACCCTGAAGTGAGGTCAGAATACCCGGAAGTGATGTCACCAAAACCAGAGTTGAGGACAGACAACGCGGAAAGTGAAGTCAGCATACTCGGAAAGTGAGGTCACCTCACCTGGAAGTGAGGTCACCACACCTGGAAGTGAGGTCAGCAGACCCAGAAGTGAGGTCAGCAGACCCAGAAAGTGAGGTCAGCATAATCAGAAAGTGAGGTCGGCAAACACGGAAGTGAGGTCACCAAACCCGGAAGTGTGGTCACCACACCCGGAAGTGAGGTCAGCAGACCCGGAAGTGAGGTCAGCAGACCCAGAAGTGAGGCCAGCAAACCCAAAACTTGAGGTCAGCATATCCGGAAGTGAGGTCTCCAAACCCGGAAGTGAGGTCACCTGACCCAGAAAGTGAGGTCTGCTAACCCTGAAGTGAGGTCAGAAAACCCGGAAGTGATGTCACCTATACTAGATTTGAGGACAGAAAACGCGGAAAGTGAAGTCAGCATACTCGGAAAGTGAGGTCACCACACCCAGAAGTGAGGTCACCACACCCGGAAGGCAGCTCAGCAAACCCGGAAGTGAGGTCAGCAGACCCGGAAGTGAGTTCAGGAGACCCAGAAAGTGAGGTCAGCAAACCTGGAAGTGAGGTCACCTGACCCAGAATGTGAGGTCTGCTAACCCTGAAGTGAGGTCAGAAAACCCGGAAGTGATGTCACCAAAACCAGAGTTGAGGACAGACAACGCGGAACGTGAAGTCAGCATACTCGGAAAGTGAGGCCAGCAGTCCCGGAAGTGAGGTCAGCATACCCGGAAGTGAGGTCAGCAGACCCAGAAGTGAGGCCAGCAAACCCAAAAAGTGAGGTCAGCATACCCGGAAGTGAGTCAGGAGACCCGGAAGTGAGTTCAGCAGACTTAGAAAGTGAGGGCAGCAAACCCGGAAGTGAGGTCACCTGACCCAGAAAGTGAGGTCTGCTAACCCTGAAGTGAGGTCAGAATACCCGGAAGTGATGTCACCAAAACCAGAGTTGAGGACAGACAACGCGGAAAGTGAAGTCTGCATACTCGGAAAGTGAGGTCACCACACCTGGAAGTGAGGTCACCACACCTGGAAGTGAGGTCAGCAGACCCAGAAGTGAGGTCAGCAGACCCAGAAAGTGAGGTCAGCATAATCAGAAAGTGAGGTCGGCAAACCCGGAAGTGAGGTCACCAAACCCGGAAGTGTGGTCACCACACCCGGAAGTGAGGTCAGCAGACCCGGAAGTGAGGTCAGCAGACCCAGAAGTGAGGCCAGCAAACCCAAAACTTGAGGTCAGCATATCCGGAAGTGAGGTCTCCAAACCCGGAAGTGAGGTCACCTGACCCAGAAAGTGAGGTCTGCTAACCCTGAAGTGAGGTCAGAAAACCCGGAAGTGATGTCACCTATACTAGATTTGAGGACAGAAAACGCGGAAAGTGAAGTCAGCATACTCGGAAAGTGAGGTCACCACACCCAGAAGTGAGGTCACCACACCCGGAAGGCAGCTCAGCAAACCCGGAAGTGAGGTCAGCAGACCTGGAAGTGAGTTCAGGAGACCCAGAAAGTGAGGTCAGCAAACCCGGAAGTGCGGTCACCTGAAACAGAATGTGAGGTCAGCTAACCCTGAAGTGAGGTCAGAAAACCCGGAAGTGATGTCACCAAACCAGAGTTGAGGACAGACAACGCGGAAAGTGAAGTCAGCATACTCGGAAAGAGAGGTCAGCAGTCCCGGAAGTGAGGTCTGCATACCCAGAAGTGAGGTCAGCAGACCCAGAAGTGAGGCCAGCAAACCCAAAAAGTGAGGTCAGCATATCCGGAAGTGACGTCACAAAACCCGAAAGTAAGTAAGCAGACCCAGAAGTGTGGCTAGCAAATCCAAAAAGTGAGGTCAGCATACCCGGAAGTGAGTTCAGGAGACCCGGAAGTGAGTTCAGCAGACTTAGAAAGTGAGGGCGGCAAACCCGGAAGTGAGGTCACCAAACCCGGAAGTGAGGTCACCTGGCCCAGAAAGTGAGGTCTGCTAACCCTGAAGTGAGGTCAGAATACCCGGAAGTGATGTCACCAAAACCAGAGTTGAGGACAGACAACGCGGAAAGTGAAGTCAGCATACTCGGAAAGTGAGGTCACCACACCTGGAAGTGAGGTCACCACACCTGGAAGTGAGGTCAGCAGACCCAGAAGTGAGGTCACAAAACCCGGAATTAAGTAAGCAGACCCAGAAAGTGAGGTCAGCAAACCCAGAAGTGAGGTCACCACACCCGGAAGTGAGGTCACCACACCCGGAAGTGAGGTCAGCAGACCCGGAAGTGAGGTCAGCAGACCCAGAAGTGAGGCCAGCAAACCCAAAACTTGAGGTCAGCATATCCGGAAGTGAGGTC
Organism: Coturnix japonica; assembly: GCF_054131305.1. Lineage (NCBI taxonomy): Eukaryota > Metazoa > Chordata > Aves > Galliformes > Phasianidae > Coturnix > Coturnix japonica. The sequence continues at coordinate 7,839,800 of NC_140688.1, read as the reverse complement.
ACCAAACCCGGAAGTGAGGTCACCTGACCCAGAAAGTGAGGTCTGCTAACCCTGAAGTGAGGTCAGAAAACCCGGAAGTGATGTCACCTATACTAGATTTGAGGACAGAAAACGCGGAACGTGAAGTCAGCATACTCGGAAAGTGAGGTCACCACACCCAGAAGTGAGGTCACCACACCCGGAAGGCAGCTCAGCAAACCCGGAAGTGAGGTCAGCAGACCCGGAAGTGAGTTCAGGAGACCCAGAAAGTGAGGTCAGCAAACCCGGAAGTGAGGTCACCTGACCCAGAATGTGAGGTCTGCTAACCCTGAAGTGAGGTCAGAACACCCGGAAGTGATGTCACCAAAACCAGAGTTGAGGACAGACAACGTGGAAAGTGAAGTCAGCATACTCGGAAAGAGAGGTCAGCAGTCCCGGAAGTGAGGTCAGCATACCCGGAAGTGAGGTCAGCAGTCCCGGAAGTGAGGTCAGCATACCCGGAATTGAGGTCAGCAGACCCAGAAGTGAGGCCAGCAAACCCAAAAAGTGAGGTCAGCATATCCGGAAGTGACGTCACAAAACCTGGAAGTGAGGTCAGCATATCCGGAAGTGACGTCACAAAACCCGGAAGTGAGGTCAGCAGACCCAGAAGTGTGGCTAGCAAATCCAAAATGTGAGGTCAGCATACCCGGAAGTGAGTTCAGGAGACCCGGAAGTGAGTTCAGCAGACTTAGAAAGTGAGGGCGGCAAACCCGGAAGTGAGGTCACCACACCCGGAAGTGAGGTAAGCAGACCCGGAAGTGAGGTCAGCAGACCCAGAAGTGAGGCCAGCAAACCCAAATATTGAGGTCAGCATAACCGGAAGTGAGGTCACCAAACCCGGAAGTGAGGTCACCTGACCCAGAAAGTGCGGTCTGCTAACCCTGAAGTGAGGTCAGAAAACCCGGAAGTGATGTCACCTATACTAGATTTGAGGACAGAAAACGCGGAAAGTGAAGTCAGCATACTCGGAAAGTGAGGTCACCACACCCAGAAGTGAGGTCACCACACCCGGAATGCAGCTCAGCAGACCCGGAAGTGAGGTCAGCAGACCCAGAAGTGAGGTCACAAAACCCGGAAGTAAGTAAGCAGACCCAGAAAGTGAGGTCACCAAACCCAGGAGTGAGGTCACCACACCCGGAAGTGAGGTCACCACACCCGGTAGTGAGGTCAGCAAACCCAGGAGTGAGGTCACCAAACCCGGAAGTGAGGTCACCAAACCCGGAAGTGAGGTCTGCAGACCCAGAATGTGAGGTCAGCAAACCCGGAAGTGATGTCAGCAGTCCCAGATGTGACGTCACTAAACCCGGAAGTGAGGTCAGCACACCCGGAAGTGAGGTCACCAAACCCGGAAGTGAGGTCAGCAGACCCGTGAGGTCAGCAGACCCAGAAGTGAGGTCACAAAACCCGGAAGTAAGTAAGCAGACCCAGAAAGTGAGGTCAGCAAACCCGGAAGTGATGTCACCACACCCGGAAGTGAGGTAAGCAGACCCGGAAGTGAGGTCAGCAGACCCAGAAGTGAGGCCAGCAAACCCAAAAAGTGAGGTCAGCATATCCGGAAGTGAGGTCACCTGACCCAGAAATTGCGGTCTGCTAACCCTGAAGTGAGGTCAGAAAACCCGGAAGTGATGTCACCTATACTAGATTTGAGGACAGAAAACACGGAAAGTGAAGTCAGCATACTCGGAAAGTGAGGTCACCACACCCAGAAGTGAGGTCACCACACCCGGAAGGCAGCTCAGCAAACCCGGAAGTGAGGTCAGCAGACCCCGAAGTGAGTTCAGGAGACCCAGAAAGTGAGGTCAGCAGACCCGGAAGTGAGGTCAGCAGACCCAGAAGTGAGGTCAAAAAACCCGGAAGTAAGTAATCAGACCCAGAAAGTGAGGTCAGCAAACCCAGAAGTGAGGTCACCACACCCGGAAGTGAGGTCACAACACCCGGTAGTGAGGTCAGCATACCCGGAAGTGAGGTCAGCAGACCCAGAAGTGAGGCCAGCAAACCCAAAAATTGAGGTCAGCATATCCGGAAGTGAGGTCACCAAACCCGGAAGTGAGGTCACCTGACCCAGAAAGTGAGGTCTGCTAACCCTGAAGTGAGGTCAGAAAACCCGGAAGTGATGTCACCAAAACCAGAGTTGAGGACAGACAACGCGGAAAGTGAAGTCAGCATACTCGGAAAGTGAGGTCACCACACGTGGAAGTGAGGTCAGCACACCTGGAAGTGAGGTCAATAGACCCGGAATTTGAGGACTGCTAACTTGGAACTGAGGTTAGCATACTCAGAAAGTGAGGTCGGAAAACCCAGAAGTGAGGTCACCAAACCCAGAAGTGAGGTCACCAAACCCAGAAGTGAGGTCAGCAGACCCAGAAAGTGAGGTCTGCTAACCCTGAATTGAGGTCAGAAAACCGGGAAGTGATGTCACCAAAACTAGAGTTGAGGACAGACAACGCGGAAAGTGAAGTCAGCATACTCGGAAAGTGAGGTCAGCAGTCCCGGAAGTGAGGTCAGCATACCCGGAAGTGAGGTCAGCAGACCCAGAAGTGAGGCCAGCAAACCCAAAAAGTGAGGTCAGCATATCCGGAAGTGACGTCACAAAACCCGGAAGTGAGGTCAGCATATCCGGAAGTGACGTCACAAAACCCGGAAGTGAGGTCAGCAGACCCAGAAGTGTGGCTAGCAAATCCAAAATGTGAGGTCAGCATACCCGGAAGTGAGTTCAGGAGACCCGGAAGTGAGTTCAGCAGACTTAGAAAGTGAGGGCAGCAAACCCGGAAGTGAGGTCACCTGACCCAGAAAGTGAGGTCTGCTAACCCTGAAGTGAGGTCAGAATACCCGGAAGTGATGTCACCAAAACCAGAGTTGAGGACAGACAACGCGGAAAGTGAAGTCAGCATACTCGGAAAGTGAGGTCACCTCACCTGGAAGTGAGGTCACCACACCTGGAAGTGAGGTCAGCAGACCCAGAAGTGAGGTCAGCAGACCCAGAAAGTGAGGTCAGCATAATCAGAAAGTGAGGTCGGCAAACCCGGAAGTGAGGTCACCAAACCCGGAAGTGTGGTCACCACACCCGGAAGTGAGGTCAGCAGACCCGGAAGTGAGGTCAGCAGACCCAGAAGTGAGGCCAGCAAACCCAAAACTTGAGGTCAGCATATCCGGAAGTGAGGTCTCCAAACCCGGATGTGAGGTCACCTGACCCAGAAAGTGAGGTCTGCTAACCCTGAAGTGAGGTCAGAAAACCCGGAAGTGATGTCACCTATACTAGATTTGAGGACAGAAAACGCGGAAAGTGAAGTCAGCATACTCGGAAAGTGAGGTCACCACACCCAGAAGTGAGGTCACCACACCCGGAAGGCAGCTCAGCAAACCCGGAAGTGAGGTCAGCAGACCCGGAAGTGAGTTCAGGAGACCCAGAAAGTGAGGTCAGCAAACCCGGAAGTGCGGTCACCTGACCCAGAATGTGAAGTCAGCTAACCCTGAAGTGAGGTCAGAAAACCCGGAAGTGATGTCACCAAAACCAGAGTTGAGGACAGACAACGCGGAAAGTGAAGTCAGCATACTCGGAAAGAGAGGTCAGCAGTCCCGGAAGTGAGGTCAGCATACCCAGAAGTGAGGTCAGCAGACCCAGAAGTGAGGCCAGCAAACCCAAAAAGTGAGGTCAGCATATCCGGAAGTGACGTCACAAAACCCGGAAGTGAGGTCAGCAGACCCAGAAGTGTGGCTAGCAAATCCAAAATGTGAGGTCAGCATACCCGGAAGTGAGTTCAGGAGACCCGGAAGTGAGTTCAGCAGACTTAGAAAGTGAGGGCGGCAAACCCGGAAGTGAGGTCAGCAAACCCAGAAGTGACGTCACTAAACCCGGCAGTGAGGTCAGCACACCCGGAAGTGAGGTAAGCAGACCCGGAAAGTGAGGTCTGCTAACCCGGAACTCAGGTCAGCAAACAAAGAATTGATGTCACTAAACCCGGAAGAGAGGTCAGCAAACGTGTAAAGTGAGGTCAGCATACTCAGAAAGTGAGGGCGGCAAACCCGTAAGTGAGCTCAGCAAACCCGGAAGTGAGGTCACCACACCCGGAAGTGAGGTCAGCAGACCCGGAAGTGAGTTCAGCAGAACCAGAAGTGAGGTCACAAAACCCGGAAATAAGTAAGCATACCCAGAAAGATAGGTCACCAAACCCAGGAGTGAGGTCACCACACCCGGAAGTGAGGTCACCACACCCGGAAGTGAGGTCAGCAAACCCAGGAGTGAGGTCACCACACCCGGAAGTGAGTTCACCAAACCCGGAAGTGAAGTCTGCAGACCCAGAAAGTGAGGTCAGCAAACCCGGAAGTGAGGTCAGCAAACCCAGATGTGACGTCACTAAACCCGGAATTGAAGTCAGCACACCCGGAAGTGAGGTCACCACACCCGGAAGTGAGGTCAGCAGACCCGTGAGGTCAGCAGACCCAGAAGTGAGGTCACAAAACCCGGAAGTAAGTAAGCAGACCCTGAAAGTGAGGTCAGCAAACCCAGAAGTGAGGTCACCACACCCGGAAGTGAGGTCACCTGACCCAGAAAGTGAGGTCTGCTAACCCTGAAGTGAGGTCAGAAAACCCGGAAGTGATGTCACCTATAATAGATTTGAGGACAGAAAACGCGGAAAGTGAAGTCAGCATACTCGGAAAGTGAGGTCACCACACCCAGAAGTGAGGTCACCACACCCGGAAGGCAGCTCAGCAAACCCGGAAGTGAGGTCAGCAAACCCGGAAGTGAGTTCAGGAGACCCAGAAAGTGAGGTCAGCAAACCTGGAAGTGAGGTCACCTGACCCAGAATGTGAGGTCTGCTAACCCTGAAGTGAGGTCAGAAAACCCGGAAGTGATGTCACCAAAACCAGAGTTGAGGACAGACAACGCGGAAAGTGAAGTCAGCATACTCGGAAAGTGAGGCCAGCAGTCCCGGAAGTGAGGTCAGCATACCTGGAAGTGAGGTCAGCAGACCCAGAAGTGAGGCCAGCAAACCCAAAAAGTGAGGTCAGCATATCCGTAAGTGACGTCACAAAACCCGGAAGTGAGGTCAGCATATCCGGAAGTGACGTCACAAAACCCGGAAGTGAGGTCAGCAGACCCAGAAGTGTGGCTAGCAAATCCAAAATGTGAGGTCAGCATACCTGGAAGTGAGTTCAGGAGACCCGGAAGTGAGTTCAGCAGACTTAGAAAGTGAGGGCGGCAAACCCGGAAGTGAGGTCACCAAACCCGGAAGTGAGGTCACCTGACCCAGAAAGTGAGGTCTGCTAACCCTGAAGTGAGGTCAGAATACCCGGAAGTGATGTCACCAAAACCAGAGTTGAGGACAGACAACGCGGAAAGTGAGGTCAGCATACTCGGAAAGTGAGGTCACCACAACTGGAAGTGAGGTCACCACACCTGGAAGTGAGGTCAGCAGACCCGGAATTTGAGGACTGCTAACTTGGAACTGAGGTTAGCATACTCAGAAAGTGAGGTCGGAAAACCCAGAAGTGAGGTCACCAAACCCAGAAGTGAGGTCACCGAACCCGGAAGTGAGGTCAGCAGACCCAGAAAGTGAGGTCAGCATAATCAGAAAGTGAGGTCGGCAAACCCGGAAGTGAGGTCACCAAAGCCGGAAGTGAGGTAAGCAAACCCGGAAGTGCGGTCAGCAAACCCAGAAGTGACGTCACTAAACCCGGAAGTGAGGTCAGCACACCCGGAAGTGAGGTCACCACACCCGGAAGTGAGGTCACCACACCCAGAAGTGAGGTCAGCAGACTCAGAAGTGAGGTCACAAAACCCGGAAGTAAGTAAGCAGACCCAGAAAGTGAGGTCAGCAAACCCAGAAGTGAGGTCACCACACCCGGAATTGAGGTCCCCACACCCGGAAGTGAGGTAAGCAGACCCGGAAGTGAGGTCAGCAGACCCAGAAGTGAGGCCAGCAAACCCAAATATTGAGGTCAGCATAAGCGGAAGTGAGGTCACCAAACCCGGAAGTGAGGTCACCTGACCCTGAAAGTGCGATCTGGTAACCCTGAAGTGAGGTCAGAAAACCCGGAAGTGATGTCACCTATACTAGATTTGAGGACAGAAAACGCGGAAAGTGAAGTCAGCATACTCGGAAAGTGAGGTAACCACACCCAGAAGTGAGGTCACCACACCCGGAAGTGAGGTCAGCAAACCCGGAAGTGAGGTCAGCATACCCAGAAGTGAGGTCACAAAACCTGGAAGTAAGTAAGCAGACCCAGAAAGTGAGGTCACCAAACCAAGGAGTGAGGTCACCACACCCAGAAGTGAGGTCACCACACCCAGAAGTGAGGTCAGCAAACCCAGGAGTGAGGTCACCACACCCGGAATTGAGGTCACCAAACCCGGAAGTGAGGTCTGCAGACCCAGAAAGTGAGGTCAGCAAACCCGGAAGTGAGGTCAGCAAACCCAGAAGTGACGTCACTAAACCCGGAAGTGAGGTCACCACACCCGGAAGTGAGGTCACCACACCCGGAAGTGAGGTCAGCAGACCCGTGAGGTCAGCAGACCCAGAAGTGAGGTCACAAAACCCGGAAGTAAGTAAGCAGACCCAGAAAGTGAGGTCAGCAAACCCAGAAGTGAGGTCACCACACCCGGAAGTGATGTCACCACACCCGGAAGTGAGGTCAGCAGACCCGGAAGTGAGGTCAGCAGACCCAGAAGTGAGGCCAGCAAACCCAAAAATTGAGGTCAGCATATCCGGAAGTGAGGTCACCAAACCCGGAAGTGAGGTCACGTGACCCAGAAAGTGCGGTCTGCTAACCCTGAAGTGAGGTCAGAAAACCCGGAAGTGATGTCACCTATACCAGATTTGAGGACAGAAATCGCGGAAAGTGAAGTCAGCATACCTGGAAGTGAGGTCAGCAGACGCAGAAGTGAGGCCAGCAAACCCAAAAAGTGAGGTCAGCATATCCGGAAGTGACGTCACAAAACCCGGAAGTGAGGTCAGCATATCCGGAAGTGACGTCACAAAACCCGGAAGTGAGGTCAGCAGACCCAGAAAGTGAGGTCTGCTAACCCTGAAGTGAGGTCAGAATACCCGGAAGTGATGTCACCAAAACCAGAGTTGAGGACAGACAACGCGGAAAGTGAGGTCAGCATACTCGGAAAGTGAGGTCACCACAACTGGAAGTGAGGTCACCACACCTGGAAGTGAGGTCAGCAGACCCGGAATTTGAGGACTGCTAACTTGGAACTGAGGTTAGCATACTCAGAAAGTGATGTCGGAAAACCCAGAATTGAGGTCACCAAACCCAGAAGTGAGGTCACCGAACCCGGAAGTGAGGTCAGCAGACCCAGAAAGTGAGGTCAGCATAATCAGAAAGTGAGGTCGGCAAACCCGGAAGTGAGGTCACCAAAGCCGGAAGTGAGGTAAGCAAACCCGGAAGTGCGGTCAGCAAACCCAGAAGTGACGTCACTAAACCCGGAAGTGAGGTCAGCACACCCAGAAGTGAGGTCACCACACCCGGAAGTGAGGTCACCACACCCAGAAGTGAGGTCAGCAGACTCAGAAGTGAGGTCACAAAACCCGGAAGTAAGTAAGCAGACCCAGAAAGTGAGGTCAGCAAACCCAGAAGTGAGGTCACCACACCCGGAATTGAGGTCCCCACACCTGGAAGTGAGGTAAGCAGACCCGGAAGTGAGGTCAGCAGACCCAGAAGTGAGGCCAGCAAACCCAAATATTGAGGTCAGCATAAGCGGAAGTGAGGTCACCAAACCCGGAAGTGAGGTCACCTGACCCTGAAAGTGCGATCTGGTAACCCTGAAGTGAGGTCAGAAAACCCGGAAGTGATGTCACCTATACTAGATTTGAGGACAGAAAACGCGGAAAGTGAAGTCAGCATACTCGGAAAGTGAGGTCACCACACCCAGAAGTGAGGTCACCACACCCGGAAGTGAGGTCAGCAAACCCGGAAGTGAGGTCAGCATACCCAGAAGTGAGGTCACAAAACCTGGAAGTAAGTAAGCAGACCCAGAAAGTGAGGTCACCAAACCAAGGAGTGAGGTCACCACACCCAGAAGTGAGGTCACCACACCCAGAAGTGAGGTCAGCAAACCCAGGAGTGAGGTCACCACACCCGGAATTGAGGACACCAAACCCGGAAGTGAGGTCTGCAGACCCAGAAAGTGAGGTCAGCAAACCCGGAAGTGAGGTCAGCAAACCCAGAAGTGACGTCACTAAACCCGGAAGTGAGGTCACCACACCCGGAAGTGAGGTCACCACACCCGGAAGTGATGTCACCACACCCGGAAGTGAGGTAAGCAGACTCGGAAGTGAGGTCAGCAGACCCAGAAGTGAGGCCAGCAAACCCAAAAATTGAGGTCAGCATATCCGGAAGTGAGGTCACCAAACCCGGAAGTGAGGTCACGTGACCCAGAAAGTGCGGTCTGCTAACCCTGAAGTGAGGTCAGAAAACCCGGAAGTGATGTCACCTATACCAGATTTGAGGACAGAAATCGCGGAAAGTGAAGTCAGCATACCTGGAAGTGAGGTCAGCAGACGCAGAAGTGAGGCCAGCAAACCCAAAAAGTGAGGTCAGCATATCCGGAAGTGACGTCACAAAACCCGGAAGTGAGGTCAGCATATCCGGAAGTGACGTCACAAAACCCGGAAGTGAGGTCAGCAGACCCAGAAGTGTGGCTAGCAAATCCAAAATGTGAGGTCACCACACCCGGAATTGAGGTCACCACACCCGGAAGTGAGGTAAGCTGACCCGGAAGTGAGGTCAGCAGTCCCAGAAGTGAGGCCAGCAAACCCAAATATTGAGGTCAGCATAACCGGAAGTGAGGTCACCAAACCCGGAAGTGAGGTCACCTGACCCAGAAAGTGCGGTCTGGTAACCCTGAAGTGAGGTCAGAAAACCCGGAATTGATGTCACCTATACTAGATTTGAGGACAGAATACGCGGAAAGTGAAGTCAGCATACTCGGAAAGTGAGGTCACCACACCCAGAAGTGAGGTCACCACACCCGGAAGTGAGGTCAGCAGACCCGGAAGTGAGGTCAGCAGACCCAGAAGTGAGGTCACAAAACCCGGAAGTAAGTAAGCAGACCCAGAAAGTGAGGTCACCAAACCCAGGAGTGAGGTCACCACACCCAGAAGTGAGGTCACCACACCCGGAAGTGAGGTCAGCAAACCCAGGAATGAGGTCACCACACCCGGAAGTGAGGTCACCAAACCCGGAAGTGAGGTCTGCAGACCCAGAAACTGAGGTCAGCAAACCCGGAAGTGAGGTCAGCAAACCCAGATGTGACGTCACTAAACCCGGAATTGAAGTCAGCACACCCGGAAGTGAGGTCACCACACCCGGAATTGAGGTCAGCAGACCCGTGAGGTCAGCAGACCCAGAAGTGAGGTCACAAAACCCGGAAGTAAGTAAGCAGACCCAGAAAGTGAGGTCAGCAAACCCAGAAGTAAGGTCACCACACCCGGAAGTGAGGTCAGCAGACCCGGAAGTGAGGTCAGCAGACCCGGAAGTGAGGTCAGCAGACCCAGAAGTGAGGCCAGCAAACCCAAAAATTGAGGTCAGCATATCCGGAAGTGAGGTCACCAAACCCGGAAGTGAGGTCACCTGACCCAGAAAGTGAGGTCTGCTAACCCTGAAGTGAGGTCAGAAAACCCGGAAGTGATGTCACCTATACTAGATTTGAGGACAGAGAACGCGGAAAATGAAGTCAGCATACTCGGAAAGTGAGGTCACCACACCCAGAAGTGAGGTCACCACACCCGGAAGGCAGCTCAGCAAACCCGGAAGTGAGGTCAGCAGACCCGGAAGTGAGTTCAGGAGACCCAGAAAGTGAGGTCAGCAAACCCGGAAGTGAGGTCACCTGACCCAGAAAGTGAGGTCTGCTAACCCTGAAGTGAGGTCAGAAAACCCGGAAGTGATGTCACCAAAACCAGAGTTGAGGACAGACAATGCGGAAAGTGAAGTCAGCATACTCGGAAAGTGAGGTCAGCAGTCCCGGAAGTGAGGTAAGCAAACCCGGAAGTGAGGTCAGCAGACCCAGAAGTGAGGCCAGCAAACCCAAAAAGTGAGGTCAGCATATCCGGAAGTGATGTCACAAAACCCGGAAGTGAGGTCAGCATATCCGGAAGTGACGTCACCTATACTAGATTTGAGGACAGAAAACGCGGAAAGTGAAGTCAGCATACTCGGAAAGTGAGGTCACCACACCCAGAAGTGAGGTCACCACACCCGGAATGCAGCTCAGCAAACCCGGAAGTGAGGTCAGCAGACCCGGAAGTGAGTTCAGCAGACTTAGAAAGTGAGGGCGGCAAACCCAGAAGTGAGGTCACCAAACCCGGAAGTGAGGTCACCTGACCCAGAAAGTGAGCTCTGCTAACCCTGAAGTGAGGTCAGAAAACCCGGAAGAGAGGTCAGCAAACGTGTAAAGTGAGGTCAGCATACTCAGAAAGTGAGGTCGGAAAACCCGGAAGTGAGGTCACCACACCCGGAAGTGAGGTACAGCAGACCCGGAAGTGAGGTCAGCAGACCCAGAAGTGAGGCCAGCAAAACCAAAAATTGAGGTCAGCTTATCCGGAAGTGAGGTCACCAAACCCGGAAGTGAGGTCACCTGACCCAGAAAGTGAGGTCTGCTAACCCTGAAGTGAGGTCAGAAAACCCGGAAGTGATGTCACCTATACTAGATTTGAGGACAGAAAACGCGGAAAGTGAAGTCAGCATACTCGGAAAGTGAGGTCACCACACCCAGAAGTGAGGTCACCACACCCGGAAGTGAGGTCAGCAAACCCGGAAGTGAGGTCAGCATACCCAGAAGTGAGGTCACAAAACCTGGAAGTAAGTAAGCAGACCCAGAAAGTGAGGTCACCAAACCAAGGAGTGAGGTCACCACACCCAGAAGTGAGGTCACCACACCCAGAAGTGAGGTCAGCAAACCCAGGAGTGAGGTCACCACACCCGGAATTGAGGTCACCAAACCCGGAAGTGAGGTCTGCAGACCCAGAAAGTGAGGTCAGCAAACCCGGAAGTGAGGTCAGCAAACCCAGAAGTGACGTCACTAAACCCGGAAGTGAGGTCACCACACCCGGAAGTGAGGTCACCACACCCGGAAGTGAGGTCAGCAGACCCGTGAGGTCAGCAGACCCAGAAGTGAGGTCACAAAACCCGGAAGTAAGTAAGCAGACCCAGAAAGTGAGGTCAGCAAACCCAGACGTGAGGTCACCACACCCGGAAGTGAGGTCACCACACCCGGAAGTGAGGTAAGCAGACCCGGAAGTGAGGTCAGCAGACCCAGAAGTGAGGCCAGCAAACCCAAATATTGAGGTCAGCATAAGCGGAAGTGAGGTCACCAAACCCGGAAGTGAGGTCACGTGACCCAGAAAGTGCGGTCTGCTAACCCTGAAGTGAGGTCAGAAAACCCGGAAGTGATGTCACCTATACCAGATTTGAGGACAGAAATCGCGGAAAGTGAAGTCAGCATACCTGGAAGTGAGGTCAGCAGACGCAGAAGTGAGGCCAGCAAACCCAAAAAGTGAGGTCAGCATATCCGGAAGTGACGTCACAAAACCCGGAAGTGAGGTCAGCATATCCGGAAGTGACGTCACAAAACCCGGAAGTGAGGTCAGCAGACCCAGAAGTGTGGCTAGCAAATCCAAAATGTGAGGTCACCACACCCAGAATTGAGGTCACCACACCCGGAAGTGAGGTAAGCAGACCCGGAAGTGAGGTCAGCAGTCCCAGAAGTGAGGCCAGCAAACCCAAATATTGAGGTCAGCATAACCGGAAGTGAGGTCACCAAACCCGGAAGTGAGGTCACCTGACCCAGAAAGTGCGGTCTGGTAACCCTGAAGTGAGGTCAGAAAACCCGGAATTGATGTCACCTATACTAGATTTGAGGACAGAAAACGCGGAAAGTGAAGTCAGCATACTCAGAAAGTGAGGTCACCACACCCAGAAGTGAGGTCACCACACCCGGAATTGAGGTCAGCAGACCCAGAAGTGAGGTCACAAAACCCGGAAGTAAGTAAGCAGACCCAGAAAGTGAGGTCACCAAACCCAGGAGTGAGGTCACCACACCCAGAAGTGAGGTCACCACACCCGGAAGTGAGGTCACCAAACCCGGAAGTGAGGTCTGCAGACCCAGAAAGTGAGGTCAGCAAACCCGGAAGTGAGGTCAGCAAACCCAGATGTGACGTCACTAAACCCGGAATTGAAGTCAGCACACCCGGAAGTGAGGTCAACACACCCGGAATTGAGGTCAGCAAACCCGTGAGGTCAGCAGACCCAGAAGTGAGGTCACAAAACCCGGAAGTAAGTAAGCAGACCCAGAAAGTGAGGTCAGCAAACCCAGAAGTGAGGTCACCACACCCGGAAGTGAGGTCACCACACCCGGAAGTGAGGTAAGCAGACCCGGAAGTGAGGTCAGCAGACCCAGAAGTGAGGCCAGCAAACCCAAAAATTGAGGTCAGCATATCCGGAAGTGAGGTCACCAAACCCGGAAGTGAGGTCACGTGACCCAGAAAGTGCGGTCTGCTAACCCTGAAGTGAGGTCAGAAAACCCGGAAGTGATGTCACCTATACCAGATTTGAGGACAGAAATCGCGGAAAGTGAAGTCAGCATACCTGGAAGTGAGGTCAGCAGACGCAGAAGTGAGGCCAGCAAACCCAAAAAGTGAGGTCAGCATATCCGGAAGTGACGTCACAAAACCCGGAAGTGAGGTCAGCATATCCGGAAGTGACGTCACAAAACCCGGAAGTGAGGTCAGCAGACCCAGAAGTGTGGCTAGCAAATCCAAAATGTGAGGTCACCACACCCAGAATTGAGGTCACCACACCCGGAAGTGAGGTAAGCAGACCCGGAAGTGAGGTCAGCAGTCCCAGAAGTGAGGCCAGCAAACCCAAATATTGAGGTCAGCATAACCGGAAGTGAGGTCACCAAACCCGGAAGTGAGGTCACCTGACCCAGAAAGTGCGGTCTGGTAACCCTGAAGTGAGGTCAGAAAACCCGGAATTGATGTCACCTATACTAGATTTGAGGACAGAAAACGCGGAAAGTGAAGTCAGCATACTCAGAAAGTGAGGTCACCACACCCAGAAGTGAGGTCACCACACCCGGAATTGAGGTCAGCAGACCCGGAAGTGAGGTCAGCAGACCCAGAAGTGAGGTCACAAAACCCGGAAGTAAGTAAGCAGACCCAGAAAGTGAGGTCACCAAACCCAGGAGTGAGGTCACCACACCCAGAAGTGAGGTCACCACACCCGGAAGTGAGGTCACCAAACCCGGAAGTGAGGTCTGCAGACCCAGAAAGTGAGGTCAGCAAACCCGGAAGTGAGGTCAGCAAACCCAGATGTGACGTCACTAAACCCGGAATTGAAGTCAGCACACCCGGAAGTGAGGTCAACACACCCGGAATTGAGGTCAGCAAACCCGTGAGGTCAGCAGACCCAGAAGTGAGGTCACAAAACCCGGAAGTAAGTAAGCAGACCCAGAAAGTGAGGTCAGCAAACCCAGAAGTGAGGTCACCACACCCGGAAGTGAGGTCACCACACCCGGAAGTGAGGTAAGCAGACCCGGAAGTGAGGTCAGCAGACCCAGAAGTGAGGCCAGCAAACCCAAAAATTGAGGTCAGCATATCCGGAAGTGAGGTCACCAAACCCGGAAGTGAGGTCACGTGACCCAGAAAGTGCGGTCTGCTAACCCTGAAGTGAGGTCAGAAAACCCGGAAGTGATGTCACCTATACCAGATTTGAGGACAGAAATCGCGGAAAGTGAAGTCAGCATACCTGGAAGTGAGGTCAGCAGACGCAGAAGTGAGGCCAGCAAACCCAAAAAGTGAGGTCAGCATATCCGGAAGTGACGTCACAAAACCCGGAAGTGAGGTCAGCATATCCGGAAGTGACGTCACAAAACCCGGAAGTGAGGTCAGCAGACCCAGAAGTGTGGCTAGAAAATCCAAAATGTGAGGTCACCACACCCGGAATTGAGGTCACCACACCCGGAAGTGAGGTAAGCAGACCCGGAAGTGAGGTCAGCAGTCCCAGAAGTGAGGCCAGCAAACCCAAATATTGAGGTCAGCATAACCGGAAGTGAGGTCACCAAACCCGGAAGTGAGGTCACCTGACCCAGAAAGTGCGGTCTGGTAACCCTGAAGTGAGGTCAGAAAACCCGGAATTGATGTCACCTATACTAGATTTGAGGACAGAAAACGCGGAAAGTGAAGTCAGCATACTCGGAAAGTGAGGTCACCACACCCAGAAGTGAGGTCACCACACCCGGAAGTGAGGTCAGCAAACCCGGAAGTGAGGTCAGCATACCCAGAAGTGAGGTCACAAAACCTGGAAGTAAGTAAGCAGACCCAGAAAGTGAGGTCACCAAACCAAGGAGTGAGGTCACCACACCCAGAAGTGAGGTCACCACACCCAGAAGTGAGGTCAGCAAACCCAGGAGTGAGGTCACCACACCCGGAATTGAGGTCACCAAACCCGGAAGTGAGGTCTGCAGACCCAGAAAGTGAGGTCAGCAAACCCGGAAGTGAGGTCAGCAAACCCAGAAGTGACGTCACTAAACCCGGAAGTGAGGTCACCACACCCGGAAGTGAGGTCACCACACCCGGAAGTGAGGTCAGCAGACCCGTGAGTTCAGCAGACCCAGAAGTGAGGTCACAAAACCCGGAAGTAAGTAAGCAGACCCAGAAAGTGAGGTCAGCAAACCCAGAAGTGAGGTCACCACACCCGGAAGTGAGGTCACCACACCTGGAAGTGAGGTAAGCAGACCCGGAAGTGAGGTCAGCAGACCCAGAAGTGAGGCCAGCAAACCCAAAAATTGAGGTCAGCATATCCGGAAGTGAGGTCACCAAACCCGGAAGTGAGGTCACGTGACCCAGAAAGTGCGGTCTGCTAACCCTGAAGTGAGGTCAGAAAACCCGGAAGTGATGTCACCTATACCAGATTTGAGGACAGAAATCGCGGAAAGTGAAGTCAGCATACCTGGAAGTGAGGTCAGCAGACGCAGAAGTGAGGCCAGCAAACCCAAAAAGTGAGGTCAGCATATCCGGAAGTGACGTCACAAAACCCGGAAGTGAGGTCAGCATATCCGGAAGTGACGTCACAAAACCCGGAAGTGAGGTCAGCAGACCCAGAAGTGTGGCTAGCAAATCCAAAATGTGAGGTCACCACACCCGGAATTGAGGTCACCACACCCGGAAGTGAGGTAAGCAGACCCGGAAGTGAGGTCAGCAGTCCCAGAAGTGAGGCCAGCAAACCCAAATATTGAGGTCAGCATAACCGGAAGTGAGGTCACCAAACCCGGAAGTGAGGTCACCTGACCCAGAAAGTGCGGTCTGGTAACCCTGAAGTGAGGTCAGAAAACCCGGAATTGATGTCACCTATACTAGATTTGAGGACAGAAAACGCGGAAAGTGAAGTCAGCATACTCGGAAAGTGAGGTCACCACACCCAGAAGTGAGGTCACCACACCCGGAAGTGAGGTCAGCAAACCCGGAAGTGAGGTCAGCATACCCAGAAGTGAGGTCACAAAACCTGGAAGTAAGTAAGCAGACCCAGAAAGTGAGGTCACCAAACCAAGGAGTGAGGTCACCACACCCAGAAGTGAGGTCACCACACCCAGAAGTGAGGTCAGCAAACCCAGGAGTGAGGTCACCACACCCGGAATTGAGGTCACCAAACCCGGAAGTGAGGTCTGCAGACCCAGAAAGTGAGGTCAGCAAACCCGGAAGTGAGGTCAGCAAACCCAGAAGTGACGTCACTAAACCCGGAAGTGAGGTCACCACACCCGGAAGTGAGGTCACCACACCCGGAAGTGAGGTCAGCAGACCCGTGAGGTCAGCAGACCCAGAAGTGAGGTCACAAAACCCGGAAGTAAGTAAGCAGACCCAGAAAGTGAGGTCAGCAAACCCAGAAGTGAGGTCACCACACCCGGAATTGAGGTCACCACACCCGGAAGTGAGGTAAGCAGACCCGGAAGTGAGGTCAGCAGACCCAGAAGTGAGGCCAGCAAACCCAAAAATTGAGGTCAGCATATCCGGAAGTGAGGTCACCAAACCCGGAAGTGAGGTCACGTGACCCAGAAAGTGCGGTCTGCTAACCCTGAAGTGAGGTCAGAAAACCCGGAAGTGATGTCACCTATACCAGATTTGAGGACAGAAATCGCGGAAAGTGAAGTCAGCATACCTGGAAGTGAGGTCAGCAGACGCAGAAGTGAGGCCAGCAAACCCAAAAAGTGAGGTCAGCATATCCGGAAGTGACGTCACAAAACCCGGAAGTGAGGTCAGCATATCCGGAAGTGACGTCACAAAACCCGGAAGTGAGGTCAGCAGACCCAGAAGTGTGGCTAGCAAATCCAAAATGTGAGGTCACCACACCCGGAATTGAGGTCACCACACCCGGAAGTGAGGTAAGCAGACCTGGAAGTGAGGTCAGCAGTCCCAGAAGTGAGGCCAGCAAACCCAAATATTGAGGTCAGCATAACCGGAAGTGAGGTCACCAAACCCGGAAGTGAGGTCACCTGACCCAGAAAGTGCGGTCTGGTAACCCTGAAGTGAGGTCAGAAAACCCGGAATTGATGTCACCTATACTAGATTTGAGGACAGAAAATGCGGAAAGTGAAGTCAGCATACTCGGAAAGTGAGGTCACCACACCCAGAAGTGAGGTCACCACACCCGGAAGTGAGGTCAGCAAACCCGGAAGTGAGGTCAGCATACCCAGAAGTGAGGTCACAAAACCTGGAAGTAAGTAAGCAGACCCAGAAAGTGAGGTCACCAAACCAAGGAGTGAGGTCACCACACCCAGAAGTGAGGTCACCACACCCAGAAGTGAGGTCAGCAAACCCAGGAGTGAGGTCACCACACCCGGAATTGAGGTCACCACACCCGGAAGTGAGGTAAGCAGACCCGGAAGTGAGGTCAGCAGACCCAGAAGTGAGGCCAGCAAACCCAAAAATTGAGGTCAGCATATCCGGAAGTGAGGTCACCAAACCCGGAAGTGAGGTCACCTGACCCAGAAAGTGCGGTCTGCTAACCCTGAAGTGAGGTCAGAAAACCCGGAAGTGATGTCACCTATACCAGATTTGAGGACAGAAATCGCGGAAAGTGAAGTCAGCATACCTGGAAGTGAGGTCAGCAGACGCAGAAGTGAGGCCAGCAAACCCAAAAAGTGAGGTCAGCATATCCGGAAGTGACGTCACAAAACCCGGAAGTGAGGTCAGCATATCCGGAAGTGACGTCACAAAACCCGGAAGTGAGGTCAGCAGACCCAGAAGTGTGGCTAGCAAATCCAAAATGTGAGGTCACCACACCCGGAATTGAGGTCACCACACCCGGAAGTGAGGTAAGCAGACCCGGAAGTGAGGTCAGCAGTCCCAGAAGTGAGGCCAGCAAACCCAAATATTGAGGTCAGCATAACCGGAAGTGAGGTCACCAAACCCGGAAGTGAGGTCACCTGACCCAGAAAGTGCGGTCTGGTAACCCTGAAGTGAGGTCAGAAAACCCGGAATTGATGTCACCTATACTAGATTTGAGGACAGAAAACGCGGAAAGTGAAGTCAGCATACTCGGAAAGTGAGGTCACCACACCCAGAAGTGAGGTCACCACACCCGGAAGTGAGGTCAGCAAACCCGGAAGTGAGGTCAGCATACCCAGAAGTGAGGTCACAAAACCTGGAAGTAAGTAAGCAGACCCAGAAAGTGAGGTCACCAAACCAAGGAGTGAGGTCACCACACCCAGAAGTGAGGTCACCACACCCAGAAGTGAGGTCAGCAAACCCAGGAGTGAGGTCACCACACCCGGAATTGAGGTCACCAAACCCGGAAGTGAGGTCTGCAGACCCAGAAAGTGAGGTCAGCAAACCCGGAAGTGAGGTCAGCAAACCCAGAAGTGACGTCACTAAACCCGGAAGTGAGGTCACCACACCCGGAAGTGAGGTCACCACACCCGGAAGTGAGGTCAGCAGACCCGTGAGGTCAGCAGACCCAGAAGTGAGGTCACAAAACCCGGAAGTAAGTAAGCAGACCCAGAAAGTGAGGTCAGCAAACCCAGAAGTGAGGTCACCACACCCGGAATTGAGGTCACCACACCCGGAAGTGAGGTAAGCAGACCCGGAAGTGAGGTCAGCAGACCCAGAAGTGAGGCCAGCAAACCCAAAAATTGAGGTCAGCATATCCGGAAGTGAGGTCACCAAACCCGGAAGTGAGGTCACGTGACCCAGAAAGTGCGGTCTGCTAACCCTGAAGTGAGGTCAGAAAACCCGGAAGTGATGTCACCTATACCAGATTTGAGGACAGAAATCGCGGAAAGTGAAGTCAGCATACCTGGAAGTGAGGTCAGCAGACGCAGAAGTGAGGCCAGCAAACCCAAAAAGTGAGGTCAGCATATCCGGAAGTGACGTCACAAAACCCGGAAGTGAGGTCAGCATATCCGGAAGTGACGTCACAAAACCCGGAAGTGAGGTCAGCAGACCCAGAAGTGTGGCTAGCAAATCCAAAATGTGAGGTCACCACACCCGGAATTGAGGTCACCACACCCGGAAGTGAGGTAAGCAGACCTGGAAGTGAGGTCAGCAGTCCCAGAAGTGAGGCCAGCAAACCCAAATATTGAGGTCAGCATAACCGGAAGTGAGGTCACCAAACCCGGAAGTGAGGTCACCTGACCCAGAAAGTGCGGTCTGGTAACCCTGAAGTGAGGTCAGAAAACCCGGAATTGATGTCACCTATACTAGATTTGAGGACAGAAAATGCGGAAAGTGAAGTCAGCATACTCGGAAAGTGAGGTCACCACACCCAGAAGTGAGGTCACCACACCCGGAAGTGAGGTCAGCAAACCCGGAAGTGAGGTCAGCATACCCAGAAGTGAGGTCACAAAACCTGGAAGTAAGTAAGCAGACCCAGAAAGTGAGGTCACCAAACCAAGGAGTGAGGTCACCACACCCAGAAGTGAGGTCACCACACCCAGAAGTGAGGTCAGCAAACCCAGGAGTGAGGTCACCACACCCGGAATTGAGGTCACCACACCCGGAAGTGAGGTAAGCAGACCCGGAAGTGAGGTCAGCAGACCCAGAAGTGAGGCCAGCAAACCCAAAAATTGAGGTCAGCATATCCGGAAGTGAGGTCACCAAACCCGGAAGTGAGGTCACCTGACCCAGAAAGTGCGGTCTGCTAACCCTGAAGTGAGGTCAGAAAACCCGGAAGTGATGTCACCTATACCAGATTTGAGGACAGAAATCGCGGAAAGTGAAGTCAGCATACCTGGAAGTGAGGTCAGCAGACGCAGAAGTGAGGCCAGCAAACCCAAAAAGTGAGGTCAGCATATCCGGAAGTGACGTCACAAAACCCGGAAGTGAGGTCAGCATATCCGGAAGTGACGTCACAAAACCCGGAAGTGAGGTCAGCAGACCCAGAAGTGTGGCTAGCAAATCCAAAATGTGAGGTCACCACACCCGGAATTGAGGTCACCACACCCGGAAGTGAGGTAAGCAGACCCGGAAGTGAGGTCAGCAGTCCCAGAAGTGAGGCCAGCAAACCCAAATATTGAGGTCAGCATAACCGGAAGTGAGGTCACCAAACCCGGAAGTGAGGTCACCTGACCCAGAAAGTGCGGTCTGGTAACCCTGAAGTGAGGTCAGAAAACCCGGAATTGATGTCACCTATACTAGATTTGAGGACAGAAAACGCGGAAAGTGAAGTCAGCATACTCGGAAAGTGAGGTCACCACACCCAGAAGTGAGGTCACCACACCCGGAAGTGAGGTCAGCAAACCCGGAAGTGAGGTCAGCATACCCAGAAGTGAGGTCACAAAACCTGGAAGTAAGTAAGCAGACCCAGAAAGTGAGGTCACCAAACCAAGGAGTGAGGTCACCACACCCAGAAGTGAGGTCACCACACCCAGAAGTGAGGTCAGCAAACCCAGGAGTGAGGTCACCACACCCGGAATTGAGGTCACCAAACCCGGAAGTGAGGTCTGCAGACCCAGAAAGTGAGGTCAGCAAACCCAGAAGTGAGGTCAGCAAACCCAGAAGTGACGTCACTAAACCCGGAAGTGAGGTCACCACACCCGGAAGTGAGGTCACCACACCCGGAAGTGAGGTCAGCAGACCCGTGAGGTCAGCAGAC
Organism: Coturnix japonica; assembly: GCF_054131305.1. Lineage (NCBI taxonomy): Eukaryota > Metazoa > Chordata > Aves > Galliformes > Phasianidae > Coturnix > Coturnix japonica. The sequence continues at coordinate 7,819,688 of NC_140688.1, read as the reverse complement.
CCAGAAGTGAGGTCACAAAACCCGGAAGTAAGTAAGCAGACCCAGAAAGTGAGGTCAGCAAACCCAGAAGTGAGGTCACCACACCCGGAAGTGAGGTCACCACACCCGGAAGTGAGGTAAGCAGACCCGGAAGTGAGGTCAGCAGACCCAGAAGTGAGGCCAGCAAACCCAAAAATTGAGGTCAGCATATCCGGAAGTGAGGTCACCAAACCCGGAAGTGAGGTCACGTGACCCAGAAAGTGCGGTCTGCTAACCCTGAAGTGAGGTCAGAAAACCCGGAAGTGATGTCACCTATACCAGATTTGAGGACAGAAATCGCGGAAAGTGAAGTCAGCATACCTGGAAGTGAGGTCAGCAGACGCAGAAGTGAGGCCAGCAAACCCAAAAAGTGAGGTCAGCATATCCGGAAGTGACGTCACAAAACCCGGAAGTGAGGTCAGCATATCCGGAAGTGACGTCACAAAACCCGGAAGTGAGGTCAGCAGACCCAGAAGTGTGGCTAGCAAATCCAAAATGTGAGGTCACCACACCCGGAATTGAGGTCACCACACCCGGAAGTGAGGTAAGCAGACCCGGAAGTGAGGTCAGCAGTCCCAGAAGTGAGGCCAGCAAACCCAAATATTGAGGTCAGCATAACCGGAAGTGAGGTCACCAAACCCGGAAGTGAGGTCACCTGACCCAGAAAGTGCGGTCTGGTAACCCTGAAGTGAGGTCAGAAAACCCGGAATTGATGTCACCTATACTAGATTTGAGGACAGAAAACGCGGAAAGTGAAGTCAGCATACTCGGAAAGTGAGGTCACCACACCCAGAAGTGAGGTCACCACACCCGGAAGTGAGGTCAGCAAACCCGGAAGTGAGGTCAGCATACCCAGAAGTGAGGTCACAAAACCTGGAAGTAAGTAAGCAGACCCAGAAAGTGAGGTCACCAAACCAAGGAGTGAGGTCACCACACCCAGAAGTGAGGTCACCACACCCAGAAGTGAGGTCAGCAAACCCAGGAGTGAGGTCACCACACCCGGAATTGAGGTCACCAAACCCGGAAGTGAGGTCTGCAGACCCAGAAAGTGAGGTCAGCAAACCCAGAAGTGAGGTCAGCAAACCCAGAAGTGACGTCACAAAACCCGGAAGTGAGGTCACCACACCCGGAAGTGAGGTCAGCAGACCCGGAAGTGAGGTCAGCAGACCCGTGAGGTCAGCAGACCCAGAAGTGAGGTCACAAAACCCGGAAGTAAGTAAGCAGACCCAGAAAGTGAGGTCAGCAAACCCAGAAGTGAGGTCACCACACCCGGAAGTGAGGTCACCACACCCGGAAGTGAGGTCAGCAGACCCAGAAGTGAGGCCAGCAAACCCAAAAATTGAGGTCAGCATATCCGGAAGTGAGGTCACCAAACCCGGAAGTGAGGTCACGTGACCCAGAAAGTGCGGTCTGCTAACCCTGAAGTGAGGTCAGAAAACCCGGAAGTGATGTCACCTATACCAGATTTGAGGACAGAAATCGCGGAAAGTGAAGTCAGCATACCTGGAAGTGAGGTCAGCAGACGCAGAAGTGAGGCCAGCAAACCCAAAAAGTGAGGTCAGCATATCCGGAAGTGACGTCACAAAACCCGGAAGTGAGGTCAGCATATCCGGAAGTGACGTCACAAAACCCGGAAGTGAGGTCAGCAGACCCAGAAGTGTGGCTAGCAAATCCAAAATGTGAGGTCACCACACCCGGAATTGAGGTCACCACACCCGGAAGTGAGGTAAGCAGACCCGGAAGTGAGGTCAGCAGTCCCAGAAGTGAGGCCAGCAAACCCAAATATTGAGGTCAGCATATCCGGAAGTGACGTCACAAAACCCGGAAGTGAGGTCAGCAGACCCAGAAGTGTGGCTAGCAAATCCAAAATGTGAGGTCACCACACCCGGAATTGAGGTCACCACACCCGGAAGTGAGGTAAGCAGACCTGGAAGTGAGGTCAGCAGTCCCAGAAGTGAGGCCAGCAAACCCAAATATTGAGGTCAGCATAACCGGAAGTGAGGTCACCAAACCCGGAAGTGAGGTCACCTGACCCAGAAAGTGCGGTCTGGTAACCCTGAAGTGAGGTCAGAAAACCCGGAATTGATGTCACCTATACTAGATTTGAGGACAGAAAACGCGGAAAGTGAAGTCAGCATACTCGGAAAGTGAGGTCACCACACCCAGAAGTGAGGTCACCACACCCGGAAGTGAGGTCAGCAAACCCGGAAGTGAGGTCAGCATACCCAGAAGTGAGGTCACAAAACCTGGAAGTAAGTAAGCAGACCCAGAAAGTGAGGTCACCAAACCAAGGAGTGAGGTCACCACACCCAGAAGTGAGGTCACCACACCCAGAAGTGAGGTCAGCAAACCCAGGAGTGAGGTCACCACACCCGGAATTGAGGTCACCACACCCGGAAGTGAGGTAAGCAGACCCGGAAGTGAGGTCAGCAGACCCAGAAGTGAGGCCAGCAAACCCAAAAATTGAGGTCAGCATATCCGGAAGTGAGGTCACCAAACCCGGAAGTGAGGTCACCTGACCCAGAAAGTGCGGTCTGCTAACCCTGAAGTGAGGTCAGAAAACCCGGAAGTGATGTCACCTATACCAGATTTGAGGAAAGAAATCGCGGAAAGTGAAGTCAGCATACCTGGAAGTGAGGTCAGCAGACGCAGAAGTGAGGCCAGCAAACCCAAAAAGTGAGGTCAGCATATCCGGAAGTGACGTCACAAAACCCGGAAGTGAGGTCAGCATATCCGGAAGTGACGTCACAAAACCCGGAAGTGAGGTCAGCAGACCCAGAAGTGTGGCTAGCAAATCCAAAATGTGAGGTCACCACACCCGGAATTGAGGTCACCACACCCGGAAGTGAGGTAAGCAGACCCGGAAGTGAGGTCAGCAGTCCCAGAAGTGAGGCCAGCAAACCCAAATATTGAGGTCAGCATAACCGGAAGTGAGGTCACCAAACCCGGAAGTGAGGTCACCTGACCCAGAAAGTGCGGTCTGGTAACCCTGAAGTGAGGTCAGAAAACCCGGAATTGATGTCACCTATACTAGATTTGAGGACAGAAAACGCGGAAAGTGAAGTCAGCATACTCGGAAAGTGAGGTCACCACACCCAGAAGTGAGGTCACCACACCCGGAAGTGAGGTCAGCAAACCCGGAAGTGAGGTCAGCATACCCAGAAGTGAGGTCACAAAACCTGGAAGTAAGTAAGCAGACCCAGAAAGTGAGGTCACCAAACGAAGGAGTGAGGTCACCACACCCAGAAGTGAGGTCACCACACCCAGAAGTGAGGTCAGCAAACCCAGGAGTGAGGTCACCACACCCGGAATTGAGGTCACCAAACCCGGAAGTGAGGTCTGCAGACCCAGAAAGTGAGGTCAGCAAACCCGGAAGTGAGGTCAGCAAACCCAGAAGTGACGTCACTAAACCCGGAAGTGAGGTCACCACACCCGGAAGTGAGGTCACCACACCCGGAAGTGAGGTCAGCAGACCCGTGAGGTCAGCAGACCCAGAAGTGAGGTCACAAAACCCGGAAGTAAGTAAGCAGACCCAGAAAGTGAGGTCAGCAAACCCAGAAGTGAGGTCACCACACCCGGAAGTGAGGTCACCACACCCGGAAGTGAGGTAAGCAGACCCGGAAGTGAGGTCAGCAGACCCAGAAGTGAGGCCAGCAAACCCAAAAATTGAGGTCAGCATATCCGGAAGTGAGGTCACCAAACCCGGAAGTGAGGTCACGTGACCCAGAAAGTGCGGTCTGCTAACCCTGAAGTGAGGTCAGAAAACCCGGAAGTGATGTCACCTATACCAGATTTGAGGACAGAAATCGCGGAAAGTGAAGTCAGCATACCTGGAAGTGAGGTCAGCAGACGCAGAAGTGAGGCCAGCAAACCCAAAAAGTGAGGTCAGCATATCCGGAAGTGACGTCACAAAACCCGGAAGTGAGGTCAGCATATCCGGAAGTGACGTCACAAAACCCGGAAGTGAGGTCAGCAGACCCAGAAGTGTGGCTAGCAAATCCAAAATGTGAGGTCACCACACCCGGAAGTGAGGTAAGCAGACCCGGAAGTGAGGTCAGCAGTCCCAGAAGTGAGGCCAGCAAACCCAAATATAGAGGTCAGCATAACCGGAAGTGAGGTCACCAAACCCGGAAGTGAGGTCACCTGACCCAGAAAGTGCGGTCTGGTAACCCTGAAGTGAGGTCAGAAAACCCGGAATTGATGTCACCTATACTAGATTTGAGGACAGAAAACGCGGAAAGTGAAGTCAGCATACTCGGAAAGTGAGGTCACCACACCCAGAAGTGAGGTCACCACACCCGGAAGTGAGGTCAGCAAACCCGGAAGTGAGGTCAGCATACCCAGAAGTGAGGTCACAAAACCTGGAAGTAAGTAAGCAGACCCAGAAAGTGAGGTCACCAAACCAAGGAGTGAGGTCACCACACCCAGAAGTGAGGTCACCACACCCAGAAGTGAGGTCAGCAAACCCAGGAGTGAGGTCACCACACCCGGAATTGAGGTCACCAAACCCGGAAGTGAGGTCTGCAGACCCAGAAAGTGAGGTCAGCAAACCCGGAAGTGAGGTCAGCAAACCCAGAAGTGACGTCACTAAACCCGGAAGTGAGGTCACCACACCCGGAAGTGAGGTCACCACACCCGGAAGTGAGGTCAGCAGACCCGTGAGGTCAGCAGACCCAGAAGTGAGGTCACAAAACCCGGAAGTAAGTAAGCAGACCCAGAAAGTGAGGTCAGCAAACCCAGAAGTGAGGTCACCACACCCGGAAGTGAGGTCACCACACCCGGAAGTGAGGTCAGCAGACCCGGAAGTGAGGTCAGCAGACCCAGAAGTGAGGCCAGCAAACCCAAAAATTGAGGTCAGCATATCCGGAAGTGAGGTCACCAAACCCGGAAGTGAGGTCACGTGACCCAGAAAGTGAGGTCTGCTAACCCTGAAGTGAGGTCAGAAAACCCGGAAGTGATGTCACCTATACCAGATTTGAGGACAGAGAACGCGGAAAATGAAGTCAGCATACTCAGAAAGTGAGGTCACCACACCCAGAAGTGAGGTCACCACACCCGGAAGGCAGCTCAGCAAACCCGGAAGTGAGGTCAGCAGACCCGGAAGTGAGTTCAGGAGACCCAGAAAGTGAGGTCAGCAAACCCGGAAGTGAGGTCACCTGACCCAGAAAGTGAGGTCTGCTAACCCTGAAGTGAGGTCAGAAAACCCGGAAGTGATGTCACCAAAACCAGAGTTGAGGACAGACAATGCGGAAAGTGAAGTCAGCATACTCGAAAAGTGAGGTCAGCAGTCCCGGAAGTGAGGTAAGCAAACCCGGAAGTGAGGTCAGCAGACCCAGAAGTGAGGCCAGCAAACCCAAAAAGTGAGGTCAGCATATCCGGAAGTGATGTCACAAAACCCGGAAGTGAGGTCAGCATATCCGGAAGTGACGTCACCTATACTAGATTTGAGGACAGAAAACGCGGAAAGTGAAGTCAGCATACTCGGAAAGTGAGGTCACCACACCCAGAAGTGAGGTCACCACACCCGGAATGCAGCTCAGCAAACCCGGAAGTGAGGTCAGCAGACCCGGAAGTGAGTTCAGCAGACTTAGAAAGTGAGGGCGGCAAACCCAGAAGTGAGGTCACCAAACCCGGAAGTGAGGTCACCTGACCCAGAAAGTGAGCTCTGCTAACCCTGAAGTGAGGTCAGAAAACCCGGAAGAGAGGTCAGCAAACGTGTAAAGTGAGGTCAGCATACTCAGAAAGTGAGGTCGGAAAACCCGGAAGTGAGGTCACCACACCCGGAAGTGAGGTACAGCAGACCCGGAAGTGAGGTCAGCAGACCCAGAAGTGAGGCCAGCAAAACCAAAAATTGAGGTCAGCTTATCCGGAAGTGAGGTCACCAAACCCGGAAGTGAGGTCACCTGACCCAGAAAGTGAGGTCTGCTAACCCTGAAGTGAGGTCAGAAAACCCGGAAGTGATGTCACCTATACTAGATTTGAGGACAGAAAACGCGGAAAGTGAAGTCAGCATACTCGGAAAGTGAGGTCACCACACCCAGAAGTGAGGTCACCACACCCGGAAGGCAGCTCAGCAAACCCGGAAGTGAGGTCAGCAGACCCGGAAGTGAGTTCAGGAGACCCAGAAAGTGAGGTCAGCAAACCCGGAAGTGAGGTCACCTGACCCAGAAAGTGAGGTCTGCTAACCCTGAAGTGAGGTCAGAAAACCCGGAAGTGATGTCACCAAAACCAGAGTTAAGGACAGACAACGCGGAAAGTGAAGTCAGCATACTCGGAAAGTGAGGTCAGCAGTCCCGGAAGTGAGGTCAGCATACCCGGAAGTGAGGTCAGCAGACCCAGAAGTGAGGCCAGCAAACCCAAAAAGTGAGGTCAGCATATCCGTAAGTGACGTCACTAAACCCGGAAGTGAGGTCAGCATATCCGGAAGTGACGTCACAAAACCCGGAAGTGAGGTCAGCAGACCCAGAAGTGTGGCTAGCAAATCCAAAATGTGAGGTCAGCATACCCGGAAGTGAGTTCAGGAGACCCGGAAGTGAGTTCAGCAGACTTAGAAAGTGAGGGCGGCAAACCCGGAAGTGAGGTCACCAAACCCGGAAGTGAGGTACAGCAGACCCGGAAGTGAGGTCAGCAGACCCAGAAGTGAGGTCACCACACACGCAAGTGAGGTCAGCAGACCCAGAAAGTGAGGTCGGAAAACCCGGAAGTGAGGTCAGCAAACCCAGAAGTGACGTCACTAAACCCGGAAGTGAGGTCAGCACACCCGGAAGTGAGGTCACCACACCCGGAAGTGAGGTCAGCAGACCCGTAAGTGAGGTCAGCAGACCCAGAAGTGAGGTCACAAAACCCGGAAGTAAGTAAGAAGACCCAGAAAGTGAGGTCAGCAAACCCAGAAGTGAGGTCACCACACCCGGAAGTGAGGTCAGCAGACCCGGAAGTGAGGTCAGCAGACCCAGAAGTGAGGCCAGCAAACCCAAAAATTGAGGTCAGCATATCCGGAAGTGAGGTCAGCAAACCTGGAAGTGAGGTCACCTGACTCAGAAAGTGAGGTCTGCTAACCCTGAAGTGAGGTCAGAAAACCCGGAAGTGATGTCACCAAAACCAGAATTGAGGACAGAGAACGCGGAAAGTGAAGTCAGCATACTCGGAAAGTGACTTCAGCAGTCCCGGAAGTGAGGTCAGCATACCCGGAAGTGAGGTCAGCAGACCCAGAAGTGAGGCCAGCAGACCCAAAAAGTGAGGTCAGCATAACCGTAAGTGACGTCACAAAACCCGGAAGTGAGGTCACCTGACCCAGAAAGTGAGGTCTGCTAACCCTGAAGTGAGGTCAGAATACCCGGAAGTGATGTCACCAAAACCAGAGTTGAGGACAGACAACGCGTAAAGTGAAGTCAGCATACTCGGAAAGTGAGGTCACCACACCTGGAAGTGAGGTCACCACACCTGGAATTGAGGTCAGCAGACCCGGAATTTGAGGACTGCTAACTTGGAACTGAGGTTAGCATACTCAGAAAGTGAGGTCGGAAAATCCAGAAGTGAGGTCACCAAACCAAGAAGTGAGGTCACCAAACCCGGAATTGAGGTCAGCAAACCCGGAAGTGAGGTCAGCAAACCCAGAAGTGACGTCACTAAACCCGGAAGTGAGGTCACCACACCCGGAAGTGAGGTCACCACACCCGGAAGTGTGGTCAGCAGACCCGTAAGTGAGGTCAGCAGACCCAGAAGTGAGGTCACAAAACCCGGAACTAAGTAAGAAGACCCAGAAAGTGAGGTCAGCAAACCCAGAAGTGAGGTCACCACACCCGGAAGTGAGGTCAGCAGACCCGGAAGTGAGGTCAGCAGACCCAGAAGTGAGGCCAGCAAACCCAAAAATTGAGGTCAGCATATCCGGAAGTGAGGTCAGCAAACCTGGAAGTGAGGTCACCTGACTCAGAAAGTGAGGTCTGCTAACCCTGAAGTGAGGTCAGAAAACCCGGAAGTGATGTCACCAAAACCAGAATTGAGGACAGAGAACGCGGAAAGTGAAGTCAGCATACTCGGAAAGTGACTTCAGCAGTCCCGGAAGTGAGGTCAGCATACCCGGAAGTGAGGTCAGCAGACCCAGAAGTGAGGCCAGCAAACCCAAAAAGTGAGGTCAGCATAACCGTAAGTGACGTCACAAAACCCGGAAGTGAGGTCACCTGACCCAGAAAGTGAGGTCTGCTAACCCTGAAGTGAGGTCATAATACCCGGAAGTGATGTCACCAAAACCAGAGTTGAGGACAGACAACGCGTAAAGTGAAGTCAGCATACTCGGAAAGTGAGGTCACCACACCTGGAAGTGAGGTCACCACACCTGGAATTGAGGTCAGCAGACCCGGAATTTGAGGACTGCTAACTTGGAACTGAGGTTAGCATACTCAGAAAGTGAGGTCGGAAAATCCAGAAGTGAGGTCACCAAACCAAGAAGTGAGGTCACCAAACCCGGAATTGAGGTCAGCAAACCCGGAAGTGAGGTCAGCAAACCCAGAAGTGACGTCACTAAACCCGGAAGTGAGGTCAGCACACCCGGAAGTGAGGTCACCACACCCGGAAGTGAGGTCAGCAGACCCGTAAGTGAGGTCAGCAGACCCAGATGTGAGGTCACAAAACCCGGAAGTAAGTAAGAAGACCCAGAAAGTGAGGTCAGCAAACCCAGAAGTGAGGTCACCACACCCGGAAGTGAGGTCAGCAGACCCGGAAGTGAGGTCAGCAGACCCAGAAGTGAGGCCAGCAAACCCAAAAATTGAGGTCAGCATATCCGGAAGTGAGGTCAGCAAACCTGGAAGTGAGGTCACCTGACTCAGAAAGTGAGGTCTGCTAACCCTGAAGTGAGGTCAGAAAACCCGGAAGTGATGTCACCAAAACCAGAATTGAGGACAGAGAACGCGGAAAGTGAAGTCAGCATACTCGGAAAGTGATTTCAGCAGTCCCGGAAGTGAGGTCAGCATACCCGGAAGTGAGGTCAGCAGACCCAGAAGTGAGGCCAGCAAACCCAAAAAGTGAGGTCAGCATAACCGTAAGTGACGTCACAAAACCCGGAAGTGAGGTCAGCATATCCGGAAGTGACTTCACAAAACCCGGAAGTGAGGTCAGCATACCCGGAAGTGAGGTCAGGAGACCCGGAAGTGAGTTCAGCAGACCCAGAAAGTGAGGGCGGCAAACCCGGAAGTGAGGTCACCAAACCCGGAAGTGAGGTCACCTGACCCAGAAAGTGAGGTCTGCTAACCCTGAAGTGAGGTCAGAAAACCCGGAAGTAATGTCACCTATACCAGAGTTGTGGGCAGACCTCACGGAATGTGAAGTCAGCATACTCGGAAAGTGAGGTCACCACACCCAGAAGTGAGGTCACCACACCCGGAATTGAGGTCAGCAGACCCGGAATTTGAGGACTGCTAACTTGGAACTGAGGTCAGCAAACCCAGAAGTGAGGTCACTAAACCCGGAAGTGAGGTCAGCAAACGCATAAAGTGAGGTCAGCATACTGAGAAAGTGAGGTCGGGAAAACCTGGAAGTGAGGTCAGCAAACCTGGAAGTGAGGTCAGCAAATCCAGAAGTGACGTCATTAAACCCGGAAGTGAGGTCAGCATACCCGGAAGTGAGGTAAGCAGACCCGGAAAGTGAGGTCTGCAAACTCGGAAGTGAGTTCAGCATACCCGGAAGTGAGGCCAGCTAAACCAAAACGTGAGGTCAGCATATCCGGAAGTGATGTCACTAAACCCTGAAGTGAGGTCATCATACCCGGAAGTGATGTCAGGAGACCCGGAAGTGAGTTCAGCAGACTTAGAAAGTGAGGGCGGCAAACCCAGAAGTGAGGTCACCAAACCCGGAAGTGAGGTCACCTGACCCAGAAAGTGAGGTCTGCTAACCCTGAAGTGAGGTCAGAAATCCCGGAAGAGAGGTCAGCAAACGCGTAAAGTGAGGTCAGCATACTCAGAAAGTGAGGTTGGAAAACCCGGAAGTGAGGTCACCACACCCGGAAGTGAGGTCACCACACCCGGAAGTGAGGTACAGCAGACCAGGAAGTGAGGTCACCTGACCCAGAAAGTGAGGTCTGCTAACCCTGATGTGAGGTCAGAAAACCCGGAAGAGAGGTCAGCAAACGCGTAAAGTGAGGTCAGCATACTCAGAAAGTGAGGTCGGAAAACCCGGAAGTGAGGTTACCACACCCGGAAGTGAGGTCACCACACCCGGAAGTGAGGTACAGCAGACCTGGAAGTGAGGTCAGCAGACCAAGAAGTGAGGTCACCACACCCGCAATTGAGGTCAGCAGACACAGAAAGTGAGGTCAGCAAACCCGGAAGACAGGTCACCTGACCCAGAAAGTGAGGTCTGCTAACCCTGAAGTGAGGTCAGCAGACCCGTAATTTGAGGACAGCTATCTTGGAACTGAGGTATGCACACTCAGAAAGTGAGGTCGGAAAACCCAGAAGTGAGGTCACCAAACCCAGAAGTGACGTCACTAAACCCGGAAGTGAGGTCACCTCACCCGGAAGTGAGGTCAGCATACCCGGAAGTGAGGTCAGCAGACCCAGAAGTGAGGCCAGCAAACCCAAAAAGTGAGGTCAGCATATCCGGAAATGACGTCACAAAACCCGGAAGTGAGGTCAGCAAACCCGGAAGTGACGTCACAAAACCCGGAAGTGAGGTCAGCAGACCCAGAAGTGTGGCTAGCAAATCCAAAATGTGAGGGCAGCATACCCGGAAGTGAGTTCAGGAGACCCGGAATTGAGTTCAGCAGACTTAGAAAGTGAGGGCGGCAAACCCGGAAGTGAGGTCACCAAACCCGGAAGTGAGGTCACCTGACCCAGAAAGAGAGGTCTGCTAACCCTGAAGTGAGGTCAGAAAACCCGGAAGTGATGTCACCAAAACCAGAGTTGAGGACAGACAACGCGGAAAGTGAAGTCAGCATACTCGGAAAGTGAGGTCAGCAGTCCCGGAAGTGAGGTCAGCATACCCGGAAGTGAGGTCAGCAGACCCAGAAGTGAGGCCAGCAAACCCAAAAAGTGAGGTCAGCATATCCGGAAGAGACGTCACAAAACCCGGAAGTGAGGTCAGCATATCCGGAAGTGACGTCACAAAACCCGGAAGTGAGGTCAGCAGACCCAGAAGTGTGGCTAGCAAATCCAAAATGTGAGGTCAGCATACCCGGAAGTGAGTTCAGGAGACCCGGAAGTGAGTTCAGCAGACTTAGATAGTGAGGGCGGCAAACCCGGAAGTGAGGTCACCAAACCCGGAAGTGAGGTCACCTGACCCAGAAAGTGAGGTCTGCGAACCCTGAAGTGAGGTCAGAATACCCGGAAGTGATGTCACCAAAACCAGAGTTGAGGACAGACAACGCGGAAAGTGAAGTCAGCATACTCGGAAAGTGAGGTCACCACACCTTGAAGTGAGGTCACCACACCTGGAAGTGAGGTCAGCAGACCCGGAATTTGAGGACTGCTAACTTGGAACTGAGGTTAGCATACTCAGAAAGTGAGGTCGGAAAACCCAGAAGTGAGGTCACCAAACCCAGAAGTGAGGTCACCAAACCCGGAAGTGAGGTCAGCAGACCCAGAAAGTGAGGTCAGCATAATCAGAAAGTGAGGTCGGCAAACCTGGAAGTGAGGTCACCAAACCCGGAAGTGAGGTCAGCAAACCCGCAAGTGAGGTCAGCAAACCCAGAAGTGACGTCAGTAAACCCGGAAGTGAGGTCAGCACATCCGGAAGTGAGGTAAGGAGACCCAGAAAGTGAGGTCTACTACCCGGAACTCAGGACAGCAAACAGAGAATTGACGTCACTAAACCCGGAAGAGAGGTCAGCAAACGCGTAAAGTGAGGTCAGCATACTGAGAATGTGAGGTCGGAAAACCCAGAAGTGAGGTCAGCAAACCCGGAAGTGAGGTCAGCAAACTCAGAAGTGACGTCATTAAACCCGGAAGTGAGGTCAGCATTCCCGGAAGTGAGGTAAGCAGACCCGGAAAGTGAGGTCTGCTAACTCGGATGTGAGGTCAGCATACCCGGAAGAGAGTCCAGCAAACCCAAAATGTGAGGTCAGCATATCCGGAAGTGATGTCACTAAACCCTGAAGTGAGGTCATCATACCCGGAAGTGATGTATGGAGACCCGGAAGTGAGTTCAGCAGACTTAGAAAGTGAGGGCGGCAAACCCAGAAGTGAGGTCACCAAACCCGGAAGTGAGGTCACCTGACCCAGAAAGTGAGGTCTGCTAACCCTGAAGTGAGGTCAGAAAACCCGGAAGAGAGGTCAGCAAACGCGTAAAGTGAGGTCAGCATACTCAGAAAGTGAGGTCGGAAAACCCGGAAGTGAGGTCACCACACCCGGAAGTGAGGTCGCCACACCCGGAAGTGAGGTACAGCAGACCCGGAAGTGAGGTCAGCAGACCCAGAAGTGAGGTCACCACACCCGCAAGTGAGGTCAGCAGACCCAGAAAGTGAGGTCAGCAAACCCGGAAGGGAGGTCACCACACCCAGAAGTGAGGTCACCACACTCGGAAGTGAGGTCAGCAGACCTGTAATTTGAGGACTGCTAACTTGGAACTGAGGTCAGCAAACCCAGAAGTGACGTCACTAAACCCGGAAGTGAGGTCAGCAAACCCGGAAGTGAGGTCACCACACCCGGAAGTAACGTCAGCAGACCCGGAAGTGAGGTCAGCAGACCCAGAAGTGAGGTCACAAAACCCGGAAGTAAGTAAGCAGACCCAAAAAGTGAGGTCAGAACACCCAGAAGTGAGGTCACCACACCCGGAAGTGAGGTCACCACACCCGGAAGTGAGGTCAGCAGACCCGGAAGTGAGGTCAGCAGACCCAGAAGTGAGGCCAGCAAACCCAAAAATTGAGGTCAGCATATCCAGAAGTGAGGTCACCACACCCAGAAGTGAGGTCACCACACCCGGAATGCAGCTCAGCAAACCCGGAAGTGAGGTCAGCAGACCCGGAAGTGAGTTCAGGAGACCCAGGAAGTGAGGTCAGCAAACCCGGAAGTGAGGTCACAAAACCCGGAAGTGAGGTCAGCAGACCCAGATGTATGGCTAGCAAATCCAAAATGTGAGGTCAGCATACCCGGAAGTGAGTTCAGGAGACCCGGAAGTGAGTTCAGCAGACTTAGAAAGTGAGGGCGGCAAACCCGGAAGTGAGGTCACCAAACCCGGAAGTGAGGTCACCTGACCCAGAAAGTGAGGTCTGCTAACCCTGAAGTGAGGTAAGAATACCCGGAAGTGATGTCACCAAAACCAGAGTTGAGGACAGACAACGCGGAAAGTGAAGTCAGCATACTCGGAAAGTGAGGTCACCACACCTGGAAGTGAGGTCACCACACCTGGAATTGAGGTCAGCAGACCCGGAATTTGAGGACTGCTAACTTGGAACTGAGGTTAGCATACTCAGAAAGTGAGGTCGGAAAACCCAGAAGTGAGGTCAAAAAACCCAGAAGTGAGGTCACCAAACCCGGAATTGAGGTCAGCAAACCCGGAAGTGAGGTCAGCAAACCCAGAAGTGACGTCACTAAACCCGGAAGTGAGGTCAGCACACCCGGAAGTGAGGTCACCACACCCGGAAGTGAGGTCAGCAGACCCGTAAGTGAGGTCAGCAGACCCAGAAGTGAGGTCACAAAACCCGGAACTAAGTAAGAAGACCCAGAAAGTGAGGTCAGCAAACCCAGAAGTGAGGTCACCACACCCGGAAGTGAGGTCAGCAGACCCGGAAGTGAGGTCAGCAGACCCAGAAGTGAGGCCAGCAAACCCAAAAATTGAGGTCAGCATATCCGGAAGTGAGGTCAGCAAACCTGGAAGTGAGGTCACCTGACTCAGAAACTGAGGTCTGCTAACCCTGAAGTGAGGTCAGAAAACCCGGAAGTGATGTCACCAAAACCAGAATTGAGGACAGAGAACGCGGAAAGTGAAGTCAGCATACTCGGAAAGTGACTTCAGCAGTCCCGGAAGTGAGGTCAGCATACCCGGAAGTGAGGTCAGCAGACCCAGAAGTGAGGCCAGCAAACCCAAAAAGTGAGGTCAGCATAACCGTAAGTGACGTCACAAAACCCGGAAGTGAGGTCACCTGACCCAGAAAGTGAGGTCTGCTAACCCTGAAGTGAGGTCATAATACCCGGAAGTGATGTCACCAAAACCAGAGTTGAGGACAGACAACGCGTAAAGTGAAGTCAGCATACTCGGAAAGTGAGGTCACCACACCTGGAAGTGAGGTCACCACACCTGGAATTGAGGTCAGCAGACCCGGAATTTGAGGACTGCTAACTTGGAACTGAGGTTAGCATACTCAGAAAGTGAGGTCGGAAAATCCAGAAGTGAGGTCACCAAACCAAGAAGTGAGGTCACCAAACCCGGAATTGAGGTCAGCAAACCCGGAAGTGAGGTCAGCAAACCCAGAAGTGACGTCACTAAACCCGGAAGTGAGGTCAGCACACCCGGAAGTGAGGTCACCACACCCGGAAGTGAGGTCAGCAGACCCGTAAGTGAGGTCAGCAGACCCAGATGTGAGGTCACAAAACCCGGAAGTAAGTAAGAAGACCCAGAAAGTGAGGTCAGCAAACCCAGAAGTGAGGTCACCACACCCGGAAGTGAGGTCAGCAGACCCGGAAGTGAGGTCAGCAGACCCAGAAGTGAGGCCAGCAAACCCAAAAATTGAGGTCAGCATATCCGGAAGTGAGGTCAGCAAACCTGGAAGTGAGGTCACCTGACTCAGAAAGTGAGGTCTGCTAACCCTGAAGTGAGGTCAGAAAACCCGGAAGTGATGTCACCAAAACCAGAATTGAGGACAGAGAACGCGGAAAGTGAAGTCAGCATACTCGGAAAGTGATTTCAGCAGTCCCGGAAGTGAGGTCAGCATACCCGGAAGTGAGGTCAGCAGACCCAGAAGTGAGGCCAGCAAACCCAAAAAGTGAGGTCAGCATAACCGTAAGTGACGTCACAAAACCCGGAAGTGAGGTCAGCATATCCGGAAGTGACTTCACAAAACCCGGAAGTGAGGTCAGCATACCCGGAAGTGAGGTCAGGAGACCCGGAAGTGAGTTCAGCAGACCCAGAAAGTGAGGGCGGCAAACCCGGAAGTGAGGTCACCAAACCCGGAAGTGAGGTCACCTGACCCAGAAAGTGAGGTCTGCTAACCCTGAAGTGAGGTCAGAAAACCCGGAAGTAATGTCACCTATACCAGAGTTGTGGGCAGACCTCACGGAATGTGAAGTCAGCATACTCGGAAAGTGAGGTCACCACACCCAGAAGTGAGGTCACCACACCCGGAATTGAGGTCAGCAGACCCGGAATTTGAGGACTGCTAACTTGGAACTGAGGTCAGCAAACCCAGAAGTGAGGTCACTAAACCCGGAAGTGAGGTCAGCAAACGCATAAAGTGAGGTCAGCATACTGAGAAAGTGAGGTCGGGAAAACCTGGAAGTGAGGTCAGCAAACCTGGAAGTGAGGTCAGCAAATCCAGAAGTGACGTCATTAAACCCGGAAGTGAGGTCAGCATACCCGGAAGTGAGGTAAGCAGACCCGGAAAGTGAGGTCTGCAAACTCGGAAGTGAGTTCAGCATACCCGGAAGTGAGGCCAGCAAAACCAAAACGTGAGGTCAGCATATCCGGAAGTGATGTCACTAAACCCTGAAGTGAGGTCATCATACCCGGAAGTGATGTCAGGAGACCCGGAAGTGAGTTCAGCAGACTTAGAAAGTGAGGGCGGCAAACCCAGAAGTGAGGTCACCAAACCCGGAAGTGAGGTCACCTGACCCAGAAAGTGAGGTCTGCTAACCCTGAAGTGAGGTCAGAAATCCCGGAAGAGAGGTCAGCAAACGCGTAAAGTGAGGTCAGCATACTCAGAAAGTGAGGTTGGAAAACCCGGAAGTGAGGTCACCACACCCGGAAGTGAGGTCACCACACCCGGAAGTGAGGTACAGCAGACCAGGAAGTGAGGTCACCTGACCCAGAAAGTGAGGTCTGCTAACCCTGATGTGAGGTCAGAAAACCCGGAAGAGAGGTCAGCAAACGCGTAAAGTGAGGTCAGCATACTCAGAAAGTGAGGTCGGAAAACCCGGAAGTGAGGTTACCACACCCGGAAGTGAGGTCACCACACCCGGAAGTGAGGTACAGCAGACCTGGAAGTGAGGTCAGCAGACCAAGAAGTGAGGTCACCACACCCGCAATTGAGGTCAGCAGACACAGAAAGTGAGGTCAGCAAACCCGGAAGACAGGTCACCTGACCCAGAAAGTGAGGTCTGCTAACCCTGAAGTGAGGTCAGCAGACCCGTAATTTGAGGACAGCTATCTTGGAACTGAGGTATGCACACTCAGAAAGTGAGGTCGGAAAACCCAGAAGTGAGGTCACCAAACCCAGAAGTGACGTCACTAAACCCGGAAGTGAGGTCACCTCACCCGGAAGTGAGGTCAGCATACCCGGAAGTGAGGTCAGCAGACCCAGAAGTGAGGCCAGCAAACCCAAAAAGTGAGGTCAGCATATCCGGAAATGACGTCACAAAACCCGGAAGTGAGGTCAGCAAACCCGGAAGTGACGTCACAAAACCCGGAAGTGAGGTCAGCAGACCCAGAAGTGTGGCTAGCAAATCCAAAATGTGAGGTCAGCATACCCGGAAGTGAGTTCAGGAGACCCGGAATTGAGTTCAGCAGACTTAGAAAGTGAGGGCGGCAAACCCGGAAGTGAGGTCACCAAACCAGGAAGTGAGGTCACCTGACCCAGAAAGAGAGGTCTGCTAACCCTGAAGTGAGGTCAGAAAACCCGGAAGTGATGTCACCAAAACCAGAGTTGAGGACAGACAACGCGGAAAGTGAAGTCAGCATACTCGGAAAGTGAGGTCAGCAGTCCCGGAAGTGAGGTCAGCATACCCGGAAGTGAGGTCAGCAGACCCAGAAGTGAGGCCAGCAAACCCAAAAAGTGAGGTCAGCATATCCGGAAGAGATGTCACAAAACCCGGAAGTGAGGTCAGCATATCCGGAAGTGACGTCACAAAACCCGGAAGTGAGGTCAGCAGACCCAGAAGTGTGGCTAGCAAATCCAAAATGTGAGGTCAGCATACCCGGAAGTGAGTTCAGGAGACCCGGAAGTGAGTTCAGCAGACTTAAATAGTGAGGGCGGCAAACCCGGAAGTGAGGTCACCAAACCCGGAAGTGAGGTCACCTGACCCAGAAAGTGAGGTCTGCGAACCCTGAAGTGAGGTCAGAATACCCGGAAGTGATGTCACCAAAACCAGAGTTGAGGACAGACAACGCGGAAAGTGAAGTCAGCATACTCGGAAAGTGAGGTCACCACACCTTGAAGTGAGGTCACCACACCTGGAAGTGAGGTCAGCAGACCCGGAATTTGAGGACTGCTAACTTGGAACTGAGGTTAGCATACTCAGAAAGTGAGGTCGGAAAACCCAGAAGTGAGGTCACCAAACCCAGAAGTGAGGTCACCAAACCCGGAAGTGAGGTCAGCAGACCCAGAAAGTGAGGTCAGCATAATCAGAAAGTGAGGTCGGCAAACCTGGAAGTGAGGTCACCAAACCCGGAAGTGAGGTCAGCAAACCCGCAAGTGAGGTCAGCAAACCCAGAAGTGACGTCAGTAAACCCGGAAGTGAGGTCAGCACATCCGGAAGTGAGGTAAGCAGTCCCAGAAAGTGAGGTCTACTACCCGGAACTCAGGACAGCAAACAGAGAATTGACGTCACTAAACCCGGAAGAGAGGTCAGCAAACGCGTAAAGTGAGGTCAGCATACTGAGAAAGTGAGGTCGGAAAACCCAGAAGTGAGGTCAGCAAACCCGGAAGTGAGGTCAGCAAACTCAGAAGTGACGTCATTAAACCCGGAAGTGAGGTCAGCATTCCCGGAAGTGAGGTAAGCAGACCCGGAAAGTGAGGTCTGCTAACTCGGATGTGAGGTCAGCATACCCGGAAGAGAGTCCAGCAAACCCAAAATGTGAGGTCAGCATATCCGGAAGTGATGTCACTAAACCCTGAAGTGAGGTCATCATACCCGGAAGTGATGTATGGAGACCCGGAAGTGAGTTCAGCAGACTTAGAAAGTGAGGGCGGCAAACCCAGAAGTGAGGTCACCAAACCCGGAAGTGAGGTCACCTGACCCAGAAAGTGAGGTCTGCTAACCCTGAAGTGAGGTCAGAAAACCCGGAAGAGAGGTCAGCAAACGCGTAAAGTGAGGTCAGCATACTCAGAAAGTGAGGTCGGAAAACCCGGAAGTGAGGTCACCACACCCGGAAGTGAGGTCGCCACACCCGGAAGTGAGGTACAGCAGACCCGGAAGTGAGGTCAGCAGACCCAGAAGTGAGGTCACCACACCCGCAAGTGAGGTCAGCAGACCCAGAAAGTGAGGTCAGCAAACCCGGAAGGGAGGTCACCACACCCAGAAGTGAGGTCACCACACTCGGAAGTGAGGTCAGCAGACCTGTAATTTGAGGACTGCTTACTTGGAACTGAGGTCAGCAAACCCAGAAGTGACGTCACTAAACCCGGAAGTGAGGTCAGCAAACCCGGAAGTGAGGTCACCACACCCGGAAGTAACGTCAGCAGACCCGGAAGTGAGGTCAGCAGACCCAGAAGTGAGGTCACAAAACCCGGAAGTAAGTAAGCAGACCCAAAAAGTGAGGTCAGAACACCCAGAAGTGAGGTCACCACACCCGGAAGTGAGGTCACCACACCCGGAAGTGAGGTCAGCAGACCCGGAAGTGAGGTCAGCAGACCCAGAAGTGAGGCCAGCAAACCCAAAAATTGAGGTCAGCATATCCAGAAGTGAGGTCACCACACCCAGAAGTGAGGTCACCACACCCGGAATGCAGCTCAGCAAACCCGGAAGTGAGGTCAGCAGACCCGGAAGTGAGTTCAGGAGACCCAGGAAGTGAGGTCAGCAAACCCGGAAGTGAGGTCACAAAACCCGGAAGTGAGGTCAGCAGACCCAGATGTGTGGCTAGCAAATCCAAAATGTGAGGTCAGCATACCCGGAAGTGAGTTCAGGAGACCCGGAAGTGAGTTCAGCAGACTTAGAAAGTGAGGGCGGCAAACCCGGAAGTGAGGTCACCAAACCCGGAAGTGAGGTCACCTGACCCAGAAAGTGAGGTCTGCTAACCCTGAAGTGAGGTAAGAATACCCGGAAGTGATGTCACCAAAACCAGAGTTGAGGACAGACAACGCGGAAAGTGAAGTCAGCATACTCGGAAAGTGAGGTCACCACACCTGGAAGTGAGGTCACCACACCTGGAAGTGAGGTCAGCAGACCCGGAATTTGAGGACTGCTAACTTGGAACTGAGGTTAGCATACTCAGAAAGTGAGGTCGGAAAACCCAGAAGTGAGGTCAAAAAACCCAGAAGTGAGGTCACCAAACCCGGAATTGAGGTCAGCAAACCCGGAAGTGAGGTCAGCAAACCCAGAAGTGACGTCACTAAACCCGGAAGTGAGGTCAGCACACACGGAAGTGAGGTCACCACACCCGGAAGTGAGGTCAGCAGACCCGGAAGTGAGGTCAGCAGACCCAGAAGTGAGGTCACGAAACCCGGAAGTAAGTAAGAAGACCCAGAAAGTGAGGTCAGCAAACCCAGAAGTGAGGTCACCACACCCGGAAGTGAGGTCACCACACCCGGAAGTGAGGTCAGCATACCCGGAAGTGAGGTCAGCAGACCCAGAAGTGAGGCCAGCAAACCCAAAAATTGAGGTCAGCATATCTGGAAGTGAGGTAAGCAAACCCGGAAGTGAGGTCACCTGACTCAGAAAGTGAGGTCTGCTAACCCTGAAGTTAGGTCAGAAAACCCGGAAGTGATGTCACCAAAACCAGAGTTGAGGACAGACAACGCGGAAAGTGAAGTCAGCATACTCGGAAAGTGAGGTCAGCAGTCCCGGAAGTGAGGTCAGCATACCCGGTAATGAGGTCAGCAGACCCAGAAGTGAGGCCAGGAAACCCAAAAAGTGAGGTCAGCATATCCGTAAGTGACGTCACAAAACCCGGAAGTGAGGTCAGCATATCTGGAAGTGACTTCACAAAACCCGGAAGTGAGGTCAGCATACCCGGAAGTGAGGTCAGCAGACCCGGAAGTGAGGCCAGCAAACCCAAAAAGTGAGGTCGGCATATCCGGAAGTGACGTCACAAAACCCGGAAGTGAGGTCAGCATATCCGGAAGTGACGTCACAAAACACGGAAGTGAGGTCAGCACACCCAGAAGTGTGGCTAGCAAATCCAAAATGTGAGGTCAGCATACCCGGAAGTGAGTTCAAGAGACCCGGAAGTGAGTTCAGCAGACTTAGAAAGTGAGGGCGGCAAACCCGCAAGTGAGGTCACCAAACCCGGAAGTGAGGTCACCTGACCCAGAAAGTTAGGTCTGCTAACCATGAAGTGAGGTCAGAAAACCCGGAAGTGATGTCACCAAAACCAGAGTTGAGGACAGACAACGCGGAAAGTGAAGTCAGCATACTCGGAAAGTGAGGTCAGCCGTCCCGGAAGTGAGGTCAGCATACCCGGAAGTGAGGTCAGCAGACCCAGAAGTGAGGCCAGCAATCCCAAAAAGTGAGGTCAGCATATCCGTAAGTGACGTCACAAAACCTGGAAGTGAGGTCTGCATATCCGGAAGTGACGTCACCAAACCCGGAAGTGAGGTCAGCATACCCGGAAGTGAGGTCAGGAGACCTGGAAGTGAGTTCAGCAGACCCAGAAAGTGAGGGCGGCAAACCCGGAAGTGAGGTCACCAAACCCGGAAGTGAGGTCACCTGACCCAGAAAGTGAGGTCTGCTAACCCGGAAGAGAGTTCAGAAAACCCGGAAGTAATGTCACCTATACCAGAGTTGTGGGCAGACCTCGCGGAAAGTGAAGTCAGCATACTCGGAAAGTGAGGTCACCACACCCAGAAGTGAGGTCACCACACCCGGAATTGAGGTCAGCAGACCTGGAATTTGAGGACTGCTAACTTGGAACTGAGGTCAGCAGACCCAGAAGTGAGGCCAGCAAACCCAAAAATTGAGGTCAGCATATCCGGAAGTGAGGTCACCACACCCAGAAGTGAGGTCACCACACCCGGAATGCAGCTCAGCAAACCCGGAAGTGAGGTCAGCAGACCCGGAAGTGAGTTCAGGAGACCCAGGAAGTGAGGTCAGCAAACCCGGAAGTGAGGTCACAAAACCCGGAAGTGAGGTCAGCAGACCCAGATGTGTGGCTAGCAAATCCAAAATGTGAGGTCAGCATACCCGGAAGTGAGTTCAGGAGACCCGGAAGTGAGTTCAGCAGACTTAGAAAGTGAGGGCGGCAAACCCGGAAGTGAGGTCACCACACCCGGAAGTGAGGTCACCTGACCCAGAAAGTGAGGTCTGCTAACCCGGAAGAGAGTTCAGAAAACCCGGAAGTAATGTCACCTATACCAGAGTTGTGGGCAGACCTCGCGGAAAGTGAAGTCAGCATACTCGGAAAGTGAGGTCACCACACCCAGAAGTGAGGTCACCACACCCGGAATTGAGGTCAGCAGACCTGGAATTTGAGGACTGCTAACTTGGAACTGAGGTCAGCAGACCCAGAAGTGAGGCCAGCAAACCCAAAAATTGAGGTCAGCATATCCGGAAGTGAGGTCACCACACCCAGAAGTGAGGTCACCACACCCGGAATGCAGCTCAGCAAACCCGGAAGTGAGGTCAGCAGACCCGGAAGTGAGTTCAGGAGACCCAGGAAGTGAGGTCAGCAAACCCGGAAGTGAGGTCACAAAACCCGGAAGTGAGGTCAGCAGACCCAGATGTGTGGCTAGCAAATCCAAAATGTGAGGTCAGCATACCCGGAAGTGAGTTCAGGAGACCCGGAAGTGAGTTCAGCAGACTTAGAAAGTGAGGGCGGCAAACCCGGAAGTGAGGTCACCACACCCGGAAGTGAGGTCACCTGACCCAGAAAGTGAGGTCTGCTAACCCTGAAGTGAGGTAAGAATACCCGGAAGTGATGTCACCAAAACCAGAGTTGAGGACAGACAACGCGGAAAGTGAAGTCAGCATACTCGGAAAGTGAGGTCACCACACCTGGAAGTGAGGTCACCACACCTGGAAGTGAGGTCAGCAGACCCGGAATTTGAGGACTGCTAACTTGGAACTGAGGTTAGCATACTCAGAAAGTGAGGTCGGAAAACCCAGAAGTGAGGTCAAAAAACCCAGAAGTGAGGTCACCAAACCCGGAATTGAGGTCAGCAAACCCGGAAGTGAGGTCAGCAAACCCAGAAGTGACGTCACTAAACCCGGAAGTGAGGTCAGCACACCCGGAAGTGAGGTCACCACACCCGGAAGTGAGGTCAGCAGACCCGGAAGTGAGGTCAGCAGACCCAGAAGTGAGGTCACGAAACCCGGAAGTAAGTAAGAAGACCCAGAAAGTGAGGTCAGCAAACCCAGAAGTGAGGTCACCACACCCGGAAGTGAGGTCAGCATACCCGGAAGTGAGGTCAGCAAACCCAGAAGTGAGGCCAGCAAACCCAAAAATTGAGGTCAGCATATCCGGAAGTGAGGTAAGCAAACCCGGAAGTGAGGTCACCTGACTCAGAAAGTGAGGTCTGCTAACCCTGAAGTTAGGTCAGAAAACCCGGAAGTGATGTCACCAAAACCAGAGTTGAGGACAGACAACGCGGAAAGTGAAGTCAGCATACTCGGAAAGTGAGGTCAGCAGTCCCGGAAGTGAGGTCAGCATACCCGGTAATGAGGTCAGCAGACCCAGAAGTGAGGCCAGGAAACCCAAAAAGTGAGGTCAGCATATCCGTAAGTGACGTCACAAAACCCGGAAGTGAGGTCAGCATATCTGGAAGTGACTTCACAAAACCCGGAAGTGAGGTCAGCATACCCGGAAGTGAGGTCAGCAGACCCGGAAGTGAGGCCAGCAAACCCAAAAAGTGAGGTCGGCATATCCGGAAGTGACGTCACAAAACCCGGAAGTGATGTCAGCATATCCGGAAGTGACGTCACAAAACCCGGAAGTGAGGTCAGCAGACCCAGAAGTGTGGCTAGCAAATCCAAAATGTGAGGTCAGCATACCCGGAAGTGAGTTCAAGAGACCCGGAAGTGAGTTCAGCAGACTTAGAAAGTGAGGGCGGCAAACCCGGAAGTGAGGTCACCAAACCCGGAAGTGAGGTCACCTGACCCAGAAAGTGAGGTCTGCTAACCCTGAAGTGAGGTAAGAAAACCCGGAAGTGATGTCACCAAAACCAGAGTTGAGGACAGACAACGCGGAAAGTGAAGTCAGCATACTCGCAAGTGAGGTCAGCAGTCCCGGAAGTGAGGTCAGCAGACCCAGAAGTGAGGTCAGCAGACCCAGAAGTGAGGCCAGGAAACCCAAAAAGTGAGGTCAGCATATCTGGAAATGAGGTCACCACACCCAGAAGTGAGGTCACCACACCCGGAATGCAGCTCAGCAAACCCGGAAGTGAGGTCAGCAGACCCGGAAGTGAGTTCAGGAGACCCAGAAAGTGAGGTCAGCAAACCCGTAAGTGAGGTCACAAAACCCGGAAGTGAGGTCAGCAGACCCAGATGTGTGGCTAGCAAATCCAAAATGTGAGGTCAGCATACCCGGAAGTGAGTTCAGGAGACCCGGAAGTGAGTTCAGCAGACTTAGAAATTGAGGGCGGTAAACCCGGAAGTGAGGTCACCAAACCCGGAAGTGAGGTCACCTGACCCAGAAAGTGAGGTCTGCTAACCCTGAAGTGAGGTCAGAATACCCGGAAGTGATGTCACCAAAACCAGAGTTGAGGACAGACAACGCGTAAAGTGAAGTCAGCATACTCGGAATGTGAGGTCACCACACCTGGAAGTGAGGTCACCACACCTGGAATTGAGGTCAGCAGACCCGGAATTTGAGGACTGCTAACTTGGAACTGAGGTTAGCATACTCAGAAAGTGAGGTCGGAAAACCCAGAAGTGAGGTCACCAAACCCAGAAGTGAGGTCACCAAACCCGGAAGTGAGGTCAGCAAACCCGGAAGTGAGGTCAGCAAACCCAGAAGTGACGTCACTAAACCCGGAAGTGAGGTCAGCACACCCGGAAGTGAGGTCACCACACCCGGAAGTGAGGTCAGCAGACCCGGAAGTGAGGTCAGCAGACCCAGAAGTGAGGTCACAAAACCCGGAAGTAAGTAAGAAGACCCAGAAAGTGAGGTCAGCAAACCCAGAAGTGAGGTCACCACACTCGGAAGTGAGGTCAGCAGACCCGGAAGTGAGGTCAGCAGACCAAGAAGTGAGGCCAGCAAACCCAAAAATTGAGGTCAGCATATCCGGAAGTGAGGTCAGCAAACCTGGAAGTGAGGTCACCTGACTCAGAAAGTGAGGTCTGCTAACCCTGAAGTGAGGTCAGAAAACCCGGAAGTGATGTCACCAAAACCAGAATTGAGGACAGAGAACGCGGAAAGTGAAGTCAGCATACTCGGAAAGTGACTTCAGCAGTCCCGGAAGTGAGGTCAGCATACCCGGAAGTGAGGTCAGCAGACCCAGAAGTGAGGCCAGCAAACCCAAAAAGTAAGGTCAGCATAACCGTAAGTGACGTCACAAAACCCGGAAGTGAGGTCAGCATATCCGGAAGTGACTTCACAAAACCCGGAAGTGAGGTCAGCATACCCGGAAGTGAGGTCAGGAGACCCGGAAGTGAGTTCAGCAGACCCAGAAAGTGAGGGCGGCAAACCCGGAAGTGAGGTCACCAAACCCGGAAGTGAGGTCACCTGACCCAGAAAGTGAGGTCTGCTAACCCTGAAGTGAGGTCAGAAAACCCGGAAGTAATGTCACCTATACCAGAGTTGTGGGCAGACCTCACGGAAAGTGAAGTCAGCATACTCGGAAAGTGAGGTCACCACACCCAGAAGTGAGGTCACCACACCCGGAATTGAGGTCAGCAGACCCGGAATTTGAGGACTGCTAACTTGGAACTGAGGTCAGCAAACCCAGAAGTGAGGTCACTAAACCCGGAAGTGAGGTCAGCAAACGCATAAAGTGAGGTCAGCATACTGAGAAAGTGAGGTAGGAAAACCTGGAAGTGAGGTCAGCAAACCTGGAAGTGAGGTCAGCAAACCCAGAAGTGACGTCATTAAACCCGGAAGTGAGGTCAGCATACCCGGAAGTGAGGTAAGCAGACCCGGAAAGTGAGGTCTGCAAACTCGGATATGAGGTCAGCATACCCGGAAGTGAGGCCAGCAAAACCAAAACGTGAGGTCAGCATATCCGGAAGTGATGTCACTAAACCCTGAAGTGAGGTGATCATACCCGGAAGTGATGTCAGGAGACCCGGAAGTGAGTTCAGCAGACTTAGAAAGTGAGGGCGGCAAACCCAGAAGTGAGGTCACCAAACCCGGAAGTGAGGTCACCTGACCCAGAAAGTGAGGTCTGCTAACCCTGAAGTGAGGTCAGAAATCCCGGAAGAGAGGTCAGCAAACGCGTAAAGTGAGGTCAGCATACTCAGAAAGTGAGGTTGGAAAACCCGGAAGTGAGGTCACCACACCCGGAAGCGAGGTCACCACACCCGGAAGTGAGGTACAGCAGACCAAGAAAGTGAGGTCACCTGACCCAGAAAGTGAGGTCTGCTAACCCTGATGTGAGGTCAGAAAACCCGGAAGAGAGGTCAGCAAACGCGTAAAGTGAGGTCAGCATACTCAGAAAGTGAGGTCGGAAAACCCGGAAGTGAGGTTACCACACCCGGAAGTGAGGTCACCACACCCGGAAGTGAGGTACAGCAGACCTGGAAGTGAGGTCAGCAGACCCAGAAGTGAGGTCACCACACCCGCAATTGAGGTCAGCAGACCCAGAAAGTGAGGTCAGCAAACCCGGAAGACAGGTCACCTGACCCAGAAAGTGAGGTCTGCTAACCCTGAAGTGAGGTCAGCAGACCCGTAATTTGAGGACAGCTAACTTGGAACTGAGGTATGCACACTCAGAAAGTGAGGTCGGAAAACCCAGAAGTGAGGTCACCAAACCCAGAAGTGACGTCACTAAACCCGGAAGTGAGGTCACCTCACCCGGAAGTGAGGTCAGCATACCCGGAAGTGAGGTCAGCAGACCCAGAAGTGAGGCCAGCAAACCCAAAAAGTGAGGTCAGCATATCCGGAAATGACGTCACAAAACCCGGAAGTGAGGTCAGCAAACCCGGAAGTGACGTCACAAAACCCGGAAGTGAGGTCAGCAGACCCAGAAGTGTGGCTAGCAAATCCAAAATGTGAGGTCAGCATACCCGGAAGTGAGTTCAGGAGACCCGGAAGTGAGTTCAGCAGACTTAGAAAGTGAGGGCGGCAAACCCGGAAGTGAGGTCACCAAACCCGGAAGTGAGGTCACCTGACCCAGAAAGTGAGGTCTGCTAACCCTGAAGTGAGGTCAGAATACCCGGAAGTGATGTCACCAAAACCAGAGTTGTGGACAGACAACGCAGAAAGTGAAGTCAGCATACTCGGATAGTGAGGTCACCACACCTTGAAGTGAGGTCACCACACCTGGAAGTGAAGTCAGCAGACCCGGAATTTGAGGACTGCTAACTTGGAACTGAGGTTAGCATACTCAGAAAGTGAGGTCGGAAAACCCAGAAGTGAGGTCACCAAACCCAGATGTGAGGTCACCAAACCTGGAAGTGAGGTCAGCAGACCCAGAAAGTGAGGTCAGCAAACCCAGAAGTGACGTCAGTAAACCTGGAAGTGAGGTCAGCACATCCGGAAGTGAGGTAAGCAGACCCGGAAAGTGATGTCTGCTACCCGGAACTCAGGACAGCAAACAGAGAATTGACGTCACTAAACCCGGAAGAGAGGTAAGCAAACGCGTAAAGTGAGGTCAGCATACTGAGAAAGTGAGGTCGGAAAACCCAGAAGTGAGGTCAGCAAACCCGGAAGTGAGGTCAGCAAACTCAGAAGTGACGTCATTAAACCCGGAAGTGAGGTCAGCATACCCGGAAGTGAGGTAAGCAGACCCGGAAAGTGAGGTCTGCTAACTCGGATGTGAGGTCAGCATACCCAAAAGTGAGGCCAGCAAATCCAAAATGTGAGGTCAGCATATCCGGAAGTGATGTCACTAAACCCTGAAGTGAGGTCATCATACCCGGAAGTGATGTATGGAGACCCGGAAGTGAGTTCAGCAGACTTAGAAAGTGAGGGCGGCAAACCCAGAAGTGAGGTCACCAAACCCGGAAGTGAGGTCACCTGACCCAGAAAGTGAGGTCTGCTAACCCTGAAGTGAGGTCAGAAAACCCGGAAGAGAGGTCAGCAAACGCGGAAAGTGAGGTCAGCATACTCAGAAAGTGAGGTCGGAAAACCCGGAAGTGAGGTCACCACACCCGGAAGTGAGGTCGCCACACCCGGAAGTGAGGTACAGCAGACCCGGAAGTGAGGTCAGCAGACCCAGAAGTGAGGTCACCACACCCGCAAGTGAGGTCAGCAGACCCAGAAAGTGAGGTCAGCAAACCCGGAAGGGAGGTCACCACACCCAGAAGTGAGGTCACCACACTCGGAAGTGAGGTCAGCAAACCTGTAATTTGAGGACTGCTAACTTGGAACTGAGGTCAGCAAACCCAGAAGTGACGTCACTAAACCCGGAAGTGAGGTCAGCACACCCGGAAGTGAGGTCACCACACCCGGAAGTGAGGTCAGCAGACCCGGAAGTGAGGTCAGCAGACCCAGAAGTGAGGTCACAAAACTCGGAAGTAAGTAAGCAGACCCAGAAAGTGAGGTCAGAACACCCAGAAGTGAGGTCACCACACCCGGAGGTGTGGTCAACACACCCGGAAGTGAGGTCAGCAGACCCGGAAGTGAGGTCAGCAGACCCAGAATTGAGGCCAGCAAACCCAAATATTGAGGTCAGCATATCCGGAAGTGAGGTCACCACACCCAGAAGTGAGGTCACCGCACCTGGAATGCAGCTCAGCAAACCCGGAAGTGAGGTCAGCAGACCCGGAAGTGAGTTCAGGAGACCCAGGAAGTGAGGTCAGCAAACCCGGAAGTGAGGTCACATAACCCGGAAGTGAGGTCAGCAGACCCAGATGTGTGGCTAGCAAATCCAAAATGTGAGGTCATCATACCCGGAAGTGAGTTCAGTAAACCCGGAAGTGAGTTCAGCAGACTTAGAAAGTGAGGGCGGCAAACCCAGAAGTGAGGTCACCAAACCCGGAAGTGAGGTCACCTGACCCAGAAAGTGAGGTCTGCTAACCCTGAAGTGAGGTCAGAAAACCCGGAAGAGAGGTCAGCAAACGCGGAAAGTGAGGTCAGCATACTCAGAAAGTGACGTCATTAAACCCGGAAGTGAGGTCACCACACCCGGAAGTGAGGTCGCCACACCCGGAAGTGAGGTACAGCAGACCCGGAAGTGAGGTCAGCAGACCCAGAAGTGAGGTCACCACACCCGCAAGTGAGGTCAGCAGACCCAGAAAGTGAGGTCAGCAAACCCGGAAGGGAGGTCACCACACCCAGAAGTGAGGTCACCACACTCGGAAGTGAGGTCAGCAAACCTGTAATTTGAGGACTGCTAACTTGGAACTGAGGTCAGCAAACCCAGAAGTGACGTCACTAAACCCGGAAGTGAGGTCAGCACACCCGGAAGTGAGGTCACCACACCCGGAAGTGAGGTCAGCAGACCCGGAAGTGAGGTCAGCAGACCCAGAAGTGAGGTCACAAAACTCGGAAGTAAGTAAGCAGACCCAGAAAGTGAGGTCAGAACACCCAGAAGTGAGGTCACCACACCCGGAGGTGTGGTCAACACACCCGGAAGTGAGGTCAGCCGACCCGGAAGTGAGGTCAGCAGACCCAGAAGTGAGGCCAGCAAACCCAAATATTGAGGTCAGCATATCCGGAAGTGAGGTCACCACACCCAGAAGTGAGGTCACCGCACCTGGAATGCAGCTCAGCAAACCCGGAAGTGAGGTCAGCAGACCCGGAAGTGAGTTCAGGAGACCCAGGAAGTGAGGTCAGCAAACCCGGAAGTGAGGTCACATAACCCGGAAGTGAGGTCAGCAGACCCAGATGTGTGGCTAGCAAATCCAAAATGTGAGGTCAGCATACATGGAAGTGAGTTCAGGAGACATGGAAGTGAGTTCAGCAGACTTAGAAAGTGAGGGCGGCAAACCCGGAAGTGAGGTCACCAAACCCGGAAGTGAGGTCACCTGACCCAGAAAGTGAGGTCTGCTAACCCTGAAGTGAGGTCAGAATACCCGGAAGTGATGTCACCAAAACCAGAGTTGAGGACAGACAACGCGGAAAGTGAAGTCAGATACTCGGAAAGTGAGGTCACCACACCTGGAAGTGAGGTCAGCAGACCCGGAATTTGAGGACTGCTAACTTGGAACTGAGGTTAGCATACTCAGAAAGTGAGGTCGGAAAACCCAGAAGTGAGGTCACCAAACCCAGAAGTGAGGTCACCAAACCCGGAAGTGAGGTCAGCAAACCCGGAAGTGAGGTCAGCAAACCCAGAAGTGACGTCACTAAACCCGGAAGTGAGGTCAGCACACCCGGAAGTGAGGTCCCCACACCCGGAAGTGAGGTCAGCAGACCCGGAAGTGAGGTCAGCAGACCCAGAAGTGAGGTCACAAAACTTGGTAGTAAGTAAGCAGACCCAGAAAGTGAGGTCAGCAAACCCAGAAGTGAGGTCACCACACCCGGATGTGAGGTCAGCAGACCCGGAAGTGAGGTCAGCAGACCCAGAAGTGAGGCCAGCAAACCCAAAAATTGAGGTCAGCATATCCGGAAGTGAGGTCACCAAACCCAGAAGTGAGGTCACCTGACCCAGAAAGTGAGGTCTGCTAACCCTGAAGTGAGGTCAGAAAACCCGGAAGTGATGTCACCAAAACCAGAGTTGAGGACAGACAACGCGGAAAGTGAAGTCAGCATACTCGGAAAGTGAGGTCAGCAGTCCCGGAAGTGAGGTCAGCATACCCGGTAATGAGGTCAGCAGACCCAGAAGTGAGGCCAGGAAACCCAAAAAGTGAGGTCAGCATATCCGTAAGTGACGTCACAAAACCCGGAAGTGAGGTCAGCATATCTGGAAGTGACTTCACAAAACCCGGAAGTGAGGTCAGCATACCCGGAAGTGAGGTCAGGAGACCCGGAAGTGAGTTCAGCAGACCCAGAAAGTGAGGGCGGCAAACCCGGAAGTGAGGTCACCAAACCCGGAAGTGAGGTCACCTGACCCAGAAAGTGAGGACTGCTAACCATGAAGTGAGGTCAGAAAACCCGGAAGTAATGTCACCTATACCAGAGTTGTGGGCAGACCTCACGGAAAGTGAAGTCAGCATACTCGGAAAGTGAGGTCACCACACCCAGAAGTGAGGTCACCACACCCGGAATTGAGATCAGCAGACCCGGAATTTGAGGACTGCTAACTTGGAACTGAGGTCAGCAAACCCAGAAGTGAGGTCACTAAACCCGGAAGTGAGGTCAGCAAACGCATAAACGGAGGTCAGCATACTGAGAAAGTGAGGTCGGTAAACCTGGAAGTGAGGTCAGCAAACCTGGAAGTGAGGTCAGCAAACCCAGAATTGACGTCATTAAACCCGGAAGTGAGGTAAGCAGACCCGGAAAGTGAGGTCTGCAAACTCGGAAGTGAGTTCAGCATACCCGGAAGTGAGGCCAGCTAAACCAAAACGTGAGGTCAGCATATCCGGAAGTGATGTCACTAAACCCTGAAGTGAGGTCATCATACCCGGAAGTGATGTCAGGAGACCCGGAAGTGAGTTCAGCAGACTTAGAAAGTGAGGGCGGCAAACCCAGAAGTGAGGTCACCAAACCCGGAAGTGAGGTCACCTGACCCAGAAAGTGAGGTCTGCTAACCCTGAAGTGAGGTCAGAAATCCCGGAAGAGAGGTCAGCAAACGCGTAAAGTGAGGTCAGCATACTCAGAAAGTGAGGTTGGAAAACCCAGAAGTGAGGTCACCACACCCGGAAGTGAGGTCACCACACCCGGAAGTGAGGTACAGCAGACCAGGAAGTGAGGTCACCTGACCCAGAAAGTGAGGTCTGCTAACCCTGATGTGAGGTCAGAAAACCCGGAAGTGATGTCACCAAAACCAGAGTTGAGGACAGACAACGCGGAAAGTGAAGTCAGCATACTCGGAAAGTGAGGTCAGCAGTCCCGGAAGTGAGGTCAGCATACCCGGTAATGAGGTAAGCAGACCCAGAAGTGAGGCCAGGAAACCCAAAAAGTGAGGTCAGCATATCCGTAAGTGACGTCACAAAACCCGGAAGTGAGGTCAGCATATCTGGAAGTGACTTCACAAAACCCGGAAGTGAGGTCAGCATACCCGGAAGTGAGGTCCGGAGACCCGGAAGTGAGTTCAGCAGACCCAGAAAGTGAGGGCGGCAAACCCGGAAGTGAGGTCACCAAACCCGGAAGTGAGGTCACCTGACCCAGAAAGTGAGGTCTGCTAACCATGAAGTGAGGTCAGAAAACCCGGAAGTAATGTCACCTATACCAGAGTTGTGGGCAGACCTCACGGAAAGTGAAGTCAGCATACTCGGAAAGTGAGGTCACCACACCCAGAAGTGAGGTCACCACACCCGGAATTGAGATCAGCAGACCCGGAATTTGAGGACTGCTAACTTGGAACTGAGGTCAGCAAACCCAGAAGTGAGGTCACTAAACCCGGAAGTGAGGTCAGCAAACGCATAAATGGAGGTCAGCATACTGAGAAAGTGAGGTCGGTAAACCTGGAAGTGAGGTCAGCAAACCTGGAAGTGAGGTCAGCAAACCCAGAATTGACGTCATTAAACCCGGAAGTGAGGTAAGCAGACCCGGAAAGTGAGGTCTGTAAACTCGGAAGTGAGTTCAGCATACCCGGAAGTGAGGCCAGCTAAACCAAAACGTGAGGTCAGCATATCCGGAAGTGATGTCACTAAACCCTGAAGTGAGGTCATCATACCCGGAAGTGATGTCAGGAGACCCGGAAGTGAGTTCAGCAGACTTAGAAAGTGAGGGCGGCAAACCCAGAAGTGAGGTCACCAAACCCGGAAGTGAGGTCACCTGACCCAGAAAGTGAGGTCTGCTAACCCTGAAGTGAGGTCAGAAATCCCGGAAGAGAGGTCAGCAAACGCGTAAAGTGAGGTCAGCATACTCAGAAAGTGAGGTTGGAAAACCCAGAAGTGAGGTCACCACACCCGGAAGTGAGGTCACCACACCCGGAAGTGAGGTACAGCAGACCAGGAAGTGAGGTCACCTGACCCAGAAAGTGAGGTCTGCTAACCCTGATGTGAGGTCAGAAAACCCGGAAGAGAGGTCAGCAAACGCGTAAAGTGAGGTCAGCATACTCAGAAAGTGAGGTCGGAAAACCCGGAAGTGAGGTTACCACACCCGGAAGTGAGGTCACCACACCCGGAAGTGAGGTACAGCAGACCTGGAAGTGAGGTCAGCAGACCCAGAAGTGAGGTCACCACACCCGCAATTGAGGTCAGCAGACCCAGAAAGTGAGGTCAGCAAACCCGGAAGACAGGTCACCTGACCCAGAAAGTGAGGTCTGCTAACCCTGAAGTGAGGTCAGCAGACCCGTAATTTGAGGACAGCTAACTTGGAACTGAGGTATGCACACTCAGAAAGTGAGGTCGGAAAACCCAGAAGTGAGGTCACCAAACCCAGAAGTGACGTCACTAAACCCGGAAGTGAGGTCACCTCACCCGGAAGTGAGGTCAGCATACCCGGAAGTGAGGTCAGCAGACCCAGAAGTGAGGCCAGCAAACCCAAAAAGTGAGGTCAGCATATCCGGAAATGACGTCACAAAACCCTGAAGTGAGGTCAGCAAACCCGGAAGTGACGTCACAAAACCCGGAAGTGAGGTCAGCAGACCCAGAAGTGTGGCTAGCAAATCCAAAATGTGAGGTCAGCATACCCGGAAGTGAGTTCAGGAGACCCGGAAGTGAGTTCAGCAGACTTAGAAACTGAGGGAGGCAAACCCGGAAGTGAGGTCACCATACCCGGAAGTGAGGTCACCAGACCCAGAAAGTGAGGTCTCCTAACCCTGAAGTGAGGTCAGAAAACCCGGAAGTGATGTCACCAAAACCAGAGTTGAGGACAGACAACGCGGAAAGTGAAGTCAGCATACTCGGAAAGTGAGGTAACCACACCTTGAAGTGAGGTCACCACACCTGGAAGTGAGGTCAGCAGACCCGGAATTTGAGGACTGCTAACTTGGAACTGAGGTTAGCATACTCAGAAAGTGAGGTCGGAAAACCCAGAAGTGAGGTCACCAAACCCAGAAGTGAGGTCACCAAACCCGGAAGTGAGGTCAGCAGACCCAGAAAGTGAGGTCAGCATAATCAGAAAGTGAGGTCGGCAAACCCGGAAGTGAGGTCACCAAACCCGGAAGTGAGGTCAGCAAACCCGCAAGTGAGGTCAGCAAACCCAGAAGTGACGTCATTAAACCCGGAAGTGAGGTCAGCATACCCGGAAATGAGGTAAGCAGACCCGGAAAGTGAGGTCTGCTAACTCGGATGTGAGGTCAGCATACCCGGAAGAGAGTCCAGCAAACCCAAAATGTGAGGTCAGCATATCCGGAAGTGATGTCACTAAACCCTGAAGTGAGGTCATCATACCCGGAAGTGATGTATGGAGACCCGGAAGTGAGTTCAGCAGACTTAGAAAGTGAGGGCGGCAAACCCAGAAGTGAGGTCACAAAACCCGGAAGTGAGGTCACCTGACCCAGAAAGTGAGGTCTGCTAACCCTGAAGTGAGGTCAGAAAACCCGGAAGAGAGGTCAGCAAACGCGTAAAGTGAGGTCAGCATACTCAGAAAGTGAGGTCGGAAAACCCGGAAGTGAGGTCACCAAACCCGGAAGTGAGGTCACCACACCCGGAAGTGAGGTACAGCAGACCCGGAAGTGAGGTCAGCAGACCCAGAAGTGAGGTCACCACACCCGCAAGTGAGGTCAGCAGACCCAGAAAGTGAGGTCAGCAAACCCGGAAGGGAGGTCACCACACCCAGAAGTGAGGTCACCACACTCGGAAGTGAGGTCAGCAGACCTGTAATTTGAGGACTGCTAACTTGGAACTGAGGTCAGCAAACCCAGAAGTGACGTCACTAAACCCGGAAGTGAGGTCAGCACACCCGGAAGTGAGGTCACCACACCCGGAAGTGAGGTCAGCAGACCCGGAAGTGAGGTCAGCAGACCCAGAAGTGAGGTCACAAAACCCGGAAGTAAGTAAGCAGACCCAGAAAGTGAGGTCAGAACACCCAGAAGTGAGGTCACCACACCCGGAAGTGAGGTCACCACACCCGGAAGTGAGGTCAGCAGACCCGGAAGTGAGGTCAGCAGACCCAGAAGTGAGGCCAGCAAACCCAAAAATTGAGGTCAGCATATCCGGAAGTGAGGTCACCACACCAAGAAGTGAGGTCACCACACCCGGAATGCAGCTCAGCAAACCCGGAAGTGAGGTCAGCAGACCCGGAAGTGAGTTCAGGAGACCCAGGAAGTGAGGTCAGCAAACCCGGAAGTGAGGTCAGCACATCCGGAAGTGAGGTAAGCAGACCCGGAAAGTGAGGTCTGCTACCCGGAACTCAGGACAGCAGAGAATTGACGTCACTAAACCCGGAAGAGAGGTCAGCAAACGCGTAAAGTGAGGTCAGCATACTGAGAAAGTGAGGTCGGAAAACCCAGAAGTGAGGTCAGCAAACCCGGAAGTGAGGTCAGCAAACTCAGAAGTGACGTCATTAAACCCGGAAGTGAGGTCAGCATACCCGGAAATGAGGTAAGCAGACCCGGAAAGTGAGGTCTGCTAACTCGGATGTGAGGTCAGCATACCCGGAAGAGAGTCCAGCAAACCCAAAATGTGAGGTCAGCATATCCGGAAGTGATGTCACTAAACCCTGAAGTGAGGTCATCATACCCGAAAGTGATGTATGGAGACCCGGAAGTGAGTTCAGCAGACTTAGAAAGTGAGGGCGGCAAACCCAGAAGTGAGGTCACAAAACCCGGAAGTGAGGTCACCTGACCCAGAAAGTGAGGTCTGCTAACCCTGAAGTGAGGTCAGAAAACCCGGAAGAGAGGTCAGCAAACGCGTAAAGTGAGGTCAGCATACTCAGAAAGTGAGGTCGGAAAACCCGGAAGTGAGGTCACCAAACCCGGAAGTGAGGTCACCACACCCGGAAGTGAGGTACAGCAGACCCGGAAGTGAGGTCAGCAGACCCAGAAGTGAGGTCACCACACCCGCAAGTGAGGTCAGCAGACCCAGAAAGTGAGGTCAGCAAACCCGGAAGGGAGGTCACCACACCCAGAAGTGAGGTCACCACACTCGGAAGTGAGGTCAGCAGACCTGTAATTTGAGGACTGCTAACTTGGAACTGAGGTCAGCAAACCCAGAAGTGACGTCACTAAACCCGGAAGTGAGGTCAGCACACCCGGAAGTGAGGTCACCACACCCGGAAGTGAGGTCAGCAGACCCGGAAGTGAGGTCAGCAGACCCAGAAGTGAGGTCACAAAACCCGGAAGTAAGTAAGCAGACCCAGAAAGTGAGGTCAGAACACCCAGAAGTGAGGTCACCACACCCGGAAGTGAGGTCACCACACCCGGAAGTGAGGTCAGCAGACCCGGAAGTGAGGTCAGCAGACCCAGAAGTGAGGCCAGCAAACCCAAAAATTGAGGTCAGCATATCCGGAAGTGAGGTCACCACACCAAGAAGTGAGGTCACCACACCCGGAATGCAGCTCAGCAAACCCGGAAGTGAGGTCAGCAGACCCGGAAGTGAGTTCAGGAGACCCAGGAAGTGAGGTCAGCAAACCCGGAAGTGAGGTCACAAAACCCGGAAGTGAGGTCAGCAGACCCAGATGTGTGGCTAGCAAATCCAAAATGTGAGGTCAGCATACCCGGAAGTGAGTTCAGGAGACCCGGAAGTGAGTTCAGCAGACTTAGAAAGTGAGGGCGGCAAACCCGGAAGTGAGGTCACCAAACCCGGAAGTGAGGTCACCTGACCCAAAAAGTGAGGTCTGCTAACCCTGAAGTGAGGTAAGAATACCCGGAAGTGATGTCACCAAAACCAGAGTTGAGGACAGACAACGCGGAAAGTGAAGTCAGCATACTCGGAAAGTGAGGTCACCACACCTGGAAGTGAGGTCACCACACCTGGAAGTGAGGTCAGCAGACCCGGAATTTGAGGACTGCTAACTTGGAACTGAGGTTAGCATACTCAGAAAGTGAGTTCGGAAAACCCACAAGTGAGGTCAAAAAACCCAGAAGTGAGGTCACCAAACCCGGAAGTGAGGTCAGCAAACCCGGAAGTGAGGTCAGCAAACCCAGAAGTGACGTCACTAAACCCGGAAGTGAGGTCAGCACACCCGGAAGTGAGGTCACCACACCCGGAAGTGAGGTCAGCAGACCCGGAAGTGAGGTCAGCAGACCCAGAAGTGAGGTCACAAAACCCGGAAGTAAGTAAGAAGACCCAGAAAGTGAGGTCAGCAAACCCAGTAGTGAGGTCACCACACCCGGAAGTGAGGTCACCACACCCGGAAGTGAGGTCAGCATACCCGGAAGTGAGGTCAGCAGACCCAGAAGTGAGGCCAGCAAACCCAAAAATTGAGGTCAGCATATCCGGAAGTGAGGTCACCAAACCCGGAAGTGAGGTCACCTGACTCAGAAAGTGAGGTCTGCTAACCCTGAAGTTAGGTCAGAAAACCCGGAAGTGATGTCACCAAAACCAGAGTTGAGGACAGACAACGCGGAAAGTGAAGTCAGCATACTCGGAAAGTGAGGTCAGCAGTCCCGGAAGTGAGGTCAGCATACCCGGTAATGAGGTCAGCAGACCCAGAAGTGAGGCCAGGAAACCCAAAAAGTGAGGTCAGCATATCCGTAAGTGACGTCACAAAACCCGGAAGTGAGGTCAGCATATCTGGAAGTGACTTCACAAAACCCGGAAGTGAGGTCAGCATACCCGGAAGTGAGGTCTGCAGACCCGGAAGTGAGGCCAGCAAACCCAAAAAGTGAGGTCGGCATATCCGGAAGTGACGTCACAAAACCCGGAAGTGAGGTCAGCATATCCGGAAGTGACGTCACAAAACCCGGAAGTGAGGTCAGCAGACCCAGAAGTGTGGCTAGCAAATCCAAAATGTGTGGTCAGCATACCCGGAAGTGAGTTCAAGAGACCCGGAAGTGAGTTCAGCAGTCTTAGAAAGTGAGGGCGGCAAACCCGGAAGTGAGGTCACCAAACCCGGAAGTGAGGTCACCTGACCCAGAAAGTGAGGTCTGCTAACCCTGAAGTGAGGTAAGAAAACCCGGAAGTGATGTCACCAAAACCAGAGTTGAGGACAGACAACGCGGAAAGTGAAGTCAGCATACTCGGAAAGTGAGGTCAGCCGTCCCGGAAGTGAGGTCAGCATACCCGGAAGTGAGGTCAGCAGACCCAGAAGTGAGGCCAGCAATCCCAAAAAGTGAGGTCAGCATATCCGTAAGTGACGTCACAAAACCTGGAAGTGAGGTCAGCATATCCGGAAGTGACGTCACCAAACCCGGAAGTGAGGTCAGCAAACGCGTCAAGTGAGGTCAGCATACTGAGAAAGTGAGGTCGGAAAACCTGGAAGTGAGGTCAGCAAACTTGGAAGTGAGGTCAGCAAACCCAGAATTGACGACATTAAACCCGGAAGTGAGGTCAGCATACCCGGAAGTGAGGCCAGCAAACCCAAAATTTGAGGTCAGCATATCCGGAAGTGATGTCACTAAACCCTGAAGTGAGGTCATCATACCCGGAAGTGATGTAAGGAGACCCGGAATTGAGTTCAGCAGACTTAGAAAGTGAGGGCGGCAAACCCAGAAGTGAGGTCACCAAACCCGGAAGTGATGTCACCTGACCCAGAAAGTGAGGTCTGCTAACCCTGAAGTGAGGTCAGAAAACCCGGAAGAGAGGTCAGCAAACGCGTAAAGTGAGGTCAGCATACTCAGAAAGTGAGGTTGGAAAACCCGGAAGTGAGGTCACCACACCCGGAAGTGAGGTCACCACACCCGGAAGTGAGGTACAGCAGACCCGGAAGTGAGGTCACCTGACCCAGAAAGTGAGGTCTGCTAACCCTGAAGTGAGGTCAGAAAACTTGGAAGAGAGGTCAGCAAACGCGTAAAGTGAGGTCAGCATACTCAGATAGTGAGGTCGGAAAACCCGGAAGTGAGGTTACCACACCCGGAAGTGAGGTCACCACACCCGGAAGTGAGGTACAGCAGACCCGGAAGTGAGGTCAGCAGACCCAGAAGTGAGGTCACCACACCCGCAAGTGAGGTCAGCAGACCCAGAAGTGTGGCTAGCAAATCCAAAATATGAGGTCAGCATACCCGGAAGTGAGTTCAGGAGACCCGGAAGTGAGTTCAGCAGACTTAGAAAGTGAGGGCGGCAAACCCCGAAGTGAGGTCACCAAACCCGGAAGTGAGGTCACCTGACCCAGAAAGTGAGGTCTGCTAACCCTGAAGTGAGGTCAGAAAACCCGGAGGTGATGTCACCAAAACCAGAGTTGAGGACAGACAACGCGGAAAGTGAAGTCAGCATACTCGCAAGTGAGGTCAGCCGTCTCAGAAGTGAGGTCAGCATACCCGGAAGTGAGGTCAGCAGACCTAGAAGTGAGGCCAGCAAACCCAAAAATTGAGGTCAGCATATCCGGAAGTGACGTCACAAAACCCGGAAGTGAGGTCAGCAAACCCGGAAGTGACGTCACAAAACCCAGAAGTGAGGTCAGCAGACACAGAAGAGTAGCTAGCAAATCAAAAATGTGAGGTCAGCATACCCGGAAGTGAGTTCAGGAGACCCGGAAGTGAGTTCAGCAGACTTAGAAAGTGAGGGCGGCAAACCCGGATTGAGGTCACCAAACCCGGAAGTGAGGTCACCTGACCCAGAAAGTGAGGTCTGCGAACCCTGAAGTGAGTTCAGAAAACCCGGAAGTGAGGTCAGCAGACCCGGAAGTGAGGTCAGCATACTCAGAAAGTGAGGTCAGCAAACCCGGAAGTGAGGTCACCAAACCCGGAAGTGAGGTCACCTGACCCAGAAAGTGAGGTCTGCTAACCCTGAAGTGAGGTCATTAAACCCAGAAGTGATGTCACCAAAACCAGAGTTGAGGACAGACAACGCGGAAAGTGAAGTCAGCATACTCGGAAAGTGAGGTCAGCAGTCCCGGAAGTGAGGTCAGCATACCCGGAAGTGAGGTCAGCAGACCCAGAAGTGAGGCCAGCAAACCCAAAAAGTGAGGTCAGCATATCCGGAAGTGACGATACAAAACCCAGAAGTGAGGTCAGCATATCCGGAAGTGAGGTCATCAGACCCGGAAGTGAGGTCAGCAGACCCAGAAGTGTGGCTAGCAAATCCAAAAAGTGAGGTCAGCATACCCGGAAGTGAGTTCAGGAGACCCGGAAGTGAGTTCAGCAGACTTAGAAAGTGAGGGCGGCAAACCCGGAAGTGAGGTCACCAAACCCGGAAGTGAGGTCACCTGACCCAGAAAGTGAGGTCTGCTAACCCTGAAGTGAGGTCAGAATACCCGGAAGTGATGTCACCAAAACCAGAGTTGAGGACAGACAACGCGTAAAGTGAAGTCAGCATACTCGGAAAGTGAGGTCACCACACCTGGAAGTGAGGTCACCACACCTGGAATTGAGGTCAGCAGACCCGGAATTTGAGGACTGCTAACTTGGAACTGAGGTTAGCATACTCAGAAAGTGAGGTCGGAAAACCCAGAAGTGAGGTCACCAAACCCAGAAGTGAGGTCACCAAACCCGGAAGTGAGGTCAGCAAACCCGGAAGTGAGGTCAGCAAACCCGGAAGTGACGTCACTAAACCCGGAAGTGAGGTCAGCACACCCGGAAGTGAGGTCACCACACCCGGAAGTGAGGTCAGCAGACCCGGAAGTGAGGTCAGCAGACCCAGAAGTGAGGTCACAAAACCCGGAAGTAAGTAAGAAGACCCAGAAAGTGAGGTCAGCAAACCCAGAAGTGAGGTCACCACACCCGGAAGTGAGGTCAGCAGACCCGGAAGTGAGGTCAGCAGACCAAGAAGTGAGGCCAGCAAACCCAAAAATTGAGGTCAGCATATCCGGAAGTGAGGTCAGCAAACCTGGAAGTGAGGTCACCTGACTCAGAAAGTGAGGTCTGCTAACCCTGAAGTGAGGTCAGAAAACCCGGAAGTGATGTCACCAAAACCAGAATTGAGGACAGAGAATGCGGAAAGTGAAGTCAGCATACTCGGAAAGTTACTTCAGCAGTCCCGGAAGTGAGGTCAGCATACCCAAAAAGTGAGGTCAGCATAACCGTAAGTGACGTCACAAAACCCGGAAGTGAGGTCAGCATATCCGGAAGTGACTTCACAAAACCCGGAAGTGAGGTCAGCATACCCGGAAGTGAGGTCAGGAGACCCGGAAGTGAGTTCAGCAGACCCAGAAAGTGAGGGCGGCAAACCCGGAAGTGAGGTCACCAAACCCGGAAGTGAGGTCACCTGACCCAGAAAGTGAGGTCTGCTAACCCTGAAGTGAGGTCAGAAAACCCGGAAGTAATGTCACCTATACCAGAGTTGTGGGCAGACCTCACGGAAAGTGAAGTCAGCATACTCGGAAAGTGAGGTCACCACACCCAGAAGTGAGGTCACCACACCCGGAATTGAGGTCAGCAGACCCGGAATTTGAGGACTGCTAACTTGGAACTGAGGTCAGCAAACCCAGAAGTGAGGTCACTAAACCCGGAAGTGAGGTCAGCAAACGCATAAAGTGAGGTCAGCATACTGAGAAAGTGAGGTCGGAAAACCTGGAAGTGAGGTCAGCAAACCTGGAAGTGAGGTCAGCAAACCCAGAAGTGACGTCATTAAACCCGGAAGTGAGGTCAGCATACCCGGAAGTGAGGTAAGCAGACCCGGAAAGTGAGGTCTGCAAACTCGGAAGTGAGGTCAGCATACCCGGAAGTGAGGCCAGCAAAACCAAAACGTGAGGTCAGCATATCCGGAAGTGATGTCACTAAACCCTGAAGTGAGGTCATCATACCCGGAAGTGATGTATGGAGACCCGGAAGTGAGTTCAGCAGACTTAGAAAGTGAGGGCGGCAAACCCAGAAGTGAGGTCACCAAACCCGGAAGTGAGGTCACCTGACCCAGAAAGTGAGGTCTGCTAACCCTGAAGTGAGGTCAGAAATCCCGGAAGAGAGGTCAGCAAACGCGTAAAGTGAGGTCAGCATACTCAGAAAGTGAGGTTGGAAAACCCGGAAGTGAGGTCACCACACCCGGAAGTGAGGTCACCACACCCGGAAGTGAGGTACAGCAGACCAGGAAGTGAGGTCACCTGACCCAGAAAGTGAGGTCTGCTAACCCTGATGTGAGGTCAGAAAACCCGGAAGAGAGGTCAGCAAACGCGTAAAGTGAGGTCAGCATACTCAGAAAGTGAGGTCGGAAAACCCGGAAGTGAGGTTACCACACCCGGAAGTGAGGTCACCACACCCGGAAGTGAGGTACAGCAGACCTGGAAGTGAGGTCAGCAGACCCAGAAGTGAGGTCACCACACCCGCAAGTGAGGTCAGCAGACCCAGAAAGTGAGGTCAGCAAAACCGGAAGACAGGTCACCTGACCCAGAAAGTGAGGTCTTCTAACCCTGAAGTGAGGTCAGCAGACCCGTAATTTGAGGACAGCTAACTTGGAACTGAGGTATGCACACTCAGAAAGTGAGGTCGGAAAACCCAGAAGTGAGGTCACCAAACCCAGAAGTGACGTCACTAAACCCGGAATTGAGGTCACCTCACCCGGAAGTGAGGTCAGCATACCCGGAAGTGAGGTCAGCAGACCCAGAAGTGAGGCCAGCAAACCCAAAAAGTGAGGTCAGCATATCCGGAAATGACGTCACAAAACCCGGAAGTGAGGTCAGCAAACCCGGAAGTGACGTGACAAAACCCGGAAGTGAGGTCAGCAGACCCAGAAGTGTGGCTAGCAAATCCAAAATGTGAGGTCAGCATACCCGGAAGTGAGTTCAGGAGACCCGGAAGTGAGTTCAGCAGACTTAGAAAGTGAGGGCGGCAAACCCGGAAGTGAGGTCACCAAACCCGGAAGTGAGGTCACCTGACCCAGAAAGTGAGGTCTGCGAACCCTGAAGTGAGGTCAGAATACCCGGAAGTGATGTCACCAAAACCAGAGTTGTGGACAGACAACGCGGAAAGTGAAGTCAGCATACTCGGAAAGTGAGGTCACCACACCTTGAAGTGAGGTCACCACACCTGGAAGTGAGGTCAGCAGACCCGGAATTTGAGGACTGCTAACTTGGAACTGAGGTTAGCATACTCAGAAAGTGAGGTCAGAAAACCCAGAAGTGAGGTCACCAAACCCAGAATTGAGGTCACCAAACCCGGAAGTGAGGTCAGCAGACCCAGAAAGTGAGGTCAGCATAATCAGAAAGTGAGGTCGGCAAACCCGGAAGTGAGGTCACCAAACCCGGAAGTGAGGTCAGCAAACCCGCAAGTGAGGTCAGCAAACCCAGAAGTGACGTCAGTAAACCTGGAAGTGAGGTCAGCACATCCGGAAGTGAGGTAAGCAGACCCGGAAACTGAGGTCTGCTACCCGGAACTCAGGACAGCAAACAGAGAATTGACGTCACTAAACCCGGAAGAGAGGTAAGCAAACGCGTAAAGTGAGGTCAGCATACTGAGAAAGTGAGGTCGGAAAACACAGAAGTGAGGTCAGCAAACCCGGAAGTGAGGTCAGCAAACTCAGAAGTGACGTCATTAAACCCGGAAGTGAGGTCAGCATACCCGGAAGTGAGGTAAGCAGACCCGGAAAGTGAGGTCTGCTAACTCGGATGTGAGGTCAGCATACCCGGAATTGAGGCCAGCAAATCCAAATTGTGAGGTCAGCATATCCGGAAGTGATGTCACTAAACCCTGAAGTGAGGTCATCATACCCGGAAGTGATGTATGGAGACCCGGAAGTGAGTTCAGCAGACTTAGAAAGTGAGGGCGGCAAACCCAGAAGTGAGGTCACCAAACCCGGAAGTGAGGTCACCTGACCCAGAAAGTGAGGTCTGCTAACCCTGAAGTGAGGTCAGAAAACCCGGAAGAGAGGTCAGCAAACGCGTAAAGTGAGGTCAGCATACTCAGAAAGTGAGGTCGGAAAACCCAGAAGTGAGGTCACCACACCCGGAAGTGAGGTCGCCACACCCGGAAGTGAGGTACAGCAGACCCGGAAGTGAGGTCAGCAGACCCAGAAGTGAGGTCACCACACCCGCAAGTGAGGTCAGCAGACCCAGAAATTGAGGTCAGCAAACCCGGAAGGGAGGTCACCACACCCAGAAGTGAGGTCACCACACTCGGAAGTGAGGTCAGCAGACCTGTAATTTGAGGACTGCTAACTTGGAACTGTGGTCAGCAAACCCAGAAGTGACGTCACTAAACCCGGAAGTGAGGTCAGCACACCCGGAAGTGAGGTCACCACACCCGGAAGTGAGGTCAGCAGACCCGGAAGTGAGGTCAGCAGACCCAGAAGTGAGGTCACAAAACCCTAAAGTAAGTAAGCAGACCCAGAAAGTGAGGTCAGAACACCCAGAAGTGAGGTCACCACACCCGGAAGTGAGGTCACCACACCCGGAAGTGAGGTCAGCAGACCCAGAAGTGAGGCCAGCAAACCCAAAAATTGAGGTCAGCATATCCGGAAGTGAGGTCACCACAACCAGAAGTGAGGTCACCACACCCGGAATGCAGCTCAGCAAACCCGGAAGTGAAGTCAGCAGACCCGGAAGTGAGTTCAGGAGACCCAGGAAGTGAGGTCAGCAAACCCGGAAGTGAGGTCACATAACCCGGAAGTGAGGTCAGCAGACCCAGATGTGTGGCTAGCAAATCCAAAATGTGAGGTCAGCATACCCGGAAGTGAGTTCAGTAAACCCGGAAGTGAGTTCAGCAGACTTAGAAAGTGAGGGCGGCAAACCCGGAAGTGAGGTCACCAAACCCGGAAGTGAGGTCACCTGACCCAGAAAGTGAGGTCTGCTAACCCTGAAGTGAGGTCAGAAAACCCAGAAGTGATGTCACCAAAACCAGAGTTGAGGACAGACAACGCGGAAAGTGAAGTCAGCATACTCGGAAAGTGAGGTCACCACACCTGGAAGTGAGGTCAGCAGACCCGGAATTTGAGGACTGCTAACTTGGAACTGAGGTTAGCATACTCAGAAAGTGAGGTCGGAAAACCCAGAAGTGAGGTCACCAAACCCAGAAGTGAGGTCACCAAACCCGGAAGTGAGGTCAGCAAAC
Organism: Coturnix japonica; assembly: GCF_054131305.1. Taxonomy (NCBI): domain Eukaryota; kingdom Metazoa; phylum Chordata; class Aves; order Galliformes; family Phasianidae; genus Coturnix; species Coturnix japonica. Next base: position 7,775,554 of record NC_140688.1, on the reverse strand, counting down.
CCGGAAGTGAGGTCAGCAAACCCAGAAGTGACGTCACTAAACCCGGAAGTGAGGTCAGCACACCCGGAAGTGAGGTCACCACACCCCGAAGTGAGGTCAGCAGACCCGGAAGTGAGGTCAGCAGACCCGGAAGTGAGGTCAGCAGACCCAGAAGTGAGGTCACAAAACCTGGTAGTAAGTAAGCAGACCCAGAAAGTGAGGTCAGCAAACCCAGAAGTGAGGTCACCACACCCGGAAGTGAGGTCAGCAGACCCGGAAGTGAGGTCAGCAGACCCAGAAGTGAGGCCAGCAAACCCAAAAATTGAGGTCAGCATATCCGGAAGTGAGGTCACCAAACCCGGAAGTGAGGTCACCTGACCCAGAAAGTGAGGTCTGCTATCCCTGAAGTGAGGTCAGAAAACCCGGAAGTGATGTCACCAAAACCAGAGTTGAGGACAGACAACGCGGAAAGTGAAGTCAGCATACTCGGAAAGTGAGGTCAGCAGTCCCGGAAGTGAGGTCAGCATACCCGGTAATGAGGTCAGCAGACCCAGAAGATAGGCCAGGAAACCCAAAAAGTGAGGTCAGCATATCCGGAAGTGACGTCACAAAACCCGGAAGTGAGGTCAGCATATCTGGAAGTGACTTCACAAAACCCGGAAGTGAGGTCAGCATACCCGGAAGTGAGGTCAGGAGACCCGGAAGTGAGTTCAGCAGACCCAGAAAGTGAGGGCGGCAAACCCGGAAGTGAGGTCACCAAACCCGGAAGTGAGGTCACCTGACCCAGAAAGTGAGGTCTGCTAACCCTGAAGTGAGGTCAGAAAACCCGGAAGTAATGTCACCTATACCAGAGTTGTGGGTAGACCTCACGGAAAGTGAAGTCAGCATACTCGGAAAGTGAGGTCACCACACCCAGAAGTGAGGTCACCAAACCCAGAAGTGAGGTCAGCAGACCCGGAATTTGAGGACTGCTAACTTGGAACTGAGGTCAGCAAACCCAGAAGTGAGGTCACTAAACCCGGAAGTGAGGTCAGCAAACGCATAAAGGGACGTCAGCATACTGAGAAAGTGAGGTCGGTAAACCTGGAAGTGAGGTCAGCAAACCCGGAAGTGACGCCAGCAAACCCAAAAAGTGAGGTCAGCATATCCGGAAGTGATGTCACTAAACCCTGAAGTGAGGTCATCATACCCGGAAGTGATGTAAGGAGACCCGGAAGTGAGTTCAGCAGACTCAGAAAGTGAGGTCACCAAACCCAGAAGTGTAGTCACTAAACCCGGAAGTGAGGTCACCGCACCCGGAAGTGAGGTCACCACACCAGGAAGTGAGGTCAGCAGACCCGGAAGTGAGGTCAGCAGACCCAGAAGGGAGGTCACAAAACCCGGAAGTGAGGTCAGCAGACCCGGAATTTGAGGACTGCTAACTTGGAACTGAGGTCAGCATACTCAGAAAGTGAGGTCGGAAAACCCAGAAGTGAGGTCACCAAACCCAGAAGTGAGGTCACCAAACCCGGAAGTGAGGTCAGCAGACCCAGAAAGTGAGGTCAGCATAATCAGAATGTGAGGTCGGCAAACCCGGAAGTGAGGTCACCAAACCCGGAAGTGAGGTCAGCAAACCCGGAAGTGAGGTCAGCAAACCCAGAAGTGACGTCACTAAACCCGGAAGTGAGGTCAGCATACCCGGAAGTGAGGTAAGCAGACCCGGAAAGTGAGGTCTGCTAACCCGGAAATCAGGTCAGCAAACAAAGAATTGACGTCACTAAACCCGGAAGAGAGGTCAGCAAACGCGTAAAGTGAGATCAGCATACTCTGAAAGTGAGGGCGGCAAACCCGTAAGTGAGCTCAGCAAACCCAGAAGTGAGGTCACCACACCCTGAAGTGAGGTCAGCAGACCCGGAAGTGAGGTCAGCAGACCCAGAAGTGAGGTCACAAAACCCGGAAGTAAGTAAGCAGACCCAGAAAGTGAGGTCAGCAAACCCAGGAGTGAGGTCACCACACCCGGAAGTGAGGTCACCACACCCGGAAATGAGGTCAGCAGACCCAGAAAGTGAGGTCAGCAGACCCAGAAGTGAGGTCAAAAAACCCGGAACTAAATAAGCAGACCCAGAAAGTGAGGTCAGCAAACCCAGAAGTGATGTCACCACACCCGGAAGTGAGGTCACAACACCCGGAAGTGAGGTCAGCAGACCCAGAAGTGAGGACAGCAGACCCAGAAGTGAGGCCAGCAGACCCGGAAGTGAGGTCAGCAGACCCAGAAGTGAGGCCAGCAAACCCAGAAGTGAGGTCACCACACCCGGAAGTGAGGTCAGCAGACCCGGAAGTGAGGTCAGCAGACCCAGAAGTGAGGCCAGCAAACCCAAAAATTGAGGTCAGCATATCCGGAAGTGAGGTCACCAAACCCGGAAGTGAGGTCACCTGACCCAGCAAGTGAGGTCTGCTAACCCTGAAGTGAGGTCAGAAAACCCGGAAGTGATGTCACCAAAACCAGAGTTGAGGACAGACAACGCGGAAAGTGAAGTCAGCATACTCGGAAAGTGAGGTCAGCAGTCCCGGAAGTGAGGTCAGCATACCCAGAAGTGAGGCCAGCAGACCCAAAAATTGAGGTCAGCATATCCGGAAATGAGGTCACCAAACCCGGAAGTGAGGTCACCTGACCCAGAAAGTGAGGTCTGCTAACCCTGAAGTGAGGTCAGAATACCCGGAAGTGATGTCACCAAAACCAGAGTTGAGGACAGACAACGCGGAAAGTGAAGTCAGCATACTCGGAAAGTGAGGTCACCACACCTGGAATTGAGGTCACCACACCTCGAATTGAGGTCAGCAGACCCGGAATTTGAGGACTGCTAACTTGGAACTGAGGTCAGCATACTCAGAAAGTGAGGTCGGAAAACCCGGAAGTGAGGTCACGAAACCCAGAAGTGAGGTCACCAAACCCGGAAGTGAGGTCAGCAGACCCAGAAAGTGAGGTCAGCATAATCAGAAAGTGAGGTCGGCAAACCCGGAAGTGAGGTCACCAAACCCGGAAGTGAGGTCAGCAAACCCGGAAGTGAGGTCAGCAAACCCAGAAGTGACGTCACTAAACCCGGAAGTGAAATCAGCACACCCGGAAGTGAGGTAAGCAGACCCGGAAAGTGAGGTTAAAAAACCCGGTAGTAAGTAAGCAGACCCAGAAAGTGAGGTCAGCAAACCCAGAAGTGAGGTCACCACACCCGGAAGTGAGGTCACAACACCCGGAAGTGAGGTCAGCAGACCCGGAAGTGAGGTCAGCAGACCCAGAAGTGAGGCCAGCAAACCCAAAAATTGAGGTCAGCATATCCGGAAGTGAGGTCACCAAACCCGGAAGTGAGGTCACCTGACCCGGAAAGTGAGGTCTGCTAACCCTGAAGTGAGGTCAGAAAACCCAGAAGTGATGTCACCTATACTAGATTTGAGGACAGAGAACGCGGAAAGTGAAGTCAGCATACTCGGAAAGTGAGGTCACCACACCCAGAAGTGAGGTCACCACACCCAGAATTGAGGTCAGCAGACCCGGAATTTGAGGACTGCTAACTTGGAACTGAGGTCAGCAAACCCAGAAGTGAGGTCACTAAACCCGGAAGTGAGGTCAGCAAACGCATAAAGGGAGGTCAGCATACTGAGAAAGTGAGGTCGGTAAACCTGGAAGTGAGGACAGCAAACCTGGAAGTGAGGTCAGCAAACCCAGAATTGACGTCATTAAACCCGGAAGTGAGGTCAGCATACCCGGAAGTGAGGTAAGCAGACCCGGAAAGTGAGGTCTGCAAACTCGGAAGTGAGGTCAGCATACCCGGAAGTGAGGCCAGCAAAACCAAAATGTGAGGTCAGCATATCCGGAAGTGATGTCACTAAACCCTGAAGTGAGGTCATCATACCCGGAAGTGATGTCAGGAGACCCGGAAGTGAGTTCAGCAGACTTAGAAAGTGAGGGCGGCAAACCCAGAAGTGAGAGTCACCAAACCCGGAAGTGAGGTCACCTGACCCAGAAAGTGAGGTCTGCTAACCCTGAAGTGAGGTCAGAAATCCCGGAAGAGAGGTCAGCAAACGCGTAAAGTGAGGTCAGCATACTCAGAAAGTGAGGTTGGAAAACCCGGAAGTGAGGTCACCACACCCGGAAGTGAGGTCACCACACCCGGAAGTGAGGTACAGCAGATCAGGAAGTGAGGTCACCTGACCCAGAAAGTGAGGTCTGCTAACCCTGAAGTGAGGTCAGAATACCCGGAAGTGATGTCACCAAAACCAGAGTTGAGGACAGACAACGCGGAAAGTGAGGTCAGCATACTCGGAAAGTGAGGTCACCACACCCGGAAGTGAGGTCACCACACCTGGAAGAGAGGTACAGCAGACCCGGAAGTGAGGTCAGCAGACCCAGAAGTGAGGTCACCACACCCGGAAGTGAGGTCAGCAGACCCAGAAAGTGAGGTCAGCAAACCCGGAAGGGAGGTCACCACACCCAGAAGTGAGGTCACCACACTCGGAAGTGAGGTCAGCAGACCCGTAATTTGAGGACTGCTAACTTGGAACTGAGGTATGCACACTCAGAAAGTGAGGTCGGAAAACCCAGAAGTGAGGTCACCAAACCCAGAAGTGACGTCACTAAACCCGGAAGTGAGGTCACCTCACCTGGAAGTGAGGTCAGCATACCCGGAAGTGAGGTCAGCAGACCCAGAAGTGAGGCCAGCAAACCCAAAAAGTGAGGTCAGCATGTCCGGAAGTGACGTCACAAAACCCGGAAGTAAGGTCAGCAAAACCGGAGGTGACGTCACAAAACCCGGAAGTGAGGTCAGCAGACCCAGAAGTGTGGCTAGCAAATCCAAAATGTGAGGTCAGCATACCCGGAAGTGAGTTCAGGAGACCCGGAAGTGAGTTCAGCAGACTTAGAAAGTGAGAGCGGCAAACCCGGAAGTGAGGTCACCAAACCCGGAAGTGAGGTCACCTGACCCAGAAAGTGAGGTCTGCTAACCCTGAAGTGAGGTCATTAAACCCAGAAGTGATGTCACCAAAACCAGAGTTGAGGACAGACAACGCGGAAAGTGAAGTCAGCATACTCGGAAAGTGAGGTCAGCAGTCCCGGAAGTGAGGTCAGCATACCCGGAAGTGAGGTCAGCAGACCCAGAAGTGAGGCCAGCAAACCCAAAAAGTGAGGTCAGCATATCCGGAAGTGACGTCACAAAACCCGGAAGTGAGTTCAGGAGACCCGGAAGTGAGTTCAGCAGACTTAGAAAGTGAGGGCGACAAACCCGGAAGTGAGGTCACCAAACCCGGAAGTGAGGTCACCTGACCCAGAAAGTGAGGTCTGCGAACCCGGAAGTGAGTTCAGAAAACCCGAAAGTGAGGTCAGCAGACCCGGAAGTGAGGTCAGCATACCCGGAAGTGAGGTCAGCAGACCCAGAAGTGAGGCCAGCAAACCCAAAAAGTGAGGTCAGCATATCCGGAAGTGACGTCACAAAACCCGGAAGTAAGGTCAGCATATCCGGAAGTGACGTCACAAAACCCGGAAGTGAGGTCAGCAGACCCAGAAGTGTGGCTAGCAAATCCAAAATGTGAGGTCAGCATACCCGGAAGTGAGGTCAGAAAACCCGGAAGTAATGTCACCTATACCAGAGTTGTGGGCAGACCTCACGGAAAGTGAAGTCAGCATACTCGGAAAGTGAGGTCACCACACCCAGAAGTGAGGTCACCACACCCAGAATTGTGGTCAGCAGACCCGGAATTTGAGGACTGCTAACTTGGAACTGAGTTCAGCAAACCCAGAAGTGAGGTCACTAAACCCGGAAGTGAGGTCAGCAAACGCATAAAGGGAGTTCAGCATACTGAGAAAGTGAGGTCGGTAAACCTGGAAGTGAGGTCAGCAAACCTGGAAGTGAGGTCAGCAAACCCAGAATTGACGTCATTAAACCCGGAAGTGAGGTCAGCATACCCGGAAGTGAGGTAAGCAGACCCGGAAAGTGAGGTCTGCAAACTCGGAAGTGAGGTCAGCATACCCGGAAGTGAGGCCAGCAAAACCAAAACGTGAGGTCAGCATATCCGGAAGTGATGTCACTAAACCCTGAAGTGAGGTCATCATACCCGGAAGTGATGTCAGGAGACCCGGAAGTGAGTTCAGCAGACTTAGAAAGTGAGGTCAGCATACCCTGAAGTGAGGTCAGGAGACCTGGAAGTGAGTTCAGCAGACCCAGAAAGTGAGGTCTGCTAACCCTGAAGTGAGGTCAGAAAACCCGGAAGAGAGGTCAGCAAACGCGTAAAGTGAGGTCAGCATACTCAGAAAGTGAGGTTGGAAAATCCGGAAGTGAGGTCACCACACCCGGAAGTGAGGTCACCACACCCGGAATTGAGGTCACCACACCCGGAAGTGAGGTCACCTGACCCAGAAAGTGAGGTCTGCTAACCCTGAAGTGAGGTCAGAAAACCCGGAAGAGAGGTCAGCAAACGCGTAAAGTGAGGTCAGCATACTCAGAAAGTGAGGTCGGAAAACCCGGAAGTGAGGTCACCACACCCGGAAGTGAGGTCACCACACCCGGAAGTGAGGTACAGCAGACCCGGAAGTGAGGTCAGCAGACCCAGAAGTGAGGTCACCACACCCGCAAGTGAGGTCAGCAGACCCAGAAAGTGAGGTCAGCAAACCCGGAAGTGAGGTCACCACACCCAGAAGTGAGGTCACCACACTCGGAAGTGAGGTCAGCAGACACGTAATTTGAGGACTGCTAACTTGGAACAGAGGTCAGCATACTCGGAAAGTGAGGTTGGAAAACCCGGAAGTGAGGTCACCGCACCCGGAAGTGAGGTCACCACACCCGGAAGTGAGGTCTGCAGACCCGGAAGTGAGGTCAGCAGACCCAGAAGTGAGGTCACAAAACCCGGAAGTAAGTAAGCAGACCCATAAATTGAGGTCAACAAACCCAGAAGTGAGGTCACCACACCCAGAAGTGAGGTCACCACACCCGGAAGTGAGGTCAGCAGACCCGGAAGTGAGGTCAGCAGACCCAGAAGTGAGGCCAGCAAACCCAATAATTGAGTTAAGCATATCCGGAAGTTAGGTCACCAAACCCGGAAGTGAGGTCACCCGACCCAGAAAGTGAGGTCTGCTAACCCAAAAAGTGAGGTCAGAAAACCCGGAAGTGATGTCACCTATACTAGATTTGAGGACAGAAAACGCGGAAAGTGAAGTCAGCATACTCGGAAAGTGAGGTCACCACACCCAGAAGTGAGGTCACCACACCCGGAAGGCAGCTCAGCAAACCCGGAAGTGAGGTCAGCAGACCCGGAAGTGAGTTCAGGAGACCCAGAAAGTGAGGTCAGCAAACCCGGAAGTGAGGTCACCAAAACCAGAGTTGAGGACAGACAACGCAGAAAGTGAAGTCAGCATACTCGGAAAGTGAGGTCAGCAGTCCCGGAAGTGAGGTCAGCATACCCGGAAGTGAGGTCAGCAGACCCAGAAGTGAGGCCAGCAAACCCAAAAAGTGAGGTCAGCATATCCGGAAGTGACGTCACAAAACCCGGAAGTGAGGTCAGCATATCCGGAAGTGACGTCACAAAACCCGGAAGTGAGGTCAGCAGACCCAGAAGTGTGGCTAGCAAATCCAAAATGTGAGGTCAGCATACCCGGAAGTGAGGTCAGGAGACCCGGAAGTGAGTTCAGCAGACCCAGAAAGTGAGGGCGGCAAACCCGGAAGTGAGGTCACCAAACCCGGAAGTGAGGTCACCTGACCCAGAAAGTGAGGTCTCCTAACCCTGAAGTGAGGTCAGAAAACCCGGAAGTGATGTCACCTATACCAGAGTTGTGGGCAGACCTCGCGGAAAGTGAAGTCAGCATACTCGGAAAGTGAGGTCACCACACCCAGAAGTGAGGTCACCACACCCGGAATTGAGGTCAGCAGACCCGGAATTTGAGGACTGCTAACTTGGAACTGAGGTCAGCAAACCCAGAAGTGACGTCAATAAACCCGGAAGTGAGGTCAGCAAACGCGTAAAGTGAGGTCAGCATACTCAGAAAGTGAGGTCGGAAAACCCGGAAGTGAGGTCAGCAAACCCGGAAGTGAGGTCAGCAAACCCAGAAGTGACGTCATTAAACCCGGAAGTGAGGTCAGCATACCCGGAATTGAGGTAAGCAGACCCGGAAAGTGAGGTCTGCAAACTCGGAAGTGAGGTCAGCATACCCGGAAGTGACGCCAGCAAACCCAAAAAGTGAGGTCAGCATATCCGGAAGTGATGTCACTAAACCCTGAAGTGAGGTCATCATACCCGGAAGTGATGTCAGGAGACCCGGAAGTGAGTTCAGCAGATTTAGAAAGTGAGGGCGGCAAACCCAGAAGTGAGGTCACCAAACCCGGAATTGCGGTCAGCAAACCCAGAAGTGACGTCACTAAACCCGGAAGTGAGGTCAGCATACCCGGAAGTGAGGTAAGCAGACCCGGAAAGTGAAGTCTGCTAAGTCGGAAGTGAGTTCAGCATACCCGGAAGTGAGGCCAGCAAACCCAAAAAGTGAGGTCAGCATATCCGGAAGTGATGTCACTAAACCCTGAAGTGAGGTCATCATACCCGGAAGTGATGTAAGGAGACCCGGAAGTGAGTTCAGCAGACTCAGAAAGTGAGGTCACCAAACCCAGAAGTGACGTCACTAAACCCGGAAGTGAGGTCACCGCACCCGGAAGTGAGGTCACCACACCAGGAAGTGAGGTCAGCAGACCAGGAAGTGAGGTCAGCAGACCCAGAAGTGAGGTCACAAAACCCGGAAGTGATGTCAGCAGACCCGGAATTTGAGGACTGCTAACTTGGAACTGAGGTCAGCATACTCAGAAAGTGAGGTCGGAAAACCCAGAAGTGAGGTCACCAAACCCAGAAGTGAGGTCACCAAACCCGGAAGTGAGGTCAGCAGACCCAGAAAGTGAGGTCAGCATAATCAGAATGTGAGGTCGGCAAACCCGGAAGTGAGGTCACCAAACCCGGAAGTGAGGTCAGCAAACCCGGAAGTGAGGTCAGCAAACCCAGAAGTGACGTCACTAAACCTGGAAGTGAGGTCAGCATACCCGGAAGTGAGGTAAGCAGACCCGGAAGTGAGGCCAGCAAACCCAAAAAGTGAGGTCGGCATATCCGGAAGTGACGTCACAAAACCCGGAAGTGAGGTCAGCATATCCGGAAGTGACGTCACAAAACACGGAAGTGAGGTCAGCACACCCAGAAGTGTGGCTAGCAAATCCAAAATGTGAGGTCAGCATACCCGGAAGTGAGTTCAAGAGACCCGGAAGTGAGTTCAGCAGACTTAGAAAGTGAGGGCGGCAAACCCGCAAGTGAGGTCACCAAACCCGGAAGTGAGGTCACCTGACCCAGAAAGTGAGGTCTGCTAACCCTGAAGTGAGGTCAGAAAACCCGGAAGTGAGGTCACCTGACCCAGAAAGTGAGGTCTGCTAACCCTGAAGTGAGGTCAGAAATCCCGGAAGAGAGGTCAGGAAACGCGTAAAGTGAGGTCAGCATACTCAGAAAGTGAGGTTGGAAAACCCGGAAGTGAGGTCACCACACCCGGAAGTGAGGTCACCACACCCGGAAGTGAGGTACAGCAGATCAGGAAGTGAGGTCACCTGACCCAGAAAGTGAGGTCTGCTAACCCTGAAGTGAGGTCAGAATACCCGGAAGTGATGTCACCAAAACCAGAGTTGAGGACAGACAACGCGGAAAGTGAGGTCAGCATACTCGGAAAGTGAGGTCACCACACCCGGAAGTGAGGTCACCACACCTGGAAGAGAGGTACAGCAGACCCGGAAGTGAGGTCAGCAGACCCAGAAGTGAGGTCACCACACCCGGAAGTGAGGTCAGCAGACCCAGAAAGTGAGGTCAGCAAACCCGGAAGGGAGGTCACCACACCCAGAAGTGAGGTCACCACACTCGGAAGTGAGGTCAGCAGACCCGTAATTTGAGGACTGCTAACTTGGAACTGAGGTATGCACACTCAGAAAGTGAGGTCGGAAAACCCAGAAGTGAGGTCACCAAACCCAGAAGTGACGTCACTAAACCCGGAAGTGAGGTCACCTCACCTGGAAGTGAGGTCAGCATACCCGGAAGTGAGGTCAGCAGACCCAGAAGTGAGGCCAGCAAACCCAAAAAGTGAGGTCAGCATATCCGGAAGTGACGTCACAAAACCCGGAAGTAAGGTCAGCAAAACCGGAGGTGACGTCACAAAACCCGGAAGTGAGGTCAGCAGACCCAGAAGTGTGGCTAGCAAATCCAAAATGTGAGGTCAGCATACCCGGAAGTGAGTTCAGGAGACCCGGAAGTGAGTTCAGCAGACTTAGAAAGTGAGAGCGGCAAACCCGGAAGTGAGGTCACCAAACCCGGAAGTGAGGTCACCTGACCCAGAAAGTGAGGTCTGCTAACCCTGAAGTGAGGTCATTAAACCCAGAAGTGATGTCACCAAAACCAGAGTTGAGGACAGACAACGCGGAAAGTGAAGTCAGCATACTCGGAAAGTGAGGTCAGCAGTCCCGGAAGTGAGGTCAGCATACCCGGAAGTGAGGTCAGCAGACCCAGAAGTGAGGCCAGCAAACCCAAAAAGTGAGGTCAGCATATCCGGAAGTGACGTCACAAAACCCGGAAGTGAGTTCAGGAGACCCGGAAGTGAGTTCAGCAGACTTAGAAAGTGAGGGCGACAAACCCGGAAGTGAGGTCACCAAACCCGGAAGTGAGGTCACCTGACCCAGAAAGTGAGGTCTGCGAACCCGGAAGTGAGTTCAGAAAACCCGAAAGTGAGGTCAGCAGACCCGGAAGTGAGGTCAGCATACCCGGAAGTGAGGTCAGCAGACCCAGAAGTGAGGCCAGCAAACCCAAAAAGTGAGGTCAGCATATCCGGAAGTGACGTCACAAAACCCGGAAGTAAGGTCAGCATATCCGGAAGTGACGTCACAAAACCCGGAAGTGAGGTCAGCAGACCCAGAAGTGTGGCTAGCAAATCCAAAATGTGAGGTCAGCATACCCGGAAGTGAGGTCAGAAAACCCGGAAGTAATGTCACCTATACCAGAGTTGTGGGCAGACCTCACGGAAAGTGAAGTCAGCATACTCGGAAAGTGAGGTCACCACACCCAGAAGTGAGGTCACCACACCCAGAATTGTGGTCAGCAGACCCGGAATTTGAGGACTGCTAACTTGGAACTGAGTTCAGCAAACCCAGAAGTGAGGTCACTAAACCCGGAAGTGAGGTCAGCAAACGCATAAAGGGAGTTCAGCATACTGAGAAAGTGAGGTCGGTAAACCTGGAAGTGAGGTCAGCAAACCTGGAAGTGAGGTCAGCAAACCCAGAATTGACGTCATTAAACCCGGAAGTGAGGTCAGCATACCCGGAAGTGAGGTAAGCAGACCCGGAAAGTGAGGTCTGCAAACTCGGATATGAGGTCAGCATACCCGGAAGTGAGGCCAGCAAAACCAAAACGTGAGGTCAGCATATCCGGAAGTGATGTCACTAAACCCTGAAGTGAGGTCATCATACCCGGAAGTGATGTCAGGAGACCCGGAAGTGAGTTCAGCAGACTTAGAAAGTGAGGTCAGCATACCCTGAAGTGAGGTCAGGAGACCTGGAAGTGAGTTCAGCAGACCCAGAAAGTGAGGTCTGCTAACCCTGAAGTGAGGTCAGAAAACCCGGAAGAGAGGTCAGCAAACGCGTAAAGTGAGGTCAGCATACTCAGAAAGTGAGGTTGGAAAATCCGGAAGTGAGGTCACCACACCCGGAAGTGAGGTCACCACACCCGGAATTGAGGTCACCACACCCGGAAGTGAGGTCACCTGACCCAGAAAGTGAGGTCTGCTAACCCTGAAGTGAGGTCAGAAAACCCGGAAGAGAGGTCAGCAAACGCGTAAAGTGAGGTCAGCATACTCAGAAAGTGAGGTCGGAAAACCCGGAAGTGAGGTCACCACACCCGGAAGTGAGGTCACCACACCCGGAAGTGAGGTACAGCAGACCCGGAAGTGAGGTCAGCAGACCCAGAAGTGAGGTCACCACACCCGCAAGTGAGGTCAGCAGACCCAGAAAGTGAGGTCAGCAAACCCGGAAGTGAGGTCACCACACCCAGAAGTGAGGTCACCACACTCGGAAGTGAGGTCAGCAGACACGTAATTTGAGGACTGCTAACTTGGAACAGAGGTCAGCATACTCGGAAAGTGAGGTTGGAAAACCCGGAAGTGAGGTCACCGCACCCGGAAGTGAGGTCACCACACCCGGAAGTGAGGTCTGCAGACCCGGAAGTGAGGTCAGCAGACCCAGAAGTGAGGTCACAAAACCCGGAAGTAAGTAAGCAGACCCATAAATTGAGGTCAACAAACCCAGAAGTGAGGTCACCACACCCAGAAGTGAGGTCACCACACCCGGAAGTGAGGTCAGCAGACCCGGAAGTGAGGTCAGCAGACCCAGAAGTGAGGCCAGCAAACCCAATAATTGAGTTAAGCATATCCGGAAGTTAGGTCACCAAACCCGGAAGTGAGGTCACCCGACCCAGAAAGTGAGGTCTGCTAACCCAAAAAGTGAGGTCAGAAAACCCGGAAGTGATGTCACCTATACTAGATTTGAGGACAGAAAACGCGGAAAGTGAAGTCAGCATACTCGGAAAGTGAGGTCACCACACCCAGAAGTGAGGTCACCACACCCGGAAGGCAGCTCAGCAAACCCGGAAGTGAGGTCAGCAGACCCGGAAGTGAGTTCAGGAGACCCAGAAAGTGAGGTCAGCAAACCCGGAAGTGAGGTCACCAAAACCAGAGTTGAGGACAGACAACGCAGAAAGTGAAGTCAGCATACTCGGAAAGTGAGGTCAGCAGTCCCGGAAGTGAGGTCAGCATACCCGGAAGTGAGGTCAGCAGACCCAGAAGTGAGGCCAGCAAACCCAAAAAGTGAGGTCAGCATATCCGGAAGTGACGTCACAAAACCCGGAAGTGAGGTCAGCATATCCGGAAGTGACGTCACAAAACCCGGAAGTGAGGTCAGCAGACCCAGAAGTGTGGCTAGCAAATCCAAAATGTGAGGTCAGCATACCCGGAAGTGAGGTCAGGAGACCCGGAAGTGAGTTCAGCAGACCCAGAAAGTGAGGGCGGCAAACCCGGAAGTGAGGTCACCAAACCCGGAAGTGAGGTCACCTGACCCAGAAAGTGAGGTCTCCTAACCCTGAAGTGAGGTCAGAAAACCCGGAAGTGATGTCACCTATACCAGAGTTGTGGGCAGACCTCGCGGAAAGTGAAGTCAGCATACTCGGAAAGTGAGGTCACCACACCCAGAAGTGAGGTCACCACACCCGGAATTGAGGTCAGCAGACCCGGAATTTGAGGACTGCTAACTTGGAACTGAGGTCAGCAAACCCAGAAGTGACGTCAATAAACCCGGAAGTGAGGTCAGCAAACGCGTAAAGTGAGGTCAGCATACTCAGAAAGTGAGGTCGGAAAACCCGGAAGTGAGGTCAGCAAACCCGGAAGTGAGGTCAGCAAACCCAGAAGTGACGTCATTAAACCCGGAAGTGAGGTCAGCATACCCGGAATTGAGGTAAGCAGACCCGGAAAGTGAGGTCTGCAAACTCGGAAGTGAGGTCAGCATACCCGGAAGTGACGCCAGCAAACCCAAAAAGTGAGGTCAGCATATCCGGAAGTGATGTCACTAAACCCTGAAGTGAGGTCATCATACCCGGAAGTGATGTCAGGAGACCCGGAAGTGAGTTCAGCAGATTTAGAAAGTGAGGGCGGCAAACCCAGAAGTGAGGTCACCAAACCCGGAATTGCGGTCAGCAAACCCAGAAGTGACGTCACTAAACCCGGAAGTGAGGTCAGCATACCCGGAAGTGAGGTAAGCAGACCCGGAAAGTGAAGTCTGCTAAGTCGGAAGTGAGTTCAGCATACCCGGAAGTGAGGCCAGCAAACCCAAAAAGTGAGGTCAGCATATCCGGAAGTGATGTCACTAAACCCTGAAGTGAGGTCATCATACCCGGAAGTGATGTAAGGAGACCCGGAAGTGAGTTCAGCAGACTCAGAAAGTGAGGTCACCAAACCCAGAAGTGACGTCACTAAACCCGGAAGAGAGGTCACCGCACCCGGAAGTGAGGTCACCACACCAGGAAGTGAGGTCAGCAGACCAGGAAGTGAGGTCAGCAGACCCAGAAGTGAGGTCACAAAACCCGGAAGTGATGTCAGCAGACCCGGAATTTGAGGACTGCTAACTTGGAACTGAGGTCAGCATACTCAGAAAGTGAGGTCGGAAAACCCAGAAGTGAGGTCACCAAACCCAGAAGTGAGGTCACCAAACCCGGAAGTGAGGTCAGCAGACCCAGAAAGTGAGGTCAGCATAATCAGAATGTGAGGTCGGCAAACCCGGAAGTGAGGTCACCAAACCCGGAAGTGAGGTCAGCAAACCCGGAAGTGAGGTCAGCAAACCCAGAAGTGACGTCACTAAACCTGGAAGTGAGGTCAGCATACCCGGAAGTGAGGTAAGCAGACCCGGAAGTGAGGCCAGCAAACCCAAAAAGTGAGGTCGGCATATCCGGAAGTGACGTCACAAAACCCGGAAGTGAGGTCAGCATATCCGGAAGTGACGTCACAAAACACGGAAGTGAGGTCAGCACACCCAGAAGTGTGGCTAGCAAATCCAAAATGTGAGGTCAGCATACCCGGAAGTGAGTTCAAGAGACCCGGAAGTGAGTTCAGCAGACTTAGAAAGTGAGGGCGGCAAACCCGCAAGTGAGGTCACCAAACCCGGAAGTGAGGTCACCTGACCCAGAAAGTGAGGTCTGCTAACCCTGAAGTGAGGTCAGAAAACCCGGAAGTGATGTCACCAAAACCAGAGTTGAGGACAGACAACGCGGAAAGTGAAGTCAGGAAACGCGTAAAGTGAGGTCAGCATACTCAGAAAATGAGGTCGGAAAACCCGGAAGTGAGGTCACCACACCCGGAAGTGAGGTCACCACACCCGGAAGTGAGGTACAGCAGACCCGGAAGTGAGGTCACCACACCCGCAAGTGAGGTCAGCAGACCCAGAAAGTGAGGTCAGCAAACCCGGAAGTGAGGTCACCACACCCAGAATTGAGGTCACCACACTCGGAAGTGAGGTCAGCAGACCCGTAATTTGAGGACTGCTAACTTGGAACTGAGGTCTGCACACTCAGAAAGTGAGGTCACAAAACCCGGAAGTGAGGTCACCAAACCCAGAAGGGACGTCACTAAACCCGGAAGTGAGGACACCACACCCGGAAGTGAGGTCACCACACCCGGAAGTGAGGTCAGCATACCCGGAAGTGAGGTCAGCAGACCCAGAAGTGAGGCCAGCAAACCCAAAAAGTGAGGTCAGCATATCCGGAAGTGACGTCACAAAACCCGGAAGTGAGGTCAGCATATCCGGAAGTGACGTCACAAAACCCGGAAGTGAGGTCAGCAGACCCAGAAGTGTGGCTAGCAAATCCAAAATGTGAGGTCAGCATACCCGGAAGTGAGTTCTGGAGACCCGGAAGTGAGTTCAGCAGTCTTAGAAAGTGAGGGCGGCAAACCCGGAAGTGAGGTCACCTGACCCAGAAAGTGAGGTCTGCTAACCCTGAAGTGAGGTCAGCAAACCCGGAAGTGATGTCACCAAAACCAGAGTTGAGGACAGACAACGCGGAAAGTGAAGTCAGCATACTCGGAAAGTGAGGTCAGCCGTCCCGGAAGTGAGGTCAGCATACCCGGAATTGAGGTCAGCAGACCCAGAAGTGAGGCCAGCAAACCCAAAAAGTGAGGTCAGCATATACGTAAGTGACGTCACAAAACCCGGAAGTGAGGTCAGCATATCCGGAAGTGACGTCACAAAACCCGGAAGTGAGGTCAGCATACCCGGAAGTGAGGTCAGAAGACCCGGAAGTGAGTTCAGCAGACCCAGAAAGTGAGGGCGGCAAACCCGGAAGTGAGGTCACCAAACCCGGAAGTGAGGTCACCTGACCCAGAAAGTGAGGTCACCAAACCCTGAAGTGAGGTCAGAAAACCCGGAAGTGATGTCACCTATACCAGAGTGGTGGGCAGACCTCGCGGAAAGTGAAGTCAGCATACTCGGAAAGTGAGGTCACCACACCCGGAATTGAGGTCAGCAGACCCGGAATTTGAGGTCTGCTAACCCGGAACTCAGGTCAGCAAACAAAGAATTGACGTCACTAAATCCGGAAGAGAGGTCAGCAAACGCGTAATGTGAGGTCAGCATACTCTGAAAGTGAGGGCGGCAAACCCGTAAGTGAGCTCAGCAAACCCAGAAGTGAGGTCACCACACCCGGAAGTGAGGTCAGCAGACCCGGAAGTGAGGTCAGCAGACCCAGAAGTGAGGTCACAAAACCCGGAAGTAAGTAAGCAGACCCAGAAAGTGAAGTCAGCAAACCCAGGAGTGAGGTCACCACACCCGGAAGTGAGGTCACCACACCCAGAAGTGAGGTCAGCAGACCCAGAAAGTGAGGTCAGCAGACCCAGAAGTGAGGTCAAAAAACCCGGAAGTAAGTAAGCAGACCCAGAAAGTGAGGTCAGCAAACCCAGAAGTGATGTCACCACACCCGGAAGTGAGGTCACAACACCCGGAAGGGAGGTCAGCAGACCCAGAAGTGAGGTCAGCAGACCCAGAAGTGAGGCCAGCAAACCCAAAAATTGAGGTCAGCATATCCGGAAATGAGGTCACCAAACCCAGAAGTGAGGTCACCTGACCCAGAAAGTGAGGTCTGCTAACCCTGAAGTGAGGTCAGAATACCCGGAAGTGATGTCACCAAAACGAGAGTTGAGGACAGACAACGCGGAAAGTGAAGTCAGCATACTCGGAAAGTGAGGTCACCACACCTGGAAGTGAGGTCACCACACCTGGAATTGAGGTCAGCAGACCCGGAATTTGAGGACTGCTAACTTGGAACTGAGGTCAGCATACTCAGAAAGTGAGGTCGGAAAACCCGGAAGTGAGGTCACGAAACCCAGAAGTGAGGTCACCAAACCCGGAAGTGAGGTCAGCAGACCCAGAAAGTGAGGTCAGCATAATCAGAAAGTGAGGTCGGCAAACCCGGAAGTGAGGTCACCAAACCCGGAAGTGAGGTCAGCAAACCCGGAAGTGAGGTCAGCAAACCCAGAAGTGACGTCAGTAAACCCGGAAGTGAGGTCAGCACACCCGGAAGTGAGGTAAGCAGACCCGGAAAGTGAGGTTAACAAACACGGAAGTAAGTAAGCAGACCCAGAAAGTGAGGTCAGCAAACCCAGAAGTGAGGTCACCACACCCGGAAGTGAGGTCACAACACCCGGAAGTGAGGTCAGCAGACCCGGAAGTGAGGTCAGCAGACCCAGAAGTGAGGCCAGCAAACCCAAAAATTGAGGTCAGCATATCCGGAAGTGAGGTCACCAAACCCGGAAGTGAGGTCACCTGACCCGGAAAGTGAGGTCTGCTAACCCTGAAGTGAGGTCAGAAAAGCCAGAAGTGATGTCACCTATACTAGATTTGAGGACAGAGAACGCGGAAAGTGAAGTCAGCATACTCGGAAAGTGAGGTCACCACACCCAGAAGTGAGGTCACCACACCCGGAAGGCAGCTCAGCAAACCCAGAAGTGAGGTCAGCAGACCCGGAAGTGTGTTCAGGAGACTCAGAAAGTGAGGTCAGCAGACCCGGAAGTGTGTTCAGGAGACCCAGAAATTGAGGTCTGCTAACCCTGAAGTGAGGTCAGAAAACCCAGAAGTGATGTCACCTATACTAGATTTGAGGACAGAGAACGCGGAAAGTGAAGTCAGCATACTCGGAAAGTGAGGTCAGCAGTCCCGGAAGTGAGGTCAGCATACCCGGAAGTGAGGTCAGCAGACCCAGAAGTGAGGCCAGCAAACCCAAAAAGTGAGGTCAGCATATCCGGAAGTGACGTCACAAAACCCGGAAGTGAGGTCAGCATATCCGGAAGTGACGTCACAAAACCCGGAAGTGAGGTCAGCATACCAGGAAGTGAGGTCAGGAGACCCGGAAGTGAGTTCAGCAGACCCAGAAAGTGAGGGCGGCAAACCCGGAAGTGAGGTCACCAAACCCGGAAGTGAGGTCACCTGACCCAGAAAGTGAGTTCTCCTAACCCTGAAGTGAGGTCAGAAAACCCGGAAGTGATGTCACCTATACCAGAGTTGTGGGCAGACCTCACGGAAAGTGAAGTCAGCATACTCGGAAAGTGAGGTCACCACACCCAGAAGTGAGGTCACCACACCCGGAATTGAGGTCAGCAGACCCGGAATTTGAGAACTGCTAACTTGGAACTGAGGTCAGCAAACCCAGAACTGACGTCAATAAACCCGGAAGTGAGGTCAGCAAACGTGTAAAGTGAGGTCATCATACCCGGAAGTGAGGCCAGCAAACCCAAAAAGTGAGGTCAGCATATCCGGAAGTGATGTCACTAAACCCTGAAGTGAGGTCATCATGCCCGGAAGTGATGTCAGGAGACCCAGAAGTGAGTTCAGCAGACTTAGAAAGTGAGGGCGGCAAACCCAGAAGTGAGGTCACCAAACCCGGAAGTGAGGTCAGAAAACCCGGAAGAGAGGTCAGCAAAAGCGTAAAGTGAGGTCAGCATACTCAGAAAGTGAGGTCGGAAAACCCGGAAGTGAGGTCACCACACCCGGAAGTGAGGTCACCACACCCGGAAGTGAGATCACCAAACCCGCAAGTGAGGTCAGCAGACCCAGAAATTGAGGTCAGCAAACCTGGAAGTGAGGTCACCACACCCAGAAGTGAGGTCACCACACCCGGAAGTGAGGTCAGCAGACCGGGAATTTGAGGACTGCTAACTTGGAACTGAGGTCAGCATACTCAGAAAGTGAGGCCGGAAAAACCCAGAAGTGAGGTCACCAAACCCAGAAGTGAGGTCACCAAACCCGGAAGTGAGGTCAGCAGACCCAGAAAGTGAGGTCAGCATAATCAGAATGTGAGGTCGGAAAACCCGGAAGTGATGTCACCTATACCAGAGTTGTGGGCAGACCTCACGGAAAGTGAAGTCAGCATACTCGGAAAGTGAGGTCACCACACCCAGAAGTGAGGTCACCACACCCGGAATTGAGGTCAGCAGACCCGGAATTTGAGGACTGCTAACTTGGAACTGAGGTCAGCAAACCCAGAAGTGACGTCAATAAACCCGGAAGTGAGGTCAGCAAACGTGTAAAGTGAGGTCATCATACCCGGAAGTGAGGCCAGCAAACCCAAAAAGTGAGGTCAGCATATCCGGAAGTGATGTCACTAAACCCTGAAGTGAGGTCATCATGCCCGGAAGTGATGTCAGGAGACCCAGAAGTGAGTTCAGCAGACTTAGAAAGTGAGGGCGGCAAACCCAGAAGTGAGGTCAACAAACCCGGAAGTGAGGTCACCTGACCCAGAAAGTGAGGTCTGCTAACCCTGAAGTGAGGTCAGAAAACCCGGAAGAGAGGTCAGCAAAAGTGTAAAGTGAGGTCAGCATACTCAGAAAGTGAGGTCGGAAAACCCGGAAGTGAGGTCACCACACCCGGAAGTGAGGTCACCACACCCGGAAGTGAGATCACCAAACCCGCAAGTGAGGTCAGCAGACCCAGAAATTGAGGTCAGCAAACCTGGAAGTGAGGTCACCACACCCAGAAGTGAGGTCACCACACCCGGAAGTGAGGTCAGCAGACCCGGAATTGAGGTCAGCAAACGCGTAAAGTGAGGTCAGCATACTCAGAAAGTGAGGTCGGAAAACCCAGAAGTGAGGTCACCAAACCCAGAAGTGAGGCCACCAAACCCGGAAGTGAGGTCAGCTGACCCAGAAAGTGAGGTCAGCATAATCAGAATGTGAGGTCGGCAAACCCGGAAGTGAGGTCACCAAACCCGGAAGTGAGGTCTGCAAACCCGGAAGTGAGGTCAGCAAACCCAGAAGTGACGTCACTAAACCCGGAAGTGAGGTCAGCATATTCGGAAGTGAGGTAAGCAGACCCGGAAAGTGAGGTCTGCTAACCCGGAACTCAGGTCAGCAAACCCAGAGGTGACGTCACTATACCCGGAAGAGAGGTCAGCAAACGCGTAAAGTGAGGTCAGCATACTCAGAAAGTGAGGTCGGAAAACCCGTAAGTGAGGTCACCAAACCCAGAAGTGAGGTCACCAAACCCGGAAGTGAGGTCAGCAGACCCAGAAAGTGAGGTCAGCAAACCCGGAAGTGAGGTCACCACACCCGGAAGTGAGGTCACCACACTCGGAAGTGAGGTCAGCAGACCCGGAAGTGAGGTCTGCAGACCCAGAAGTGTGGCTAGCAAATCCAAAATATGAAGTCATCATACTCGGAAGTGAGCTCACGTGACCCAGAAAGTGAGGTCTGCTAACCCTGAAGTGAGGTCAGAAATCCCGGAAGTGATGTCACCAAAGCCAGAGTTGAGGACAGACATCGCGGAAAGTGAAGTCCGCATACTCGGAAAGTGAGGTCACCACACCCAGAAGTGAGGTCACCACACCTGGAACTGAGGTCAGCAGACCCGGAATTTGAGGACTGCTAACTTGGAACTGAGGTCAGCAAACCCAGAAGTAATGTCACTAAACCCGGAAGTGAGGTCAGCATACCCGGAAGTGAGGTAAGCAGACCCGGAAAGTGAGGTCTGCTAACACGGAACTCAAGTCAGCAAACCCAGAAGTGACGTCACTATACCCGGAAGAGAGGTCAGCAAACGCGTAAAGTGAGGTCAGCATACTCAGAAAGTGAGGTCGGAAAACCCGTAAGTGAGGTCACCAAACCCAGAAGTGAGGTCACCAAACCCGGAAGTGAGGTCAGCAGACCCAGAAAGTGAGGTCAGCAAACCCGGAAGTGAGGTCACCACACCCGGAAGTGAGGTCACCACACTCGGAAGTGAGGTCAGCAGACCCGGAAGTGAGGTCTGCAGACCCAGAAGTGTGGCTAGCAAATCCAAAATATGAAGTCATCATACCCGGAAGTGAGGTCACGTGACCCAGAAAGTGAGGTCTGCTAACCCTGAAGTGAGGTCAGAAATCCCGGAAGTGATGTCACCAAAACCAGATTTGAGGACAGACATCGCGGAAAGTGAAGTCCGCATACTCGGAAAGTGAGGTCACCACACCCAGAAGTGAGGTCACCACACCTGGAATTGAGGTCAGCAGACCCGGAATTTGAGGACTGCTAACTTGGAACTGAGGTCAGCAAACCCAGAAGTAATGTCACTAAACCCGGAAGTGAGGTCAGCATACCCGGAAGTGAGGTAAGCAGACCCGGAAAGTGAGGTCTGCTAACTCGGAATTGAGGTCAGCATACCCGAAAGTGAGGCCAGCAAAACCAAAACGTGAGGTCAGCATATCCGGAAGTGATGTCACTAAACCCTGAAGTCAGGTCATCATACCCGGAAGTGATGTAAGGAGACCCGGAAGTGAGTTCAGCAGACTTCGAAAGTGAGGGCGGCAAACCCAGAAGTGAGGTCACCAAACCCGGAAGTGAGGTCACCTGACCCAGAAAGTGAAATCTGCTAACCCTGAAGTGAGGTCAGAAAACCCGGAAGTGATGTCACTAAACCCGGAAGTGAGATCACGAAACCCGCAATGAGGTCAGCAGACCCAGAAATTGAGGTCAGCAAACCTGGAAGTGAGGTCACCACACCCAGAAGTGAGGTCACCACACCCGGAAGTGAGGTCAGCAGACCCGGAATTTGAGGACTGCTAACTTGGAACTGAGGTCAGCATACTCAGAAAGTGAGGTCGGAAAACCCAGAAGTGAGGTCACCAAACCCAGAAGTGAGGCCACCAAACCCGGAAGTGAGGTCAGCTGACCCAGAAAGTGAGGTCAGCATAATCAGAATGTGAGGTCGGCAAACCCGGAAGTGAGGTCACCAAACCCGGAAGTGAGGTCTGCAAACCCGGAAGTGAGGTCAGCAAACCCAGAAGTGACGTCACTAAACCCGGAAGTGAGGTCAGCATATTCGGAAGTGAGGTAAGCAGACCCGGAAAGTGAGGTCTGCTAACCCGGAACTCAGGTCAGCAAACCCAGAGGTGACATCACTATACCCGGAAGAGAGGTCAGCAAACGCGTAAAGTGAGGTCAGCATACTCAGAAAGTGAGGTCGGAAAACCCGTAAGTGAGGTCACCAAACCCAGAAGTGAGGTCACTAAACCCGGAAGTGAGGTCAGCAGACCCAGAAAGTGAGGTCAGCAAACCCGGAAGTGAGGTCACCACACCCAGAAGTGAGGTCACCACACTCGGAAGTGAGGTCAGCAGACCCGGAAGTGAGGTCTGCAGACCCAGAAGTGTGGCTAGCAAATCCAAAATATGAAGTCATCATACCCGGAAGTGAGGTCGTGTGACCCAGAAAGTGAGGTCTGCTAACCCTGAAGTGAGGTCAGAAATCCCGGAATTGATGTCACCAAAACCAGAGTTGAGGACAGACATCGCGGAAAGTGAAGTCCGCATACTCGGAAAGTGAGGTCACCACACCCAGAAGTGAGGTCACCACACCTGGAATTGAGGTCAGCAGACCCGGAATTTGAGGACTGCTAACTTGGAACTGAGGTCAGCAAACCCAGAAGTAATGTCTCTAAACCCGGAAGTGAGGTCAGCATACCCGGAAGTGAGGTAAGCAGACCCGGAAAGTGAGGTCTGCTTACCCGGAACTCAGGTCAGCAAACCCTGAAGTGACGTCACTATACCCGGAAGAGAGGTCAGCAAATGCGTAAAGTGAGGTCAGCATACTCAGAAAGTGAGGTCGGAAAACCCGTAAGTGAGGTCACCAAACCCAGAAGTGAGGTCACAAAACCCGGAAGTGAGGTCAGCAGACCCAGAAAGTGAGGTCAGCAAACCCGGAAGTGAGGTCACCACACCCGGAAGTGAGGTCACCACACTCGGAAGTGAGGTCAGCAGACCCGGAAGTGAGGTCTGCAGACCCAGAAGTGTGGCTAGCAAATCCAAAATATGAAGTCATCATACCCGGAAGTGACCAGAAAGTGAGGTCTGCTAACCCTGAAGTGAGGTCAGAAATCCCGGAAGTGATGTCACCAAAACCAGAGTTGAGGACAGACATCGCGGAAAGTGAAGTCCGCATACTCGGAAAGTGAGGTCACCACACCCAGAAGTGAGGTCTCTACACCTGGAATTGAGGTCAGCAGACCCGGAATTTGAGGACTGCTAACTTGGAACTGAGGTCAGCAAACCCAGAAGTAATGTCACTAAACCCGGAAGTGAGGTCAGCATACCCGGAAGTGAGGTAAGCAGACCCGGAAAGTGAGGTCTGCTAACTCGGAATTGAGGTCAGCATACCCGAAAGTGAGGCCAGCAAAACCAAAACGTGAGGTCAGCATATCCGGAAGTGATGTCACTAAACCCTGAAGTCAGGTCATCATACCCGGAAGTGATGTAAGGAGACCCGGAAGTGAGTTCAGCAGACTTCGAAAGTGAGGGCGGCAAACCCAGAAGTGAGGTCAACAAACCCGGAAGTGAGGTCACCTGACCCAGAAAGTGAGGTCTGCTAACCCTGAAGTGAGGTCAGAAAACCCGGAAGAGAGGTCAGGAAACGCGTAAAGTGAGGTCAGCATACTCAGAAAGTGAGGTCGGAAAACCCGGAAGTGAGGTCACCACACCCGGAAGTAAGGTCACCACAACCAGAAGTGAGGTACAGCAGACCCAGAAAGTGAGGTCAGCATGCTCAGAATGTGAGGTCGGCAAAACCTCAAGTGAGGTCACCAAACCCGGAAGTGAGGTCAGCAAACCCGGAAGTGACGTCACTATACCTGGAAGAGAGGTCAGAAAACGCGTAAAGTGAGGTCAGCATACTCAGAAAGTGAGGTCGGAAAAACCGGAAGTAAGGTCACCAAACCCAGAAGTGAGGTCACCACACCCGGAAGTGAGGTCAGCAGACCCAGAAATTGAGGTCAGCATAATCAGAAAGTGAGGTCGGAAAACCCGGAAGGGAGGTCAGCAGACCCAGAAGTGAAGTCTCCAAACCCAGAATTGAGGTCAGCTAACCCGGAAGTGAGGTCAGCAAACCTGGAAGTGAGGTCAGCAAATCCAGAAGTGACGTCACTAAACCCGGAAGTGAGGTCAGCATGCCCGGAAGTGAGGTAAGCAGACCCGGAAAGTGAGGTCTGCTAACTCGGAAGTGAGGTCAGCATACCCGGAAGTGAGGCCAGCAAACCCAAAAAGTGAGGTCAGCATACTGAGAAAGTGAGGTCGGAAAACCCGCAAGTGAAGTCACCACACCCGGAAGTGAGGTCACCACACCCGAAAGTGAGGTACAGCAGACCCAGAAAGTGAGGTCAGCATACTCAGAATGTGAGGTCGGCAACCCCGCAAGTGAGGTCACCAAACCCGGAAGTGAGGTCAGAAAACCCAGAAGTGACGTCACTAAACCCGGAAGTGAGGTCAGCATACCTGGAAGTGAGGTAAGCAGACCCGGAAAGTGAGGTCTGCTAACCCGGAACTCAGGTCAGCAAACCCAGAAGTGACGTCACTAAACCTGGAAGAGAGGTCAGCAAACGCGTAAAGTGAGGTCAGCATACTCAGAAAGTGAGGTCAGAAAAACCGGAAGTGAGGTCACCAAACCCAGAAGTGAGGTCACCACACCCGGAAGTGAGGTCAGCAGACCCAGAAATTGAGGTCAGCATAATCAGAAAGTGAGGTCGGAAAACCCGGAAGGGAGGTCACCAAACCCAGAAGTGAAGTCACCAAACCCGGAATTGAGGTCAGGTAACCCGGAAGTGAGGTCAGCAAACCCAGAATTGACGTCACTAAACCCGGAAGTGAGGTCAGCATGCCCGGAAGTGAGGTAAGCAGACCCGGAAAGTGAGGTCTGCTAACTCGGAAGTGAGGTCAGCATACCCGGAAGTGAGGCCAGCAAACCCAAAAAGTGAGGTCAGCATATCCGGAAGTGATGTCACTAAACCCTGAAGTGAGGTCATCATACCCGGAAGTGATGTCAGGAGACCCGCAAGTGAGTTCAGCAGACTTAGAAAGTGAGGGCGGCAAACCCAGAAGTGAGGTCACCACACCTGGAATTGAGGTCAGCAGACCCGGAATTTGAGGACTGCTAACTTCGAACTGAGGTCAGCAAACCCAGAAGTGAGGTCAGAAAACCCGGAAGAGAGGTCAGGAAACACGTAAAGTGAGGTGAGCATACTCAGAAAGTGAGGTCGGAAAACCCGGAAGTGAGGTCAGCAAACCCGGAAGTGAGGTCAGCAAACCCAGAAGTGATGTCACTAAACCCGGAAGTGAGGTCAGCATACCCGGAAGTGAGGTAAGCAGACCCGGAAAGTGAGGTCTGCTAACTCGGAATTGAGGTCAGCATACCCGGAATTGAGGCCAGCAAAACCAAAACGTGAGGTCAGCATATCCGGAAGTGAGGTAAGCAGACCCGGAAAGTGAGGTCTGCTAACTCGGAAGTGAGGTCAGCATACCCGGAAGTGAGGCCAGCAAACCCAAAAAGTGAGGTCAGCATATCCGGAAGTGATGTCACTAAACCCTGAAGTGAGGTCATCATACCCGGAAGTGATGTCAGGAGACCCGCAAGTGAGTTCAGCAGACTTAGAAAGTGAGGGCGGCAAACCCAGAAGTGAGGTCACCACACCTGGAATTGAGGTCAGCAGACCCGGAATTTGAGGACTGCTAACTTCGAACTGAGGTCAGCAAACCCAGAAGTGAGGTCAGAAAACCCGGAAGAGAGGTCAGGAATCACGTAAAGTGAGGTGAGCATACTCAGAAAGTGAGGTCGGAAAACCCGGAAGTGAGGTCAGCAAACCCGGAAGTGAGGTCAGCAAACCCAGAAGTGATGTCACTAAACCCGGAAGTGAGGTCAGCATACCCGGAAGTGAGGTAAACAGACCCGGAAAGTGAGGTCTGCTAACTCGGAATTGAGGTCAGCATACCCGGAATTGAGGCCAGCAAAACCAAAACGTGAGGTCAGCATATCCGGAAGTGATGTCACTAAACCCTGAAGTCAGGTCATCATACCCGGAAGTGATGTAAGGAGACCCGGAAGTGAGTTCAGCAGACTTAGAAAGTGAGGGCGGCAAACCCAGAAGTGAGGTCAACAAACCCGGAAGTGAGGTCACCTGACCCAGAAAGTGAGGTCTGCTAACCCTGAAGTGAGGTCAGAAAACCCGGAAGAGAGGTCAGGAAACGCGTAAAGTGAGGTCAGCATACTCAGAAAGTGAGGTCGGAAAACCCGGAAGTGAGGTCACCACACCCGGAAGTGAGGTCACCACACCCGAAAGTGAGGTACAGCAGACCCAGAAAGTGAGGTCAGCATACTCAGAATGTGAGGTCGGCAAACCCGCAAGTGAGGTCACCAAACCCGGAAGTGAGGTCACCACACCCGGAAGAGAGGTCAGCAGACCCAGAAACTGAGGTCAGCATAATCAGAAAGTGAGGTCGGAAAACCCGGAAGGGAGGTCACCAAACCCAGAAGTGAAGTCACCAAACCCAGAAGTGAGGTCAGCTAACCCGGAAGTGAGGTCAGCAAACCCGGAAGTGAGGTCAGCAAACCCAGAAGTGACGTCACTAAACCCGGAAGTGAGGTCAGCATACCCGGAATTGAGGTAAGCAGACCCGGAAAGTGAGGTCTGCTAACTCGGAAGTGAGGTCAGCATACCCGGAAGTGAGGCCAGCAAAACCAAAACGTGAGGTCAGCATAACCGGAAGTGATGTCACTAAACCCTGAAGTCAGGTCATCATACCCGGAAGTGATGTCAGGAGACCCGGAAGTGAGTTCAGCATACTTAGAAAGTGAGGGCGGCAAACCCAGAAGTGAGGTCACCAAACCCGGAAGTGAGGTCACCTGACCCAGAAAGTGAGGTCTGCTAACCCTGAAGTGAGGTCAGAAAACCCGGAAGAGAGGTCAGGAAACGAGTAAAGTGAGGTCAGCATACTCAGATAGTGAGGTTGGAAAACCCGGAAGTGAGGTCACCACACCCGGAAGTGAGGTCACCACACCCGAAAGTGAGGTACAGCAGACCCAGAAAGTGAGGTCAGCATACTCAGAATGTGAGGTCGGCAAAACCTCAAGTGAGGTCACCAAACCCGGAAGTGAGGTCAGCAAACCCGGAAGTGAGGTCAGCAAACCCAGAAGTGACGTCACTAAACCCGGAATTGAGGTCAGCATACCTGGAAGTGAGGTAAGCATACCCGGAAAGTGAGGTCTGCTAACCCGGAAGTCAGGTCAGCAAACCCAGAAGTGACGTCACTAAACCTGGAAGAGAGGTCAGCAAACGCGTAAAGTGAGGTCAGCATACTCAGAAAGTGAGGTCAGAAAAACCGGAAGTGAGGTCTCCAAACCCAGAAGTGAGGTCACCACACCCGGAAGTGAGGTCAGCAGACCCAGAAATTGAGGTCAGCATAATCAGAAAGTGAGGTCGGAAAACCCGGAAGGGAGGTCACCAAACCCAGAAGTGAAGTCACCAAACCCGGAATTGAGGTCAGGTAACCAGGAAGTGAGGTCAGCAAACCCGGAAGTGAGGTCAGCAAACCCAGAATTGACGTCACTAAACCCGGAAGTGAGGTCAGCATGCCCGGAAGTGAGGTAAGCAGACCCGGAAAGTGAGGTCTGCTAACTCGGAAGTGAGGTCAGCATACCCGGAAGTGAGGCCAGCAAACCCAAAAAGTGAGGTCAGCATATCCGGAAGTGATGTCACTAAACCCTGAAGTGAGGTCATCATACCCGGAAGTGATGTCAGGAGACCCAGAAGTGAGTTCAGCAGACATAGAAAGTGAGGGCGGCAAACCCAGAAGTGAGGTCACCACACCTGGAATTGAGGTCAGCAGACCTGGAATTTGAGGACTGCTAACTTCGAACTGAGGTCAGCAAACCCAGAAGTGAGGTCAGAAAACCCGGAAGAGAGGTCAGGAAACACGTAAAGTGAGGTGAGCATACTCAGAAAGTGAGGTCGGAAAACCCGGAAGTGAGGTCAGCAAACCCGGAAGTGAGGTCAGCAAACCCAGAAGTGAGGTCAGCAAACCCAGAAGTGACGTCACTAAACTTGGAAGTGAGGTCAGCATACCCGGAATTGAGGTAAGCAGACCCGGAAAGTGAGGTCTGCTAACTCGGAAGTGAGGTCAGCATACCCGGAAGTGAGGCCAGCAAAACCAAAACGTGAGGTCAGCATATCCGGAAGTGATGTCACTAAACCCTGAAGTCAGGTCATCATACCCGGAAGTGATGTCAGGAGACCCGGAAGTGAGTTCAGCATACTTAGAAAGTGAGGGCGGCAAACCTGGAAGGGAGGTCACCAAACCCAGAAGTGAAGTCACCAAACCCAGAAGTGAGGTCAGCTAACCCGGAAGTGAGGTCAGCAAACCCGGAAGTGAGGTCAGCAAACCCAGAAGTGACGTCACTAAACCCGGAAGTGAGGTCATCATACCCGGAAGTGATGTCAGGAGACCCGGAAGTGAGTTCAGCAGACTTAGAAAGTGAGGGCGGCGAACCCAGAAGTGAGGTCACCAAACCCGGAAGTGAGCTCACCTGACCCAGAAAGTGAGGTCTGCTAACCCTGAAGTGAGGTCAGAAAACCCGGAAGAGAGGTCAGCAAACGCGTAAAGTGAGGTCAGCATACTCAGAAAGTGAGGTCGGAAAACCCGTAAGTGAGGTCATCAAACCCAGAAGTGAGGTCACCAAACCCGGAAGTGAGGTCAGAAGACCCAGAAAGTGAGGTCAGCAAACCCGGAAGTGAGGTCACCACACCCGGAAGTGAGGTCACCACACCCGGATGTGAGGTAAGCATACCCGGAAGTGAGGTCTGCAGACCCAGAAGTGTGGCTAGCAAATCCAAAATGTGAAGTCAGCATACCCGGAAGTGAGGTCACCTGACCCAGAAAGTGAGGTCTGCTATCCCTGAAGTGAGGTCAGAAAACCCGGAAGTGATGTCACCAAAACCAGAGTTGAGGACGGACATCGCGGAAAGTGAAGTCCGCATACTCGGAAAGTGAGGTCACCACACCCAGAAGTGAGGTCACCACACCCGGAAGTGATGTCAGCAGACCCGGAATTTGAGGACTGCTAACATAGAACTGAGGTCAGCATACTCAGAAAGTGAGGTCGGAAAACCCGGAAGTGAAGTCACCAAACCCAGAAGTGAGGTCACCAAACCCGGAAGTGAGGTCAGCAGAACCAGAAAATGAGGTCAGCATAATCAGAAAGTGAGGTCGGCAAACCCGGAAGTGAGGTCACCAAACACGGAAGTGAGGTCAGCAAACCCAGAAGTGACGTCACTAAACCCGTTAAGTGAGGTCAGCATACCTGGAAGTGAGGTAAGCAGACTTGGATATTAAGGTCTGCTAACCCGGAACTCAGGTCAGCAAACCCAGAAGTGACGTCACTAAACCCGGAAGTGAGGTCAGCAAACGCGTAAAGTGAGGTCAGCATACTCAGAAAGTGAGGTCGGAAAACCCGGAAGTGAGGTCAGCATACCCGGAAGTGAGGTAAGCAGACCCGGAAAGTGAGGCCAGCAAACCCAAAAAGTGAGGTCAGCATATCCGGAAGTGATGTCACTAAACCCTGAAGTGAGGTCATCATACCCGGAAGTGATGTCAGGAGACCCGGAAGTGAGTTCAGCAGACTTAGAAAGTGAGGGCGGCAAACCCAGAAGTGAGGTCAGCAGACGCGAAAGTGAGGTCACCTGACCCAAAAAGTGAGGTCTGCTAACACTGAAGTGAGGTCAGAAAACCCGGAAGAGAGGTCAGGAAACGCGTAAAGTGAGGTCATCATACTCAGAAAGTGAGGTCGGAAAACCCGGAAGTGAGGTCACCACACCCGGAAGTGAGGTCACCACACCCGGAAGTGAGGTACAGCAGACCCAGAAAGTGAGGTCACCTGACCCAGAAAGTGAAGTCTGCTAACCCAGAAGTGAGGTCAGTAAACCCGGAAGAGAGGTCAGCAAACGCATAAAGTGAGGTCAACATACTCAGAAAGTGAGGTTGGAAAACCCGGAAGTGAGGTCACCACACCCGGAAGTGAGGTCAGCAGACACGGAAGTGAGGTCAGCAGACCCAGAAGTGAGGCCAGCAAACCCAAAAAGTGAGGTCAACATATCCGGAAGTGAGGTCACCAAACCCGGAAGTGATGTCACCAAAACCAGAGTTGAAGACAGACAACGCGGAAAGTGAAATCAGCGTACTCGGAAAGTGAGGTCACCACACCTGGAAGTGAGGTCACCACACCCGGAAGTGAGGTCAGCAGACCCGGAATTTGAGGACTGCTAACATGGAACTGAGGTCAGCATACTCAGAAAGTGAGGTCAGAAAACCCGGAAGTGAAGTCACCAAACCCAGAAGTGAGATCACCAATCCCGGATGTGAGGTCAGCAGACCCAGAAAATGAGGTCAGCATAATCAGAAAGTGAGGTCGGCAAACCCGGAAGTGAGGTCAGCATACCCGGAAGTGAGGTCAGCAAACCCAGAAGTGACGTCACTGAACCCGTTAAGTGAGGTCAGCATACCTGGAAGTGAGGTAAGCAGACCCGGAAAATAAGGTCTGCTAACCCGGAACTCAGGTCAGCAAACACAGAAGTGACGTCACTAAACCCGGAAGTGAGGTCAGCATACCCGGAAGTGAGGTAAGCAGACCCGGAAAGTGAGGTCTGCTAACTCGGATGTGATGTCAGCATACCCGGAAGTGAGGCCTTCAAACCCAAAAAGTGAGGTCGGCATATCCGGAAGTGATGTCACTAAACCCTGAAGTGAGGTCATCATACCCGGAAGTGATGTAAGGAGACCCGGAAGTGAGTTCAGCAGACTTAGAAAGTGAGGTCGGCAAACCCGGAAGTGAGGTCACCAAACCCGGAAGTGAGGTCAGCAGACCCAGAAAGTGAGGTCTGCTAACCCTGAAGTGAGGTCAGAAAACCCGGAAGAGAGGTCAGCAAACGCGTAAAGTGAGGTCAGCATACTCAGAAAGTGAGGTCGGAAAAGCCGGAAGTGAGGTCACCACACCCGGAAGTGAGGTCAACACACCCGGAAGTTAGGTACAGCAGACCCGGAAGTGAGGTCACCTGACCCAGAAAGTGAGGTCTGCTAACCCAAAAAGTGAGGTCAGCATACCCGGAAGTGAGTTCAGGAGGCCCGGAAGTGAGTTCAGCAGACTTAGAAAGTTAGGGCGGTAAACCCAGAAGTGAGGTCACCACACCCGGAAGTGAGGTCACCACACCCGGAAGTGAGGTACTGCAGACCCGGAAGTGAGGTCAGCAAACCCAGAAGTGAGGTCACCTAACCCGCAAGTGAGGTCAGCAGACCCAGAAAGTGAGGTTAGCAAACCTGGAAGTGAGGTCACCACACCCTGAAGTGAGGTCACCACACCCAGAAGTGAGGTCAGCAGACCCGGAATTTGAGGACTGCTAACTTGGAACTGAGCTTAGCATACTCAGAAAGTGAGGTCGGAAAACCCAGAAGTGAGGTCACCAAATCCAGAAGTGAGGTCACCAAACCCGGAAGTGAGGTCAGCAGACCCAGAAAGTGAGGTCAGCACACTCAGAAAGTGAGGTCGGAAAACCCGGAAGTGAGGTCACCAAACCCGGAAGTGACGTCACTACACCCGGAAGTGAGGTCACCACACCCGGAAGTGAGGTCAGCACACCTGTAAATTGAGGTCAGCATAATCAGAAAGTGAGGTCGGCAAACCCGGAAGTGAGGTCACCAAACCCGGAAGTGAGGTCAGAAAACCCAGAAGTGACGTCACTAAACCCGGAAGAATGGTCACCTGACCCAGAAAGTGAGGTCTGCTAACCCTGAAGTGAGGTCAGAAAACCCGGAAGTGATGTCATCAAAACCAGAGTTGAGGACAGACAACGCGGTAAGTGAAGTCAGCATACTCGGAAAGTGAGGTCAGCAGACCCAGAAGTGAGGCCAGCAAACCCAAAAATTGAGGTCAGCATACCCGGAAGTGAGTTCAGGAGACCCGGAAGTGAGTTCAGCAGAGTTAGAAAGTTAGGGCGTTAAACCCGGAAGTGAGGTCACCAAACCCGGAAGTGAGGTCACCTGACCCAGAAAGTGAGGTCTGCTAACCATGAAGTGAGGTCAGAAAACCCGGAAGAGAGGTCAGCAAACGCGCAAAGTGAGGTCAGCATACTCAGAAAGTGAGGTCGGAAAACCCGGAAGTGAGGTCTGCTAACCTGGAAGTGAGGTCACCACACGCAGAAGTGAGGTCAGCACACCTGGAAAGTGAGGTCAGCATAATCAGAAAGTGAGGTCGGAAAACCTGGAAGTGAGGTCACCAAACACGGAAGTGAGGTCAGCTGACCCAGAAAGTGAGGTCAGCAAACCTGGAAGTGAGGTCAGCAAACCCAGAAGTGAGGTAAGCAGACCCGGAAAGTGAGGTCTGCTAACTCGGAAGTGAGGTCAGCATACCCTAATAGTGTGGTCGGCATATTCCCGGAAGTGATGTCACTAAACCCTGAAGTGAGGTCATCATACCCGGAAGTGATGTCAGGAGACCCGGAAGTGAGTTCAGCAGACTTATAAAGTTTTTGCGGCAAACGCAGAAGTGAGGTCACCAAACCCGGAAGTGAGGTTACCTGACCCAGAAAGTGAGGTCTGCTAACCCTGAAGTGAGGTCAGAAAACCCGGAAGAGAGGTCAGGAAACGCGTAAAGTGAGGTCAGCATACTCAGAAAGTGAGGTCGGAAAACCCGGAAGTGAGGTCAGCAGACCCAGAAGTGAGTTCAGGAGACCCAGAAAGTGAGGTCAGCAAACTTGGAAGTGAGGTCACCTGACCCAGAAAGTGAGGTCTGCTAACCCTGAAGTGAGGTCAGAAAACCCGGAAGTGATGTCACCAAAACCAGAGCTGAGGACAGACAACGCGGCAAGTGAAGTCAGCATACTCGGAAAGTGAGGTCAGCAGACCCGGAAGTGAGGTCAGCAGACCCAGAAGTGAGGCCAGCAAACCCAAAATGTGAGGTCAGCATATCCGGAAGTGACGTCACAAAACCCGGAAGTGAGGTCAGCATATCCGGAAGTGACGTCACAAAACCCGGAAGTGAGGTCAGCATACCCGGAAGTGAGGTCAGGAGACCCGGAAGTGAGTTCAGCAGACTTAGAAAGTGAGGGCGGCAAACCCGGAAGTGAGGTCACCTGACCCAGAAAGTGAGGTCTGCTAACCCTGAAGTGAGGTCAGAAAACCCGGAAGTGATGTCACCAA
This sequence comes from Coturnix japonica, assembly GCF_054131305.1. Classification (NCBI taxonomy): domain Eukaryota; kingdom Metazoa; phylum Chordata; class Aves; order Galliformes; family Phasianidae; genus Coturnix; species Coturnix japonica. Next base: position 7,742,499 of record NC_140688.1, on the reverse strand, counting down.
AACCAGAGTTGTGGACAGACATCGCGGAAAGTGAAGTCAGCATACTCGGAAAGTGAGGTCACCACACCTGGACGGGAGGTCACCACACCCGGAAGTGAGGTCAGCAGATCCGGAATTTGAGGACTGCTAACTTGAATCTGAGGTCAGCATACTCAGAAAGTGAGGTCGGAAAACCCCGAAGTGAGGTCACCAAACCCAGAAGTGAGGTCACCAAACCCGAAAGTGAGGTCACCACACCCGAAAGTGAGGTCAGCAGACCCGGAAGTGAGGTCAGCAGACCCAGAAGTGAGGTCACCAAACCCGGAAGTGAGGTCAGCAGACCCAGAAAGTGAGGTCAGCAAACCCGGAAGTGAGGTCACCACACCCGGAAGTGAGGTTACCACACCCGGAAGTGAGGTCAGCAGACCCGGAAGTGAGTTCAGCAGACCCAGAAGTGAGGCCAGCAAACCCAAAAAGTGAGGTCAGCATATCCGGAAGTGAGGTCACCAAACCCAGAATTGAGGTCACCTGACCCAGAAAGTGAGGTCTGCTAACCCTTAAGTGAGCTCAGAAAACCCGGATGTGATGTCACCTATACCAGAGTTGAAAACAGAAAACGCGGAAAGTGAAGTCAGCATACTCGGAAAGTGAGGTCACCACACCCAGAAGTGAGGTCACCACACCCGGAAGTGAGCTCAGCTAACCCGGAAGTGAGGTCAGCAGACCCGGAAGTGAGTTCAGGAAACCCAGAAAGTGAGGTCACCGAACCCGGAAGTGAGGTCAGCAGACCCTGAAGTGAGGTCAGCAGACCCAGAAGTGAAGCTAGCAAACCCAAAAATTGAGGTCAGCATATCCGGAAGTGAGGTCACCAAACCCGGAAGTGAGGTCACCTGACCCAGAAAGTGAGGTCTGCGAACCCTGTAGTGAGTTCAGAAAATCCGGAAGTGAGGTCAGCAGACCCGGAAGTGAGGTCAGCATACTCAGAAAGTGAGGTCAGGAAACCCGGAAGTGAGGTCACCAAACCCAAAAGTAAGGTCACCTGACCCATAAAGTGAGGTCTGCTAACCCTGAAGTGAGGACAGAAAACCCGGAAGTGATGTCACCAAAACCAGAGTTGAGGACAGACAACGCGGAAAGTGAAGTCAGCATACTCGGAAAGTGAGGTCAGCAGACCCGGAAGTGAGGTTAGCAGACCCGGAAGTGAGGTCAGAACACCTGTAAAGTGAGGTCAGCATAATCAGAAAGTGAGGTCGGCAAACCCGGAAGTGAGGTCACCAAACCCGGAAGTGAGGTCAGCAGAACCAGAAAGTGAGGTCAGGAAACCCGGAAGTGAGGTCAGCAAACCCAGAATTGACGTCACTAAACCCGGAAGTGAGGTCAGCATACCCGGAAGTGAGGTCAGCAGAGGCAGAAAGTGAGGTCAGCAAACCCCGAAGTGAGGTCAGGAAACCCAGAAGTGACGTCACTAAACCCGGAAGAGAGGTCAGCATACCCGGAAGAGAGGTCAGCAGACACAGAATTGTGGCTAGCAAATCCAAAAATTGAAGTCAGCATACCCGGAAGTGAGGTCACCTGACCCAGAAAGTGAGGTCTGCTAACCCTGAAGTGAGGTCAGAAAACCCGGAAGTGATGTCACCTATACCAGAGTTGAGGACAGACATCGCGGAAAGTGAAGTCAGCATACTCGGAAAGTGAGGTCACCACACCCGGAATTGAGGTCAGCAAACCCGAAAGTGAGGTCAGCAAACCCGGAAGTGACGTCACTAAACCCGGAAGTGAGGTCAGCATACCCGGAAGTGAGGTCAGCAGAGCCAGAAAGTGAGGTCAGCAAACCCCGAAGTGAGGTCAGCAAACCCAGACGTGACGTCACCACACCCGGAAGTGAGGTCAGCATACCCGGAAAAGAGGTCAGCAGACCCAGAAGTGTGGCTAGCAAATCCAAAAATTGAAGTCAGCATACCCGGAAGTGAGGTCACCTGACCCAGAAAGTGAGGTCTGCTAACCGTGAAGTGAGGTCAGGAAACCCGGAAGTGATGTCACCTATACCAGAGTTGAGGACAGACATCGCGGAAAGTGAAGTCCGCATACTCGGAAAGTGAGGTCACCACACCCAGAAGTGAGGTCACCACACCCGGAATTGAGGTCAGCAGAGCCGGAATTGAGGTCAGCAAACCCAGAAGTGACGTCACGAAAACCGGAAGTGAGGTCAGCAGACCCAGAAATGTGGCTAGCAAATCCAAAAAGTGAGGTCAGCATACCCGGAAGTGAGTTCAGGAGACCCGGAAGTGAGTTCTGCAGACTTAGAAAGTGAGGGCGGCAAACCCGGAAGTGAGGTCACCAAACCCGGAAGTGAGGTCACCTGACCCAGAAAGTGAGGTCTGCTAACCCTGAAGTGAGGTCAGAAAACCCGAAAGTGATGTCACCAAAACCAGAGTTGAGGACAGACAACGCGGAAAGTGAAGTCAGCATACTCGGAAAGTGAGGTCACCACACCCGGAAGTGAGGTCACCACACCTGGAAATGAGGTCAGGAGACCCGGAATTTGAGGACTGCTAACTTGGAACTGAGGTCAGCATACTCAGAACGTGAGGTCGGAAAACCCAGAAAATGAGGTCATCATAATCAGAATGTGAGGTCGGCAAACCCAGAAGTGAGGTCACCAAACCCGGAAGTGAGGTCACCTTACCCAGAAAGTGAGGTCTGCTAACCCTGAAGTGAGGTCGGAAAACCCGGAAGTGAGGTCACCAAACCCAGAAGTGAGGTCAGCAGACCCAGAAAGTGAGGTCAGCAAACCCAAAAGTGAGGTCAGCATACCCGGAAGTGACATCACTAAACCCGTTAAATGAGGTCAGCATACCCGGAAATGAGGTAAGCAGACGCGGAAAGTAAGGTCTGCTAACCCGGAACTCATGTCAGCAAATCCAGAAGTGACGTCACTAAACCCGGAAGAGAGGTCAGCAAACGCGTAAATTGAGGTCAGCATACTCAGAAAGTGAGGTCGGAAAACCCGGAAGTGAGGTCACCAAACCCCGAAGTGAGGTCACCGAACCCGGAAGTGAGGTCAGCAGACCCAGAAAGTGAGGTCAGAATAATCAGAAAGTGAGGTCGGAAAACCCCGAAGTGTGGTCACCAAACCCAGAAGTGAGGTCAGCAGACCCAGAAAGTGCGGTCAGCAAACCCGGAAGTGAGGTCACCACACCCCGAAGGGAGGTCACCACACACGGAAGTGAGGTCAGCAGACCCGGAAGTGAGGTCAGCAGACCCAGAAATGAGGTCACGATACCCGGAAGTGTGGTCAGCATATCCTGAAGTGAGGTCAACAAACCCAGAAGTGATGTCACCTATAACAGAGTGGAGGACAGAAAACGCAGAAAGTGAAGTCAGCATACTCGGAAAGTGAGCTCACCACACCCAGAAGTGAGGTCACCACACCCGGAAGTGAGCTCAGCAAACCCGGAAGTGAGGTCAGCAGATCCGGAATTTGAGGACTGCTATCTTGGAACTGAGGTCAGCATACTCAGAAAGTGAGGTCGGAAAACCCGGAAGTGAAGTCACCAAACCCAGAAGTGAGGTCACCAAACCCAGATGTGAGGTCAGCAGACCCAGAAAGTGAGGTCAGCAAACCCGGAAGTGAGGTCACCACAGCCGGAAGTGAGGTCACCACACCCGGAAGTGAGGTCATCAGACCCGGAAGTGAGGTCAGCAGACCCGGAAAGTGAGGTCAGCAGACCCAGAAGTGAGGCCAGCAAACCCAAAATGTGAGGTCAGCATATCCGGAAGTGAGGTCACCAAACCCGGAAGTGAGGTCACCTGACCCAGAAAGTGAGGTCTGCTAACCCTGAAGTGAGGTCAGAAAACCCGGAAGTGATGTCACCAAAACCAGAGTTGAGGACAGAAAACGCGGAAAATGAAGTCAGCATACTCGGAAAGTGAGGTCACCACACCCAGAAGTGAGGTCACCACACCCGGAAGTGAGGTCAGCAGACCCGGAATTTGAGGACTGCTAACTTGGAACTGAGGTCAGCAAACTCAGAAGTGAGGTCACTAAACCCGGAAGTGAGGTCAGCAAACGCGTAATGTGAGGTCAGCATTCTCAGAAAGTGAGGTCAGCAAACCCGGAAGTGAGGTCACCAAACCCGGAAGTAAGGTCACCTGACCCATAAAGTGAGGTCTGCTAACCCTGAAGTGAGGTCAGAAAACCCGGAAGTGATGTCACCAAAACCAGAGCTGAGGACAGACAACGCGGAAAGTGAAGTCAGCATACTCGGAAAGTGAGGTCAGCAGACCCGGAAGTGAGGTCAGCAGACCCGGAAGTGAGGTCAGAACACCTGTAAAGTGAGGTCAGCATAATCAGAAAGTGAGGTCGGCAAACCCGGAAGTGAGGTCACAAAACCCGGAAGTGAGGTCAGCAGAACTAGAAAGTGAGGTCAGCAAACCCGGAAGTGAGGTCAGCAAACCCAGAAGTGATGTCACTAAACCCGGAAGTGAGGTCAGCATACCCGGAAGTGAGGTCAGCAGAGGCAGAAACTGAGGTCAGCAAACCCCGAAGTGAGGTCAGGAAACCCAGAAGTGACGTCACTAAACCCGGAAGAGAGGTCAGCATACCCGGAAGAGAGGTCAGCAGACACAGAACTGTGGCTAGCAAATCCAAAAATTGAAGTCAGCATACCCGGAAGTGAGGTCACCTGACCCAGAAAGTGAGGTCTGCTAACCCTGAAGTGAGGTCAGAAAACCCGGAAGTGATGTCACCTATACCAGAGTTGAGGACAGACATCGCGGAAAGTGAAGTCAGCATACTCGGAAAGTGATGTCACCACACCCGGAATTGAGGTCAGCAAACCCGGAAGTGAGGTCAGCAAACCCGGAAGTGACGTCACTAAACCCGGAAGTGAGGTCAGCATACCCGGAAGTGAGGTAAGCAGACCCGGAAAATGAGGTCTGCTAACTCAGAAGTGAGGTCAGCATACCCGGAATTGAGGCCAGCAAACCCAAAATTGAGGTCAGCATATCCGGAAGTGATGTCACTAAACCCGGAAGTGAGGTCAGCATACCCGGAAGTGACGTCACAAAACCCGGAAGTGAGGTCAGCATATGAGGAATTGATGTCACAAAACCCGGAAGTGAGGTCAGCATACCCGGAAGTGAGGTCAGGAGACCCGGAAGTGAGGTTACCAAAACCAGAGTTGAGGACAGACATCGCGGAAAGTGAAGTCAGCATACTCGGAAAGTGAGGTCACCACACCCAGAAGTGAGGTCACCACACCCGGAATTGAGGTCAGCAAATCCGGAAGTGAGGTCAGCAAACCCAGAAGTGACGTCACTAAACCCGGAACTGAGGTCAGCAGACCCAGAAGTGTGGCTAGCAAATCCAAAATGTGAGGTCAGCATACCCGGAAGTTAGTTCAGAAAACCTGGAAGAGAGGTCAGCAAACGCGTAAAGTGAGGTCAGCATACTCTGAAAGTGAGGTCGGAAAACCCGGAAGTGAGGTCACCACACCCGGAAATGAGGTCACCACACCCGGAAGTGAGGTCACCACACCCAGAAGTGAGGTCTGCAGACCCGGAAGTGAGGTCAGCAAACCCAGAAGTGACGTCACTAAACCCGGAGGTGAGGTCAGCATACCCGGAACTGAGGTCTGCAGACCCAGAAGTGTGGCTAGCAAATCCAAAAAGTGAGGTCAGCATACCCGGAAGTGAGTTCAGGAGACCCGGAAGTGAGTTCTGCAGACTTAGAAAGTGAGGGCGGCAAACCCGGAAGTGAGGTCACCAAACTCGGAAGTGAGGTCACCTGACCCAGAAAGTGAGGTCTGCTAACCCTGAAGTGAGGTCAGAAAACCCGGAAGTGATGTCACCAAAACCAGAGTTGAGGACAGGCAACGCGGAAAGTGAAGTCAGCATACTCGGAAAGTGAGGTCACCACACCTGGAAGTGAGGTCACCACACCTGGAAATGAGGTCAGCAGACCCGGAATTTGAAAACTGCTAACTTGGAACTGAGGTCAGCATACTCAGAAAGTGAGGTCGGAAAACCCAGAAAATGACGTCAGCATAATCAGAATGTGAGGTCGGCAAACCCAAAAGTGAGGTCACCAAACCTGGAAGTGAGGTCACCTTACCCAGAAAGTGAGGTCTGCTAACCCTGAAGTGAGGTCGGAAAACCCGGAAGTGAGGTCACCAAACCCAGAAGTGAGGTCAGCAGACCCAGAAAGTGAGGTCGGCAAACCCAGAAGTGAGGTCAGCACACCCGGAAGTGACGTCACTAAACCCGGAAGTGAGGTCAGCATACCCGGAAGTGAGGTAAGGAGACCCGGAAAGTGAGGTCTGCTAACTCGGATGTGAGGACAGCATACCCGGAAGTGAGGCCAGCAAACCCAAAAAGTGAGATCGGCATATCCGGAAGTGATGTCACTAAACACTGAAGTGAGGTCATCATACCCGGAAGTGATGTCAGGAGACCCGGAAGTGAGTTCAGCAGACTTAGAAAGTGAGAGCGGCAAACCCAGAAGTGAGGTCACCAAACCCGGAAGTGCGGTCACCTGACCCAGAAAGTGAGGTCTGCTAACCCTGAATTGAGGTCAGAAAACCCGGAAGAGAGGACAGCAAACGCGTAAAGTGAGGTCAGCATACTCAGAAAGTGGGGTCGGAAAACCCAGAAGTGAGGTCACCACAACCGGAAGTGAGGTGATCACACCCGGAAGTGAGGTACAGCAGACCCGGAAGTGAGGTCACCTGACCCAGAAAGTGAGGTCTGCTAACCCTGAAGTGAGGTCAGAAAACCAGGAAGAGAGGTCAGCAAACGCGTAAAGTGAGGTCAGCATACTCAGAAAGTGAGGTCGGAAAACCCAGAAGTGAGGTCACCACACCCGGAAGTGAGGTCACCACACCCGGAAGTGAGGTACAGCAGACCCGGAAGTGAGGTCAGCAGACCCAGAAGTGAGGTCACCTAACCCGCAAGTGAGGTCAGCAGACCCAGAAAGTGAGGTCACCACACCTGGAAGTGAGGTCACCACACCCAGAAGTGAGGTCACCACACTCGGAAGTGAGGTCAGCAGACCCAGAATTTCAGGACTGCTAACTTGGTACTGAGGCCAGCACACTCAGAAAGAGAGGTCGGAAAACCCTGAATTGAGGTCACCAAACCCAGAAGTGCGGTCACCACACCCGGAAGTGAGGTCACCACACCCGGAAGTGAGGTCAGCACACCTGTAAAGTGAGGTCAGCATAATCAGAAAGTGAGGTCGGCAAACCCGGCAGTGAGGTCACCAAACCCGGAAGTGAGGTCAGCAGACCCAGAAAGTGAGGTCAGCAATCCCGGAAGTGAGGTCAGCAAACCCAGAAGTGACGTCACCACACCCGGAACTGAGTTCAGCACATCTGTAAAGTGAGGTCACCATAATCAGAAAGTGAGGTCGGCAAACCCGTAAGTGAGGTCAGCAGACCCGGAATTGAGGTCAGCAGACCCAGAAGTGAGGCCAGCAAACCCAAAAAGTGAGGTCAGCATACCCGGAAGTGACGTCACAAAACCCGGAAGTGAGGTCTGCATATGAGGAAGTGATGTCACAAAACCCGGAAGTGAGGTCAGCATACCCGGAAGTGAGGTCACCTGACCCAGAAAGTGAGGTCTGCTAACCCTGAAGTGAGGTCAGAAAACCCGAAAGTGATGTCACCAAAACCAGAGTTGAGGACAGACATCGCGGAAAGTGAAGTAGGCATACTCGGAAAGTGAGGTCACCACACCCAGAAGTGAGGTCACCACACCCGGAATTGAGGTTAGCAGACCCGGAATTTGAGGACTGCTAACTTGGGACTGAGGTCAGCAAACCCAGAAGTGAGGTCAGCTGACCCGGAAGTGAGGTCAGCAAACGCGTAAAGTGAGGTCAGCATTCTCAGAAAGTCAGGTCGGAAAACCCGGAAGTGAGGTCAGCAAACCCGGATGTGAGGTCAGCAAACCCAGAAGTGACGTCACTAAACCCGGAAGTGAGGTCATCATACCCGGAAGTGAGGTAAGCAGACCCGGAAAGTGAGGTCTGCAAACTCGGAAGTGAGGTCAGCATACCCGGAATTTAGGCCAGCAAACCCAAAAAGTGAGGTCAGCATATCCGGAAGTGATGTCACTAAACCCGGAAGTGAGGTCAGCATACCCGGAAGTGAGGTAAGCAGACCCGTAAAGTGAGGTCTGCTAACCCGGAAGTCTGGTCAGCAAACCCAGATGTGACGTCACTAAACCCGGAAGAGAGGTCAGCAAACGCGTAAATTGAGGTCAGCATACTCAGAAAGTGAGCTCGGAAAACCCGGAAGTGAGGTCACCAAACCCAGAAGTGAGGTCACCACACCCGGAAGTGGGGTCAGCAGACCCAGAAATTGAGGTCAGAAAATCAGAAAGTGAGGTCGGAAAACCCGGAAGTGAGGTCACCATACCCAGAAGTGATGTCACCAAAGCCGGAAGTGAGGTCAGCAGATCCAGAAATTGAGGTCAGCATAATCAGAAAGTGAGGTCGGAAAACCCGGAAGTGAGGTCACCAAACCCAGAAGTGAGGTCATCAAAACCAGAAGTGAGGTCAGCAGACCCAGAAAGTGAGGTCACTAAACCCGGAAGTGAGGTCACCACAACCGGAAGTGAGGTCACCACACCCGGAATTGAGATCAGCAGAACAGGAAGAGAGGTCAGCAGACCCAGAAGTGAGGTCACCAAACCCGGAAGTGATGTCAGCAGACCCAGAAAGTGAGGTCAGCAAACCCGGAAGTGAGGTCACCACACCTGGAAGTGAGGTCACCACACCCGGAAGTGAGGTCAGGAGACCCGGAATTGAGGTCAGCAGACCCAGAAGTGAGGGCAGCAAACCCAAAAAGTGAGGTAAGCATATCCGGAAGTGAGGTCACCAAACCCGGAAGTGAGGTCACCTGACCCAGAATGTGAGGTCTGCTAACCCTGAAGTGAGGTTAGAAAACCCAGAAGTGATGTCACCTATACCAGAGTTGAGGACAGAAAACGCGGAAAGTGAAGTCAGCATACTCGGAAAGTGCGGTCACCACACCCAGAAGTGAGGTCACCACACCCGGAAGTGAGCTCAGCAAACCCGGAAGTGATGTCAGCAAACCTGGAAGTGAGGTCAGCAAACCCAGAAGTGACGTCACTAAACCCGGAAGTGAGGTCAGCATACCCGGAAGTGAGGTAAGCAGACCCAGAAAGTGAGGTCTGCTAACTCAGAAGTGAGGTCAGCATACCCGGAATTGAGGCCAGCAAACCCAAAATTGAGGTCAGCATATCCGGAAGTGATGTCACTAAACCCGGAAGTGAGGTCAGCATACCCGGAAGTGACGTCACAAAACCCGGAAGTGAGGTCAGCATATGAGGAATTGATGTCACAAAACCCGGAAGTGAGGTCAGCATACCCGGAAGTGAGGTCAGGAGACCCGGAAGTGAGGTTACCAAAACCAGAGTTGAGGACAGACATCGCGGAAAGTGAAGTCAGCATACTCGGAAAGTGAGGTCACCACACCCAGAAGTGAGGTCACCACACTCGGAATTGAGGTCAGCAGACCCGGAATTTGAGGACTGCTAACTTGGGACTGAGGTCAGCAAACCCAGAAGTGAGGTCACTAAACCCGGAAGTGAGGTCAGCAAATGCGTAAATTGAGGTCAGCATTCTCAGAAAGTCAGGTCGGAAAACCCAGAATTGAGGTCAGCAAACCCGGATGTGAGGTCAGCATATCCGGAAGTGATGTCACTAAACCCGGAAGTGAGGTCAGCATACCCGGAAGTGAGGTAAGCAGACCCGTAAAGTGAGGTCTGCTAACCCGGAAGTCTGGTCAGCAAACCCAGAAGTGACGTCACTAAACCCGGAAGAGAGGTCAGCAAACGCGTACATTGAGGTCAGCATACTCAGAAAGTGAGGTCAGAAAAACCGGAAGTGAGGTCACCAAACCCAGAAGTGAGGTCACCAAACCCGGAAGTGAGGTCAGCAGACCCAGAAATTGAGGTCAGAAAATCAGAAAGTGAGGTCGGAAAACCCGGAAGTGAGGTCACCATACCCAGAAGTGATGTCACCAAAGCCGGAAGTGAGGTCAGCAGATCCAGAAATTGAGGTCAGCATAATCAGAAAGTGAGGTCGGAAAACCCGGAAGTGAGGTCACCAAACCCAGAAGTGAGGTCATCAAAACCAGAAGTGAGGTCAGCAGACCCAGAAAGTGAGGTCACTAAACCCGGAAATGAGGTCACCACAACCGGAAGTGAGGTCACCACACCCGGAATTGAGATCAGCAGAACAGGAAGTGAGGTCAGCAGACCCAGAAGTGAGGTCACCAAACCCGGAAGTGATGTCAGCAGACCCAGAAAGTGAGGTCAGCAAACCCGGAAGTGAGGTCACCACACCTGGAAGTGAGGTCACCACACCCGGAAGTGAGGTCAGCAGACCCGGAATTGAGGTCAGCAGACCCAGAAGTGAGGCCAGCAAACCCAAAAAGTGAGGTCAGCATATCCGGAAGTGAGGTCACCAAACCCGGAAGTGAGGTCACCTGACCCAGTATGTGAGGTCTGCTAACCCTGAAGTGAGGTCAGAAAACCCAGAAGTGATGTCACCTATACCGGAGTTGAGGACAGAAAACGCGGAAAGTGAAGTCAGCATACTCGGAAAGTGAGGTCACCACACCCAGAAGTGAGGTCACCACACCCGGAAGTGAGCTCAGCAAACCCGGAAGTGATGTCAGCAAACCTGGAAGTGAGGTCAGCAAACCCGGAAGTGAGCTAAGCAAACCCGGAAAGTGAGGTCTGCTAACCCGGAACTCAGGTCAGCAAACCCAGAAGTGACGTCACTAAACCCAGAAGAGAGGTCAGCAAACGCGTAAATTGTGGTCAGCGTACTCAGAAAGTGAGGTCGGAAAACCCGGAAGTGATGTCACCAAACCCAGAAGTGAGGTCACCACACCCGGAAGTGAGGTCAGCAGACCCAGAAAGTGAGGTCAGCATACTCAGAAAGTGTGTTCAGCAAACCCGGAAGTGTGGTCAGCAGACCCAGAAGTGAGGTCACTAAACCCGGAAGTGTGGTCAGCAGACCTAGAAAGTGAGGTCAGCAAACCCGGAAGTGAGGTCACCACACCCTGATGTGAGGTCAGCAGACCCGGAAGTGAGGTCAGCAGACCCAGAAGTGAGGCCAGCAAGCCCAAAAAGTGAAGTCAGCATATCCGGAAGTGAGGTCACCGAACCCGGAAGTGAGGTCACCACAGCCGGAAGTGAGGTAAGCAAACCCGGAAAGTGAGGTCTGCTAACCCGGAACTCAGGTCAGCAAACTCAGAATTGACGTCACTAAACCCGGAAGTGAGGTCAGCATTCCCGGAAGTGAGGTAAGCAGACCCGGAAAGTGAGGTCTGCTAACTCGGAAGTGAGGTCAGCATACCCGGAAGTGAGGTCAGCAAACCCAAAAAGTGAGGTCAGCATATCCGGAAGTGATGTCACTAAACCCGGAAGTGAGGTCAGCATACCCGGAAGTGAGGTCAACATACTCAGAAAGTGAGGTCGGAAAACCCGGAAGTGTGGTCACCAAACCCAGAAGTCAGGTCTCCAAACCCAGAAATGAGGTCAGCAGACCCAGAAAGTGAGGTCAGCAAACCGGGAAGTGAGGTCACCACACCCGGAATTTAGGTCACCACACCCGAAGTGAGGTCAGCAGACGCAGAAGTGAGGTCACTAAACCCGGAAGTGTGGTCAGCAGACCCAGAAAGTGAGGTCAGCAAACCCGGAAATGAGGTCACCACACCCGGAAGTGAGGTCAGCAGACCAAGAAGTGAGGTCAGCAGACCCAGAATTGAGGCCAGCATACACAAAAAATGAAGTCAGCATATCCGGATGTGAGGTCACCAAACCCGGAAGTGAGGTCACCTGACCCAGAAAGTGAGGTCTGCTAACCCAGAAGTGAGGTCACCACACCCGGAAGAGAGCTCAGCAAACCTGGAATTGAGGTCTGCAGACGCGGAAGTGAATTCATCAGACCCAGAAAGTGAGGTCAGCAAATCCGGAAGTGAGGTCACCAAACCCGGAAGTGAGGTCAGCAGACCCAGAAAGTGAGGTCAGCAAACCCGGAAGTGAGGTCAGCAAACCCAGAAGTGACGTCACTAAACCCGGAATTGAGGTCAGCATACCCGGAATTGAGGTCAGCAGACCCAGAATTGTGGCTAGCAAATCCAAAAAGTGAAGTCAGCATACCCGGAAGTGAGGTCACCTGACCCAGAAAGTGAGGTCTGCTAACCCGGAAGTGAGTTCAGGTGACCCGGAAGTGAGTTCTGCAGACTTAGAAAGTGAGGGCGCCAAACCCGGAAGTGAGGTCACCAAACCCGGAAGTGAGGTCACCTGACCCAGAAAGTGAGGTCTGCTAACCCTGAAGTGCGGTCAGCATACCCGGAAGTGATGTCACCAAAACCAGAGTTGAGGACAGACAACGCGGAAAGTTAAGTCAGCACACTCGGAAAGTGAGGTCACCACACCTGGAAGTGAGGTCACCACACCCGGAAGTGAGGTCGTCAGACCCGGAATTTGAGGACTGCTAACTTGGAACTGAGGTCAGCATACTCAGAAAGTGAGGTCGGAAAACCCGGAAGTGAGGTCACTAAACCCAGTAGTGAGGTCACCAAACCCGGAAGTGAGGTCAGCAGACCCAGAAAGTGAGGTCAGCATAATCAGAAAGTGAGGTCCGGCAAACCCGGAAGTGAGGTCACCAAGCCCGGAAGTGAGGTGAGCAAACCCGGAAGTGAGGTCAGCATACCCAGAAGTGACGTCACTAAACCCGGAAGTGAGGTCAGCATACGTGGAAGTGAGGTAAGCTGACCCGGAAACTGAGGTATGCTGACCCGGAACTCAGGTCAGCAAACCCAGAAGTGACGTCACTAAACCCGGAAGAGAGGTCAGAAAACGCGTAAAGTGAGGTCAGCATACTCAGAAAGTGAGGTCGGAAAACCGGAAGTGTGGTCACCAAACCCAGAAGTGAGGTCACCAAACCCGGAAGTGAGGTCAGCGAACCCAGAAGTGACGTCAATAAACCCGGAAGTGAGGTCAGCACACCCGGAAGTGAGGTCAGCAGACCCAGAAGTGTGGCTAGCAAATCCAAAAAGTGAGGTCATCATACCCGGAAGTGATTTCAGGAGACCCAGAAGTGAGTTCAGCAGACTTAGAAAGTGAGGGCGGCAAACCCGGAAGTGAGGTCACATGACCCAGAAATTGAGGTCTGCTAACCCTCAAGTGAGGTCAGAAAACCCGGAAGTGATGTCACCAAAAACAGATTTGAGGACAGACAACGCGGAAAGTGAAGTCAGCATACTCGGAAAGTGAGGTCACCACACCTGGAAGTGAGGTCAGCAGACCCGGAATTTGAGGACTGCTAACTTGTAACTGAGGTCAGCATACTCAGAAAGCGAGGTCGGAAAACCGGAAGTGAGGTCACCAAACCCAGAAGTGAGGTCACCAAAGCCGGAAGTGAGGTCAGCAGACCCAGAAATTGAGGTCAGCATAATCAGAAAGTGAGGTCGGAAAACCCGGAAGTGAGGTCACCAAACCCAGAAGTGAGGTCATCAAAACCAGAAGTGAGGTCAGCAGACCCAGAAAGTGAGGTCAGCAAACCCGGAAGTGAGGTCACCACAACCAGAAGTGAGGTCACCACACCCGGAAGTGAGATCAGCAGAACCCGAAGTGATGTCAGCAGACCCAGAAGTGAGGTCACCAAACCCGGAAGTGAGGTCAGCAGACCCAGAAAGTGAGGTCACCAAACCCGGAAGTGAGGTCAGCGAACCCAGAAGTGACGTCAATAAACCCGGAAGTGAGGTCAGCATACCCGGAAGTGAGGTCAGCAAACGCGAAAAGTGTGGCTAGCAAATCCAAAAAGTGAGGTCATCATACCCGGAAGTGATGTCAGGAGACCCAGAAGTGAGTTCAGCAGACTTAGAAAGTGAGGGCGGCAAACCCGGAAGTGAGGTCACCAAACCCGGAAGTGAGGTCACCTGACCCAGAAAGTGAGGTCTGCTAACCCTGAAGTGAGGTCAGATAACCCGGAAGTGATGTCACCAAAACCAGATTTGAGGACAGACAACGCGGAAAGTGAAGTCAGCATACTCGGAAAGTGAGGTCCCCACACCTGGAAGTTAGGTCACCACACCTGGAAGTGAGGTCAGCAGACCCGGAATTTGAGGACTGCTAACTTGGAGCTGAGGTCAGCATACTCAGAAAGTGAGGTCGGAAAACCCGGAAGTGAGGTCACCAAACCCAGAAGTGAGGTCACCAAACCCGGAAGTGAGGTAAGCAGACCCAGAAAATGAGGTCAGCATAATCAGAAAGTGAGGTCGGCAAACCCAGAAGTGAGGTCACCAAACCCGGAAGTGAGGTAGGCAGACCTGGAAAGTGAGGTCAGCATAATCAGAAAGTGAGGTCGGCAAACCCGGAAGTGAGGTCACCAAACCCGGAAGTGAGGTCAGCGAACCCGGAAGTGAGGTCAGCAAACCCAGAAGTGACGTCACTAAACCCAGAAGTGAGGTCAGCATACCCGGAAGTGAGGTAAGCAGACCCGGAAAGTGAGGTCTGCTAACCCGGAACTCAGGTCAGCAAACCCAGAAGTGACGTCACTAAACCCGGAAGAGAGGTCAGTAAACGCGTAAAGTGAGGTAAGCATACTCAGAAAGTGAGGTCAGAAAACCGGAAGTGAGGTCACCAAACCCAGAAGTGAGGTTACCAAAGCCTGAAGTTAGGTCAGCAGACCCAGAAATTGAGGTCAGCATAATCAGAAAGTGAAGTCGGAAAACCCGGAAGTGAGGTCACCAAACCCAGAAGTGAGGTCATCAAACCCAAAAGTGAGGTCAGCAGACCCAGAAAGTGAGGTCAGTAAACCCGGAAACGAGGTCACCACAACCCGAAGTGAGGTCACCACACCCGGAATTGAGATCAGCAGACCCGGAAGTGAGGTCAGCAGACCCAGAATTGAGGTCACCAAACCCGGAAGTGAGGTCAGCAGACCCAGAAAGTGAGGTCAGCAAACCCGGAAGTGAGGTCACCACACCCGGAAGTGAGGTCACCACACCCGGAATTTAGGTCAGCAGGCTTGGAAGTGAGGTCAGCAGACCCAGAATTGAGGCCAGCAAACCCAAAAAGTGAGGTCAGCATATCCGGAAGTGAGGTCACCACACCCGGAAATGAGGTCATCTGACCCAGAAAGTGAGGTCTGCTAACCCTGAAGTCAGGCCAGAAAACCCGGAAGTGATGTCACCTATACCAAAGTTGATGACAGAAAACGTTGAAAGTGAAGTCAGCATACTCGGAAAGTGAGGTCACCACACCCAGAAGTGAGGTCACCACACCCGGAAGTGAGGTCAGCAAACCCGGAAGTGAGGTCAGCAGACCCGGAAGTGAGTTCAGGAGACCCAGAAAGTGAGGTCAGCAAACCCGGAAGTGAGGTCACCTGACCCAGAAAGTGAGGTCTGCTAACCCTGAAGTGAGGTCAGAAAACCCGGAAGTGATGTCACCAAAACCAGAGTTGAGGACAGACAACGCGAAAAGTGAAGTCAGCATACTGGGAAAGTAAGGTCAGCAAACCCGGAAGTGAGGTCAGCAGACCCGGAAGTGAGGTCAACAGACCCAGAAGTGAAGCCAGCAAACCCAAGAAGTGAGGTCAGCATATCCGGAAGTGACGTCACAAAACCCGGAAGTGAGGTCAGCATATCCGGAAGTGACGTCACAAAACCCGGAAGTGAGGTCAGCATACCCGGAAGTGAGGTCAGGAGACCCGGAATTGAGTTCAGCAGACTTAGAAAGTGAGGTCGGAAAACCCGGAAGTGAGGTCACCAAACCCGGAAGTGAGGTCACCTGACCCAGAAAGTGAGGTCTGCTAACCCTGAAGTGAGGTCAGAAAACCCGGAAGTGATGTCATCAAAACCAGAGTTGTGGACAGACATCGCGGAAAGTGAAGTCCGCATACTCGGAAAGTGAGGTCAGCACACCCAGAAGTGAGGTCACCACACCCGGAGTTCAGGTCAGCACACCCGGAATTTGAGGACTGCTAACTTGGAAGTGAGGTCAGCAAACCCAGAAGTGAGGTCACTAAACCCGGAAGGGAGGTCAGCAAACGCGTAAAGTGAGGTCAGCATACACAGAATGTGAGGTCGGAAAACCCGGAAGTGAGGTCAGCAAACCCGGAAGTGAGATCAGCAAACCCAGAAGTGACGTCACTAAACCCGGAAGTGAGGTCAGCATACCCGGAAGTGAGGTCAGCATACCTGGAAGTGAGGTCAGGAGACCCGGAAGTGAGTTCAGCAGACTTAGAATGTGAGGTCGGAAAACCCGGAAGTGAGGTCACCAAACCCGGAAGTGAGGTCACCTGACCCAGAAAGTGAGGTCTGCTAACTCTGAAGCGAGGTCAGAAAACCCGGAAGTGATGTCACCATAACCAGAGTTGTGGACAGACATCGCGGAAAGTGAAGTCCGCATACTCGGAAAGTGAGGTCACCACACCCAGAAGTGAGGTCACCACACCCGGAATTGAGGTCAGCAGACCCGGAATTTGAGGACTGCTAACTTGGAACTGAGGTCAGCAAACCCAGAAGTGAGGTCACTAAACCCGGAAGTGAGGTCAGCAAACGCATAAAGTGAGGTCAGCATACTCAGAAAGTGAGGTCGGAAAACCCGGAAGTGAGGTCAGCAAACCCGGAAGTGAGGTCAGCAAACCCAGAAGTGACGTCACTAAACCCGGAAGTGAGGTCAGCATACCCGGAAGTGAGGTAAGCAAACCCAAAAAGTGAGGACAGCATATCCGGAAGTGATGTCACCACACCCAGAAGTGAGGTCATCATACCCGGAAGTGATGTCAGGAGACCCGGAAGTGAGTTCAGCAGACTAAGAAAGTGAGGGCGGCAAACCCAGAAGTGAGGTCACCACACCAGGAGTTGAGGTCAGCAGACCCGGAATTTGAGGAATGCTAACTTGGAACTGAGGTCAGCAAACCCAGAAGTGTGGTCACTAAACCCGGAACTGAGGTCAGCAAACGCGTAAAGTGAGGTCAGCGTAGTCAGAAAGTGAGGTCGGAAAACCCGGAAGTGAGGTCAGCAAACCCGGAAGTGAGGTCAGCAAACCCAGAAGTGACGTCACTAATCCCGGAAATAAGGTCAGCATACCCGGAAGTGAGGTAAGCAGACCCGGAATGTGAGGTCTGCTAACTCGGAAGTGAGGTCAGCATACCCGGAATTGAGGCCAGCAAACCCAAAAAGTGAGGTCAGCATATCCGGAAGTGAGATCACCTGACCCAGAAAGTGAGGTCTGCTAACCCTGAAGTGAGGTCAGAAAACCCGGAAGAGAGGTCAGAAAACGCGTAAATTGAGGTCAGCATACTCAGAAAGTGAGGTCGGAAAACCCGGAAGTGAGGTCACCACACCCGGAAGTGAGGTCACCACACCCGGAAGTGAGGTACAGCAGACCCAGAAGTGAGGTCACCTGACCCAGAAAGTGAGGTCACCAAACCCGAAAGTGAGGTCAGCAAACCCAGAAAGTGAGGTCAGCAAAACCGGAAGTGAGGTCACCACACCCAGAAGTGAGGTGACCACACTCGGAAGTGAGGTCAGCAGACCCTTAATTTCAGGACTTCTAACTTGGAACTGAGGTCAGCAATCCCAGAAGTGAGGTCCCTAAACCCGGAACTGAAGTCAGCAAACCCGTAAAGTGAGGTGAGCATACTCAGAAAGTGAGGTCGGAAAACCCGGAAGTGAGGTCAGCAAACCTGGAAGTGAGGACAGCAAACCCAAAAAGTGAGGTCAGCATATTCGGAAGTGATGTCACTAAACCCTGAAGTGAGGTCATCATACTTGGAAGTGATGTCAGGAGACTCGGAAGTGAGTTCAGCAGACTTAGAAAGTGAGGGCGGCAATCCCAGAAGTGAGGTCACCAAACCCGGAAGTGAGGTCACCTGACCCAGAAAGTGAGGTCTGCAAACCCGGAAGTGAGGTCAGAAAACCCGGAAGAGAGGTCAGCAAACGCGTAAAGTGAGGTCAGCATACTCAGAAAGTGAGGTCAGCATAACCCGGAAGTGAGGTCACCACACCCGGAAGTGAGGTACAGCAGACCCGGAAGTGAGGTCACCTGACCCAGAAAGTGAGGTCTGCTAACCCTGAAGTGAGGTCAGAAAACCCGGAAGAGAGGTCAGCAAACGCGTAAAGTGAGGTCAGCATACTCAGAAAGTGAGGTCGGAAAACCAGGAAGTGAGGTCACCACACCCGGAAGTGAGGTCACCACACCCGTAAGTGAGGTACAGCAGACCCAGAAGTGAGGTCACCAAACCCGCAAGTGAGGCAAGCAAACCCAAAAAGTTAGGTCAGCATATCCGGAAGTGATGTCACTAAACCTTGAAGTGAGGTCATCATACCCGGAAGTGATGTCAGGAGACCCGGAAGTGAGTTCAGTAGACTTAGAAAGTGAGGGCGTTAAATCCAGAAGTGAGGTCACAAAACCCGGAAGTGCGGTCAGCAAACCCAGAAGTGACGTCACTAAACCCGGAAGTGAGGTCAGCATACCCGGAAGTGAGGTAAGCAGACCCGGAAAGTGAGGTCAGCAAACCTGGAAGTGAGGCCAGCAAACCCAAAAAGTGAGGTCACCACACCTGGAAGTGATGTCACTAAACCCTGAAGTGAGGTCATCATACCGGGAAGTGATGTCAGGAGACCCGGAAGTGAGTTCAGCAGACTTAGAAAGTGAGGGCGGCAATCCCAGAAGTGAGGTCACCAAACCCGGAAGTGAGGTCACCTGACTCAGAAAGTGTGGTCTGCTAACCCTGAAGTGAGGTCAGAAAACCCGGAAGTGATATCAGCATACGCGTAAAGTGAGGTCAGCATACTCAGAAAGTGAGGTCGGAAAAGCCGGAAGTGAGGTCACCACACCCGGAAGTGAGGTCACCACACCCGGAAGTGAGGTACAGCAGACCTGGAAGTGAGGTCACCTGACCCAGAAAGTGAGGTCTGCTAACCCTGAAGTGAGGTCAGAAAACCCGGAAGAGAGGTCAGCAAACGCTTAAAGTGAGGTCAGCATACTCAGAAAGTGAGGTCGGAAAACCCGGAAGTGAGGTCACCACACCCGGAAGTGAGGTACAGCAGACCCAGAAGTGAGGTCACCTGACCCAGAAAGTGAGGTCACTAAACCCGCAAGTGAGGTCAGCAAACCCAGAAAGTGAGGTCAGCAAACCCGGAATTTGAGGACAGCTAACTTGGAACTGAGGTCAGCACACTCAGAAAGTGAGGTCGGAAAACCCGGAAGTGAGGTCACCAAACCCAGACGTGACGTCACCAAACCCGGAAGTGAGGTCACCACACCCGGAAGTGAGGTCAGCAAACCTGTAAAGTGAGGTCAGCATAATCAGAAAGTGAGGTCGGCAAACCCGGAAGTGAGGTCACCAAACCCGGAAGTGAGGTCAGCAGACCCAGAAAGTGAGGTAAGCAAACCCGGAAGTGAGGTTAGCAAACCCGGAAGTGAGGTTAGCAAACCCAGAAGTGACGTCACTATACCCGGAAGTGAGGTCAGCAGACCCAGAAGTGTGGCTACCAAATCCAAAAAGTGAGGTCAGCATACCCGGAAGTGAGTTCAGGAGACCCGGAAGTGAGTTCAGCAGACTTAGAAAGTGAGGGCGGCAAACCCGGAAGTGAGGTCACCAAACCCGGAAGTGAGGTCACCTGACCCAGAAAGTGAGGTCTGCTAACCCTGAAGTGAGGTCAGAATACACGGAAGTGATGTCACCAAAACCAGAGTTGAGGACAGACAACGCGGAAAGTGAAGTCAGCATACTCGGAAAGTGAGGTCACCACACCTGGAAGTGAGGTCACCACACCTGGAATTGAGGTCAGCAGACCCGGAATTTGAGGACTGCTAACTTGGAACTGAGGTTAGCATACTCAGAAAGTGAGGTCGGAAAACCCGGAAGTGAGGTCACCACACCCGGAAGTGAGGTACAGCGGACCCAGAAGTGAGGTCACCTGACCCAGAAAGTGAGGTCTGCTAACCCTGAAGTGAGGTCAGAAAACCCGGAAGAGAGGTCAGCAAACGCATAAAGTTAGGTCAGCATACTCAGAAAGTGAGGTCAGCATAACCCAGAAGTGTGGTCACCACACCCGGAAGTGAGGTCACCACACCCGGAAGTGAGGTACAGCAGACCCGGAAGTGAGGTCACCTGACCCAGAAAGTGAGGTCTGCTAACCCTGAAGTGAGGTCAGAAAACCCGGAAGAGAGGTCAGCAAACGCGTAAAGTGAGGTCAGCATACTCAGAAAGTGAGGTCGGAAAACCCGGAAGTGAGGTCACCACACCCGGAAGTGAGGTCACCACACCCAGAAGTGAGGTACAGCAGACCCGGAAGTGAGGTCAGCAGACCCAGAAGTGAGGTCACCAAACCCGCAAGTGAGGCCAGCAAACCCAAAAAGTGATGTCAGCATATCCGGAAGTGATGTCACTAAACCCTGAAGTGAGGTCAGCAGACCCAAAAGTGATGTCAGGAGACCCGGAAGTGAGTTCAGTAGACTTAGAAAGTGAGGGCGGCAAACCCAGAAGTGAGGTCACCAAACCCGGAAGTGCGGTCAGCAAACCCAGAAGTGACGTCACTAAACCCGGAAGTGAGGTCAGCATACCCGTAAGTGAGGTAAGCAGACCCGGAAAGTGAGGTCAGCAAACCCGGAAGTGAGGCCAGCAAACCCAAAAAGTGAGGTCACCACACCCGGAAGTGATGTCACTAAACCCTGAAGTGAGGTCATCATACCCGGAAGTGAGGTCACCTGACCCAGAAAGTGAGGTCTGCTAACCCTGAAGTGAGGTCAGAAAACCCGGAAGTGATGTCAGCATACGCGTAAAGTGAGGTCAGCATACTCAGAAAGTGAGTTCGGAAAAGCCGGAAGTGAGGTCACCACACCCGGAAGTGAGGTCACCACACCCGGAAGTGAGGTACAGCAGACCCGGAAGTGAGGTCACCTGACCCAGAAAGTGAGGTCTGCTAACCCTGAAGTGAGGTCAGCAAACCCAGAAGAGAGGTCAGCAAACCCGGAAGTGAGGTCACCACACCCAGAAGTGAGGTGACCACACTCGGAAGTGAGGTCAGCAGACCCGGAATTTGAGGACAGCTAACTTGGAACCGAGGTCAGCACACTCAGAAAGTGAGGTCGGAAAACCCGGAAGTGAGGTCACCAAACCCAGAAGTGACGTCACCAAACTGGGAAGTGAGGTCACCACACCCGGCAGTGAGTTCAGCACACCTGTACAGTGAGGTCAGCATAATGAGAAAGTGAGGTCGGCAAACCCGGAAGTGAGGTCAACAAACCCGGAAGTGAGGTCAGCAGACCCAGAAAGTGAGGTAAGCAAACCCGGAAGTGAGGTTAGCAAACCCGGAAGTGAGGTTAGCAAACCCAGAAGTGACGTCACTAAACCCGGAAGTGAGGTCAGCAGACCCAGAAGTGTGGCTAGCAAATCCAAAAGGTGAGGTCAGCATACCCGGAAGTGAGTTCAGGAGACCCGGAAGTGAGTTCAGCAGACTTAGAAAGTGAGGGCGGCAAACCCGGAAGTGAGGTCACCAAACCCGGAAGTGAGGTCACCTGACCCAGAAATTGAGGTCTGCTAAACCTGAAGTGAGGTCAGAAAACCCGGAAGTGATGTCACCAAAACCAGAGTTGAGGACAGACAACGCGGAAAGTGAAGTCAGCATACTCGGAAAGTGAGGTCACCACACACAGAAGTGAGGTCACCACACCCGGAAGTGAGGTCAGCAGACCCGGAATTTGAGGACTGCTAACTTGGAACTGAGGTCAGCATACTCAGAAAGTGAGGTCGGAAAACGCGGAAGTGAGGTCACCAAACCCAGAAGTGAGGTCACCAAACCCGGAAGTGAGGTCAGCAGACCCAGAAAGTGAGGTCAGCATAATCAGAAAGTGAGGTCGGCAAACCCGGATGTGAGGTCACCAAACCCGGAAGTGAGGTCACCTGACCCAGAAAGTGAGGTCTGCTAACCCTGAAGTGAGGTCAGAAAACCCGGAAGTGATGTCACCTATACCAGAGTTGAGGACAGAAAACGCGGAAAGTGAAGTCAGCATACTCGGAAAGTGAGGTTACCAAACCAAGAAGTGAGGTCACGAAACCCGGAAGTAAGGTCAGCAGACCCAGAAAGTGAGGTCAGCATAATCAGAAAGTGAGGTCGGCAAACCCAGAAGTGAGGTCACCATACCCGGAAGTGAGGTTAGCAAACTTGGAAGTGAGGTCAGCAAACCCAGAAGTGACGTCACTAAACCCGGAAGTGAGGTCAGCATACCCGGATTTGAGGTCAGCAAACCCAGAAGTGACGTCAATAAACCCGGAAGAGAGGTCAGCAAACGTGTAAAATGAGGTCAGCATACTCAGAATTGAGGTCACCAAACCCCGAAGTGAGGTCACCAAAGCCAGAAGTGAGGTCACCAAACCCGGAAGTGAGGTCAGCAGACCCAGAAAGTGAGGTCAGCATAATCAGAAAGTGAGGTCGGAAAACCTGGAAGTGAGGTCACCAAACCCAGAAGTGACGTCACAAAACCCGGAAGTGAGGTCAGCATATCCGGAAGTGATGTCACAAAACCCGGAAGTGGGGTCAGCATACCCGTAAGTGATGTCAGGAGACCCGGAAGTGAGGTCTGCAGACCCAGAAGTGTGGCTAGCAAATCCAAAAAGTGAGGTCAGCATACCCGGAACTGAGTTCAGGAGACCTGGAAGTGAGTTCAGCCGACTTAGAAAGTGAGGGCGGCAAACCCGGAAGTGATGTCACAAAACCCGGAAGTGAGGTCACCTGACCCAGAAAGTGATGTCTGCTAACCCTGAAGTGAGGTCAGAAAATTCGGAATTGATGTCACCAAAACCAGAGTTGAGGACAGACATCGCGGAAAGTAAAGTCAGCATACTCGGAAAGTGAGGTCACCACACACAGAAATGAGGTCACCAAACCTGGAATTGAGGTCAGCAGACCCGGAATTTGAGCACTGCTAACTTGGAACTGAGGTCAGCAAACCCAGAAGTGAGGTCACTAAACCCGGAAGTGAGGTCAGCAAACGCGTAATGTGAGGTCAGCATACTCAGAAAGTGAGGTCAGAAAACCCGGAAGTGAGGTCAGCACACCCGGAAGTGAGGTCACCACACCCGGAAGTGAGGTCAGCAGACCCGGAAGTGAGGTCAGCAGACCCAGAAGTTAGGTCACCAGACCCGGAAGTGTGGTCGGCAGACCCAGAAAGTGAGGTCAGCAAACCCGGAAGTGAGGTCACCACACCCGGAAGTGAGGTCTCCTGACCAAGAAAGTGAGGTCTGCTAACCCTAAAGTGAAGTCAGAAAACCCGGAAGTGATGTCACCAAAACCAGAGTTGAGGACAGAAAACGCGGAAAATGAATTCAGCATACTCGGAAAGTGAGGTCACCACACCCAGAAGTGAGGTCACCACACCCGGAAGTGAGCTCAGCAAACCCGGAAGTGAGGTCAGCAGACCCGGAAGTGAGTTCAGCTGACACAGAAAGTGAGGTCAGCAAACCCGGAAGTGAGGTTACCAAACCCGGAAGTGACGTCAGCAAACCCGGGAGTGAGGTCAGCAAACCCAGAAGTGACGTCACTAAACCCGGAAGTGAGGTCAGCATACCCGGAAGTGAGGTCAGCAGACCCAGAAGTGTGGCTAGCAAATCTAAAAAGTGAGGTCAGCATACCCGGAATTGAGTTCAGGAGACCTGGAAGTGAGTTCTGCAGACTTAGAAAGTGAGGGCGGCAAACCCGGAAGTGAGGTCACCAAACCCGGAAGTGAGGTCACCTGACCCAGAAAGTGAGGTCTTCTAACCCTGAAGTGAGGACAGAAAATCCGGAAGTGATGTCACTAAAACCAGAATTGACGACAGACAACGCGGAAAGTGAAGTCAGCATACTCGGAAAGTGAGGTCACCACACCTGGAAGTGAGGTCACCACACCCGGAAGTGAGGTCAGCAGACCCGGAATTTGAGGACTGCTAACTTGGAACTGAGGTCAGCATACTCAGAAAGTGAGGTCGGAAAACGCGGAAGTGAGGTCACCAAACCCAGAAGTGTGGTCACCAAACCCGGAAGTGAGGTCAGCAGACCCAGAAAGTGAGGTCAGCATAACCAGAAAGTGAGGTCGTCAAACCCGAAAGTGAGGTCACCAAACCCGGAAGTGAGGTCAGCAAACCCGGAAGTGAGGTCAGCAAACCCAGAAGTGACGTCACTAAACCCGGAAGTGAGGTCAGCAGACCCGGAAAGTGAGGTCTGCTAACCCGGAACTCAGGTCAGCAAACGCAGAAGTGACGTCACTAAACCCGGAAGAGAGGTCAGAAAAAGCGTAAAGTGAGGTAAGCGTACTCAGAAAGTGAGGTCGGGAAACCCGGAAGTGAGGTCACCAAACCCCGAAGTGAGGTCACCAAGCCCGGAAGTGAGGTCAGCAGACCCAGAAAGTGAGGTCAGCATAATCAGAAAGTGAGGTCGGAAAACCCGGAAGTGAGGTCACCAAACCCAGAAATGAGGTCACCAAACCCAGAAGTGAGGTCAGCAGACCCAGAAAGTGAGGTCAGCAAACCCGGAAGTGAGGTCACCACACCCGGAAGTGAGGCCTCCACACCCGGAAGTGAGGTCAGCAGACCCGGAAGTGAGGTCAGCAGACCCAGAAGTGAGGTCACCAAACCCGGAAGTGAGGTCAGCAGACCCAGAAAGTGAGGCAAACATAATCAGAAAGTGAGGTCAGCAAACCCAGAAGTGACGTCACTAAACCCGGAAGTGAGATCAGCATACCCAGAATTGAGGTAAGCAGACCCGGAAAGTGAGGTCTGCTAACTCGGACGTAAGGTCAGCATACCCGGAAGTGAGGCAAGAAAACACAAAAAAGTGAGGTCATCATATCCGGAAGTGATGTCACTAAACCCGGAAGTGAGGTCAGCATACCCGGAAGTGAGGTAAGCAGACCCGTAAAGTGAGGTCTGCTAACCCGGAACTCAGGTCAGCAAACCCAGAAGTGACGTCACTAAACCCGGAAGAGCGTTCAGCAGACCCAGAAAGTGAGTTCAGCATAATCAGAAGCTGAGGTCGGAAAACCCGGAAGTGAGGTCACCAAACCCAGAAGTGAGGTCAGCAGACCCAGAAGTGAGGCCAGCAAATCCAAAATGTGAGGTCAGCATATCCGGAAGTGATGTCACAAAACCCGGAAGTGAGGTCAGCATACCCGGAAGTGAGGTCAGGAGACTCGGAAATTGAGGTCTGCTATCCCGGAACTCAGCTCAGCAAACCCAGAAGTGACGTCACTAAACCCGGAAGTGAGGTCAGCATACCTGGAAGTGAGGTCAGCAGACCCAGAAGTGTGGCTAGCAAATCCAAAAAGTGAGGTCAGCATACCCGGAATTGAGTTCAGGAGACCTGGAAGTGAGTTCTGCAGACTTAGAAAGTGAGGGCGGCAAACCCGGAAGTGAGGTCACCAAACCCGGAAGTGAGGTCACCTGACCCAGAAAGTGAGGTCTGCTAACCCTGAAGTGAGGTCTGAAAATCCGGAAGTGATGTCAACAAAACCAGAGTTGAGGACAGAAATCGCGGAAAGAGAAGTCAGCATACTCTGAAAGTGAGGTCACCACACCCAGAAGTGAGGTCACCACACCCGGAAGTGAGGTCAGCAGACCCGGAATTTGAGGACTGCTAACTTGGAACTGAGGTCAGCAAACCCATAAGTGAGGTCACTAAACCCGGAAGTGAGGTCAGCAAACGCGTAAAGTGAGGTCAGCATACTCAGAAAGTGAGGTTGGAAAACCCGGGAGTTAGGTCAGCAGACCCAGAAACTGAGGTCAGCAAACCCGGAAGTGACGTCACTAAACCCGCAAGTGAGGTCAGCATACGTGGAAGTGAGGTAAGCAGAACCGGAAAGTGAGGTCTGCTAACCCGGAACTCAGGTCAGCAAACCCAGAAGTGACGTCACTAAACCCGGAAGAGAGGTCAGCAAACGCGTACAGTTAGGTAAGCGTACTCAGAAAGTGAGGTCGGGAAACCCGGAAGTGAGGTCACCAAACCCCGAATTGAGGTCACCAAACCCGGAAGTGAGGTCAGCAGACCCAGAAAGTGAGGTCAGCATAATCAGAAAGTGAGGTCGGAAAACCCGGAAGTGAGGTCACCAAACCCAGAAGTGAGGTCACCAAACCCAGAAGTGAGGTCAACAGACCCAGAAAGTGAGGTCAGGAGACCCAGAAGTGAGGTCACCAAACCCGGAAGTGAGGTCAGCAGACCCAGAAAGTGAGGTAAACATAATCAGAAAGTGAGGTCAGCAAACCCAGAAGTGACATCACTAAACCCGGAAGTGAGGTCAGCATACCCAGAATTGAGGTAAGCAGACCCGGAAAGTGAGGTCTGCTAACTCGGATGTGAGGTCAGCATACCCGGAAGTGAGGCCAGAAAACCCAAAAAAGTGAGGTCAGCAAACCCGGAAGTGACGTCACTAAACCCGGAAGTGAGGTCACCAAAGCCGGAAGTGAGGTCAGCAGACCCAGAAAGTGAGGTCAGCATAATCAGAAAGTGAGGTCGGCAAACCCGGAAGTGAGGTCACCAAACCCGGAAGTGAGGTCAGCAAACCAGGAAGTGAGGTCAGCAAACCCAGAAGTGAGGTAAGCTGACCCGGAAAATGAGGTCTGCTAACCCTGAAGTGAGCTCTGAAAATCCGGAAGTGATGTCACCAAAACCAGAGTTGAGGACAGACATCGCGGAAAGTGAAGTCCGCATACTCGGAAAGTGAGGTCACCACTCCCAGAAGTGAGGTCACCACACCCGGAAGTGAGGTCAGCAGACCCGGAATTTGAGGACTGCTAACTTCGAACTGAGGTCAGCATACTCAGAAAGTGAGGTCGGAAAACCCGTAAGTGAGGTCACCAAACCCAGAAGTGAGGTCACCAAACCCGAAAGTTAGGTCAGCAGACCCAGAAAGTGAGGTCAGCATAACCAGAAAGTGCGGTCGTCAAACCCGGAAGTGAGGTCAGAAAACCCGGAAGTGAAGTCAGCAAACCCGGAAGTGAGGTTAGCAAACCAAGAAGTGACGTCACTAAACCCGGAAGAGAGGTCAGCAAACGCGTAAAGTGAGGTAAGCGTACTCAGAAAGTGAGGTCGGGAAACCCGGAAGTGAGGTCACCAAACCCCGAAGTGAGGTCACCAAACCTGGAAGTGAGGTCAGCAGACCCAGAAAGTGAGGTCAGCATAATCAGAAAGTGAGGTCGGAAAACCCGGAAGTGAGGTCACCAAACCCAGAAGTGAGGTCACCAAACCCAGAAGTGAGGTCAGCAGACCCAGAAAGTGAGGTCAGCAAACCCGGAAGTGAGGTCACCACACCCGGAAGTGAGGTCACCACACCCGGAAGTGAGGTCATCAGACCCGGAAGTGAGGTCAGCAGACCCAGAAGTGAGGTCACCAAACCCGGAAGTGAGGTCAGCAGACCCAGAAAGTGAGGTAAACATAATCAGAAAGTGAGGTCAGCAAACCCAGAAGTGACGTCACTAAACCCGGAAGTGAGGTCAGCATACCCAGAATTGAGGTAAGCAGACCCGGAAAGTGAGGTCTGCTAACTCGGACGTGAGGTCAGCATCCCCGGAAGTGAGGCCAGAAAACCCAAAAAAGTGAGGTCAGCATATCCGGAAGTGATGTCACTAAACCCGGAAGTGAGGTCAGCATACCCGGAAGTGAGGTAAGCAGACCCGTAAAGTGAGGTCTGCTAACCCGGAAGTCTGGTCAGCAAACCCAGAAGTGACGTCACTAAACCCGGAAGAGAGGTCAGCAAACGCGTAAAGTGAGGTCAGCATACTCAGAAAGTGAGGTCGGAAAATCCGGAAGTGAGGTCACCAAACCCCGAAGTGAGGTCACCAAACCCGGAAGTGAGGTCAGCAGACCCAGAAAGTGAGGTCAGCATAATCAGAAAGTGAGGTCGGAAAACCCGGAAGTGAGGTCACCAAACCCAGAAGTGAGGCCAGCAAACTTAAAATGTGAGGTTAGCATATCCGGAAGTGACATCACAAAACCCGGAAGTGAGGTCAGCATATCCGGAAGTGATGTCACAAAACCCGGAAGTGAGGTCAGCATACCCGGAAGTGAGGTCAGCAAACCCAGAAGTGACGTCACTAAACCCGGAATTGAGGTCAGCATACCCGGAAGTGAGGTCAGCAGACCCGGAAGTGAGGTCTGCAGACCCAGAAGTGTGGCCAGCAAACCCAAAATGTGAGGTCAGCATATCCGGAATTGAGGACACTAAACCCGGAAGTGAGGTCAGCATATCCAGAAGTGATGTCACTAATCCCGGAAGTGACGTCACTAAACCCGGAAGTGAGGTCAGCATACCCGGAAGTGAGGTA
This sequence comes from Coturnix japonica, assembly GCF_054131305.1. Taxonomy (NCBI): domain Eukaryota; kingdom Metazoa; phylum Chordata; class Aves; order Galliformes; family Phasianidae; genus Coturnix; species Coturnix japonica. The sequence continues at coordinate 7,714,169 of NC_140688.1, read as the reverse complement.
AGGAGACCCGGAAAGTGAGGTCTGCTAACCCGGAACTCAGGTCAGCAAACCCAGAACTGATGTCACTAAACCAGGAAGAGAGGTCAGTAAACGCGTAAAGTGAGGTCAGCATACTCAGAAAGTGAGGTCAGCATAATCAGAAAGTGAGGTCGGAAAACGCGGAAGTGAGGTCACCACACCCAGAAGTGAGGTCACCAAACCCGGAAGTGAGGTCAGCAGACCCAGAAAGTGAGGTCAGCATAATCAGAAAGTGAGGTCGGAAAACCCGGAAGTGAGGTCACCACACCCAGAAGTGTGGTCACCACACCCGGAAGTGAGGTCAGCAGACCCGGAATTTGAGGACTGCTAACTTGGAACTGAGGTCAGCAAACCCAGATGTGAGGTCACTAAACCCGGAAGTGAGGTCAGCAAACGCGTAAAGTGTGGTCAGCATACTCAGAAAGTGAGGTTGGAAAACCCGGAAGTGAGGTCAGCAAACCCGGAAGTGAGGTCAGCAAACCCGGAAGTGACGTCACTAAACCCGGAAGTGAGGTCAGCATACCCGGAAGTGAGGTAAGCAGACCCGGGAAGTGAGGTCTGCTAACCCGGAACTCAGGTCAGCAAACCCAGAAGTGACGTCACTAAACCCGGAAGAGAGGTCAGCAAACGCGTAAATTGAGGTCAGCATACTGAGAAAGTGAGGTCGGAAAATCCGGAAGTGAGGTCTCCAAACCCAGAAGTGAGGTCACCACACCCGGAATTGAGGTCAGCAGACCCAGAAATTGAGGTCAGCATAATCAGAAAGTGAGGTCGGAAAACCCGGAAGGGAGGTCACCAAACCCGGAAGTGAGGTCAGCAGACCCAGAAGTGAGGTCACCTAACCCGGAAGTGAGGTCAGCAGACCCAGAAAGTGAGGTAAACATAATCAGAAAGTGAGGTCAGCAAACCCAGAAGTGACGTCACTAAACCCGGAAGTGAGGTCAGCATACCCAGAATTGAGTTAAGCAGACCCGGAAAGTGAGGTCTGCTAAATCGGACGTGAGGTCAGCATACCCGGAAGTGAGGCCAGAAAACCCAAAAAAGTGAGGTCAGCATATCCGGAAGTGATGTCACTAAACCCGGAAGTGAGGTCAGCATACCCGGAAGTGAGGTAAGCGGACCCGGAAAGTGAGGTCTGCTAACCCGGAACTCAGGTCAGCAAACCCAGAAGTGACGTCACTAAACCCGGAAGAGAGGTCAGCAAACTCGTAAAGTGAGGTCAGCATACTCAGAAAGTGAGGTCGGAAAATCCGGAAGTGAGGTCACCAAACCCCGAAGTGAGGTCACCAAACCCGGAAGTGAGGTCAGCAGACCCAGAAAGTGAGGTCAGCATAATCAGAAAGTGAGGTCGGAAAACCCGGAAGTGAGGTCACCAAACCCAGAAGTGAGGTCAGCAGACCCAGAAGTGAGGCCAGCAAACCCAAAATGGTAGGTCAGCCTATCCGGAAGTGACGTCACAAAACTCGGAAGTGAGGTCAGCATATCCGGAAGTGATGTCACAAAACCCGGAAGTGAGGTCAGCATACCCGGAAGTGAGGTCAGCAAACCCAGAAGTGACGTCACTAAACCCGGAATTGAGGTCAGCATACCCGGAAGTGAGGTCAGCAGACCCGGAAGTGAGGTCAGCAGACCCAGAAGTGAGGCCAGCAAACCCAAAATGTGAGGTCAGCATATCCGGAAGTGAGGTCACTAAACCCGGAAGTGAGGTCAGCATATCCAGAAGTGATGTCACTAAACCCGGAAGTGAGGTCAGCATACCCGGAAGTGAGGTCAGGAGACCCGGAAGTGAGTTCAGCAGACTTAGAAAGTGAGGGCGGCAAACCCAAAAGTGAGGTCACCAAACCCGGAAGTGAGGTCACCTGACCCAGAAAGTGAGGTCAGCAGACCCAGAAAGTGAGGTCAGCATAATCAGAAAGTGAGGTCGGCAAACCCGGAAGTGAGGTCACCAAACCCGGAAGTGAGGTCAGCAAACCAGGAAGTGAGGTCAGCAAACCCAGAAGTGAGGTAAGCTGACCCGGAAAGTGAGGTCTGCTAACCCTGAAGTGAGCTCTGAAAATCCGGAAGTGATGTCACCAAAACCAGAGTTGAGGACAGACATCGCGGAAAGTGAAGTCCGCATACTCGGAAAGTGAGGTCACCACTCCCAGAAGTGAGGTCACCACACACGGAATTGAGGTCAGCAGACCCGGAATTTGAGGACTGCTAACTTGGAACTGAGGTCAGCAAACCCAGAAGTGAGGTCACTAAACCCGGAAGTGAGGTCAGCAAACTCGTAAAGTGAGGTCAGCATACTCAGAAAGTGAGGTCGGAAAACCCGGAAGTGAGGTCAGCAAACCCGGAAGTGAGGTCACCAAACCCGGAAGTGTGGTCAGCAGACCCAGAAAGTGAGGTCAGCATAATCAGAAAGTGAGGTCCGAAAACCCGGAAGTGAGGTCACCAAACCCAGAAGTGAGGTCAGCAGACCCAGAAGTGAGGCCAGCAAACCCAAAATGGTAGGTCAGCCTATCCGGAAGTGACGTCACAAAACTCGGAAGTGAGGTCAGCATATCCGGAAGTGATGTCACAAAACCCGGAAGTGAGGTCAGCATACCCGGAAGTGAGGTCAGCAAACCCAGAAGTGACGTCACTAAACCCGGAATTGAGGTCAGCATACCCGGAAGTGAAGTCAGCAGACCCGGAAGTGAGGTCAGCAGACCCAGAAGTGAGGCCAGAAAACCCAAAATGTGAGGTCAGCATATCCGGAAGTGAGGTCACTAAACCCGGAAGTGAGGTCAGCATATCCAGAAGTGATGTCACTAAACCCGGAAGTGAGGTCAGCATACCCGGAAGTGAGGTCAGGAGACCCTGAAGTGAGTTCAGCAGACTTAGAAAGTGAGGGCGGCAAACCCAAAAGTGAGGTCACCAAACCCGGAAGTGAGGTCACCTGACCCAGAAAGTGAGGCCAGCAGACCCAGAAAGTGAGGTCAGCATAATCAGAAAGTGAGGTCGGAAAACCCGGAAGTGAGGTCACCAAACCCAGAAGTGAGGTCAGCAGACCCAGAAGTGAGGCCAGCAAACCCAAAATGTGAGGTCAGCATATCCGGAAGTGGCGTCACAAAACCCGTAAGTGAGGTCAGCATATCCGGAAGTGATGTCACAAAACCCGTAAGTGAGGTCAGCATACCCGGAAGTGAGGTCAGCAAACCCAGAAGTGACGTCACTAAACCCGGAATTGAGGTCAGCATACCCGGAAGTGAGGTCAGCAGACCCGGAAGTGAGGTCAGCAGACCCAGAAGTGAGGACAGCAAACCCAAATTGTGAGGTCAGCATATCCGGAAGTGAGGTCACTAAACCCGGAAGTGAGGTCAGCATATCCAGAAGTGATGTCACTAAACCCGGAAGTGACGTCACTAAACCCAGAAGTGAGGTCAGCATACCCGGAAGTGAGGTAAGGAGACCCGGAAAGTGAGGTCTGCTAACCCGGAACTCAGGTCAGCAAACCCAGAAGTGATGTCACTAAACCCGGAAGAGAGGTCAGCAAACGTGTAAAGTGAGGTCATCATACTCAGAAAGTGAGGTCAGCATAATCAGAAAGTGAGGTCGGAAAACCCGGAAGTGAGGTCACCACACCCAGAAGTGAGGTCACCAAACCCGGAACTGAGGTCAGCAGACCCAGAAAGTGACGTCAGCATAATCAGAAAGTGAGGTCGGAAAACCCGGAAGTGAGGTCACCACACCCAGAAGTGAGGTCACCACACCCGGAAGTGAGGTCAGCAGACCCGGAATTTGAGGACTGCTAACTTGGAACTGAGGTCAGCAAACCCAGATGTGAGGTCACTAAACCCGGAAGTGAGGTCAGCAAACGCGTAAAGTGAGGTCAGCATACTCAGAAAGTGAGGTCGGAAAACCCGGAAGTGAGGTCAGCAAACCCGGAAGTGAGGTCAGCAAACCCGGAAGTGACGTCACTAAACCCGGAAGTGAGGTCAGCATACCCGGAAGTGAGGTAAGCAGACCCGGGAAGTGAGGTCTGCTAACCCGGAACTCAGGTCAGCAAACCCAGAAGTGACTAAACCCGGAAGAGAGGTCAGCAAACGCGTAAAGTGAGGTAAGCGTACTCAGAAAGTGAGGTCGGGAAACCCAGAAGTGAGGTCACCAAACCCCGAAGTGAGGTCACCAAACCCGGAAGTGAGGTCAGCAGACCCAGAAAGTGAGGTCAGCATAGTCAGAAAGTGAGGTCGGAAAACCCGGAAGTGAGGTCACCAAACCCAGAAGTGAGGTCACCAAACCCGGAAGTGAGGTCAGCAGACCCAGAAAGTGAGGTAAACATAATCAGAAAGTGAGGTCAGCAAACCCAGAAGTGACGTCACTAAACCCGGAAGTGAGGTCAGCATACCCAGAATTGAGTTAAGCAGACCCGGAAAGTGAGGTCTGCTAACTCGGACGTGAGGTCAGCATACCCGGAAGTGAGGCCAGAAAACCCAAAAAAGTGAGGTCAGCATATCCGGAAGTGATGTCACTAAACCCGGAAGTGAGGTCAGCATACCCGGAAGTGAGGTAAGCAGACCCGGAAAGTGAGGTCTGCTAACCCGGAACTCAGGTCAGCAAACCCAGAAGTGACGTCACTAAACCCGGAAGAGAGGTCAGCAAACTCGTAAAGTGAGGTCAGCATACTCAGAAAGTGAGGTCGGAAAATCCGGAAGTGAGGTCACCAAACCCAGAAGTGAGGTCACCACACCCGGAAGTGAGGTCAGCAGACCCGGAATTTGAGGACTGCTAACTTGGAACTGAGGTCAGCAAACCCAGATGTGAGGTCACTAAACCCGGAAGTGAGGACAGCAAACGCGTAAAGTGAGGTCAGCATACTGAGAAAGTGAGGTCGGAAAACCCGGAAGTGAGGTCACCAAACCCCGAAGTGAGGTCACCAAACCCGGAAGTGAGGTGAGCAGACCCAGAAAGTGAGGTCAGAATAATCAGAAAGTGAGGTCGGAAAACCCGGAAGTGAGGTCACCAAACCCAGAAGTGAGGTCACCAAACCCGGAAGTGAGGTCAGCAGACCCAGAAGTGAGGTCACCAAACCCGGAAGTGAGGTCAGCAGACCCAGAAAGTGAGGTAAACATAATCAGAAATTGAGGTCAGCAAACACAAAAGTGACGTCACTAAACCCGGAAGTGAGGACAGCATACCCAGAATTGAGTTAAGCAGACCCGGAAAGTGAGGTCTGCTAACTCGGACGTGAGGTCAGCATACCCGGAAGTGAGGCCAGAAAACCCAAAAAAGTGAGGTCAGCATATCCGAAAGTGATGTCACTAAACCCGGAAGTGAGGTCAGCATACCCGGAAGTGAGGTAAGCAGACCCGGAAAGTGAGGTCTGCTAACCCGGAACTCAGGTCAGCAAACCCAGAAGTGACGTCACTAAACCCGGAAGAGAGGTCAGCAAACTCGTAAAGTGAGGTCAGCATACTCAGAAAGTCAGGTCGGAAAACCCGGAAGTGAGGTCACCAAACCCAGAAGTGAGGTCACCAAACCTGGAAGTGAGGTCAGCAGACCCAGAAAGTGAGGTCAGCATAACCAGAAAGTGAGGTCGGCAAACCCGGAAGTGAGGTCACCAAACCCGGAAGTGAGGTCAGCAAACCCAGGAGTGAGGTCAGCAAACCCAGAAGTGACGTCACTAAACCCGGAAGTGAGGTCAGCATACCTGGAAGTGAGGTAAGGAGACCCGGAAAGTGAGGTCTGCTAACCCGGAACTCAGGTCAGCAAACCCAGAAGTGACGTCACTAAACCCGGAAGAGAGGTCAGCAAACGCGTAAAGTGAGGTCAGCAAACTCAGAAACTGAGGTCGGAATACCCGAAAGTGAGGTCACCAAACCCCGAAGTGAGGTCACCAAACCCGGAAGTGAGGTCAGCAGACCCAGAAAGTGAGGTCAGCATAATCAGAAAGTGAGGTCGGAAAACCCGGAAGTGAGGTCACCAAACCCAGAAGTGAGGTCACCAAACCCAGAAGTTAGGTCAGCAGACCAAGAAAGTGAGGTCAGCAAACCCGGAAGTGAGGTCACCTGACCAAGAAAATGAGGTCCGCTAACCCTGAAGTGAGGTCAGAAAACCCAGAAGTGATGTCACCCAAACCAGAGTTGAGGACAGATAACGCGGAAAGTGAAGTCAGCATACTCGGAAAGTGAGCTCACCACACCCTGAAGTGAGGTCACCACGCCCGGAATTGAGGTCAGCAAACACGGAAGTGAGGTCAGCAGACCTGGAATTTGAGGTCTGCTAACCCGGAAGTGAGGTCAGCATACCCGGAAGTGAGGTCAGCAAACCTGGAAGTGAGGTCACCACACCCGGAAATGTCGTCAGCAAACCCGGAAAGTGAGGTCAGCATAGTCAGAAAGTGAGGTCGGCAAAGCCGGAAGTGAGGTCACCAAACCCGGAATTGAGGTCAGCAGACCCAGAAAGTGAGGTCAGCAAACCTGGAAGTGAGGTCAGCAAACCGAGAAGTGACGTCACTAAACCCGGAAGTGAGGTCAGCATATCCGGAAGTGATGTCACAAAACCCGGAAGTGAGGTCAGCATACCCGGAAGTGAGGTCAGGAGACCCGGAAGTGAGTTCAGCAGACTTAGAAAGTGAGGGCAGCAAACCCGGAAGTGAGGTCACAAAACCCGGAAGTGAGGTCACCTGACCCAGAAAGTGAGGTCTGCTAACTCTGAAGTGAGGTCAGAAAATCCGGAAGTGATGTCACCAAAACCAGAGTTGAGGACAGACATCACGGAAAGTGAAGTCGGCATACTCGGAAAGTGAGGTCACCACTCTTGAAGTGAGGTCACCACTCTTGAAGTGAGGTCACCACACCCGGAATTGAGGTCAGCAGACCCGGAATTTGAGGACTGCTAACTTGGAACTGAGGTCAGCAAACCCAGAAGTGAGGTCACTAAACCCGGAAGTGAGGTCACTAAACCCGGAAGTGAGGTCAGCATACCCGGAAGTGAGGTCAGCAAACCTAGAAATGTGGCTAGCATATCCAAAAAGTGAGGTCAGCATACCCGGAAGTGAGGTCAGCAAACCTGGAAGTGAGGTCACCACACCCGGAAATGACGTCAGCAAACCCGGAAAGTGAGGTCAGCATAGTCAGAAAGTGAGGTCGGCAAACCCGGAAGTGAGGTCACCAAACCCGGAATTGAGGTCAGCAGACCCAGAAAGTGAGGTCAGCAAACCTGGAAGTGAGGTCAGCAAACCGAGAAGTGACGTCACTAAACCCGGAAGTGAGGTCAGCATATCCGGAAGTGATGTCACAAAACCCGGAAGTGAGGTCAGCATACCCGGAAGTGAGGTCAGGAGTCCCGGAAGTGAGTTCAGCAGACTTAGAAAGTGAGAGCAGCAAACCCGGAAGTGATGTCACAAAACCCGGAAGTAAGGTCACCTGACCCAGAAAGTGAGGTCTGCTAACTCTGAAGTGAGGTCAGAAAATCCGGAAGTGATGTCACCAAAACCAGAGTTGAGGACAGACATAACGGAAAGTGAAGTCCGCATACTCGGAAAGTGAGGTCACCACTCCCAGAAGTGAGGTCACCACACCCGGAATTGAGGTCAGAAGACCCGGAATTTGAGGACTGCTAACTTGGAACTGAGGTCAGCAAACCCAGAAGTGAGGTCACTAAACCCGGAAGTGAGGTCACCACACCTGGAAGTGAGGTCAGCCGACCCAGAAAGTGAGGTCAGCAAACCAGGAAGTGAGGTCACTAAACCCGGAAGTGAGGTCACTAAACCCGGAAGTGAGGTCAGCATACCCGGAAGTGAGGTCAGCAAACCTAGAAGTGTTGCTAGCAAATCCAAAAAGTGAGGTCAGCATACCCGGAAGTGAGTTCAGGAGACCCGGAAGTGAGTTCTGCAGACTTAGAAAGTGAGGGCGGCAAACCCGGAAGTGATGTCACAAAACCCGGAAGTGAGGTCACCTGACCCAGAAAGTGATGTCTGCTAACCCTGAAGTGAGGTCAGAAAACCCGGAAGTGATGTCACCAAAACCAGAGTTGAGGACAGAGAACGCGGAAAGTAAAGTCAGCATACTCGGAAAGTGAGGTCACCACACCTGGAAGTGAGGTCACCACACCCGGAAGTGAGGTCACCACACCCGGAATTTGAGGACTGCTAACTTGGAACTGAGGTCAGCATACTCAGAAAGTGAGGTCGGAAAACCCGGAAGTGAGGTCACCAAACCCAGAAGTGAGGTCAGGAGACCCGGAAGTGAGTTCAGCAGACTTAGAAAGTGAGGGCAGCAAACCCGGAAGTGATGTCACAAAACCCGGAAGTGAGGTCACCTGACCCAGAAAGTGAGGTCTGCTAACTCTGAAGTGAGGTCAGAAAATCCGGAAATGATGTCACCAAAACCAGAATTGAGGACAGAGAACGCGGAAAGTAAAGTCAGCATACTCGGAAAGTGAGGTCACCACACCTGGAAGTGAGGTCACCACACCCGGAATTGAGGTCAGCAGACCCGGAATTTGAGGACTGCTAACTTGGAACTGAGGTCAGCAAACCCAGAAGTGAGGTCACTAAACCCGGAAGTGAGGTCACCACACCTGGAAGTGAGGTCAGCCGACCCAGAAAGTCAGGTCAGCAAACCCGGAAGTGAGGTCACTAAACCCGGAAGTGAGGTCACTAAACCCGGAAGTGAGGTCAGCATACCCGGAAGTGAGGTCAGCAAACCTAGAAGTGTGGCTAGCAAATCCAAAAAGTGAGGTCAGCATACCCGGAAGTGAGGTCAGCAAACCTAGAAGTGTGGCTAGCAAATCCAAAAAGTGAGGTCAGCATACCCGGAAGTGAGTTCAGGAGACCCGGAAGTGAGTTCTGCAGACTTAGAAAGTGAGGGCGGCAAACCCGGAAGTGAGGTCACCAAACCCGGTAGTGAGGTCACCTGACCCAGAAAGTGAGGTCTGCTAACCCTGAAGTGAGGTCAGAAAACCTGGAAGTGATGTCACCAAAACCAGAGTTGAGGACAGAGAACGCGGAAAGTGAAGTCAGCATACTCGAAAAGTGAGGTCACCACACCTGGAAGTGAGGTCACCACACCCGGAAGTGAGGTCACCACACCCGGAATTTGAGGACTGCTAACTTGGAACTGAGGTCAGCATACTCAGAAAGTGAGGTCGGAAAACCCGGAAGTGAGGTCGCCAAACCCAGAAGTGAGGTCACCAAACCCGGAAGTGAGGTCAGCAGACCCAGAAAGTGAGGTCAGCATAATCAGAAAGAAAGGTCGGCAAACCCGGAAGTGAGGTCAGCAAACCCGGAAGTGAGGTCAGCAAACCAAGAAGTGACGTCACTAAACCCGGAATTGAGGTCATCATACCCGGAAGTGAGGTCAGTAGACCCGGAAGTGAGGTCAGCAGACCCAGAAGTGAGGCCAGCAAACCCAAAATGTGAGGTCAGCATATCCGGAATTGAGGTCACTAAACCCGGAAGTGAGGTCAGCATATCCAGAAGTGATGTCACTAAACACGGAAGTGAGGTCAGCATACCCGGAAGTGAGGTCAGGAGACCCGGAAGTGAGTTCACCAGACTTAGAAAGTGAGGGCGGCAAACCCAAAAGTGAGGTCACCAAACCCGGAAGTGAGGTCACCTGACCCAGAAAGTGAGGTCAGCAGACCCAGAAAGTGAGGTCAGCATAATCAGAAAGTGAGGTCGGCAAACCCGGAAGTGAGGTCACCAAACCCGGAAGTGAGGTCATCACACCCGGAAGTGAGGTCAGCAAACCCAGAAGTGAGGTAAGCTGACCCGGAAAGTGAGGTCTGCTAACCCTGAAGTGAGGTCTGAAAATCCGGAAGTGATGTCACCAAAACCAGAGTTGAAAACAGACATCGCGGAAAGTGAAGTCCGCATACTCGGAAAGTGAGGTCACCACTCCCAGAAGTGAGGTCACCACACCCGGAATTGAGGTCAGCAGACCTGGAATTTGAGGACTGCTAACTTGGAACTGAGGTCAGCAAACCCAGAAGTGAGGTCACTAAACCCGGAAGTGAGGTCAGCAAACGCGTAAAGTGAGGTCAGCATACTCAGAAAGTGAGGTCGGAAAACCCGGAATTGAGGTCAGCAAACCCGGAAGTGAGGTCAGCAAACCCAGAAGTGACATCACTAAACCCAGAAGTGAGGTCAGCATACCCGGAAGTGAGGTAAGCAGACGTGGAAAGTGAGGTCTGCTAACTCGGACGTGAGGTCAGCATACCCAGAAGTGAGGCCAGCAAACACAAAAAGTGAGGTCAGCATATCCGGAAGTGATGTCACTAAACCCGGAATTGAGGTCAGCATACCCGGAAGTGAGGTAAGCAGACCTGGAAATTGAGGTATGCTAACCCGGAACTCAGGTCAGCAAACCCAGAAGTGACGTCACTAAACCCGGAAGAGAGGTCAGCAAACGCGTAAAGTGAGTTCAGCATACTCAGAAATTGAGGTCGGAAAACCCGGAAGTGAGGTCACCAAACCCAGAAGTGAGGTCACCAAACCCGGAAGTGAGGTCAGCAGACCCAGAAAGTGAGGTCAGCATAATCAGAAAGTGAGGTCGGAAAACCCGGAAGTGAGGTCACCAAACGCAGAAGTGAGGTCACCAAACCCAGAAGTGAGGTCAGCAGACCCAGAAAGTGAGGTCAGCAAACCCGGAAGTGAGGTCACCACAGCCGGAAGTGAGGTCACCACACCCGGAAGTGAGGTCATCAGACCCGGAATGAGGTCAGCAGACCCGGAAAGTGAGGTCAGCAGACCCAGAAGTGAGGCCAGCAAACCCAAAATGTGAGGTCAGCATATCCGGAAGTGAGGTCACCAAACCCGGAAGTGAGGTCACCTGACCCAGAAATTGAGGTCTGCTAACCCTGAAGTGAGGTCAGAAAACCCGGAAGTGATGTCACCAAAACCAGAGTTGAGGACAGAAAATGCGGAAAATGAAGTCAGCATACTCGTAAAGTGAGGTCACCACACCCAGAATGAGGTCACCACACCCAGAAGTGAGCTCAGCAAACCCAAAAGTGAGGTCAGCAGACCCGGTAGTGAGTTCAGCAGACCCAGAAATTGAGGTCAGCAAACCCGGAAGTGAGGTCACCAAACCCGGAAGTGAGGTCACCACACCCGGAAGTGAGGTCACCTGACCCAGAAAGTGAGGTCTGCTAACCCTGAAGTGAGGTCAGAAAACCTGGAAGTGATGTCACCAAAACCAGGGTTGAGGACAGACAACGCGGAAAGTGAAGTCAGCATACTCGGAAAGTGAGGTCACCACACCCAGAAGTGAGGTCACCACACCCGGTAGTGAGGTCAGCAGACCCGGAATTTGAGGACTGCTAACTTGGAACTGAGGTCAGCATACTCAGAAAGTGAGGTCGGAAAACCCGGAAGTGAGGTCACCAAACCCGGAAGAGAGGTCAGCAGACCCAGAAAGTGAGGTCAGCATAACCAGAAAGTGAGGTCGGCAAACCCGGAAGTGAGGTCACCAAACCCGGAAGTGAGGTCAGCAAACCCGGAAGTGAGGTCAGCAAACCCAGAACTGACGTCACTAAACCCGGAAGTGAGGTCAGCATACCTGGAAGTGAGGTAGGGAGACCTGGAAAGTGAGGTCTGGTAACCCGGAACTCAGGTCAGCAAACCCAGAAGTGACGTCACTAAACCCGGAAGAGAGGTCAGAAAATGCGTAAAGTGAGGTCTGCAAACTCAGAAAGTGAGGTCGGAAAACCCGGAAGTGAGGTCACCAAACCCAGTAGTGAGGTCATCAAACCCAGAAGTTAGGTCAGCAGACCAAGAAAGTGAGGTCAGCAAACCCGGAAGTGAGGTCACCACACCCGGAAGTGAGGTCACCTGACCAAGAAAGTGAGCTCTGCTAACCCAGAAGTGAGGTCAGAAAACCTGGAAGTGATGTCACCAAAACCAGAGTTGAGGACAGACAACACAGAAAGTGAAGTCAGCATACTCGGAAAGTGAGGTCACCACACCTGGAAGTGAGGTCAGCAAACCCGGAAGTGAGGTCAGCAGACCCGGAATTTGAGGTCATCAAACCCAGAAGTGAGGTCTGCTAACCCGGAAGTGCGGTCAGCCTAATCGGAAAGTGGGGTCTGCTAACCCGGATGTGAGGTCAGCAAACACAGAAGTGATGTCACTAAACCCAGAAGTGACGTCAGCAGACCCGGAAGTGAGGTAAGCAGACCCGGAAATTGAGGTCTGCTAACTCGGAAGTGAGGTCAGCATACCCGGAAGTGAGGCCTGCAAACCCAAAAAGTGAGGTCAGCGTATCCGGATTGACGTCACTAAACCCGGAAGTGAGGTCAGCATACCCGGAAGTGAGGTCACCATACCCGGAAGTGAGGTCAGCTGACCCAGAAAGTGAGGTTTGCTAACCCTGAAGTGAGGTCAGAAAACCCAAAAGTGAGGTCAGCATACACGGAAAGTGAGGTTGGCAAACCTTGAGGTGAGGTCACCAAACTCGGAAGTGAGGTCAGCAGACCGGGAAAGGGAGGTCTGCTAACGAGGAAGTGAGGTCAGCGAACCGAGAAGTAAGGTCAGCAAACCCAGAAGTGAGGTCAGGAGACCCGGAAAGTGAGGTCTGCTAACCCGGAAGTGAGGTCAGCAAACCCGGAAGTGAGGTCTCCAAACCTGGAATTCAGGAGAGCAAACCCAAAAAGTGAGGTCAGCATACTCAGAACGTGAGGTCTGCAAACCCGGAAGTGAGGTCACAAAACCCAGAAGTGAGGTCACCAAACCCGGAAGTGAGGTCAGTTGACCCGGAACGTGGGGTCGCTAACCCGGAAGTGAGGGTGGCAAACCCGGAAGTGAGGTCACCATACCCGGAAGTGAGGTCACCTGACCAAGAAAGTGAGGTCTGCTAACCCTGAAGTGAGGTCAGAAAACCCAAAAGTGAGGTCAGCATACGCGGAAAGTGAGGTTGGAAAACCCTGAGGTGAGGTCAACAAACCCGGAAGTGAGGTCAGCAGACCGGGAAAGGGAGGTCTGCTAACGAGGAAGTGAGGTCAGCGAACCCAGAAGTAAGGTCAGCAAACCCAGAAGTGAGGTCAGCAGACTCGGAAAGTGAGGTCTGCTAACCCTGATGTGAGGTCAGCAAACCCGGAAGTGAGGTCTCCAAACCTGGAATTCAGGAGAGCAAACCCAAAATGTGAGGTCAGCATCCTCGGTAAGTGAGGTCACCAAACCCGGATGTGAGGTCAGCAAACCCAGAAAGTGACGTCACCAAATCCGGAAGTGAGGTCAGCAAACACGTAAAGTGAAGTCAGCATACTCAGAAAGTGAGGTCGGAAAACCCGGAAGTGAGGTCACAAAAACCAGAAGTGAGGTCAACAAACCCGGAAGTGAGGTCAGTCGACTCGGAACGTGGGGTCGCTAACCCGGAAGTGGGGTCAGCAAACACGGAGTGATGTCACTATCCCAGTAGTGAGGTCAGCAGACCCGGAAAGTGAGGTCAGCAAACCCAAAAGTGAGGTCAGCATACTCGGAAAGTGAGGTCAGCAAACCCTGAGGTCGGGTCACCAAACCCGGAAGTGAGGTCAGCAAACCCGGAATTGAGGTCAGCTAACCCGGGAATTGAGGTCAGCTAACCCGGGAATTGAGGTCAGCAAGCCCGGAATTGAAGTCATCAAACCCGGAAGTGACGTCACAAAACCCGGAAGTGACGTCACAAAACCCGGAAGTGAGGTCAGCAAACCCAGAATTGATGTCAGCAGACGCGGAATTTGAAGTCATCAAACCCGGAAGTGACGTCACAAAACCCGGAAGTGAGGTCAGCTGACCCGGAAGTGATGTCAGCAGACCAGGAAAGGGAGGTCTGCTAACGAGGATATGAGGTCAGCAATTTCAAATGTAAGGTCAGCAAACCAAGAAGTGAGGTCAGGAGACCCGGACGGTGAGGTCTGCTAACCCAGAAATGATGTCAGCAAACCCAGAAGTGAGGTCACCAAACCCGGAAGTGAGGTCAGTTGACCCGGAACGTGGGGTCGCTAACCCGGAAGTGAGGGTGGCAAACCCGGAAGTGAGGTCACCATACCCGGAAGTGAGGTCACCTGACCCAGAAAGTGAGGTCTGCTAACCCTGAAGTGAGGTCAGAAAACCCAAAAGTGAGGTCAGCATACGCGGAAAGTGAGGTTGGAAAACCCTGAGGTGAGGTCAACAAACCCGGAAGTGAGGTCAGCAGACCGGGAAAGGGAGGTCTGCTAACGAGGAAGTGAGGTCAGCGAACCCAGAAGTAAGGTCAGCAAACCCAGAAGTGAGGTCAGCAGACTCGGAAAGTGAGGTCTGCTAACCCTGATGTGAGGTCAGCAAACCCGGAAGTGAGGTCTCCAAACCTGGAATTCAGGAGAGCAAACCCAAAATGTGAGGTCAGCATCCTCGGTAAGTGAGGTCACCAAACCCGGATGTGAGGTCAGCAAACCCAGAAACTGACGTCACCAAATCCGGAAGTGAGGTCAGCAAACACGTAAAGTGAAGTCAGCATACTCAGAAAGTGAGGTCGGAAAACCCGGAAGTGAGGTCACAAAAACCAGAAGTGAGGTCAACAAACCCGGAAGTGAGGTCAGTCGACTCGGAACGTGGGGTCGCTAACCCGGAAGTGGGGTCAGCAAACACGGAGTGATGTCACTATCCCAGTAGTGAGGTCAGCAGACCCGGAAAGTGAGGTCAGCAAACCCAAAAGTGAGGTCAGCATACTCGGAAAGTGAGGTCAGCAAACCCTGAGGTCGGGTCACCAAACCCGGAAGTGAGGTATGCAAACCCGGAATTGAGGTCAGCCAACCCGGGAATTGAGGTCAGCAAGCCCGGAATTGAAGTCATCAAACCCGGAAGTGACGTCACAAAACCCGGAAGTGACGTCAGCAGACCCGGAAGTGAGGTCAGCAAACCCAGAATTGAGGTCAGCAGACGCGGAATTTGAAGTCATCAAACCCGGAAGTGACGTCACAAAACCCGGAAGTGAGGTCAGCTGACCCGGAAGTGATGTCAGCAGACCAGGAAAGGGAGGTCTGCTAACGAGGATATGAGGTCAGCAATCCCAAATGTAAGGTCAGCAAACCAAGAAGTGAGGTCAGGAGACCCGGACGGTGAGGTCTGCTAACCCAGAAATGATGTCAGCAAACCCGGAAGTGAGGTCAGCAGACGCGGAATTTGAAGTCTGCTAAACCTTAACTGAGGTCAGCAAACCCGGACGTGATGTCAGCAGACCCGGAAGTGAGTTCAACAGACTGAGAAAGTGAGGGCCGCAAACACGGAAGTGAGGTCACCATACCCGGAAATGAGGTCACCTGACCCGGAAGTGAGGTCAGCAGACCCAGAAAGTGAGGTCACCTAACCCGGAAGTGAGGTCAGCAAACCCAGAAGTGACGTCACTAAACCCGGAAGTGAGGTCACCACACCCGGAAGTGAGGTCAGCAAACCCGGAAGTGAGGTCACCAAACCCGGAAGTGAGGTCAGCAGACCTTGAAAGTGAGGACAGCAAACCCGGAAGTGAGGTCAGCAAACCCAGAACTGACGTCACTAAACCCGGAAGTGAGGTCAGCATACCCGGAAGTGAGGTAAGCAGACCAGGAAAGTGAGTTCTGCTAACTCGGAAGTGAGATCAGCATACCCGGAAGGTAGGCCAGGAAACCCAAAAAGTGAGGTCAGCATATCCGGAAGTGACGTCACTAAACCCGGTAGTGAGGTCAGCATACCCGGAAGTGAGGTCAGCAGACCCAGAAGTGAGTTCAGCAGACTTAGGAAGTGAGGGCGGCAAACCCGGAAGTGAGGTCACCATACCCGGAAGTAAGGTCACGTGACCCAGAATGTGAGGTCTGCTAACCCAGAAGTGAGGTCAGAAAACCCGGAAGTGATGTCACCAAAACCAGAGTTGAGGACAGACAACGCAGAAAGTGAAGTCAGCATACTCGGAAAGTGAGGTCACCACACCTGGATGTGAGGTCAGCAAACCCGGAAGTGAGGTCAGCAGACCCGGAATTTGAGGGCATCAAACCCAGAAGTGAGGTCTGCTAACCCGGAAGTGCGGTCAGCCTAATCGGAAAGTGGGGTCTGCTAACCCGGATGTGAGGTCAGCAAACACAGCAGTGATGTCACTAAACCCAGAAGTGACGTCAGCAGACCCGGAAGTGAGGTAAGCAGACCCGGAAATTGAGGTCTGCTAACTCGGAAGTGAGGTCAGCAGACCCGGAAGTGAGGCCTGCAAACCCAAAAAGTGAGGTCAGCATAATCAGAAATTGAGGTCAGCAAACCCGGAATTTGAGGTGTGCCAACCCGAAAGTGAGGTCAGCATACACCGAAATTGAGGTCGGCAAACCCGGAATTGAGGTCACCAAACCCGGAAGTGAGGTCAGCAGAACCAGAAAGTTAGGTCAGCAAACCTGGAAGTGAGGTCAGCAAACCCAGAAGTGATGTCACTAAAACCAGAAGTGAGGTCAGCATCCCCGGAATTGAGGTATGCAGACCCGGAAAGTGAGGTCAGCAAACCTGGAAGTGAGGTCAGCAAACCCAGAAGTGAGGTCAGCAAACCCGGAATTGAGGTCAGCAAACCCAGAAGTGACGTCACTATCCCGGAAGTGAGGTCACCACACCCGGAAGTGAGGTCTGCTAACCCGGAAGTGAGGTCAGCATACCCGGAAGTGAGGCCAGCAAACCCAGAAGTGAGGTCACCACACCCGGAAGTGACGTCAGCAAACCCGGAAAGTGAGGTAAACATAGTCAGAAAGTGAGGTCGGCATACCCGGAAGAGAGGTCACCAAACCCGGAAGTGAGGTCAGCAGACCCAGAAAGTGAGGTCAGCAAACCTGGAAGTGAGTTCAGCAAACCCAGAAGTGACGTCACTAAACCCGGAAGTGAGGTCAGCATTCCGGGAAGTGAGGTCAGCAGACCCGGAAATTGAGGTCAGCATATCTGGAAAGTGAGGTCGGCAAACCCTGAGGTCAGGTCAGCAAACCCGGAAAGTGAGGTCAGAAAACCCGGAAGTGAGGTCAGCTAACACGGGAATTGATGTCAGCTAACCCGGAATTGAAGTCATCAAACCCAGAAGTGACGTCACAAAACCCGGAAGTGAGGTCAGCATACCCGGAAGTGAGGTCAGCAGACCCGGAAGTGAGGTCAGCAGACCCAGAAAGTGAGGTCAGCTAACCCGGAAGTGAGGTCAGCAAACCCAGAAGTGACGTCACTAAACCCGGAAGTGAGGTCACCACACCCGGAAGTGAGGTCAGAAAACCCGGAAGTGATGTCACCAAAACCAGAGTTGAGGTCAGCAGAGGCAGAAAGTGAAGTCAGCATACTCGGAAAGTGAGGTCACCACACCTGGAAGTGAGGTCAGCAAACCCGGAAGTGAGGTCAGCAGACCCGGAATTTGAGGTCTGCTAATCCGGAAGTGAGGTCTGCTAACCCGGGAATTGAGGTCAGCAAACCCGGAATTGAAGTCATCAAACCCGGAAGTGACGTCACAAAACCCGGAAGTGAGGTCAGCTGACCCGGAAGTGATGTCAGCAGACCAGGAAAGGGAGGTCTGCTAACGAGGATATGAGGTCAGCAAACCCAAATGTAAGGTCAGCAAACCAAGAAGTGAGATCAGGAGACCCGGAAAGTGAGGTCTGCTAACCCAGAAATGAGGTCAGCAAACCCGGAAGTGAGGTCAGCATACCCGGAATTGAGGTAAGCGGACCCGGAAAGTCAGGTCAGCATATCAGGAAAGTGAGGTCGGCAAACCCTGAGGTCAGGTCAGCAAACCCGGAAAGTGAGGTCTGCTAACCCGGAAGTGAGGCCAGCAAACCCGGAAATGAGGTCACCACACCCGGAAGTGACGTCAACAAACCCGGAAAGTGAGGTCAGCATAGTCAGAAAGTGAGGTCGGCAAACCCGGAAGTGAGGTCACCAAACCCGGAAGTGAGGTCACCACACCCGGAAGTGAGGTCTGCTAACCCGGAAGTGAGGTCAGCAGACCCAGAAAGTGAGGTCAGCAAACCTGGAAGTGAGGTCAGCAAACCCAGAAGTGACGTCGCTAAAACCAGAAGTGAGGTCAGCATACCCGGAAGTGAGGTATGAAGACCCGGAAAGTGAGGTCAGCAAACCTGGATGTGAGGTCAGCAAACCCGGAAGTGAGGTCAGCAGACCCGGAATTTGAGGTCTGCTAACCCGGAAGTGAGGTCAGCATACCCGGAAGTGAGGCCAGCAAACCCGGAACTGAGGTCACCACACCCGGAAGTGACGTCAACAAACCCGGAAAGTGAGGTCAGCATAGTCAGAAAGTGAGGTCGACATACCCGGAAGAGAGGTAAGCAAACCCGGAAGTGAGGTCACCACACCCGGAAGTGAGGTCAGCAGACCCAGAAAGTGAGGTCAGCAAACCTGGAAGTGAGGTCAGCAAACCCAGAAGTGACGTCGCTAAAACCAGAAGTGAGGTCAGCATACCCGGAAGTGAGGTATGGAGACCCGGAAAGTGAGGTCAGCAAACCTGGATGTGAGGTCAGCAAACCTGGAAGTGAGGTCAGCAGACCCGAAATTTGAGGTCTGCTAACCCGGAAGTGAGGTCAGCATACCCGGAAGTGAGGCCAGCAAACCCGGAAGTGAGGTCACCACACCCGGAAGTGACGTCAACAAACCCGGAAAGTGAGGTCAGCATAGTCAGAAAGTGAGGTCGGCAAACCCGGAAGTGAGGTCACCAAAACCGGAAATGAGGTCAGCAGACCCAGAAAGTGAGGTCAGCAAACCGAGAAGTGACGTCACTAAACCCGGAAGTGAGGTCAGCATACCCGGAATTGAGGTAAGCGGACCCGGAAACTGAGGTCAGCATATCCGGAAAGTGAGGTCGGCAAACCCTGAGGTCAGGTCACCAAACCCGGAAAGTGAGGTCAGCAAACCCGGAAGTGAGGTCAGCTAACACGGGAATTGATGTCAGCTAACCCGGAATTGAAGTCATCAAACCCGGAAGTGACGTCACAAAATCTGGAAGTGAGGTCAGCAAACCCAGAAGTGACGTCACTAAACCCGGAATTGAGGTCAGCATACCCGGAAGTGAGGTAAGCAGACCCGGAAAGTGAGGTCTGCTAACTCGGAAGTGAGGTCAGCATACCCGGAAGTGAGGCCAGCAAACCCAAAAAGTGAGGTCAGCATATCCGGAAGTGACGTCACTAAACCCGGTAGTGAGGTCAGCATACCCAGAAGTGTGGTCAGCAGACCCAGAAGTGAGTTCAGCAGACTTAGAAAGTGAGGGCAGCAAACCGGGAAGTGAGGTCACAATACCCGGAAGTCAGGTCCCGTGACCCAGAAAGTGAGGTCTGCTAACCCTGAAGTGAGGTCAGAAAACCCGGAAGTGATGTCACCAAAACCAGAGTTGAGGACAGACAACGCAGAAAGTGAAGTCAGCATACTCGGAAAGTGAGGTCACCACACCTGGAAGTGAGGTCAGCAAACCCGGAAGTGAGGTCAGCAGACCCGGAATTTGAGGTCTGCTAATCCGGAAGTGAGGTCTGCTAACCCGGGAATTGAGGTCAGCAAACCCGGAATTGAAGTCATCAAACCCGGAAGTGACGTCACAAAACCCGGAAGTGAGGTCAGCTGACCCGGAAGTGATGTCAGCAGACCAGGAAAGGGAGGTCTGCTAACGAGGATATGAGGTCAGCAAACCCAAATGTAAGGTCAGCAAACCAAGAAGTGAGATCAGGAGACCCGGAATGTGAGGTCTGCTAACCCAGAAATGAGGTCAGCAAACGCGGAAGTGAGGTCAGCATACCCGGAATTGAGGTAAGCGGACCCGGAAAGTGAGGTCAGCATATCAGGAAAGTGAGGTCGGCAAACCCTGAGGTCAGGTCACCAAACCCGGAAAGTGAGGTCTGCTAACCCGGAAGTGAGGTCAGCAAACCGAGAAGTGACGTCAATAAACCCGGAATTGAGGTCAGCAAACCCGGAAGTGAGGTCAGCATAAACAGAAAGTGAGGTCGGCAAACCCGGAATTGAGGTCAGCAAACCCGGAAGTGAGGTCAGCAGACCCAGAAAGTGAGGTCAGCAAACCTGGAAGTGAGGTCAGCAAACCCAGAAGTGATGTCGCTAAAACCAGAAGTGAGGTCAGCATACCCGGAAGTGAGGTATGAAGACCCGGAAAGTGAGGTCAGCAAACCTGGATGTGAGGTCAGCAAACCCGGAAGTGAGGTCAGCAGACCCGGAATTTGAGGTCTGCTAACCCGGAAGTGAGGTCAGCATACCCGGAAGTGAGGTCTGCTAACCCGGAAGTGAGGTCAGCAAACCGAGAAGTGACGTCAATAAACCCGGAATTGAGGTCAGCAAACCCGGAAGTGAGGTCAGCATAAACAGAAAGTGAGGTCGGCAAACCCGGAATTGAGGTCAGCAAACCCGGAAGTGAGGTCAGCAGACCCAGAAAGTGAGGTCAGCAAACTTGGAAGAGAGGTCAGCAAACCCAGAAGTGATGTCGCTAAAACCAGAAGTGAGGTCAGCATACCCGGAAGTGAGGTATGAAGACCCGGAAAGTGAGGTCAGCAAACCTGGATGTGAGGTCAGCAAACCCGGAAGTGAGGTCACCAAACCCGGAAGTGAGGTCAGCAGACCCAGAAAGTGAGGTCAGCATACCCGGAAGTGAGGCCAGCAAACCCGGAAGTGAGGTCACCACACCCGGAAGTGACGTCAACAAACCCGGAAAGTGAGGTCAGCATAGTCAGAAAGTGAGGTCGGCAAACCCGGAAGTGAGGTCACCAAACCCGGAAGTGAGGTCAGCAGACCCAGAAAGTGAGGTCAGCAAACCGAGAAGTGACGTCACTAAACCCGGAAGTGAGGTCAGCATACCCGGAATTGAGGTAAGCGGACCCGGAAAGTGAGGTCAGCATATCCGGAAAGTGAGGTCGGCAAACCCTGAGGTCAGGTCACCAAACCCGGAAAGTGAGGTCAGCAAACCCGGAAGCGAGGTCAGCTAACACGGGAATTGATGTCAGCTAACCCGGAATTGAAGTCATCAAACCCGGAAGTGACGTCACAAAACCTGGAAGTGAGGTCAGCAAACCCAGAAGTGACGTCACTAAACCCGGAATTGAGGTCAGCATACCCGGAAGTGAGGTAAGCAGACCCAGAAAGTGAGGTCTGCTAACTCGGAAGTGAGGTCAGCATATCCGGAAGTGAGGCCAGCAAACCCAAAAAGTGAGGTCAGCATATCCGGAAGTGACGTCACTAAACCCGGTAGTGAGGTCAGCATACCCAGAAGTGTGGTCAGCAGACCCAGAAGTGAGTTCAGCAGACTTAGAAAGTGAGGGCAACAAACCCGGAAGTGAGGTCACAATACCTGGAAGTCAGGTCCCGTGACCCAGAAAGTGAGGTCTGCTAACCCTGAAGTGAGGTCAGAAAACCCGGAAGTGATGTCACCAAAACCAGAGTTGAGGACAGACAACGCAGAAAGTGAAGTCAGCATACTCGGAAAGTGAGGTCACCACACCTGGAAGTGAGGTCAGCAAACCCGGAAGTGAGGTCAGCAGACCCGGAAAGTGAGGTCTGCTAACCCGGAAGTGAGGTCTGCTAACCCGGGAATTGAGGTCAGCAAACCCGGAATTGAAGTCATCAAACCCGGAAGTGATGTCACAAAACCCTGAAGTGAGGTCAGCAAACCCGGAAGTGAGGTCACCACACCCGGAAGTGACGTCAACAAACCCGGAATGTGAGGTCAGCATAGTCAGAAAGTGAGGTCGGCAAACCCGGAAGTGAGGTCACTAAACCCGGAAGTGAGGTCAGCAGACCCAGAAAGTGAGGTCAGCAAACAGAGAAGTGACGTCACTAAACCCGGAAGTGAGGTCAGCATACCCGGAATTGAGGTAAGCGGACCCGGAAACTGAGGTCAGCATATCCGGAAAGTGAGGTCGGCAAACCCTGAGGTCAGGTCACCAAACCCGGAAAGTGAGGTCAGCAAACCCGGAAGCGAGGTCAGCTAACACGGGAATTGATGTCAGCTAACCCGGAATTGAAGTCATCAAACCCGGAAGTGACGTCACAAAACCTGGAAGTGAGGTCAGCAAACCGAGAAGTGACGTCACTAAACCCGGAAGTGAGGTCAGCATACCCGGAATTGAGGTAAGCGGACCCGGAAACTGAGGTCAGCATATCCGGAAAGTGAGGTCGGCAAACCCTGAGGTCAGGTCACCAAACCCGGAAAGTGAGGTCACCTGACCCGGAAGTGAGGCCAGCAAACCCAAAAAGTGAGGTCAGCATATCCGGAAGTGACGTCACTAAACCCGGTAGTGAGGTCAGCGTACCCAGAAGTGAGGTCAGCAGACCCAGAAGTGAGTTCAGCAGACTTAGAAAGTGAGGGCAGCAAACCCGGAAGTGAGGTCACAATACCCGGAAGTCAGGTCCCGTGACCCAGAAAGTGAGGTCTGCTAACCCTGAAGTGAGGTCAGAAAACCCGGAAGTGATGTCACCAAAACCAGAGTTGAGGACAGACAACGCAGAAAGTGAAGTCAGCATACTCGGAAAGTGAGGTCACCACACCTGGAAGTGAGGTCAGCAAACCCGGAAGTGAGGTCAGCAGACCCGGAATTTGAGGTCTGCTAATCCGGAAGTGAGGTCTGCTAACCCGGGAATTGAGGTCAGCAAACCCGGAATTGAAGTCATCAAACCCGGAAGTGACGTCACAAAACCCGGAAGTGAGGTCAGCTGACCCGGAAGTGATGTCAGCAGACCAGGAAAGGGAGGTCTGCTAACGAGGATATGAGGTCAGCAAACCCAAATGTAAGGTCAGCAAACCAAGAAGTGAGATCAGGAGACCCGGAAAGTGAGGTCTGCTAACCCAGAAATGAGGTCAGCAAACCCGGAAGTGAGGTCAGCATACCCGGAATTGAGGTAAGCGGACCCGGAAAGTGAGGTCAGCATATCAGGAAAGTGAGGTCGGCAAACCCTGAGGTCAGGTCACCAAACCCGGAAAGTGAGGTCTGCTAACCCGGAAGTGAGGTCAGCAAACCGAGAAGTGACGTCAATAAACCCGGAATTGAGGTCAGCAAACCCGGAAGTGAGGTCAGCATAAACAGAAAGTGAGGTCGGCAAACCCGGAATTGAGGTCAGCAAACCCGGAAGTGAGGTCAGCAGACCCAGAAAGTGAGGTCAGCAAACCTGGAAGTGAGGTCAGCAAACCCAGAAGTGATGTCGCTAAAACCAGAAGTGAGGTCAGCATACCCGGAAGTGAGGTATGAAGACCCGGAAAGTGAGGTCAGCAAACCAGGATGTGAGGTCAGCAAACCCGGAAGTGAGGTCAGCAGACCCGGAATTTGAGGTCTGCTAACCCGGAAGTGAGGTCAGCATACCCGGAAGTGAGGCCAGCAAACCCGGAACTGAGGTCACCACACCCGGAAGTGACGTCAACAAACCCGGAAAGTGAGGTCAGCATAGTCAGAAAGTGAGGTCGGCAAACCCGGAAGTGAGGTCACCAAACCCGGAAGTGAGGTCAGCAGACCCAGAAAGTGAGGTCAGCAAACCGAGAAGTGACGTCACTAAACCCGGAAGTGAGGTCAGCATACCCGGAATTGAGGTAAGCGGACCCGGAAACTGAGGTCAGCATATCCGGAAAGTGAGGTCGGCAAACCCTGAGGTCAGGTCACCAAACCCGGAAAGTGAGGTCAGCAAACCCGGAAGTGAGGTCAGCTAACACGGGAATTGATGTCAGCTAACCCGGAATTGAAGTCATCAAACCCGGAAGTGACGTCACAAAATCTGGAAGTGAGGTCAGCAAACCCAGAAGTGACGTCACTAAACCCGGAATTGAGGTCAGCATACCCGGAAGTGAGGTAAGCAGACCCGGAAAGTGAGGTCTGCTAACTCGGAAGTGAGGTCAGCATACCCGGAAGTGAGGCCAGCAAACCCAAAAAGTGAGGTCAGCATATCCGGAAGTGACGTCACTAAACCCGGTAGTGAGGTCAGCATACCCAGAAGTGTGGTCAGCAGACCCAGAAGTGAGTTCAGCAGACTTAGAAAGTGAGGGCAGCAAACCGGGAAGTGAGGTCACAATACCCGGAAGTCAGGTCCCGTGACCCAGAAAGTGAGGTCTGCTAACCCTGAAGTGAGGTCAGAAAACCCGGAAGTGATGTCACCAAAACCAGAGTTGAGGACAGACAACGCAGAAAGTGAAGTCAGCATACTCGGAAAGTGAGGTCACCACACCTGGAAGTGAGGTCAGCAAACCCGGAAGTGAGGTCAGCAGACCCGGAATTTGAGGTCTGCTAATCCGGAAGTGAGGTCTGCTAACCCGGGAATTGAGGTCAGCAAACCCGGAATTGAAGTCATCAAACCCGGAAGTGACGTCACAAAACCCGGAAGTGAGGTCAGCTGACCCGGAAGTGATGTCAGCAGACCAGGAAAGGGAGGTCTGCTAACGAGGATATGAGGTCAGCAAACCCAAATGTAAGGTCAGCAAACCAAGAAGTGAGATCAGGAGACCCGGAATGTGAGGTCTGCTAACCCAGAAATGAGGTCAGCAAACGCGGAAGTGAGGTCAGCATACCCGGAATTGAGGTAAGCGGACCCGGAAAGTGAGGTCAGCATATCAGGAAAGTGAGGTCGGCAAACCCTGAGGTCAGGTCACCAAACCCGGAAAGTGAGGTCTGCTAACCCGGAAGTGAGGTCAGCAAACCGAGAAGTGACGTCAATAAACCCGGAATTGAGGTCAGCAAACCCGGAAGTGAGGTCAGCATAAACAGAAAGTGAGGTCGGCAAACCCGGAATTGAGGTCAGCAAACCCGGAAGTGAGGTCAGCAGACCCAGAAAGTGAGGTCAGCAAACCTGGAAGTGAGGTCAGCAAACCCAGAAGTGATGTCGCTAAAACCAGAAGTGAGGTCAGCATACCCGGAAGTGAGGTATGAAGACCCGGAAAGTGAGGTCAGCAAACCTGGATGTGAGGTCAGCAAACCCGGAAGTGAGGTCAGCAGACCCGGAATTTGAGGTCTGCTAACCCGGAAGTGAGGTCAGCATACCCGGAAGTGAGGTCTGCTAACCCGGAAGTGAGGTCAGCAAACCGAGAAGTGACGTCAATAAACCCGGAATTGAGGTCAGCAAACCCGGAAGTGAGGTCAGCATAAACAGAAAGTGAGGTCGGCAAACCCGGAATTGAGGTCAGCAAACCCGGAAGTGAGGTCAGCAGACCCAGAAAGTGAGGTCAGCAAACTTGGAAGAGAGGTCAGCAAACCCAGAAGTGATGTCGCTAAAACCAGAAGTGAGGTCAGCATACCCGGAAGTGAGGTATGAAGACCCGGAAAGTGAGGTCAGCAAACCTGGATGTGAGGTCAGCAAACCCGGAAGTGAGGTCACCAAACCCGGAAGTGAGGTCAGCAGACCCAGAAAGTGAGGTCAGCATACCCGGAAGTGAGGCCAGCAAACCCGGAAGTGAGGTCACCACACCCGGAAGTGACGTCAACAAACCCGGAAAGTGAGGTCAGCATAGTCAGAAAGTGAGGTCGGCAAACCCGGAAGTGAGGTCACCAAACCCGGAAGTGAGGTCAGCAGACCCAGAAAGTGAGGTCAGCAAACCGAGAAGTGACGTCACTAAACCCGGAAGTGAGGTCAGCATACCCGGAATTGAGGTAAGCGGACCCGGAAAGTGAGGTCAGCATATCCGGAAAGTGAGGTCGGCAAACCCTGAGGTCAGGTCACCAAACCCGGAAAGTGAGGTCAGCAAACCCGGAAGCGAGGTCAGCTAACACGGGAATTGATGTCAGCTAACCCGGAATTGAAGTCATCAAACCCGGAAGTGACGTCACAAAACCTGGAAGTGAGGTCAGCAAACCCAGAAGTGACGTCACTAAACCCGGAATTGAGGTCAGCATACCCGGAAGTGAGGTAAGCAGACCCAGAAAGTGAGGTCTGCTAACTCGGAAGTGAGGTCAGCATATCCGGAAGTGAGGCCAGCAAACCCAAAAAGTGAGGTCAGCATATCCGGAAGTGACGTCACTAAACCCGGTAGTGAGGTCAGCATACCCAGAAGTGTGGTCAGCAGACCCAGAAGTGAGTTCAGCAGACTTAGAAAGTGAGGGCAACAAACCCGGAAGTGAGGTCACAATACCTGGAAGTCAGGTCCCGTGACCCAGAAAGTGAGGTCTGCTAACCCTGAAGTGAGGTCAGAAAACCCGGAAGTGATGTCACCAAAACCAGAGTTGAGGACAGACAACGCAGAAAGTGAAGTCAGCATACTCGGAAAGTGAGGTCACCACACCTGGAAGTGAGGTCAGCAAACCCGGAAGTGAGGTCAGCAGACCCGGAAAGTGAGGTCTGCTAACCCGGAAGTGAGGTCTGCTAACCCGGGAATTGAGGTCAGCAAACCCGGAATTGAAGTCATCAAACCCGGAAGTGATGTCACAAAACCCTGAAGTGAGGTCAGCAAACCCGGAAGTGAGGTCACCACACCCGGAAGTGACGTCAACAAACCCGGAATGTGAGGTCAGCATAGTCAGAAAGTGAGGTCGGCAAACCCGGAAGTGAGGTCACTAAACCCGGAAGTGAGGTCAGCAGACCCAGAAAGTGAGGTCAGCAAACAGAGAAGTGACGTCACTAAACCCGGAAGTGAGGTCAGCATACCCGGAATTGAGGTAAGCGGACCCGGAAACTGAGGTCAGCATATCCGGAAAGTGAGGTCGGCAAACCCTGAGGTCAGGTCACCAAACCCGGAAAGTGAGGTCAGCAAACCCGGAAGCGAGGTCAGCTAACACGGGAATTGATGTCAGCTAACCCGGAATTGAAGTCATCAAACCCGGAAGTGACGTCACAAAACCTGGAAGTGAGGTCAGCAAACCGAGAAGTGACGTCACTAAACCCGGAAGTGAGGTCAGCATACCCGGAATTGAGGTAAGCGGACCCGGAAACTGAGGTCAGCATATCCGGAAAGTGAGGTCGGCAAACCCTGAGGTCAGGTCACCAAACCCGGAAAGTGAGGTCACCTGACCCGGAAGTGAGGCCAGCAAACCCAAAAAGTGAGGTCAGCATATCCGGAAGTGACGTCACTAAACCCGGTAGTGAGGTCAGCGTACCCAGAAGTGAGGTCAGCAGACCCAGAAGTGAGTTCAGCAGACTTAGAAAGTGAGGGCAGCAAACCCGGAAGTGAGGTCACAATACCCGGAAGTCAGGTCCCGTGACCCAGAAAGTGAGGTCTGCTAACCCTGAAGTGAGGTCAGAAAACCCGGAAGTGATGTCACCAAAACCAGAGTTGAGGACAGACAACGCAGAAAGTGAAGTCAGCATACTCGGAAAGTGAGGTCACCACACCTGGAAGTGAGGTCAGCAAACCCGGAAGTGAGGTCAGCAGACCCGGAATTTGAGGTCTGCTAATCCGGAAGTGAGGTCTGCTAACCCGGGAATTGAGGTCAGCAAACCCGGAATTGAAGTCATCAAACCCGGAAGTGACGTCACAAAACCCGGAAGTGAGGTCAGCTGACCCGGAAGTGATGTCAGCAGACCAGGAAAGGGAGGTCTGCTAACGAGGATATGAGGTCAGCAAACCCAAATGTAAGGTCAGCAAACCAAGAAGTGAGATCAGGAGACCCGGAAAGTGAGGTCTGCTAACCCAGAAATGAGGTCAGCAAACCCGGAAGTGAGGTCAGCATACCCGGAATTGAGGTAAGCGGACCCGGAAAGTGAGGTCAGCATATCAGGAAAGTGAGGTCGGCAAACCCTGAGGTCAGGTCACCAAACCCGGAAAGTGAGGTCTGCTAACCCGGAAGTGAGGTCAGCAAACCGAGAAGTGACGTCAATAAACCCGGAATTGAGGTCAGCAAACCCGGAAGTGAGGTCAGCATAAACAGAAAGTGAGGTCGGCAAACCCGGAATTGAGGTCAGCAAACCCGGAAGTGAGGTCAGCAGACCCAGAAAGTGAGGTCAGCAAACCTGGAAGTGAGGTCAGCAAACCCAGAAGTGATGTCGCTAAAACCAGAAGTGAGGTCAGCATACCCGGAAGTGAGGTATGAAGACCCGGAAAGTGAGGTCAGCAAACCAGGATGTGAGGTCAGCAAACCCGGAAGTGAGGTCAGCAGACCCGGAATTTGAGGTCTGCTAACCCGGAAGTGAGGTCAGCATACCCGGAAGTGAGGCCAGCAAACCCGGAACTGAGGTCACCACACCCGGAAGTGACGTCAACAAACCCGGAAAGTGAGGTCAGCATAGTCAGAAAGTGAGGTCGGCAAACCCGGAAGTGAGGTCACCAAACCCGGAAGTGAGGTCAGCAGACCCAGAAAGTGAGGTCAGCAAACCGAGAAGTGACGTCACTAAACCCGGAAGTGAGGTCAGCATACCCGGAATTGAGGTAAGCGGACCCGGAAACTGAGGTCAGCATATCCGGAAAGTGAGGTCGGCAAACCCTGAGGTCAGGTCACCAAACCCGGAAAGTGAGGTCAGCAAACCCGGAAGTGAGGTCAGCTAACACGGGAATTGATGTCAGCTAACCCGGAATTGAAGTCATCAAACCCGGAAGTGACGTCACAAAATCTGGAAGTGAGGTCAGCAAACCCAGAAGTGACGTCACTAAACCCGGAATTGAGGTCAGCATACCCGGAAGTGAGGTAAGCAGACCCGGAAAGTGAGGTCTGCTAACTCGGAAGTGAGGTCAGCATACCCGGAAGTGAGGCCAGCAAACCCAAAAAGTGAGGTCAGCATATCCGGAAGTGACGTCACTAAACCCGGTAGTGAGGTCAGCGTACCCAGAAGTGAGGTCAGCAGACCCAGAAGTGAGTTCAGCAGACTTAGAAAGTGAGGGCAGCAAACCCGGAAGTGAGGTCACAATACCCGGAAGTCAGGTCCCGTGACCCAGAAAGTGAGGTCTGCTAACCCTGAAGTGAGGTCAGAAAACCCGGAAGTGATGTCACCAAAACCAGAGTTGAGGACAGACAACGCAGAAAGTGAAGTCAGCATACTCGGAAAGTGAGGTCACCACACCTGGAAGTGAGGTCAGCAAACCCGGAAGTGAGGTCAGCAGACCCGGAATTTGAGGTCTGCTAATCCGGAAGTGAGGTCTGCTAACCCGGGAATTGAGGTCAGCAAACCCGGAATTGAAGTCATCAAACCCGGAAGTGACGTCACAAAACCCGGAAGTGAGGTCAGCTGACCCGGAAGTGATGTCAGCAGACCAGGAAAGGGAGGTCTGCTAACGAGGATATGAGGTCAGCAAACCCAAATGTAAGGTCAGCAAACCAAGAAGTGAGATCAGGAGACCCGGAAAGTGAGGTCTGCTAACCCAGAAATGAGGTCAGCAAACCCGGAAGTGAGGTCAGCATACCCGGAATTGAGGTAAGCGGACCCGGAAAGTGAGGTCAGCATATCAGGAAAGTGAGGTCGGCAAACCCTGAGGTCAGGTCACCAAACCCGGAAAGTGAGGTCTGCTAACCCGGAAGTGAGGTCAGCAAACCGAGAAGTGACGTCAATAAACCCGGAATTGAGGTCAGCAAACCCGGAAGTGAGGTCAGCATAAACAGAAAGTGAGGTCGGCAAACCCGGAATTGAGGTCAGCAAACCCGGAAGTGAGGTCAGCAGACCCAGAAAGTGAGGTCAGCAAACCTGGAAGTGAGGTCAGCAAACCCAGAAGTGATGTCGCTAAAACCAGAAGTGAGGTCAGCATACCCGGAAGTGAGGTATGAAGACCCGGAAAGTGAGGTCAGCAAACCTGGATGTGAGGTCAGCAAACCCGGAAGTGAGGTCAGCAGACCCGGCATTTGAGGTCTGCTAACCCGGAAGTGAGGTCAGCATACCCGGAAGTGAGGCCAGCAAGCCCGGAACTGAGGTCACCACACCCGGAAGTGACGTCAACAAACCCGGAAAGTGAGGTCAGCATAGTCAGAAAGTGAGGTCGGCAAACCCGGAAGTGAGGTCACCAAACCCGGAAGTGAGGTCAGCAGACCCAGAAAGTGAGGTCAGCAAACCGAGAAGTGACGTCACTAAACCCGGAAGTGAGGTCAGCATACCCGGAATTGAGGTAAGCGGACCCGGAAACTGAGGTCAGCATATCCGGAAAGTGAGGTCGGCAAACCCTGAGGTCAGGTCACCGAACCCGGAAAGTGAGGTCAGCAAACCCGGAAGTGAGGTCAGCTAACACGGGAATTGATGTCAGCTAACCCGGAATTGAAGTCATCAAACCCGGAAGTGACGTCACAAAATCTGGAAGTGAGGTCAGCAAACCCAGAAGTGACGTCACTAAACCCGGAATTGAGGTCAGCATACCCGGAAGTGAGGTAAGCAGACCCGGAAAGTGAGGTCTGCTAACTCGGAAGTGAGGTCAGCATACCCGGAAGTGAGGCCAGCAAACCCAAAAAGTGAGGTCAGCATATCCGGAAGTGACGTCACTAAACCCGGTAGTGAGGTCAGCATACCCAGAAGTGTGGTCAGCAGACCCAGAAGTGAGTTCAGCAGACTTAGAAAGTGAGGGCAGCAAACCCGGAAGTGAGGTCACAATACCTGGAAGTCAGGTCCCGTGACCCAGAAAGTGAGGTCTGCTAACCCTGAAGTGAGGTCAGAAAACCCGGAAGTGATGTCACCAAAACCAGAGTTGAGGACAGACAACGCAGAAAGTGAAGTCAGCATACTCGGAAATTGAGGTCACCACACCTGGAAGTGAGGGTGGCAAACCCGGAAGTGAGGTCAGCAGACCCGGAAGTGAGGTCACCTGACCCAGAAAGTGAGGTCTGCTAACCCTGAAGTGAGGTCAGAAAACCCAAAAGTGAGGTCAGCATACGCGGAAAGTGAGGTTGGAAAACCCTGAGGTGAGGTCAACAAACCCGGAAGTGAGGTCAGCAGACCGGGAAAGGGAGGTCTGCTAACGAGGAAGTGAGGTCAGCGAACCCAGAAGTAAGGTCAGCAAACCCAGAAGTGAGGTCAGCAGACTCGGAAAGTGAGGTCTGCTAACCCTGATGTGAGGTCAGCAAACCCGGAAGTGAGGTCTCCAAACCTGGAATTCAGGAGAGCAAACCCAAAATGTGAGGTCAGCATCCTCGGTAAGTGAGGTCACCAAACCCGGATGTGAGGTCAGCAAACCCAGAAAGTGACGTCACCAAATCCGGAAGTGAGGTCAGCAAACACGTAAAGTGAAGTCAGCATACTCAGAAAGTGAGGTCGGAAAACCCGGAAGTGAGGTCACAAAAACCAGAAGTGAGGTCAACAAACCCGGAAGTGAGGTCAGTCGACTCGGAACGTGGGGTCGCTAACCCGGAAGTGGGGTCAGCAAACACGGAGTGATGTCACTATCCCAGTAGTGAGGTCAGCAGACCCGGAAAGTGAGGTCAGCAAACCCAAAAGTGAGGTCAGCATACTCGGAAAGTGAGGTCAGCAAACCCTGAGGTCGGGTCACCAAACCCGGAAGTGAGGTATGCAAACCCGGAATTGAGGTCAGCTAACCCGGGAATTGAGGTCAGCAAGCCCGGAATTGAAGTCATCAAACCCGGAAGTGACGTCACAAAACCCGGAAGTGACGTCAGCAGACCCGGAAGTGAGGTCAGCAAACCCAGAATTGAGGTCAGCAGATGCGGAATTTGAAGTAATCAAACCCGGAAGTGACGTCACAAAACCCGGAAGTGAGGTCAGCTGACCCGGAAGTGATGTCAGCAGACCAGGAAAGGGAGGTCTGCTAACGAGGATATGAGGTCAGCAATCCCAAATGTAAGGTCAGCAAACCAAGAAGTGAGGTCAGGAGACCCGGACGGTGAGGCCTGCTAACCCAGAAATGATGTCAGCAAACCCGGAAGTGAGGTCAGCAGACGCGGAATTTGAAGTCTGCTAAACCTTAACTGAGGTCAGCAAACCCGGACGTGATGTCAGCAGACCCGGAAGTGAGTTCAACAGACTGAGAAAGTGAGGGCCGCAAACACGGAAGTGAGGTCACCATACCCGGAAATGAGGTCACCTGACCCGGAAGTGAGGTCAGCAGACCCAGAAAGTGAGGTCACCTAACCCGGAAGTGAGGTCAGCAAACCCAGAAGTGACGTCACTAAACCCGGAAGTGAGGTCACCACACCCGGAAGTGAGGTCAGCAAACCCGGAAGTGAGGTCACCAAACCCGGAAGTGAGGTCAGCAGACCTTGAAAGTGAGGACAGCAAACCCGGAAGTGAGGTCAGCAAACCCAGAAGTGACGTCACTAAACCCGGAAGTGAGGTCAGCATACCCGGAAGTGTGGTAAGCAGACCAGGAAAGTGAGGTCTGCTAACTCGGAAGTGAGATCAGCATACCCGGAAGTGAGGCCAGCAAACCCAAAAAGTGAGGTCAGCATATCCGGAAGTGACGTCACTAAACCCGGTAGTGAGGTCAGCATACCCGGAAGTGAGGTCAGCAGACCCAGAAGTGAGTTCAGCAGACTTAGGAAGTGAGGGCGGCAAACCCGGAAGTGAGGTCACCATACCCGGAAGTAAGGTCACGTGACCCAGAATGTGAGGTCTGCTAACCCAGAAGTGAGGTCAGAAAACCCGGAAGTGATGTCACCAAAACCAGAGTTGAGGACAGACAACGCAGAAAGTGAAGTCAGCATACTCGGAAAGTGAGGTCACCACACCTGGATGTGAGGTCAGCAAACCCGGAAGTGAGGTCAGCAGACCCGGAATTTGAGGGCATCAAACCCAGAAGTGAGGTCTGCTAACCCGGAAGTGCGGTCAGCCTAATCGGAAAGTGGGGTCTGCTAACCCGGATGTGAGGTCAGCAAACACAGCAGTGATGTCACTAAACCCAGAAGTGACGTCAGCAGACCCGGAAGTGAGGTAAGCAGACCCGGAAATTGAGGTCTGCTAACTCGGAAGTGAGGTCAGCAG
The DNA here is from genome assembly GCF_054131305.1 of Coturnix japonica. Taxonomy (NCBI): domain Eukaryota; kingdom Metazoa; phylum Chordata; class Aves; order Galliformes; family Phasianidae; genus Coturnix; species Coturnix japonica. Next base: position 7,681,441 of record NC_140688.1, on the reverse strand, counting down.
ACCCGGAAGTGAGGCCTGCAAACCCAAAAAGTGAGGTCAGCATAATCAGAAATTGAGGTCGGCAAACCCGGAATTTGAGGTGTGCCAACCCGAAAGTGAGGTCAGCATACACCGAAATTGAGGTCGGCAAACCCGGAATTGAGGTCACCAAACCCGGAAGTGAGGTCAGCAGAACCAGAAAGTTAGGTCAGCAAACCTGGAAGTGAGGTCAGCAAACCCAGAAGTGATGTCACTAAAACCAGAAGTGAGGTCAGCATCCCCGGAATTGAGGTATGCAGACCCGGAAAGTGAGGTCAGCAAACCTGGAAGTGAGGTCAGCAAACCCAGAAGTGAGGTCAGCAAACCCGGAATTGAGGTCAGCAAACCCAGAAGTGATGTCACTATCCCGGAATTGAGGTCACCACACCCGGAAGTGAGGTCTGCTAACCCGGAAGTGAGGTCAGCATACCCGGAAGTGAGGCCAGCAAACCCGGAAGTGAGGTCACCACACCCGGAAGTGACGTCAGCAAACCCGGAAAGTGAGGTAAACATAGTCAGAAAGTGAGGTCGGCATACCCGGAAGAGAGGTCACCAAACCCGGAAGTGAGGTCAGCAGACCCAGAAAGTGAGGTCAGCAAACCTGGAAGTGAGTTCAGCAAACCCAGAAGTGACGTCACTAAACCCGGAAGTGAGGTCAGCATTCCGGGAAGTGAGGTCAGCAGACCCGGAAATTGAGGTCAGCATATCTGGAAAGTGAGGTCGGCAAAACCTGAGGTCAGGTCAGCAAACCCGGAAAGTGAGGTCAGAAAACCCGGAAGTGAGGTCAGCTAACACGGGAATTGATGTCAGCTAACCCGGAATTGAAGTCATCAAACCCAGAAGTGACGTCACAAAACCCGGAAGTGAGGTCAGCATACCCGGAAGTGAGGTCAGCAGACCCGGAAGTGAGGTCAGCAGACCCAGAAAGTGAGGTCAGCTAACCCGGAAGTGAGGTCAGCAAACCCAGAAGTGACGTCACTAAACCCGGAAGTGAGGTCACCACACCCGGAAGTGAGGTCAGAAAACCCGGAAGTGATGTCACCAAAACCAGAGTTGAGGTCAGCAGAGGCAGAAAGTGAAGTCAGCATACTCGGAAAGTGAGGTCACCACACCTGGAAGTGAGGTCAGCAAACCCGGAAGTGAGGTCAGCAGACCCGTAATTTGAGGTCTGCTAATCCGGAAGTGAGGTCTGCTAACCCGGGAATTGAGGTCAGCAAACCCGGAATTGAAGTCATCAAACCCGGAAGTGACGTCACAAAACCCGGAAGTGAGGTCAGCTGACCCGGAAGTGATGTCAGCAGACCAGGAAAGGGAGGTCTGCTAACGAGGATATGAGGTCAGCAAACCCAAATGTAAGGTCAGCAAACCAAGAAGTGAGATCAGGAGACCCGGAAAGTGAGGTCTGCTAACCCAGAAATGAGGTCAGCAAACCCGGAAGTGAGGTCAGCATACCCGGAATTGAGGTAAGCGGACCCGGAAAGTGAGGTCAGCATATCAGGAAAGTGAGGTCGGCAAACCCTGAGGTCAGGTCACCAAACCCGGAAAGTGAGGTCTGCTAACCCCGAAGTGAGGCCAGCAAACCCGGAAATGAGGTCACCACACCCGGAAGTGACGTCAACAAACCCGGAAAGTGAGGTCAGCATAGTCAGAAAGTGTGGTCAGCAAACCCGGAAGTGAGGTCACCAAACCCGGAAGTGAGGTCACCACACCCGGAAGTGAGGTCTGCTAACCCGGAAGTGAGGTCAGCAAACCGAGAAGTGACGTCAATAAACCCGGAATTGAGGTCAGCAAACCCGGAAGTGAGGTCAGCATAAACAGAAAGTGAGGTCGGCAAACCCGGAATTGAGGTCAGCAAACCCGGAAGTGAGGTCAGCAGACCCAGAAAGTGAGGTCAGCAAACCTGGAAGTGAGGTCAGCAAACCCAGAAGTGACGTCGCTAAAACCAGAAGTGAGGTCAGCATACCCGGAAGTGAGGTATGAAGACCCGGAAAGTGAGGTCAGCAAACCTGGATGTGAGGTCAGCAAACCCGGAAGTGAGGTCAGCAGACCCGGAATTTGAGGTCTGCTAACCCGGAAGTGAGGTCAGCATACCCGGAAGTGAGGCCAGCAAACCCGGAAGTGAGGTCACCACACCCGGAAGTGACGTCAACAAACCCGGAAAGTGAGGTCAGCATAGTCAGAAAGTGAGGTCGGCTAACCCGGAAGTGAGGTCACCAAACCCGGAAGTGAGGTCACCACACCCGGAAGTGAGGTCAGCAGACCCAGAAAGTGAGGTCAGCAAACCTGGAAGTGAGGTCAGCAGACCCAGAAGTGACGTCGCTAAAACCAGAAGTGAGGTCAGCATACCCGGAAGTGAGGTATGAAGACCCGGAAAGTGAGGTCAGCAAACCTGGATGTGAGGTCAGCAAACCTGGAAGTGAGGTCAGCAGACCCGAAATTTGAGGTCTGCTAACCCGGAAGTGAGGTCAGCATACCCGGAAGTGAGGCCAGCAAACCCGGAAGTGAGGTCACCACACCCGGAAGTGACGTCAACAAACCCGGAAAGTGAGGTCAGCATAGTCAGAAAGTGAGGTCGGCAAACCCGGAAGTGAGGTCACCAAAACCGGAAATGAGGTCAGCAGACCCAGAAAGTGAGGTCAGCAAACCGAGAAGTGACGTCACTAAACCCGGAAGTGAGGTCAGCATACCCGGAATTGAGGTAAGCGGACCCGGAAAGTGAGGTCAGCATATCCGGAAAGTGAGGTCGGCAAACCCTGAGGTCAGGTCACCAAACCCGGAAAGTGAGGTCAGCAAACCCGGAAGTGAGGTCAGCTAACACGGGAATTGATGTCAGCTAACCCGGAATTGAAGTCATCAAACCCGGAAGTGACGTCACAAAATCTGGAAGTGAGGTCAGCAAACCCAGAAGTGACGTCACTAAACCCGGAATTGAGGTCAGCATACCCGGAAGTGAGGTAAGCAGACCCGGAAAGTGAGGTCTGCTAACTCGGAAGTGAGGTCAGCAAACCCAAAAAGTGAGGTCAGCATATCCGGAAGTGACGTCACTAAACCCGGTAGTGAGGTCAGCATACCCAGAAGTGTGGTCAGCAGACCCAGAAGTGAGTTCAGCAGACTTAGAAAGTGAGGGCAGCAAACCCGGAAGTGAGGTCACAATACCCGGAAGTCAGGTCCCGTGACCCAGAAAGTGAGGTCTGCTAACCCTGAAGTGAGGTCAGAAAACCCGGAAGTGATGTCACCAAAACCAGAGTTGAGGACAGACAACGCAGAAAGTGAAGTCAGCATACTCGGAAAGTGAGGTCACCACACCTGGAAGTGAGGTCAGCAAACCCGGAAGTGAGGTCAGCAGACCCGGAATTTGAGGTCTGCTAACCCGGAAGTGAGGGCTGCTAACCCGGGAATTGAGGTCAGCAAACCCGGAATTGAAGTCATCAAACCCGGAAGTGATGTCACAAAACCCTGAAGTGAGGTCAGCAAACCCGGAAGTGAGGTCACCACACCCGGAAGTGACGTCAACAAACCCGGAATGTGAGGTCAGCATTGTCAGAAAGTGAGGTCGGCAAACCCGGAAGTGAGGTCACTAAACCCGGAAGTGAGGTCAGCAGACCCAGAAAGTGAGGTCAGCAAACCGAGAAGTGACGTCACTAAACCCGGAAGTGAGGTCAGCATACCTGGAATTGAGGTAAGCGGACCCGGAAACTGAGGTCAGCATATCCGGAAAGTGAGGTTGGCAAACCCTGAGGTCAGGTCACCAAACCCGGAAAGTGAGGTCAGCAAACCCGGAAGCGAGGTCAGCTAACACGGGAATTGATGTCAGCTAACCCGGAATTGAAGTCATCAAACCCGGAAGTGACGTCACAAAACCTGGAAGTGAGGTCAGCAAACCGAGAAGTGACGTCACTAAACCCGGAACTGAGGTCAGCATACCCGGAATTGAGGTAAGCGGACCCGGAAACTGAGGTCAGCATATCCGGAAAGTGAGGTCGGCAAACCCTGAGGTCAGGTCACCAAACCCGGAAAGTGAGGTCACCTGACCCGGAAGTGAGGCCAGCAAACCCGGAAGTGAGGTCAGCAGACCCGAAATTTGAGGTCTGCTAACCCGGAAGTGAGGTCAGCATACCCGGAAGTGAGGCCAGCAAACCCGGAAGTGAGGTCACCACACCCGGAAGTGACATCAACAAACCCGGAAAGTGAGGTCAGCATAGTCAGAAAGTGAGGTCGGCAAACCCGGAAGTGAGGTCACCAAACCCGGAAGTGAGGTCAGCAGACCCAGAAAGTGAGGTCAGCATACACGGAAGTGAGGCCAGCAAACCCGGAAGTGAGGTCACCACACCCGGAAGTGACGTCAACAAACCCGGAAAGTGAGGTCAGCATAGTCAGAAAGTGAGGTCGGCAAACCCGGAAGTGAGGTCACCAAACCCGGAAGTGAGGTCAGCAGACCCAGAAAGTGAGGTCAGCAAACCGAGAAGTGACGTCACTAAACCCGGAAGTGAGGTCAGCATACCCGGAATTGAGGTAAGCGGACCCGGAAACTGAGGTCAGCATATCCGGAAAGTGAGGTCGGCAAACCCTGAGGTCAGGTCACCAAACCCGGAAAGTGAGGTCAGCAAACCCGGAAGTGAGGTCAGCTAACACGGGAATTGATGTCAGCTAACCCGGAATTGAAGTCATCAAACCCGGAAGTGACGTCACAAAATCTGGAAGTGAGGTCAGCAAACCCAGAAGTGACGTCACTAAACCCGGAATTGAGGTCAGCATACCCGGAAGTGAGGTAAGCAGACCCGGAAAGTGAGGTCTGCTAACTCGGAAGTGAGGTCAGCATACCCGGAAGTGAGGCCAGCAAACCCAAAAAGTGAGGTCAGCATATCCGGAAGTGACGTCACTAAACCCGGTAGTGAGGTCAGCATACCCAGAAGTGTGGTCAGCAGACCCAGAAGTGAGTTCAGCAGACTTAGAAAGTGAGGGCAGCAAACCCGGAAGTGAGGTCACAATACCTGGAAGTCAGGTCCCGTGACCCAGAAAGTGAGGTCTGCTAACCCTGAAGTGAGGTCAGAAAACCCGGAAGTGATGTCACCAAAACCAGAGTTGAGGACAGACAACGCAGAAAGTGAAGTCAGCATACTCGGAAAGTGAGGTCACCACACCTGGAAGTGAGGTCAGCAAACCCGGAAGTGAGGTCAGCAGACCCGGAATTTGAGGTCTGCTAACCCGGAAGTGAGGTCTGCTAACCCGGGAATTGAGGTCAGCAAACCCGGAATTGAAGTCATCAAACCCGGAAGTGATGTCACAAAACCCTGAAGTGAGGTCACCAAACCCGGAAGTGAGGTCAGCAGACCCAGAAAGTGAGGTTAGCATACCCGGAAGTGAGGCCAGCAAACCCGGAAGTGAGGTCACCACACCCGGAAGTGACGTCAACAAACCCGGAAAGTGAGGTCAGCATAGTCAGAAAGTGAGGTCGGCAAACCCGGAAGTGAGGTCACCAAACCCGGAAGTGAGGTCAGCAGACCCAGAAAGTGAGGTCAGCAAACCGAGAAGTGACGTCACTAAACCCGGAAGTGAGGTCAGCATACCCGGAATTGAGGTAAGCGGACCCGGAAACTGAGGTCAGCATATCCGGAAAGTGAGGTCGGCAAACCCTGAGGTCAGGTCACCAAACCCGGAAAGTGAGGTCAGCAAACCCGGAAGCGAGGTCAGCTAACACGGGAATTGATGTCAGCTAACCCGGAATTGAAGTCATCAAACCCGGAAGTGACGTCACAAAACCTGGAAGTGAGGTCAGCAAACTCAGAAGTGACGTCACTAAACCCGGAATTGAGGTCAGCATACCCGGAATTGAGGTAAGCGGACCCGGAAACTGAGGTCAGCATATCCGGAAAGTGAGGTCGGCAAACCCTGAGGTCAGGTCACCAAAGCCGGAAAGTGAGGTCACCTGACCCGGAAGTGAGGCCAGCAAACCCAAAAAGTGAGGTCAGCATATCCGGAAGTGACGTCACTAAACCCGGTAGTGAGGTCAGCGTACCCAGAAGTGAGGTCAGCAGACCCAGAAGTGAGTTCAGCAGACTTAGAAAGTGAGGGCAGCAAACCCGGAAGTGAGGTCACAATACCCGGAAGTCAGGTCCCGTGACCCAGAAAGTGAGGTCTGCTAACCCTGAAGTGAGGTCAGAAAACCCGGAAGTGATGTCACCAAAACCAGAGTTGAGGACAGACAACGCAGAAAGTGAAGTCAGCATACTCGGAAAGTGAGGTCACCACACCTGGAAGTGAGGTCAGCAAACCCGGAAGTGAGGTCAGCAGACCCGGAATTTGAGGTCTGCTAATCCGGAAGTGAGGTCTGCTAACCCGGGAATTGAGGTCAGCAAACCCGGAATTGAAGTCATCAAACCCGGAAGTGACGTCACAAAACCCGGAAGTGAGGTCAGCTGACCCGGAAGTGATGTCAGCAGACCAGGAAAGGGAGGTCTGCTAATGAAGATATGAGGTCAGCAAACCCAAATGTAAGGTCAGCAAACCAAGAAGTGAGATCAGGAGACCCGGAAAGTGAGGTCTGCTAACCCAGAAATGAGGTCAGCAAACCCGGAAGTGAGGTCAGCATACCCGGAATTGAGGTAAGCGGACCCGGAAAGTGAGGTCAGCATATCAGGAAAGTGAGGTCGGCAAACCCTGAGGTCAGGTCACCAAACCCGGAAAGTGAGGTCTGCTAACCCGGAAGTGAGGTCAGCAAACCGAGAAGTGACGTCAATAAACCCGGAATTGAGGTCAGCAAACCCGGAAGTGAGGTCAGCATAAACAGAAAGTGAGGTCGGCAAACCCGGAATTGAGGTCAGCAAACCCGGAAGTGAGGTCAGCAGACCCAGAAAGTGAGGTCAGCAAACCTGGAAGTGAGGTCAGCAAACCCAGAAGTGATGTCGCTAAAACCAGAAGTGAGGTCAGCATACCCGGAAGTGAGGTATGAAGACCCGAAAAGTGAGGTCAGCAAACCTGGATGTGAGGTCAGCAAACCCGGAAGTGAGGTCAGCAGACCCGGAATTTGAGGTCTGCTAACCCGGAAGTGAGGTCAGCATACCCGGAAGTGAGGCCAGCAAACCCGGAACTGAGGTCACCACACCCGGAAGTGACGTCAACAAACCCGGAAAGTGAGGTCAGCATAGTCAGAAAGTGAGGTCGGCAAACCCGGAAGTGAGGTCACCAAACCCGGAAGTGAGGTCAGCAGACCCAGAAAGTGAGGTCAGCAAACCGAGAAGTGACGTCACTAAACCCGGAAGTGAGGTCAGCATACCCGGAATTGAGGTAAGCGGACCCGGAAACTGAGGTCAGCATATCCGGAAAGTGAGGTCGGCAAACCCTGAGGTCAGGTCACCAAACCCGGAAAGTGAGGTCAGCAAACCCGGAAGTGAGGTCAGCTAACACGGGAATTGATGTCAGCTAACCCGGAATTGAAGTCATCAAACCCGGAAGTGACGTCACAAAATCTGGAAGTGAGGTCAGCAAACCCAGAAGTGACGTCACTAAATTCGGAATTGAGGTCAGCATACCCGGAAGTGAGGTAAGCAGACCCGGAAAGTGAGGTCTGCTAACTCGGAAGTGAGGTCAGCATACCCGGAAGTGAGGCCAGCAAACCCAAAAAGTGAGGTCAGCATATCCGGAAGTGACGTCACTAAACCCGGTAGTGAGGTCAGCGTACCCAGAAGTGAGGTCAGCAGACCCAGAAGTGAGTTCAGCAGACTTAGAAAGTGAGGGCAGCAAACCCGGAAGTGAGGTCACAATACCGGGAAGTCAGGTCCCGTGACCCAGAAAGTGAGGTCTGCTAACCCTGAAGTGAGGTCAGAAAACCCGGAAGTGATGTCACCAAAACCAGAGTTGAGGACAGACAACGCAGAAAGTGAAGTCAGCATACTCGGAAAGTGAGGTCACCACACCTGGAAGTGAGGTCAGCAAACCCGGAAGTGAGGTCAGCAGACCCGGAATTTGAGGTCTGCTAATCCGGAAGTGAGGTCTGCTAACCCGGGAATTGAGGTCAGCAAACCCGGAATTGAAGTCATCAAACCCGGAAGTGACGTCACAAAACCCGGAAGTGAGGTCAGCTGACCCGGAAGTGATGTCAGCAGACCAGGAAAGGGAGGTCTGCTAATGAGGATATGAGGTCAGCAAACCCAAATGTAAGGTCAGCAAACCAAGAAGTGAGATCAGGAGACCCGGAAAGTGAGGTCTGCTAACCCAGAAATGAGGTCAGCAAACCCGGAAGTGAGGTCAGCATACCCGGAATTGAGGTAAGCGGACCCGGAAAGTGAGGTCAGCATATCAGGAAAGTGAGGTCGGCAAACCCTGAGGTCAGGTCACCAAACCCGGAAAGTGAGGTCTGCTAACCCGGAAGTGAGGTCAGCAAACCGAGAAGTGACGTCAATAAACCCGGAATTGAGGTCAGCAAACCCGGAAGTGAGGTCAGCATAAACAGAAAGTGAGGTCGGCAAACCCGGAATTGAGGTCAGCAAACCCGGAAGTGAGGTCAGCAGACCCAGAAAGTGAGGTCAGCAAACCTGGAAGTGAGGTCAGCAAACCCAGAAGTGATGTCGCTAAAACCAGAAGTGAGGTCAGCATACCCGGAAGTGAGGTATGAAGACCCGGAAAGTGAGGTCAGCAAACCTGGATGTGAGGTCAGCAAACCCGGAAGTGAGGTCAGCAGACCCGGAATTTGAGGTCTGCTAACCCGGAAGTGAGGTCAGCATACCCGGAAGTGAGGCCAGCAAGCCCGGAACTGAGGTCACCACACCCGGAAGTGACGTCAACAAACCCGGAAAGTGAGGTCAGCATAGTCAGAAAGTGAGGTCGGCAAACCCGGAAGTGAGGTCACCAAACCCGGAAGTGAGGTCAGCAGACCCAGAAAGTGAGGTCAGCAAACCGAGAAGTGACGTCACTAAACCCGGAAGTGAGGTCAGCATACCCGGAATTGAGGTAAGCGGACCCGGAAACTGAGGTCAGCATATCCGGAAAGTGAGGTCGGCAAACCCTGAGGTCAGGTCACCAAACCCGGAAAGTGAGGTCAGCAAACCCGGAAGTCAGGTCAGCTAACACGGGAATTGATGTCAGCTAACCCGGAATTGAAGTCATCAAACCCGGAAGTGACGTCACAAAATCTGGAAGTGAGGTCAGCAAACCCAGAAGTGACGTCACTAAACCCGGAATTGAGGTCAGCATACCCGGAAGTGAGGTAAGCAGACCCGGAAAGTGAGGTCTGCTAACTCGGAAGTGAGGTCAGCATACCCGGAAGTGAGGCCAGCAAACCCAAAAAGTGAGGTCAGCATATCCGGAAGTGACGTCACTAAACCCGGTAGTGAGGTCAGCATACCCAGAAGTGTGGTCAGCAGACCCAGAAGTGAGTTCAGCAGACTTAGAAAGTGAGGGCAGCAAACCCGGAAGTGAGGTCACAATACCCGGAAGTCAGGTCCCGTGACCCAGAAAGTGAGGTCTGCTAACCCTGAAGTGAGGTCAGAAAACCCGGAAGTGATGTCACCAAAACCAGAGTTGAGGACAGACAACGCAGAAAGTGAAGTCAGCATACTCGGAAAGTGAGGTCACCACACCTGGAAGTGAGGTCAGCAAACCCGGAAGTGAGGTCAGCAGACCCGGAATTTGAGGTCTGCTAACCCGGAAGTGAGGTCTGCTAACCCGGGAATTGAGGTCAGCAAACCCGGAATTGAAGTCATCAAACCCGGAAGTGATGTCACAAAACCCTGAAGTGAGGTCAGCAAACCCGGAAGTGAGGTCACCACACCCGGAAGTGACGTCAACAAACCCGGAATGTGAGGTCAGCATAGTCAGAAAGTGAGGTCGGCAAACCCGGAAGTGAGGTCACTAAACCCGGAAGTGAGGTCAGCAGACCCAGAAAGTGAGGTCTGCAAACCGAGAAGTGACGTCACTAAACCCGGAAGTGAGGTCAGCATACCCGGAATTGAGGTAAGCGGACCCGGAAACTGAGGTCAGCATATCCGGAAAGTGAGGTCGGCAAACCCTGAGGTCAGGTCACCAAACCCGGAAAGTGAGGTCAGCAAACCCGGAAGCGAGGTCAGCTAACACGGGAATTGATGTCAGCTAACCCGGAATTGAAGTCATCAAACCCGGAAGTGACGTCACAAAACCTGGAAGTGAGGTCAGCAAACCGAGAAGTGACGTCACTAAACCCGGAATTGAGGTCAGCATACCCGGAATTGAGGTAAGCGGACCCGGAAACTGAGGTCAGCATATCCGGAAAGTGAGGTCGGCAAACCCTGAGGTCAGGTCACCAAAGCCGGAAAGTGAGGTCACCTGACCCGGAAGTGAGGCCAGCAAACCCAAAAAGTGAGGTCAGCATATCCGGAAGTGACGTCACTAAACCCGGTAGTGAGGTCAGCGTACCCAGAAGTGAGGTCAGCAGACCCAGAAGTGAGTTCAGCAGACTTAGAAAGTGAGGGCAGCAAACCCGGAAGTGAGGTCACAATACCCGGAAGTCAGGTCACGTGACCCAGAAAGTGAGGTCTGCTAACCCTGAAGTGAGGTCAGAAAACCCGGAAGTGATGTCACCAAAACCAGAGTTGAGGACAGACAACGCAGAAAGTGAAGTCAGCATACTCGGAAAGTGAGGTCACCACACCTGGAAGTGAGGTCAGCAAACCCGGAAGTGAGGTCAGCAGACCCGGAATTTGAGGTCTGCTAATCCGGAAGTGAGGTCTGCTAACCCGGGAATTGAGGTCAGCAAACCCGGAATTGAAGTCATCAAACCCGGAAGTGACGTCACAAAACCCGGAAGTGAGGTCAGCTGACCCGGAAGTGATGTCAGCAGACCAGGAAAGGGAGGTCTGCTAACGAGGATATGAGGTCAGCAAACCCAAATGTAAGGTCAGCAAACCAAGAAGTGAGATCAGGAGACCCGGAAAGTGAGGTCTGCTAACCCAGAAATGAGGTCAGCAAACCCGGAAGTGAGGTCAGCATACCCGGAATTGAGGTAAGCGGACCCGGAAAGTGAGGTCAGCATATCAGGAAAGTGAGGTCGGCAAACCCTGAGGTCAGGTCACCAAACCCGGAAAGTGAGGTCTGCTAACCCGGAAGTGAGGTCAGCAAACCGAGAAGTGACGTCAATAAACCCGGAATTGAGGTCAGCAAACCCGGAAGTGAGGTCAGCATAAACAGAAAGTGAGGTCGGCAAACCCGGAATTGAGGTCAGCAAACCCGGAAGTGAGGTCAGCAGACCCAGAAAGTGAGGTCAGCAAACCTGGAAGTGAGGTCAGCAAACCCAGAAGTGATGTCGCTAAAACCAGAAGTGAGGTCAGCATACCCGGAAGTGAGGTATGAAGACCCGGAAAGTGAGGTCAGCAAACCTGGATGTGAGGTCAGCAAACCCGGAAGTGAGGTCAGCAGACCCGGAATTTGAGGTCTGCTAACCCGGAAGTGAGGTCAGCATACCCGGAAGTGAGGCCAGCAAACCCGGAACTGAGGTCACCACACCCGGAAGTGACGTCAACAAACCCGGAAAGTGAGGTCAGCATAGTCAGAAAGTGAGGTCGGCAAACCCGGAAGTGAGGTCACCAAACCCGGAAGTGAGGTCAGCAGACCCAGAAAGTGAGGTCAGCAAACCGAGAAGTGACGTCACTAAACCCGGAAGTGAGGTCAGCATACCCGGAATTGAGGTAAGCGGACCCGGAAACTGAGGTCAGCATATTCGGAAAGTGAGGTCGGCAAACCCTGAGGTCAGGTCACCAAACCCGGAAAGTGAGGTCAGCAAACCCGGAAGTAAGGTCAGCTAACACGGGAATTGATGTCAGCTAACCCGGAATTGAAGTCATCAAACCCGGAAGTGACGTCACAAAACCTGGAAGTGAGGTCAGCAAACCGAGAAGTGACGTCACTAAACCCGGAATTGAGGTCAGCATACCCAGAAGTGAGGTAAGCAGACCCGGAAAGTGAGGTCTGCTAACTCGGAAGTGAGGTCAGCATACCCGGAAGTGAGGCCAGCAAACCCAAAAAGTGAGGTCAGCATATCCGGAAGTGACGTCACTAAACCCGGTAGTGAGGTCAGCATACCCAGAAGTGTGGTCAGCAGACCCAGAAGTGAGTTCAGCAGACTTAGAAAGTGAGGGCAGCAAACCCGGAAGTGAGGTCACAATACCCGGAAGTCAGGTCCCGTGACCCAGAAAGTGAGGTCTGCTAACCCTGAAGTGAGGTCAGAAAACCCGGAAGTGATGTCACCAAAACCAGAGTTGAGGACAGACAACGCAGAAAGTGAAGTCAGCATACTCGGAAAGTGAGGTCACCACACCTGGAAGTGAGGTCAGCAAACCCGGAAGTGAGGTCAGCAGACCCGGAATTTGAGGTCTGCTAACCCGGAAGTGAGGTCTGCTAACCCGGGAATTGAGGTCAGCAAACCCGGAATTGAAGTCATCAAACCCGGAAGTGATGTCACAAAACCCTGAAGTGAGGTCAGCAAACCCGGAAGTGAGGTCACCACACCCGGAAGTGACGTCAACAAACCCGGAATGTGAGGTCAGCATAGTCAGAAAGTGAGGTCGGCAAACCCGGAAGTGAGGTCACTAAACCCGGAAGTGAGGTCAGCAGACCCAGAAAGTGAGGTCAGCAAACCGAGAAGTGACGTCACTAAACCCGGAAGTGAGGTCAGCATACCCGGAATTGAGGTAAGCGGACCCGGAAACTGAGGTCAGCATATCCGGAAAGTGAGGTCGGCAAACCCTGAGGTCAGGTCACCAAAGCCGGAAAGTGAGGTCACCTGACCCGGAAGTGAGGCCAGCAAACCCAAAAAGTGAGGTCAGCATATCCGGAAGTGACGTCACTAAACCCGGTAGTGAGGTCAGCGTACCCAGAAGTGAGGTCAGCAGACCCAGAAGTGAGTTCAGCAGACTTAGAAAGTGAGGGCAGCAAACCCGGAAGTGAGGTCACAATACCCGGAAGTCAGGTCACGTGACCCAGAAAGTGAGGTCTGCTAACCCTGAAGTGAGGTCAGAAAACCCGGAAGTGATGTCACCAAAACCAGAGTTGAGGACAGACAACGCAGAAAGTGAAGTCAGCATACTCGGAAAGTGAGGTCACCACACCTGGAAGTGAGGTCAGCAAACCCGGAAGTGAGGTCAGCAGACCCGGAATTTGAGGTCTGCTAATCCGGAAGTGAGGTCTGCTAACCCGGGAATTGAGGTCAGCAAACCCGGAATTGAAGTCATCAAACCCGGAAGTGACGTCACAAAACCCGGAAGTGAGGTCAGCTGACCCGGAAGTGATGTCAGCAGACCAGGAAAGGGAGGTCTGCTAACGAGGATATGAGGTCAGCAAACCCAAATGTAAGGTCAGCAAACCAAGAAGTGAGATCAGGAGACCCGGAAAGTGAGGTCTGCTAACCCAGAAATGAGGTCAGCAAACCCGGAAGTGAGGTCAGCATACCCGGAATTGAGGTAAGCGGACCCGGAAAGTGAGGTCAGCATATCAGGAAAGTGAGGTCGGCAAACCCTGAGGTCAGGTCACCAAACCCGGAAAGTGAGGTCTGCTAACCCGGAAGTGAGGTCAGCAAACCGAGAAGTGACGTCAATAAACCCGGAATTGAGGTCAGCAAACCCGGAAGTGAGGTCAGCATAAACAGAAAGTGAGGTCGGCAAACCCGGAATTGAGGTCAGCAAACCCGGAAGTGAGGTCAGCAGACCCAGAAAGTGAGGTCAGCAAACCTGGAAGTGAGGTCAGCAAACCCAGAAGTGATGTCGCTAAAACCAGAAGTGAGGTCAGCATACCCGGAAGTGAGGTATGAAGACCCGGAAAGTGAGGTCAGCAAACCTGGATGTGAGGTCAGCAAACCCGGAAGTGAGGTCAGCAGACCCGGAATTTGAGGTCTGCTAACCCGGAAGTGAGGTCAGCATACCCGGAAGTGAGGCCAGCAAACCCGGAAGTGAGGTCACCACACCCGGAAGTGACGTCAACAAACCCGGAAAGTGAGGTCAGCATAGTCAGAAAGTGAGGTCGGCAAACCCGGAAGTGAGGTCACCAAACCCGGAAGTGAGGTCAGCAGACCCAGAAAGTGAGGTCAGCAAACCGAGAAGTGACGTCACTAAACCCGGAAGTGAGGTCAGCATACCCGGAATTGAGGTAAGCGGACCCGGAAACTGAGGTCAGCATATTCGGAAAGTGAGGTCGGCAAACCCTGAGGTCAGGTCACCAAACCCGGAAAGTGAGGTCAGCAAACCCGGAAGTAAGGTCAGCTAACACGGGAATTGATGTCAGCTAACCCGGAATTGAAGTCATCAAACCCGGAAGTGACGTCACAAAACCTGGAAGTGAGGTCAGCAAACCGAGAAGTGACGTCACTAAACCCGGAATTGAGGTCAGCATACCCAGAAGTGAGGTAAGCAGACCCGGAAAGTGAGGTCTGCTAACTCGGAAGTGAGGTCAGCATACCCGGAAGTGAGGCCAGCAAACCCAAAAAGTGAGGTCAGCATATCCGGAAGTGACGTCACTAAACCCGGTAGTGAGGTCAGCATACCCAGAAGTGTGGTCAGCAGACCCAGAAGTGAGTTCAGCAGACTTAGAAAGTGAGGGCAGCAAACCCGGAAGTGAGGTCACAATACCCGGAAGTCAGGTCCCGTGACCCAGAAAGTGAGGTCTGCTAACCCTGAAGTGAGGTCAGAAAACCCGGAAGTGATGTCACCAAAACCAGAGTTGAGGACAGACAACGCAGAAAGTGAAGTCAGCATACTCGGAAAGTGAGGTCACCACACCTGGAAGTGAGGTCAGCAAACCCGGAAGTGAGGTCAGCAGACCCGGAATTTGAGGTCTGCTAACCCGGAAGTGAGGTCTGCTAACCCGGGAATTGAGGTCAGCAAACCCGGAATTGAAGTCATCAAACCCGGAAGTGATGTCACAAAACCCTGAAGTGAGGTCAGCAAACCCGGAAGTGAGGTTACCACACCCGGAAGTGACGTCAACAAACCCGGAATGTGAGGTCAGCATAGTCAGAAAGTGAGGTCGGCAAACCCGGAAGTGAGGTCACTAAACCCGGAAGTGAGGTCAGCAGACCCAGAAAGTGAGGTCAGCAAACCGAGAAGTGACGTCACTAAACCCGGAAGTGAGGTCAGCATACCCGGAATTGAGGTAAGCGGACCCGGAAACTGAGGTCAGCATATCCGGAAAGTGAGGTCGGCAAACCCTGAGGTCAGGTCACCAAACCCGGAAAGTGAGGTCAGCAAACCCGGAAGCGAGGTCAGCTAACAGGGGAATTGATGTCAGCTAACCCGGAATTGAAGTCATCAAACCCGGAAGTGACGTCACAAAACCTGGAAGTGAGGTCAGCAAACCGAGAAGTGACGTCACTAAACCCGGAATTGAGGTCAGCATACCCGGAATTGAGGTAAGCGGACCCGGAAACTGAGGTCAGCATATCCGGAAAGTGAGGTCGGCAAACCCTGAGGTCAGGTCACCAAAGCCGGAAAGTGAGGTCACCTGACCCGGAAGTGAGGCCAGCAAACCCAAAAAGTGAGGTCAGCATATCCGGAAGTGACGTCACTAAACCCGGTAGTGAGGTCAGCGTACCCAGAAGTGAGGTCAGCAGACCCAGAAGTGAGTTCAGCAGACTTAGAAAGTGAGGGCAGCAAACCCGGAAGTGAGGTCACAATACCCGGAAGTCAGGTCACGTGACCCAGAAAGTGAGGTCTGCTAACCCTGAAGTGAGGTCAGAAAACCCGGAAGTGATGTCACCAAAACCAGAGTTGAGGACAGACAACGCAGAAAGTGAAGTCAGCATACTCGGAAATTGAGGTCACCACACCTGGAAGTGAGGGTGGCAAACCCGGAAGTGAGGTCAGCAGACCCGGAATTTGAGGTCTGCTAATCCGGAAGTGAGGTCTGCTAACCCGGGAATTGAGGTCAGCAAACCCGGAATTGAAGTCATCAAACCCGGAAGTGACGTCACAAAACCCGGAAGTGAGGTCAGCTGACCCGGAAGTGATGTCAGCAGACCAGGAAAGGGAGGTCTGCTAACGAGGATATGAGGTCAGCAAACCCAAATGTAAGGTCAGCAAACCAAGAAGTGAGATCAGGAGACCCGGAAAGTGAGGTCTGCTAACCCAGAAATGAGGTCAGCAAACCCGGAAGTGAGGTCAGCATACCCGGAATTGAGGTAAGCGGACCCGGAAAGTGAGGTCAGCATATCAGGAAAGTGAGGTCGGCAAACCCTGAGGTCAGGTCACCAAACCCGGAAAGTGAGGTCTGCTAACCCGGAAGTGAGGTCAGCAAACCGAGAAGTGACGTCAATAAACCCGGAATTGAGGTCAGCAAACCCGGAAGTGAGGTCAGCATAAACAGAAAGTGAGGTCGGCAAACCCGGAATTGAGGTCAGCAAACCCGGAAGTGAGGTCAGCAGACCCAGAAAGTGAGGTCAGCAAACCTGGAAGTGAGGTCAGCAAACCCAGAAGTGATGTCGCTAAAACCAGAAGTGAGGTCAGCATACCCGGAAGTGAGGTATGAAGACCCGGAAAGTGAGGTCAGCAAACCTGGATGTGAGGTCAGCAAACCCGGAAGTGAGGTCAGCAGACCCGGAATTTGAGGTCTGCTAACCCGGAAGTGAGGTCAGCATACCCGGAAGTGAGGCCAGCAAACCCGGAACTGAGGTCACCACACCCGGAAGTGACGTCAACAAACCCGGAAAGTGAGGTCAGCATAGTCAGAAAGTGAGGTCGGCAAACCCGGAAGTGAGGTCACCAAACCCGGAAGTGAGGTCAGCAGACCCAGAAAGTGAGGTCAGCAAACCGAGAAGTGACGTCACTAAACCCGGAAGTGAGGTCAGCATACCCGGAATTGAGGTAAGCGGACCCGGAAAGTGAGGTCAGCATATCCGGAAAGTGAGGTCGGCAAACCCTGAGGTCAGGTCACCAAACCCGGAAAGTGAGGTCAGCAAACCCGGAAGTAAGGTCAGCTAACACGGGAATTGATGTCAGCTAACCCGGAATTGAAGTCATCAAACCCGGAAGTGACGTCACAAAACCTGGAAGTGAGGTCAGCAAACCGAGAAGTGACGTCACTAAACCCGGAATTGAGGTCAGCATACCCAGAAGTGAGGTAAGCGGACCCGGAAACTGAGGTCAGCATATCCGGAAAGTGAGGTCGGCAAACCCTGAGGTCAGGTCACCAAACCCAGAAAGTGAGGTCAGCAAACCCTGAAGAGACTTCAGCTAACACGGGAATTGATGTCAGCTAACCCGGAAGTGAGGTCAGCTAACACGGGAATTGATGTCAGCTAACCCGGAATTGAAGTCATCAAACCCGGAAGTGACGTCACAAAACCTGGGAGTGAGGTCTGCTAACCCAGAAATGAGGTCAGCAAACCCGGAAGTGAGGTCAGCATACCCGGAATTGAGGTAAGCGGACCCGGAAAGTGAGGTCAGCATATCCGGAAAGTGAGGTCGGCAAACCCTGAGGTCAGGTCACCAAAGCCGGAAAGTGAGGTCACCTGACCCGGAAGTGAGGCCAGCAAACCCAAAAAGTGAGGTCAGCATATCCGGAAGTGACGTCACTAAACCCGGTAGTGAGGTCAGCGTACCCAGAAGTGAGGTCAGCAGACCCAGAAGTGAGTTCAGCAGACTTAGAAAGTGAGGGCAGCAAACCCGGAAGTGAGGTCACAATACCCGGAAGTCAGGTCACGTGACCCAGAAAGTGAGGTCTGCTAACCCTGAAGTGAGGTCAGAAAACCCGGAAGTGATGTCACCAAAACCAGAGTTGAGGACAGACAACGCAGAAAGTGAAGTCAGCATACTCGGAAAGTGAGGTCACCACACCTGGAAGTGAGGTCAGCAAACCCGGAATTGAGGTAAGCGGACCCGGAAAGTGAGGTCAGCATATCAGGAAAGTGAGGTCGGCAAACCCTGAGGTCAGGTCACCAAACCCGGAAAGTGAGGTCTGCTAACCCGGAAGTGAGGTCAGCAAACCGAGAAGTGACGTCAATAAACCCTGAATTGAGGTCAGCAAACCCGGAAGTGAGGTCAGCATAAACAGAAAGTGAGGTCGGCAAACCCGGAATTGAGGTCAGCAAACCCGGAAGTGAGGTCAGCAGACCCAGAAAGTGAGGTCAGCAAACCTGGAAGTGAGGTCAGCAAACCCAGAAGTGATGTCGCTAAAACCAGAAGTGAGGTCAGCATACCCGGAAGTGAGGTATGAAGACCCGGAAAGTGAGGTCAGCAAACCTGGATGTGAGGTCAGCAAACCCGGAAGTGAGGTCAGCAGACCCGGAATTTGAGGTCTGCTAACCCGGAAGTGAGGTCAGCATACCCGGAAGTGAGGTCTGCTAACCCGGAAGTGAGGTCAGCAAACCGAGAAGTGACGTCAATAAACCCGGAATTGAGGTCAGCAAACCCGGAAGTGAGGTCAGCATAAACAGAAAGTGAGGTCGGCAAACCCGGAATTGAGGTCAGCAAACCCGGAAGTGAGGTCAGCAGACCCAGAAAGTGAGGTCAGCAAACTTGGAAGTGAGGTCAGCAAACCCAGAAGTGATGTCGCTAAAACCAGAAGTGAGGTCAGCATACCCGGAAGTGAGGTATGAAGACCCGGAAAGTGAGGTCAGCAAACCTGGATGTGAGGTCAGCAAACCCGGAAGTGAGGTCAGCAGACCCGGAATTTGAGGTCTGCTAACCCGGAAGTGAGGTCAGCATACCCGGAAGTGAGGCCAGCAAACCCGGAACTGAGGTCACCACACCCGGAAGTGACGTCAACAAACCCGGAAAGTGAGGTCAGCATAGTCAGAAAGTGAGGTCGGCAAACCCGGAAGTGAGGTCACCAAACCCGGAAGTGAGGTCAGCAGACCCGGAAGTGAGGTCAGCAGACCCAGAAAGTGAGGTCAGCAAACCGAGAAGTGACGTCACTAAACCCGGAAGTGAGGTCAGCATACCCGGAATTGAGGTAAGCGGACCCGGAAACTGAGGTCAGCATATCCGGAAAGTGAGGTCGGCAAACCCTGAGGTCAGGTCACCAAACCCGGAAAGTGAGGTCAGCAAACCCGGAAGTGAGGTCAGCTAACACGGGAATTGATGTCAGCTAACCCGGAATTGAAGTCATCAAACCCGGAAGTGACATCACAAAACCTGGAAGTGAGGTCAGCAAACCGAGAAGTGACATCACTAAACCCGGAATTGAGGTCAGCATACCCAGAAGTGAGGTAAGCGGACCCGGAAACTGAGGACAGCATATCCGGAAAGTGAGGTCGGCAAACCCTGAGGTCAGGTCACCAAACCCAGAAAGTGAGGTCAGCAAACCCGGAAGAGACTTCAGCTAACAAGGGAATTGATGTCAGCTAACCCGGAATTGAAGTCATCAAACCCGGAAGTGACGTCACAAAACCTGGAAGTGAGGTCAGCAAACTCAGAAGTGACGTCACTAAACCCGGAATTGAGGTCAGCATACCCGGAATTGAGGTAAGCGGACCCGGAAACTGAGGTCAGCATATCCGGAAAGTGAGGTCGGCAAACCCTGAGGTCAGGTCACCAAACCCGGAAAGTGAGGTCACCTGACCCGGAAGTGAGGCCAGCAAACCCAAAAAGTGAGGTCAGCATATCCGGAAGTGACGTCACTAAACCCGGTAGTGATGTCAGCGTACCCAGAAGTGAGGTCAGCAGACCCAGAAGTGAGTTCAGCAGACTTAGAAAGTGAGGGCAGCAAACCCGGAAGTGAGGTCACAATACCCGGAAGTCAGGTCACGTGACCCAGAAAGTGAGGTCTGCTAACCCTGAAGTGAGGTCAGAAAACCCGGAAGTGATGTCACCAAAACCAGAGTTGAGGACAGACAACGCAGAAAGTGAAGTCAGCATACTCGGAAAGTGAGGTCACCACACCTGGAAGTGAGGTCAGCAAACCCGGAAGTGAGGTCAGCAGACCCGGAATTTGAGGTCTGCTAATCCGGAAGTGAGGTCTGCTAACCCGGGAATAGAGGTCAGCAAACCCGGAATTGAAGTCATCAAACCCGGAATTGACGTCAGAAAACCCGGAAGTGAGGTCAGCTGACCCAGAAGTGATGTCAGCAGACCAGGAAAGGGAGGTCTGCTAACGAGGATATGAGGTCAGCAAACCCAAATGTAAGGTCAGCAAACCAAGAAGTGAGATCAGGAGACCCGGAAAGTGAGGTCTGCTAACCCAGAAATGAGGTCAGCAAACCCGGAAGTGAGGTCAGCATACCCGGAATTGAGGTAAGCGGACCCGGAAAGTGAGGTCAGCATATCAGGAAAGTGAGGTCGGCAAACCCTGAGGTCAGGTCACCAAAGCCGGAAAGTGAGGTCTGCTAACCCGGAAGTGAGGTCAGCAAACCGAGAAGTGACGTCAATAAACCCGGAATTGAGGTCAGCAAACCCGGAAGTGAGGTCAGCAAAAACAGAAAGTGAGGTCGGCAAACCCGGAATTGAGGTCAGCAAACCCGGAAGTGAGGTCAGCAGACCCAGAAAGTGAGGTCAGCAAACCTGGAAGTGAGGTCAGCAAACCCAGAAGTGATGTCGCTAAAACCAGAAGTGAGGTCAGCATACCCGGAATTGAGGTAAGCGGACCCGGAAACTGAGGTCAGCATATCCGGAAAGTGAGGCCGGCAAACCCTGAGGTCAGGTCACCAAACCCGGAAAGTGAGGTCAGCAAACCCGGAAGTGAGGTCAGCTAACACGGGAATTGATGTCAGCTAACCCGGAATTGAAGTCATCAAACCCGGAAGTGACATCACAGAACCTGGAAGTGAGGTCAGCAAACCGAGAAGTGACGTCACTAAACCCGGAATTGAGGTCAGCATACCCAGAAGTGAGGTAAGCGGACCCGGAAACTGAGGTCAGCATATCCGGAAAGTGAGGTCGGCAAACCCTGAGGTCAGGTCACCAAACCCAGAAAGTGAGGTCAGCAAACCCGGAAGAGACTTCAGCTAACAAGGGAATTGATGTCAGCTAACCCGGAATTGAAGTCATCAAACCCGGAAGTGACGTCACAAAACCTGGAAGTGAGGTCAGCAAACTCAGAAGTGACGTCACTAAACCCGGAATTGAGGTCAGCATACCCGGAATTGAGGTAAGCGGACCCGGAAACTGAGGTCAGCATATCCGGAAAGTGAGGTCGGCAAACCCTGAGGTCAGGTCACCAAAGCCGGAAAGTGAGGTCACCTGACCCGGAAGTGAGGCCAGCAAACCCAAAAAGTGAGGTCAGCATATCCGGAAGTGACGTCACTAAACCCGGTAGTGAGGTCAGCGTACCCAGAAGTGAGGTCAGCAGACCCAGAAGTGAGTTCAGCAGACTTAGAAAGTGAGGGCAGCAAACCCGGAAGTGAGGTCACAATACCCGGAAGTCAGGTCACGTGACCCAGAAAGTGAGGTCTGCTAACCCTGAAGTGAGGTCAGAAAACCCGGAAGTGATGTCACCAAAACCAGAGTTGAGGACAGACAACGCAGAAAGTGAAGTCAGCATACTCGGAAAGTGAGGTCACCACACCTGGAAGTGAGGTCAGCAAACCCGGAAGTGAGGTCAGCAGACCCGGAATTTGAGGTCTGCTAATCCAGAAGTGAGGTCTGCTAACCCGGGAATTGAGGTCAGCAAACCCGGAATTGAAGTCATCAAACCCGGAATTGACGTCACAAAACCCGGAAGTGAGGTAAGCTGACCCAGAAGTGATGTCAGCAGACCAGGAAAGGGAGGTCTGCTAACGAGGATATGAGGTCAGCAAACCCAAATGTAAGGTCAGCAAACCAAGAAGTGAGATCAGGAGACCCGAAAAGTGAGGTCTGCTAACCCAGAAATGAGGTCAGCAAACCCGGAAGTGAGGTCAGCATACCCGGAATTGAGGTAAGCGGACCCGGAAAGTGAGGTCAGCATATCAGGAAAGTGAGGTCGGCAAACCCTGAGGTCAGGTCACCAAACCCGGAAAGTGAGGTCTGCTAACCCGGAAGTGAGGTCAGCAAACCGAGAAGTGACGTCAATAAACCCGGAATTGAGGTCAGCAAACCCGGAAATGAGGTCAGCAAAAACAGAAAGTGAGGTCGGCAAACCCGGAATTGAGGTCAGCAAACCCGGAAGTGAGGTCAGCAGACCAAGAAAGTGAGGTCAGCAAACCTGGAAGTGAGGTCAGCAAACCCAGAAGTGATGTCGCTAAAACCAGAAGTGAGGTCAGCATACCCGGAAGTGAGGTATGAAGACCCGGAAAGTGAGGTCAGCAAACCTGGATGTGAGGTCAGCAAACCCGGAAGTGAGGTCAGCAGACCCGGCATTTGAGGTCTGCTAACCCGGAAGTGAGGTCAGCATACCCGGAAGTGAGGCCAGCAAACCCGGAACTGAGGTCACCACACCCGGAAGTGACGTCAACAAACCCGGAAAGTGAGGTCAGCATAGTCAGAAAGTGAGGTCGGCAAACCCGGAAGTGAGGTCACCAAACCCGGAAGTGAGGTCAGCAGACCCAGAAAGTGAGGTCAGCAAACCGAGAAGTGACGTCACTAAACCCGGAAGTGAGGTCAGCATACCCGGAATTGAGGTAAGCGGACCCGGAAAGTGAGATCAGCATATCCGGAAAGTGAGGTCGGCAAACCCTGAGGTCAGGTCACCAAACCCGGAAAGTGAGGTCAGCAAACCCGGAAGTGAGGTCAGCTAACACGGGAATTGATGTCAGCTAACCCGGAATTGAAGTCATCAAACCCGGAAGTGACGTCACAAAACCTGGAAGTGAGGTCAGCAAACCGAGAAGTGACGTCACTAAACCTGGAATTGAGGTCAGCATACCCAGAAGTGAGGTAAGCGGACCCGGAAACTGAGGTCAGCATATCCGGAAAGTGAGGTCGGCAAACCCTGAGGTCAGGTCACCAAACCCAGAAAGTAAGGTCAGCAAACCCGGAAGAGACTTCAGCGAACAAGGGAATTGATGTCAGCTAACCCGGAATTGAAGTCATCAAACCCGGAAGTGACGTCACAAAACCTGGAAGTGAGGTCAGCAAACTCAGAAGTGACGTCACTAAACCCGGAATTGAGGTCAGCATACCCGGAAGTGAGGTAAGCAGACCCGGAAAGTGAGGTCTGCTAACTCGGAAGTGAGGTCAGCATACCCGGAAGTGAGGCCAGCAAACCCAAAAAGTGAGGTCAGCACATCCGGAAGTGACGTCACTAAACCCGGTAGTGAGGTCAGCGTACCCAGAAGTGAGGTCAGCAGACCCAGAAGTGAGTTCAGCAGACTTAGAAAGTGAGGGCAGCAAACCCGGAAGTGAGGTCACAATACCCGGAAGTCAGGTCACGTGACCCAGAAAGTGAGGTCTGCTAACCCTGAAGTGAGGTCAGAAAACCCGGAAGTAATGTCACCAAAACCAGAGTTGAGGACAGACAACGCAGAAAGTGAAGTCAGTATACTCGGAAAATGAGGTCACCACACCTGGAAGTGAGGTCAGCAAACCCGGAAGTGAGGTCAGCAGACCCGTAATTTGAGGTCTGCTAACCCGGAAGTGAGGTCTGCTAACCCGGGAATTGAGGTCAGCAAACCCGGAATTGAAGTCATCAAACCCGGAAGTGATGTCACAAAACCCTGAAGTGAGGTCAGCAAACCCGGAAGTGAGGTCACCACACCCGGAAGTGACGTCAACAAACCCGGAAAGTGAGGTCAGCATAGTCAGAAAGTGAGGTCAGCAAACCCGGAAGTGAGGTCACCAAACCCGGAAGTGAGATCAGCAGACCCAGAAAGTGAGGTCAGCAAACCGAGAAGTGACGTCACTAAACCCGGAAGTGAGGTCAGCATACCCGGAATTGAGGTAAGCGGACCCGGAAACTGAGGTCAGCATATCCGGAAAGTGAGGTCGGCAAACCCTGAGGTCAGGTCACCAAACCCGGAAAGTGAGGTCAGCAAACCCGGAAGTGAGGTCAGCTAACACGGGAATTGATGTCAGGTAACCCGGAATTGAAGTCATCAAACCCGGAAGTGACGTCACAAAACCTGGAAGTGAGGTCAGCAAACCCAGAAGTGACTTCACTAAACCCGGAATTGAGGTCAGCATACCCGGAAGTGAGGTAACCAGACCCGGAAAGTGAGGTCTGCTAACTCGGAAGTGAGGTCAGCATACCCGGAAGTGAGGCCAGCAAACCCAAAAAGTGAGGTCAGCATATCCGGAAGTGATGTCACTAAACCCGGTAGTGAGGTCAGCGTACCCAGTGAGTTCAGCTGACTTAGAAAGTGAGGGCAGCAAACCCGGAAGTGAGGTCACAATACCCGGAAGTCAGGTCACGTGACCCAGAAAGTGAGGTCTGCTAACCCTGAAGTGAGGTCAGAAAACCCGGAAGTAATGTCACCAAAACCAGAGTTGAGGACAGACAACGCAGAAAGTGAAGTCAGCATACTCGGAAAGTGAGGTCACCACACCTGGAAGTGAGGTCAGCAAACCCGGAAGTGAG
This sequence comes from Coturnix japonica, assembly GCF_054131305.1. Lineage (NCBI taxonomy): Eukaryota > Metazoa > Chordata > Aves > Galliformes > Phasianidae > Coturnix > Coturnix japonica. Next base: position 7,657,042 of record NC_140688.1, on the reverse strand, counting down.
GTCAGCAGACCCGTAATTTGAGGTCTGCTAACTCGGAAGTGAGGTCTGCTAACCCGGGAATTGAGGTCAGCAAACCCGGAATTGAAGTCATCAAACCCGGAAGTGAGTCACAAAACCCTGAAGTGAGGTCAGCAAACCCGGAAGTGAGGTCACCACACCCGGAAGTGACGTCAACAAACCCGGAATGTGAGGTCAGCATAGTCAGAAAGTGAGGTCGACAAACCCGGAAGTGAGGTCACCAAACCCGGAAGTGAGGTCAGCAGACCCAGAAAGTGAGGTCAGCAAACCGAGAAGTGACGTCACTAAACCCGGAAGTGAGGTCAGCATACCCGGAATTGAGGTAAGCGGACCCGGAAACTGAGGTCAGCATATCCGGAAAGTGAGGTCGGCAAACCCTGAGGTCAGGTCACCAAACCCGGAAAGTGAGGTCAGCAAACCTGGAAGTGAGGTCAGCTAACACGGGAATTGATGTCAGCTAACCCGGAATTGAAGTCATCAAACCCGGAAGTGACGTCACAAAACCTGGAAGTGAGGTCAGCAAACCCAGAAGTGACGTCACTGAACCCGGAATTGAGGTCAGCATACCCGGAAGTGAGGTAAGCAGACCCGGAAAGTGAGGTCTGCTAACTCGGAAGTGAGGTCAGCATACCCGGAAGTGAGGCCAGCAAACCCAAAAAGTGAGGTCAGCATATCCGGAAGTGACGTCACTAAACCCGGTAGTGAGGTCAGCGTACCCAGAAGTGAGTTCAGCAGACTTAGAAAGTGAGGGCAGCAAACCCGGAAGTGAGGTCACAATACCCGGAAGTCAAATCACGTGACCCAGAAAGTGAGGTCTGCTAACCCTGAAGTGAGGTCAGAAAACCCAGAAGTGATGTCACCAAAACCAGAGTTGAGGACAGACAACGCAGAAAGTGAAGTCAGCATACTCGGAAAGTGAGGTCACCACACCTGGAAGTGAGGTCAGCAAACCCGGAAGTGAGGTCAGCAGACCCGGAATTTGAGGTCTGCTAATCCGGAAGTGAGGTCTGCTAACCCGGGAATTGAGGTCAGCAAACCCGGAATTGAAGTCATCAAACCCGGAAGTGACGTCACAAAATCCGGAAGTGAGGTCAGCTGACCCGGAAGTGATGTCAGCAGACCAGGAAAGGGAGGTCTGCTAACGAGGATATGAGGTCAGCAAACCCAAATGTAAGGTCAGCAAACCAAGAAGTGAGATCAGGAGACCCGGAAAGTGAGGTCTGCTAACCCAGAAATGAGGTCAGGAGACCCGGAAAGTGAGGTCTGCTAACCCAGAAATGAGGTCAGCAAACCCGGAAGTGTGGTCAGCATACCCGGAATTGAGGTAAGCGGACCCGGAAAGTGAGGTCAGCATATCAGGAAAGTGAGGTCGGCAAACCCTGAGGTCAGGTCACCAAACCCAGAAAGTGAGGTCTGCTAACCCGGAAGTGAGGTCAGCAAACCGAGAAGTGACGTCAATAAACCCGGAATTGAGGTCAGCAAACCCGGAAGTGAGGTCAGCATAAACAGAAAGTGAGGTCGGCAAACCCGGAATTGAGGTCAGCAAACCCGGAAGTGAGGTCAGCAGACCCAGAAAGTGAGGTCAGCAAACCTGGAAGTGAGGTCAGCAAACCCAGAAGTGACGTCGCTGAAACCAGAAGTGAGGTCAGCATACCCGGAAGTGAGGTATGAAGACCCAGAAAGTGAGGTCAGCAAACCTGGATGTGAGGTCAGCAAACCCGGAAGTGAGGTCAGCAGACCCGGAATTTGAGGTCTGCTAACCCGGAAGTGAGGTCAGCATACCCGGAAGTGAGGCCAGCAAACCCGGAAGTGAGGTCACCACACCCGGAAGTGACGTCAACAAACCCGGAAAGTGAGGTCAGCATAGTCAGAAAGTGAGGTCGGCAAACCCGGAAGTGAGGTCACCAAACCCGGAAGTGAGGTCAGCAGACCCAGAAAGTGAGGTCAGCAAACCGAGAAGTGACGTCACTAAACCCGGAAGTGAGGTCAGCATACCCGGAATTGAGGTAAGCGGACCCGGAAAGTGAGGTCAGCATATCCGGAAAGTGAGGTCGGCAAACCCTGAGGTCAGGTCACCAAACCCGGAAAGTGAGGTCAGCAAACCCGGAAGTGAGGTCAGCTAACACGGGAATTGACGTCAGCTAACCCGGAATTGAAGTCATCAAACCCGGAAGTGACGTCACAAAACCTGGAAGTGAGGTCAGCAAACCCAGAAGTGACGTCACTGAACCCGGAATTGAGGTCAGCATACCCGGAAGTGAGGTAAGCAGACCCGGAAAGTGAGGTCTGCTAACTCGGAAGTGAGGTCAGCATACCCGGAAGTGAGGCCAGCAAACCCAAAAAGTGAGGTCAGCATATCCGGAAGTGACGTCACTAAACCTGGTAGTGAGGTCAGCGTACCCAGAAGTGAGTTCAGCAGACTTAGAAAGTGAGGGCAGCAAACCCGGAAGTGAGGTCACAATACCCGGAAGTCAGGTCACGTGACCCAGAAAGTGAGGTCTGCTAACCCTGAAGTGAGGTCAGAAAACCCGGAAGTAATGTCACCAAAACCAGAGTTGAGGACAGACAACGCAGAAAGTGAAGTCAGCATACTCGGAAAGTGAGGTCACCACACCTGGAAGTGAGGTCAGCAAACCCGGAAGTGAGGTCAGCAGACCCGTAATTTGAGGTCTGCTAACCCGGAAGTGAGGTCTGCTAACCCGGGAATTGAGGTCAGCAAACCCGGAATTGAAGTCATCAAACCCGGAAGTGACGTCACAAAACCCGGAAGTGAGGTCAGCTGACCCGGAAGTGATGTCAGCAGACCAGGAAAGGGAGGTCTGCTAACGAGGCTATGAGGTCAGCAAACCCAAATGTAAGGTCAGCAAACCAAGAAGTGAGATCAGGAGACCCGGAAAGTGAGGTCTGCTAACCCAGAAATGAGGTCAGCAAACCCAGAAGTGAGGTCAGCAAACCCGGAAGTGAGGTCACCACACCCGGAAGTGATGTCTGCAAACCCGGAAGTGAGGTCAGCATACCCGGAAGTGAGGCCATCAAACCTGGAAGTGAGGTCACCACACCAGGAAGTGACGTCAGCAAACCCAGAAAGTTAGGTAAACATAATCAGAAAGTGAGGTCGGCAAACCCGGAAGAGAGGTCACCAAACCCGGAAGTGAGGTCAGCAGACCCAGAAAGTGAGGTCAGCAAACCTGGAAGTTAGGTCAGCAAACCCAGAAGTGACGTCACTAAACCCGGAAGTGAGGTCAACACACCTTGAAGTGAGGTCAGCTAACACGGGAATTGATGTCAGCTAACCCGGAATTGAAGTCATCAAACCCAGAAGTGACGTCACAAAACCCGGAAGTGAGGTCAGCAAACACAGAAGTGACATCACTAAACCCGGAAGTGAGGTCAGCATACCCGGAAGTGAGGTAAGCAGACCCGGAAAGTGAGGTCTGCTAACTCGGATGTGAGGTCAGCATACCCGGAAGTGAGGCCAGCAAACCCAAAAAGTGAGGTCAGCATATCCGGAAGTGACGTCACTACAACCGGAAGTGAGGTCAGCATACCCGGAAGTGAGGTCAGCAGACCCGGAAGTGAGGTCAGCAGACCCAGAAAGTGAGGTCAGCTAACCCGGAAGTGAGGTCAGCAAACCCAGAAGTGACCTCACTAAACCCGGAAGTGAGGTCACCACACCCGGAAGTGAGGTCAGAAAACCCGGAAGTGATGTCACCAAAACCAGAGTTGAGGACAGACAACGCAGAAAGTGAAGTCAGCATACTGGGAAAGTGAGGTCACCACACCTGGAAGTGAGGTCAGCAAACCCGGAAGTGAGGTCAGCAGACCCGGAATTTGAGGTCTGCTACTCCGGAAGTGAGGTCTGCTAACCCGGGAATTGAGGTCAGCAAACCCGGAATTGAAGTCATCAAACCCGGAAGTGACGTCACAAAACCCGGAAGTGAGGTCAGCAGACCCGGAATTTGAGGTCTGCTAATCCGGAAGTGAGTTCTGCTAACCCGGGAATTGAGGTCAGCAAACCCGGAATTGAAGTCATCAAACCCGGAAGTGAGGTCTGCTAACCCAGAAATGAGGTCAGCAAACCCAGAAGTGAGGTCAGCATACCCGGAATTGAGGTAAGCGGACCCGGAAAGTGAGGTCAGCATATCAGGAAAGTGAGGTCGGCAAACCCTGAGGTCAGGTCACCAAACCTGGAAAGTGAGGTCTGCTAACCCGGAAGTGAGGTCAGCAAACCGAGAAGTGACGTCAATAAACCCGGAATTGAGGTCAGCAAACCCGGAAGTGAGGTCAGCATAAACAGAAAGTGAGGTCGGCAAACCCGGAATTGAGGTCAGATAACCCGGAAGTGAGGTCAGCAGACCCAGAAAGTGAGGTCAGCAAACCTGGAAGTGAGGTCAGCAAACCCAGAAGTGACGTCGCTAAAACCAGAAGTGAGGTCAGCCTACCCGGAAGTGAGGTATGAAGACCCGGAAAGTGAGGTCAGCAAACTTGGATGTGAGGTCAGCAAACCCGGAAGTGAGGTCAGCAGACCTGGAATTTGAGGTCTGCTAACCCGGAAGTGAGGTCAGCATACCCGGAAGTGAGGCCAGCAAACCCGGAAGTGAGGTCAGCATAGTCAGAATGTGAGGTCGGCAAACCCGGAAGTGAGGTCACAAAACCCGGAAGTGAGGTCAGCAAACCCGGAAGTGAGGTCAGCAGACCTGGAATTTGAGGTCTGCTAACCCGGAAGTGAGGTCAGCATACCCGGAAGTGAGGCCAGCAAACCCAGAAGTGAGGTAAGCATAGTCAGAATTTGAGGTCGGCAAACCCGGAAGTGAGGTCACAAAACCCGGAAGTGAGGTCAGCAAACCCGGAAAGTGGGGTCTGCTAATCTGGAAGATAGGTCTGCAAACACGGAAGTGATGTCACTAAACCCAGAAGTGAGGTCAGCAGACCCAGAAGTGAGGTCAGCAGACCCGGAAAGTGAGATCAGCAAACCCAAAAGTGAGGTCAGCAAACCGGGGAAGTGAGGTTAGCATACTCAGAAAGCGAGTTCGGCAAACCTTGAAGTGAGGTCACCAAACACGGATGTGAGGTCAGCATACCCGGAATTGAGGTAAGCGGACCCGGAAAGTGAGGTCAGCATATCCGGAAAGTGAGGTCGGCAAACCCTGAGGTCAGGTCACCAAACCCGGAAAGTGAGGTCAGCAAACCCGGAAGTGAGGTCAGCTAACACAAGAATTGATGTCAGCTAACCCGGAATTGAAATCATCAAACCCGGAAGTGACGTCACAAAACCCGGAAGTGAGGTCAGCTGACCCGGAAGTGATGTCAGCAGACCAGGAAAGGGAGGTCTGCTAACGAGGATATGAGGTCAGCAAACCCAAATGTAAGGTCAGCAAACCAAGAAGTCAGATCAGGAGACCCGGAAAGTGAGGTCTGCTAACCCAGAAATGAGGTCAGCAAACCCGGAAGTGAGGTCAGCAAACCCGGAAGTGAGGTCAGCAAACCCAGAAGTGAGGTCAGCAGACGCGGAATTTGAAGTCAGCTAAACCTTAACTGAGGTCAGCAAACCCGGATGTGAGGTCAGCAGACCTGGAAGTGAGTTCAACAGACTGAGAAAGTGAGGGTCGCAAACCCAGAAGTGAGGTCAGCAGACCCAGAAAGTGAGGTCAGCTAACCCGGAAGTGAGGTCAGGAAACCCAGAAGTGACGTCACTAAATCCGGAAGTGAGGTCACCACACCTGGAAGTGAGGTCAGCAAACCCGGATAGTGAGGTCAGCATAATCAGAAAGTGAGGTCGGCAAACCCGGAGGTGAGGTCAGCAAACCCAGAAGTGACGTCACTAAACCCGGAAGTGAGGTCAGCATACCCGGAAGTGAGGTAAGCAGACCTGGAAAGTGAGGTCTGCTAACTCGGAAGTGAGGTCAGCATACCCGGAAGTGAAGCCAGAAACCCAAAAAGTGAGGTCAGCACATCCGGAAGTGACGTCACTAAACCCGGTAGTGAGGTCAGCATACCCGGAAGTGAGGTCAGCAGACCTGGAAGTGAGTTCAGCAGACTTAGAAAGTGAGGGCAGGAAACCCGGAAGTGAGGTCACCATACCCGGAAGTGAGGTCAGCAGACACAGAAAGTGAGGTCTGCTAACCCTGAAGTGAGGTCAGAAAACCCGGAAGTGATGTCACCAAAACCAGAGTTGAGGACAGACAACGCAGAAAGTGAAGTCAGCATACTCGGAAAGTGAGGTCACCACACCTGGAAGTGAGGTCAGCAAACCCGGAAGTGAGGTCAGCAGACCCGGAATTTGAGGTCTGCTAATCCGGAAGTGAGGTCTGCTAACCCGGGAATTGAGGTCAGCAAACCCGGAATTGAAGTCATCAAACCCGGAAGTGACGTCACAAAACCCGGAAGTGAGGTCAGCTGACCCAGAAGTGATGTCAGCAGACCAGGAAAGGGAGGTCTGCTAACGAGGATATGAGGTCAGCAAACCCAAATGTAAGGTCAGCAAACCAAGAAGTGAGATCAGGAGACCCGGAAAGTGAGGTCTGCTAACCCAGAAATGAGGTCAGCAAACCCGGAAGTGAGGTCAGCATACCCGGAATTGAGGTAAGCGGACCCGGAAAGTGAGGTCAGCATATCAGGAAAGTGAGGTCGGCAAACCCTGAGGTCAGGTCACCAAACCTGGAAAGTGAGGTCTGCTAACCCGGAAGTGAGGTCAGCAAACCGAGAAGTGACGTCAATAAACCCGGAATTGAGGTCAGCAAACCCGGAAGTGAGGTCAGCATAAACAGAAAGTGAGGTCGGCAAACCCGGAATTGAGGTCAGCAAACCCGGAAGTGAGGTCAGCAGACCCAGAAAGTGAGGTCAGCAAACCTGGAAGTGAGGTCAGCAAACCCAGAAGTGACGTCGCTAAAACCAGAAGTGAGGTCAGCATACCCGGAAGTGAGGTATGAAGACCCGGAAAGTGAGGTCAGCAAACCTGGATGTGAGGTCAGCAAACCCGGAAGTGAGGTCAGCAGACCCGGAATTTGAGGTCTGCTAACCCGGAAGTGAGGTCAGCATACCCGGAAGTGAGGCCAGCAAACCCGGAACTGAGGTCACCACACCCGGAAGTGACGTCAACAAACCCGGAAAGTGAGGTCAGCATAGTCAGAAAGTGAGGTCGGCAAACCCGGAAGTGACGTCACAAAACCCGGAAGTGAGGTCAGCAAACCCAGAAGTGACGTCACTAAACCTGGAATTGAGGTCAGCATACCCGGAAGTGAGGTAAGCAGACCCGGAAAGTGAGGTCTGCTAACTCGGAAGTGAGGTCAGCATACCCGGAAGTGAGGCCAGCAAACCCAAAAAGTGAGGTCAGCATGTCCGGAAGTGACGTCACTAAACCCGGTAGTGAGGTCAGCATACCCGGAAGTGAGGTCAGCAGACCCAGAAGTGAGTTCAGCAGACTTAGAAAGTGAGGGCAGCAAACCCGGAAGTGAGGTCACAATACCCAGAAGTCAGGTCACGTGACCCAGAAAGTGAGGTCTGCTAACCCTGAAGTGAGGTCAGAAAACCCGGAAGTGATGTCACCAAAACCAGAGTTGAGGACAGACAACGCAGAAAGTGAAGTCAGCATACTCGGAAAGTGAGGTCACCACACCTGGAAGTGAGGTCAGCAAATGCGGAAAGTGAGGTCAGCAGACCCGTAATTTGAGGACTGCTAACGCGGAAGTGAGGTCTGCCAACCCGGGAATTGAGGTCAGCAAACCCGGAATTGAAGTCATCAAACCCGGAAGTGACGTCACAAAACCCGGAAGTGAGGTCAGCAAACCAAGAAGTGAGTTCAGGAGACCCGGAAAGTGAGGCCTGCTAACCCAGAAATGAGGTCAGAAACCCGGAAGTGAGGTCAGCAAACCCGGAAGTGAGGTCAGCAAACCCAGAAGTGAGGTCAGCAGACGCGGAATTTGAAGTCAGCTAAACCTTAACTGAGGTCAGCAAACCCGGATGTGAGGTCAGCAGACCTGGAAGTGAGTTCAACAGACTGAGAAAGTGAGGGTCGCAAACCCAGAAGTGAGGTCAGCAGACCCAGAAAGTGAGGTCAGCTAACCCGGAAGTGAGGTCAGGAAACCCAGAAGTGACGTCACTAAATCCGGAAGTGAGGTCACCACACCTGGAAGTGAGGTCAGCAAACCCGGATAGTGAGGTCAGCATAATCAGAAAGTGAGGTTTGCCAAACCCGGAGGTGAGGTCAGCAAACCCAGAAGTGACGTCACTAAACCCGGAAGTGAGGTCAGCTGACCCGGAAGTGATGTCAGCAGACCAGGAAAGGGAGGTCTGCTAACGAGGATATGAGGTCAGCAAACCCAAATGTAAGGTCAGCAAACCAAGAAGTGAGATCAGGAGACCCGGAAAGTGAGGTCTGCTAACCCAGAAATGAGGTCAGCAAACCCGGAAGTGAGGTCAGCATACCCGGAATTGAGGTAAGCGGACCCGGAAAGTGAGGTCAGCATATCAGGAAAGTGAGGTCGGCAAACCCTGAGGTCAGGTCACCAAACCCGGAAAGTGAGGTCTGCTAACCCGGAAGTGAGGTCAGCAAACCGAGAAGTGACGTCAATAAACCCGGAATTGAGGTCAGCAAACCCGGAAGTGAAGTCAGCATAAACAGAAAGTGAGGTCGGCAAACCCGGAATTGAGGTCAGCAAACCCGGAAGTGAGGTCAGCAGACCCAGAAAGTGAGGTCAGCAAACCTGGAAGTGAGGTCAGCAAACCCAGAAGTGACGTCGCTAAAACCAGAAGTGAGGTCAGCATACCCGGAAGTGAGGTATGAAGACCCGGAAAGTGAGGTCAGCAAACCCGGATGTGAGGTCAGCAAACCCGGAAGTGAGGTCAGCAGACCCGGAATTTGAGGTCTGCTAACCCGGATGTGAGGTCAGCAAACCCGGAAGAGAGGTCACCACACCCGGAAGTGACGTCAACAAACCCGGAAAGTGAGGTCAGCATAGTCAGAAAGTGAGGTCGGCAAACCCGGAAGTGAGGTCACCAAACCCGGAAGTGAGGTCAGCAGACCCAGAAAGTGAGGTCAGCAAACCGAGAAGTGACGTCACTAAACCCGGAAGTGAGGTCAGCATACCCGGAATTGAGGTAAGCGGACCCGGAAAGTGAGGTCAGCATATCCGGAAAGTGAGGTCGGCAAACCCTGAGGTCAGGTCACCAAACCCGGAAAGTGAGGTCAGCAAACCCGGAAGTGAGGTCAGCTAACACGGGAATTGATGTCAGCTAACCCGGAATTGAAGTCATCAAACCCGGAAGTGACGTCACAAAACCCGGAAGTGAGGTCAGCAAACCCAGAAATGAGGTCAGCAAACCCAGAAGTGAGGTCAGCATACCCGGAATTGAGGTAAGCGGACCCGGAATGTGAGGTCAGCATATCAGGAAAGTGAGGTCGGCAAACCCTGAGGTCAGGTCACCAAACCTGGAAAGTGAGGTCTGCTAACCCGGAAGTGAGGTCAGCAAACCGAGAAGTGACGTCAATAAACCCGGAATTGAGGTCAGCAAACCCGGAAGTGAGGTCAGCATAAACAGAAAGTGAGGTCGGCAAACCCGGAATTGAGGTCAGATAACCCGGAAGTGAGGTCAGCAGACCCAGAAAGTGAGGTCAGCAAACCTGGAAGTGAGGTCAGCAAACCCAGAAGTGACGTCGCTAAAACCAAAAGTGAGGTCAGCATACCCGGAAGTGAGGTATGAAGACCCGGAAAGTGAGGTCAGCAAACTTGGATGTGAGGTCAGCAAACCCGGAAGTGAGGTCAGCAGACCTGGAATTTGAGGTCTGCTAACCCGGAAGTGAGGTCAGCATACCCGGAAGTGAGGCCAGCAAACCCGGAAGTGAGGTCAGCATAGTCAGAATGTGAGGTCGGCAAACCCGGAAGTGAGGTCACAAAACCCGGAAGTGAGGTCAGCAAACCCGGAAGTGAGGTCAGCAGACCTGGAATTTGAGGTCTGCTAACCCGGAAGTGAGGTCAGCATACCCGGAAGTGAGGCCAGCAAACCCAGAAGTGAGGTAAGCATAGTCAGAATTTGAGGTCGGCAAACCCGGAAGTGAGGTCACAAAACCCGGAAGTGAGGTCAGCAAACCCGGAAAGTGGGGTCTGCTAATCTGGAAGATAGGTCTGCAAACACGGAAGTGATGTCACTAAACCCAGAAGTGAGGTCAGCAGACCCAGAAGTGAGGTCAGCAGACCCGGAAAGTGAGATCAGCAAACCCAAAAGTGAGGTCAGCAAACCGGGGAAGTGAGGTTAGCATACTCAGAAAGCGAGTTCGGCAAACCTTGAAGTGAGGTCACCAAACACGGATGTGAGGTCAGCATACCCGGAATTGAGGTAAGCGGACCCGGAAAGTGAGGTCAGCATATCCGGAAAGTGAGGTCGGCAAACCCTGAGGTCAGGTCACCAAACCCGGAAAGTGAGGTCAGCAAACCCGGAAGTGAGGTCAGCTAACACGGGAATTGATGTCAGCTAACCCGGAATTGAAATCATCAAACCCGGAAGTGACGTCACAAAACCCGGAAGTGAGGTCAGCTGACCCGGAAGTGATGTCAGCAGACCAGGAAAGGGAGGTCTGCTAACGAGGATATGAGGTCAGCAAACCCAAATGTAAGGTCAGCAAACCAAGAAGTCAGATCAGGAGACCCGGAAAGTGAGGTCTGCTAACCCAGAAATGAGGTCAGCAAACCCGGAAGTGAGGTCAGCAAACCCGGAAGTGAGGTCAGCAAACCCAGAAGTGAGGTCAGCAGACGCGGAATTTGAAGTCAGCTAAACCTTAACTGAGGTCAGCAAACCCGGATGTGAGGTCAGCAGACCTGGAAGTGAGTTCAACAGACTGAGAAAGTGAGGGTCGCAAACCCAGAAGTGAGGTCAGCAGACCCAGAAAGTGAGGTCAGCTAACCCGGAAGTGAGGTCAGGAAACCCAGAAGTGACGTCACTAAATCCGGAAGTGAGGTCACCACACCTGGAAGTGAGGTCAGCAAACCCGGATAGTGAGGTCAGCATAATCAGAAAGTGAGGTCGGCAAACCCGGAGGTGAGGTCAGCAAACCCAGAAGTGACGTCACTAAACCCGGAAGTGAGGTCAGCATACCCGGAAGTGAGGTAAGCAGACCTGGAAAGTGAGGTCTGCTAACTCGGAAGTGAGGTCAGCATACCCGGAAGTGAAGCCAGAAACCCAAAAAGTGAGGTCAGCAAATCCGGAATGACGTCACTAAACCCGGTAGTGAGGTCAGCATACCCGGAAGTGAGGTCAGCAGACCTGGAAGTGAGTTCAGCAGACTTAGAAAGTGAGGGCAGGAAACCCGGAAGTGAGGTCACCATACCCGGAAGTGAGGTCAGCAGACACAGAAAGTGAGGTCTGCTAACCCTGAAGTGAGGTCAGAAAACCCGGAAGTGATGTCACCAAAACCAGAGTTGAGGACAGACAACGCAGAAAGTGAAGTCAGCATACTCGGAAAGTGAGGTCACCACACCTGGAAGTGAGGTCAGCAAACCCGGAAGTGAGGTCAGCAGACCCGGAATTTGAGGTCTGCTAATCCGGAAGTGAGGTCTGCTAACCCGGGAATTGAGGTCAGCAAACCCGGAATTGAAGTCATCAAACCCGGAAGTGACGTCACAAAACCCGGAAGTGAGGTCAGCTGACCCGGAAGTGATGTCAGCAGACCAGGAAAGGGAGGTCTGCTAACGAGGATATGAGGTCAGCAAACCCAAATGTAAGGTCAGCAAACCAAGAAGTGAGATCAGGAGACCCGGAAAGTGAGGTCTGCTAACCCAGAAATGAGGTCAGCAAACCCGGAAGTGAGGTCAGCATACCCGGAATTGAGGTAAGCGGACCCGGAAAGTGAGGTCAGCATATCAGGAAAGTGAGGTCGGCAAACCCTGAGGTCAGGTCACCAAACCTGGAAAGTGAGGTCTGCTAACCCGGAAGTGAGGTCAGCAAACCGAGAAGTGACGTCAATAAACCCGGAATTGAGGTCAGCAAACCCGGAAGTGAGGTCAGCATAAACAGAAAGTGAGGTCGGCAAACCCGGAATTGAGGTCAGCAAACCCGGAAGTGAGGTCAGCAGACCCAGAAAGTGAGGTCAGCAAACCTGGAAGTGAGGTCAGCAAACCCAGAAGTGACGTCGCTAAAACCAGAAGTGAGGTCAGCATACCCGGAAGTGAGGTATGAAGACCCGGAAAGTGAGGTCAGCAAACCTGGATGTGAGGTCAGCAAACCCGGAAGTGAGGTCAGCAGACCCGGAATTTGAGGTCTGCTAACCCGGAAGTGAGGTCAGCATACCCGGAAGTGAGGCCAGCACACCCGGAACTGAGGTCACCACACCCGGAAGTGACGTCAACAAACCCGGAAAGTGAGGTCAGCATAGTCAGAAAGTGAGGTCGGCAAACCCGGAAGTGACGTCACAAAACCCGGAAGTGAGGTCAGCAAACCCAGAAGTGACGTCACTAAACCTGGAATTGAGGTCAGCATACCCGGAAGTGAGGTAAGCAGACCCGGAAAGTGAGGTCTGCTAACTCGGAAGTGAGGTCAGCATACCCGGAAGTGAGGCCAGCAAACCCAAAAAGTGAGGTCAGCATATCCGGAAGTGACGTCACTAAACCCGGTAGTGAGGTCAGCATACCCGGAAGTGAGTTCAGCAGACCCAGAAGTGAGTTCAGCAGACTTAGAAAGTGAGGGCAGCAAACCCGGAAGTGAGGTCACAATACCCAGAAGTCAGGTCACGTGACCCAGAAAGTGAGGTCTGCTAACCCTGAAGTGAGGTCAGAAAACCCGGAAGTGATGTCACCAAAACCAGAGTTGAGGACAGACAACGCAGAAAGTGAAGTCAGCATACTCGGAAAGTTAGGTCACCACACCTGGAAGTGAGGTCAGCAAATGCGGAAAGTGAGGTCAGCAGACCCGTAATTTGAGGTCTGCTAACGCGGAAGTGAGGTCTGCCAACCCGGGAATTGAGGTCAGCAAACCCGGAATTGAAGTCATCAAACCCGGAAGTGACGTCACAAAACCCGGAAGTGAGGTCAGCAAACCAAGAAGTGAGTTCAGGAGACCCGGAAAGTGAGGCCTGCTAACCCAGAAATGAGGTCAGAAACCCGGAAGTGAGGTCAGCAAACCCGGAAGTGAGGTCAGCAAACCCAGAAGTGAGGTCAGCAGACGCGGAATTTGAAGTCAGCTAAACCTTAACTGAGGTCAGCAAACCCGGATGTGAGGTCAGCAGACCTGGAAGTGAGTTCAACAGACTGAGAAAGTGAGGGTCGCAAACCCAGAAGTGAGGTCAGCAGACCCAGAAAGTGAGGTCAGCTAACCCGGAAGTGAGGTCAGGAAACCCAGAAGTGACGTCACTAAATCCGGAAGTGAGGTCACCACACCTGGAAGTGAGGTCAGCAAACCCGGATAGTGAGGTCAGCATAATCAGAAAGTGAGGTTGGCAAACCCGGAGGTGAGGTCAGCAAACCCAGAAGTGACGTCACTAAACCCGGAAGTGAGGTCAGCTGACCCGGAAGTGATGTCAGCAGACCAGGAAAGGGAGGTCTGCTAACGAGGATATGAGGTCAGCAAACCCAAATGTAAGGTCAGCAAACCAAGAAGTGAGATCAGGAGACCCGGAAAGTGAGGTCTGCTAACCCAGAAATGAGGTCAGCAAACCCGGAAGTGAGGTCAGCATACCTGGAATTGAGGTAAGCGGACCCGGAAAGTGAGGTCAGCATATCAGGAAAGTGAGGTCGGCAAACCCTGAGGTCAGGTCACCAAACCCGGAAAGTGAGGTCTGCTAACCCGGAAGTGAGGTCAGCAAACCGAGAAGTGACGTCAATAAACCCGGAATTGAGGTCAGCAAACCCGGAAGTGAAGTCAGCATAAACAGAAAGTGAGGTCGGCAAACCCGGAATTGAGGTCAGCAAACCCGGAAGTGAGGTCAGCAGACCCAGAAAGTGAGGTCTGCTAACCCGGGAATTGAGGTCAGCAAACCCAGAAGTGACGTCGCTAAAACCAGAAGTGAGGTCAGCATACCCGGAAGTGAGGTATGAAGACCCGGAAAGTGAGGTCAGCAAACCCGGATGTGAGGTCAGCAAACCCGGAAGTGAGGTCAGCAGACCCGGAATTTGAGGTCTGCTAACCCGGATGTGAGGTCAGCAAACCCGGAAGAGAGGTCACCACACCCGGAAGTGACGTCAACAAACCCGGAAAGTGAGGTCAGCATAGTCAGAAAGTGAGGTCGGCAAACCCGGAAGTGAGGTCACCAAACCCGGAAGTGAGGTCAGCAGACCCAGAAAGTGAGGTCAGCAAACCGAGAAGTGACGTCACTAAACCCGGAAGTGAGGTCAGCATACCCGGAATTGAGGTAAGCGGACCCGGAAACTGAGGTCAGCATATCCGGAAAGTGAGGTCGGCAAACCCTGAGGTCAGGTCACCAAACCCGGAAAGTGAGGTCAGCAAACCCGGAAGTGAGGTCAGCTAACACGGGAATTGATGTCAGCTAACCCGGAATTGAAGTCATCAAACCCGGAAGTGACGTCACAAAACCCGGAAGTGAGGTCAGCAAACCCAGAAGTGACGTCACTAAACCTGGAATTGAGGTCAGCATAACCGGAAGTGAGGTAAGCAGACCCGGAAAGTGAGGTCTGCTAACTCGGAAGTGAGGTCAGCATACCCGGAAGTGAGGCCAGCAAACCCAAAAAGTGAGGTCAGCATATCCGGAAGTGACGTCACTAAACCCGGTAGTGAGGTCAGCATACCCGGAAGTGAGTTCAGCAGACCCAGAAGTGAGTTCAGCAGACTTAGAAAGTGAGGACAGCAAACCCGGAAGTGAGGTCACAATACCCGGAAGTCAGGTCACGTGACCCAGAAAGTGAGGTCTGAAGGGAGGTCAGAAAACCCAGAAGTGATGTCACCAAAACCAGAGTTGAGGACAGACAACGCAGAAAGTGAAGTCAGCATACTCGGAAAGTGAGGTCACAACACCTGGAAGTGAGGCCAGCAAATGTGGAAAGTGAGGTCAGCAGACCCGGAATTTGAGGTCTGCTAACCCGGAAGTGAGGTCTGCTAACCCGGGAATAGAGGTCAGCAAACCCGGAATTGAAGTCATCAAACTCGGAAGTGACGTCACAAAACCCGGAAGTGAGGTCAGCTGACCCGGACGTGATGTCAGCAGACCAGGAAAGGGAGGTCTTCTAACGAGGATATGAGGTCAGGAAACCCAAATGTAAGGTCAGCAAACCAAGAAGTGAGATCAGGAGACCCGGAAAGTGAGGTCTGCTAACCCAGAAATGAGGTCAGTAAACCCGGAAGTGAGGTCAGCAAACCCAGAATTGAGGTCAGCAGACGCGGAATTTGAAGTCAGCTAAACATTAAATGAGGTCAGCAAACCCGGATGTGAGGTCAGCAGACCTGGAAGTGAGTTCAACAGACTGAGAAAGTGAGGGTCGCAAACCCAGAAGTGAGGTCAGGAGACCCAGAAAGTGAGGTCAGCTAACCCGGAAGTGAGGTCAGCAAACCCAGAAGTGACGTCACTAAATCCGGAAGTGAGGTCACTACACCCGGAAGTGAGGTCAGCAAACCCGGATAGTGAGGTCAGCATAATCAGAAAGTGAGGTCGGCAAACCCGGAAGTGAGGTCAGCAAACCCAGAAGTGACGTCACTAAACCTGGAATTGAGGTCAGCATACCCGGAAGTGAGGTAAGCAGACCCGGAAAGTGAGGTCTGCTAACTCGGAAGTGAGGTCAGCAAACCCAAAAAGTGAGGTCAGCAAAATCCGGAATGACGTCACTAAACCCGGTAGTGAGGTCAGAAAACCCGGAAGTGATGTCACCAAAACCAGAGTTGAGGACAGACAATGCAGAAAGTAAAGTCAGCATACTCGGAAAGTGAGGTCACCACACCTGGAAGTGAGGTCAGCAAACCCGGAAGTGAGGTCAGCAGACCCGGAATTTGAGGTCTGCTAACCCGGAAGTGAGGTCTGCTAACCCGGAAGTGTGGTCAGCCTAATCGGAAATTGGGGTCTGCTAACCCGGATGTGAGGTCAGCAAACACAGAAGTGATGTCACTAAACCCAGAAGTGACGTCAGCAGACCCGGAAGTGAGGTAAGCAGACCCGGAAGTGAGTTCAGCAGACTTACAAAGTGATGGCGGCAAACCCGGAAGTGAGGTCACCAAACCCGGAAGTGAGGTCACCTGACCCAGAAAGTGAGGTCTGCTAAACCAGAAGTGAGGTCAGAAAACCCGGAAGTGATGTCACCGAAATCGGAAATGAGGTCAGCAAACCTGATAAGTGAGGTGAGCATACTCAGAAAGTGAGGTCATCAAAGCCAGAAGTGAGGACAGCAGACACGGAAGTGAGGTCACCAAACCCAGATTTGAGGTCACCACACCCGGATGTGACGTCAGCAAACCCGGAAAGTGAGGTCAGCAAACCCGGAAATTGAGGTCAGCATAATCAGGAAGTGAGTTCGGCAAACCCGGAAGTGAGGTCACTAAATCCGGAAGTGAGGTCACCACACCCGGAAGTGAGGTCAGCAAACCCGGAAAGTGAGGTCAGCATAATCAGAAAGTGAGTTCGGCAAACCCGGAATTTGTGGTCTGCTAACCCGGAAGTGAGGTCAGCAAACCGAGATGTGACGTCACTAAACCCGGAAGTGAGGTCAGCAAACCCGGAAGTGAGGTCAGCATACACAGAAAGTGAGGTCGGCAAACCCGGAATTGAGGTCAGTAAACCTGGAAGTGAGGTCAGCAGACCCAGAAAGTGAGGTCAGCAAACCTGGAAGTGAGGTCAGCAAACCCAGAAGTGAGGTCAGCAGACCCGGAAAGTGAGGTCTGCTGACCCGGAACTGAGGTCACCAGACGCGGAATTTGAGGTCTGCTAACCCGTAACTGAGGTAAGCAAACCCGGAAGTGAGGCCACCAAACCTGGAAGTGAGGTCACCTGACCCAGAAGTGAGGTCAGCAGACCCAGAAAGTGAGGTCTGCAAACCCAGAAGTGAGATCAGCAAAACCAGAAGTGACGTCACTAAACCCGGAAGTGAGGTCACCACATCCGGAATTGAGGTCAGCAAACCCGGAAGTGAGGTCACTAAACCAGGAAGTGAGGTCAGGATACCCGGAAGTGAGGTCAGGAGACCCGGAAAGTGAGGTCTGCTAACCCGGAAGTGAGGTCAGGAAACCCAGAAGTGACGTCACTAAATCCGGAAGTGAGGTCACCACACCCGGAAGTGAGGTCAGCAAACCCGGATAGTGAGGTCAGCATAATCAGAAAGTGAGGTCGGCAAACCCGGAAGTGAGGTCAGAAAACCAATAAGTGACGTCACTAAACCCGGAAGTGAGGTCAGCATACCCGGAAGTGAGGTAAGCAGACCCGGAAAGTGAGGTCTGCTAACTCGGAAGTGAGGTCAGCATACCCGGAAGTGAGGCCAGCAAACCCAAAAAGTGAGGTCAGCAAATCCGGAATGACGTCAATAAACCCGGTAGTGAGGTCAGAAAACCCGGAAGTGATGTCACCAAAACCAGAGTTGAGGACAGACAACGCAGAAAGTGAAGTCAGCATACTCGGAAAGTGAGGTCACCACACCTGGAAGTGAGGTCAGCAAACCCGGAAGTGAGGTCAGCAGACCCGGAATTTGAGGTCTGCTAACAGGGAAGTGAGGTCTGCTAACCCGGAAGTGTGGTCAGCCTAATCGGAAATTGGGGTCTGCTAACCCGGATGTGAGGTCAGCAAACACAGAAGTGATGTCACTAAACCCAGAAGTGACGTCAGCAGACCCGGAAGTGAGGTAAGCAGACCCGGAAGTGAGTTCAGCAGACTTAGAAAGTGATGGCGGCAAACCCGGAAGTGAGGTCACGAAACCCGGAAGTGAGGTCACCTGACCCAGAAAGTGAGGTCTGCTAAACCAGAAGTGAGGTCAGAAAACCCGGAAGTGATGTCACCGAAATCGGAAATGAGGTCAGCAAACCTGGAAAGTGAGGTGAGCATACTCAGAAAGTGAGGTCATCAAAGCCAGAAGTGAGGTCAGCAGACACGGAAGTGAGGTCACCAAACCCAGATTTGAGGTCACCACACCCGGATGTGACGTCAGCAAACCCGGAAAGTGAGGTCAGCAAACCCGGAAATTGAGGTCAGCATACTCAGGAAGTGAGTTCGGCAAACCCGGAAGCGAGGTCACTAAATCCGGAAGTGAGGTCACCACACCCGGAAGTGAGGTCAGCAAACCCGGAAAGTGAGGTCAGCATAATCAGAAAGTGAGTTCGGCAAACCCGGAATTTGAGGTCTGCGAACCCGGAAGTGAGGTCAGCAAACCGAGATGTGACGTCACTAAACCCGGAAGTGAGGTCAGCAAACCCGGAAGTGAGGTCAGCATACACAGAAAGTGAGGTCGGCAAACCCGGAATTGAGGTCAGTAAACCTGGAAGTGAGGTCAGCAGACCCAGAAAGTGAGGTCAGCAAACCTGGAAGTGAGGTCAGCAAACCCAGAAGTGACGTCACTAAAACCAGAAGTGAGGTCAGCATACCCGGAAGTGAGGTATGAAGACCCGGAAAGTGAGGTCAGCAAACCTGGAAGTGAGGTCAGCAAACCCAGAAGTGAGGTCAGCAAACCCGGAAGTGAGGTCAGCAGACCCGGAATTTGAGGTCTGCTAACCCGGAAGTGAGGTCACCAAACCCGGAAGTGAGGTCAGCAGACCCAGAAAGTGAGGTCAGCAAACCTGGAATTGAGGTCAGCAAACACAGAAGTGACGTCACTAATCCCGGAAGTGAGGTCAGCATACCCAGAATTGAGGTAAGCGGACCCGGAAATTGAGGTCAGCATATCCGGAAAGTGACGTCGGCAAACCCTGAAATCAGGTCACTAAACCCGGAAATGAGGTCAGCAGACCCGGAAGTGAGGTCAGCTAACACAGGAATTGAGGTCAGCTAACACGGGAATTGGGGTCAGCTAACCCGGAATTGAAGTCATCAAACCCGGAAGTGACGTCACAAAACCCGGAAGTGAGGTCAGCTGACCCAGAAGTGAGGTCAGCAGACCCGAAAAAGGAGGTCTGCTAACGAGGAAGTGACGTCAGCTAACCCAAAGTTATGGTCAGCAAACCCAGAAGTGAGGTCAGCAGACCCGGAAAGTGAGGTCTGCTGACCCGGAACTGAGGTCACCAGACGCGGAATTTGAGGTCTGCTAACCCGTAACTGAGGTAAGCAAACCCGGAAGTGAGGCCACCAAACCCGGAAGTGAGGTCACCTGACCCGGAAGTGAGGTCAGCAGACCCAGAAATTGAGGTCTGCAAACCCAGAAGTGAGATCAGCAAAACCAGAAGTGACGTCACTAAACCCGGAAGTGAGGTCACCACATCCGGAATTGAGGTCAGCAAACCCGGAAAGTGAGATCACCAAACCCGGAAGTGAGGTCACTAAACCAGGAAGTGAGGTCAGGATACCCGGAAGTGAGGTAAGCAGACCCGGAAAGTGAGGTCTGCTAACTCAGAAGTGAGGTCAGCATATCCGGAAGTGACGTCACTAAACCCGGAAGTGAGGTCAGCATATCCGGAAGTGAGGTCAGCAGACCCGGAAGTGAGTTCAGCATACTCAGAAAGTGAGGTCGGAAAACCCAGAAGTGAGGTCAACAAACCCAGAAGCTAGGTCACCAAACACGGAAGTGAGGTCAGCAAACCCGGAAAGTGAGGTCAGCATAATCAGGAAGTGAGGTCGGCAAACCCGGAAGTGAGGTCACTAAACCGGGAAGTGAGGTCTGCTAATCCGGAAGTGAGGTCAGCAAACCCGGAAAGTGAGGTCAGCAGACCCGGAAGTGAGTTCAGCAGACTTAGAAAGTGAGGGCGGCAAACCCGGAAGTGAGGTCTCCATACCCGGAAGTGAGGTCAGCAGACACAGAAAGTGAGGTCTGCTAACCCTGAAGTGAGGTCAGAAAACCCGGAAGTGATGTCACCAAAACCAGAGCTTAGGACAGACAACGCGGAAAGTGAAGTCAGCATACTCGGAAAGTGAGGTCACCACACCCGGAAGTGAGGTCACCACACCCAGAAGTGAGGTCAGCAAACACGGAAAGTGAGGTCAGCATAATCAGAAAGTGAGGTCGGCAAACCCGGAAGTGAGGTCACCAAACCCGGAAGTGAGGTCAGCAGACCGGGAAAGTGAGGAAAGCAAACCCGGAAGTGAGGTCAGCAAACCCAGAATTGACGTCACTAAACCCGGAAGTGAGGTCAGCATTCTTGGAAAGTGAGGTCAGCAAACCCTGAGGTGAGGTCTCCAAACCCGGAAGTGAGGTCAGCAGACCGAGAAAGGGAGGTCCGCTAACGAGGAAGTGAGGTCAGCGAACTCAGAAGTGAGGTCAGCAGACCCAGAAAGTGAGGTCTGCTAACCCGGAAGTGAGGTCAGCAAACCCGGAAGTGAGGTCTCCAAACCTGGAATTCAGGAGAGCAAACCCAAGAAGTGAGGTCAGCATCCTCGGTAAGTGAGGTCACCAAACCGTGAAGTGAGGTCAGCAAACCCAGAAAGTGACGTCACCAAATCCGGAAGTGAGGTCAGCAAACGCGTAAAGTGAGGTCAGCATACTCAGAAAGTGAGGTCACCAAACCCAGAAGTGAGGTCAGTAGACCCGGAAAGTGGGGTCTGCTAATCCGGAAGATAGGTCTGCAAACACGGAAGTGATGTCACTAAACCCAGAAGTGAGGTCGGCAGACCCAGAAGTGAGGTCAGCAGACCCGGAAAGTGAGATCAGCAAACCCAAAAGTGAGGTCAGCAAACCGGGGAAGTGAGGTTAGCATACTCAGAAAGTGAGTTCGGCAAACCTTGAAGTGAGGTCACCAAACACGGATGTGAGGTCAGGAGACCCGGAAAGTGAGGTCTGCAAACCCGGAAGTGAGGTCAGCAGACCCAGAAAGTGAGGTTTGCTAACCCGGAAGTGAGGTCAGCATTCCCGGAAGTGAGGTCAGCATTCCCGGAAGTGAGGTCAACAGACCGGGAAAGTGAGGTAACAAACCAGGAAGTGAGGTCACCAAAACCGGAAATGAGGTCAGCAAACCTGGAAAGTGAGGTCAGCATACTCAGAAATTGAGGTCGGCAAAGTCAGAAGTGAGGTCAGCAGACCCGGAAGTGAGGTCACCAAACCTGGATTTGAGGTCAGCAGACCCGGAAAGTGAGGTCTGCTAACCCGGAAGTGAGGTCAGCAGACACAGAAGAAGGTCAGCAGACCTGGTAAGTGAGGTCTGCTAACTCGGAAGTTTGGTCAGCAAACCCGGAAGTGAGGTCTTCAGACCCGGAAGTGATGTCTGCAAACACGGAAATGAGGTAAGCAGACCCGGAAAGTGAGGTCTGCAAACCCGGAAGTGAGGTCACCAAACACAGAAGTGAGGTCAGCAGACCCGGAAGTGATGTCTGCAAACACGGAAATGAGGTCAGCAGACCCGGAAAGTGAGGTCGGCAAACCCGGAAGTGAGGTCACCAAAACCGGAAGTGACGTCACAAAATCTGGAATTGAGGTCAGCAAATGCGGAAAGTGAGGTCAGCATACTTGGAAAGAGAGGTCAGCTAACCCGGAAGTGAGGTCACTAAACACGGAAGTGAGGTGAGAATACCCGGAACTGAGGTCAGCAGACCCGAAAAGTAAGGTCTGCTAACCCGGAAGTGAGGTCAGCAAACCCAAAAGTGAGGTCAGCATACTCGGAAAGTGAGGTCGGGAAACCCTGAGGTGAGGTCACCAAACCCGGAAGTGAGGTCAGCAAACCCGGAAGTGAGGTCAGCTATCCCGGGAATTGAGGTCAGCAAACCAGGAATTGAAGTCAGCAAACCCGGAAGTGACGTCACAGAACCCGGAAGTTAGGTCAGCTGATTCGGAAGTGAGGTCAGCAGACCCGGAAAGGGAGGTCTGCTAACGAGGAAGTGAGGTCAGCGAACCCAGAAGTAAGGTCAGAAAACCCAGAAGTGAGGTCAGCAGACCCGGAAAGTGAGGTCTGCTAACCCAGAAGTGAGGTCAGCAAACCCGGAAAGTGAGGTCAGCATACCCGGAAGTGAGGTCAGCAAACCCGGAAGTGAGGTCAGCAAACCCGGAAAGTGAGGTCAGCATAATCAGGAAGTGAGGTCGGCAAACCCGGAAGTGAGGTCACTAAACCGGGAAGTGAGGTCTGCTAATCCGGAAGTGAGGTCAGCAAGCCCGGAAAGTGAGGTCAGCAGACCCGGAAGTGAGTTCACCAGACTTAGAAAGTGAGGGCGGCAAACCCGGAAGTGAGGTCTCCATACCCGGAAGTGAGGTCAGCAGACACAGAAAGTGAGGTCTGCTAACCCTGAAGTGAGGTCAGAAAACCCGGAAGTGATGTCACCAAAACCAGAGCTGAGGACAGACAACGCGGAAAGTGAAGTCAGCATACTCGGAAAGTGAGGTCACCGCACCCGGAAGTGAGGTCACCACACCCAGAAGTGAGGTCAGCAAACACGGAAAGTGAGGTCAGCATAATCAGAAAGTGAGGTCGGCAAACCCGGAAGTCAGGTCACCAAACCCGGAAGTGAGGTCAGCAGACCGGGAAAGTGAGGAAAGCAAACCCGGAATTGAGGTAAGCAAACCCAGAATTGACGTCACTAAACCCGGAAGTGAGGTCAGCATTCTCGGAAAGTGAGGTCTGCAAACCCTGAGGTGAGGTATCCAAACCTGGAAGTGAGGTCAGCAGACCGGGAAAGGGAGGTCCGCTAACGAGGAAGTGAAGTCAGCGAACCCAGAAGTGAGGTCAGCAGACCCAGAAAGTGAGGTCTGCTAACCCGGAAGTGAGGTCAGCAAACCCGGAAGTGAGGTCTCCAAACCTGGAATTCAGGAGAGCAAACCCAAGAAGTGAGGTCAGCATCCTCGGTAAGTGAGGTCACCAAACCGTGAAGTGAGGTCAGCAAACCCAGAAAGTGACGTCACCAAATCCGGAAGTGAGGTCAGCAAACGCGTAAAGTGAAGTCAGCATACTCAGAAAGTGAGGTCGGCAAACCCGGAAGTGAGGTCACCAAACCCAGAAGTGAGGTCAGTAGACCCGGAAAGTGGGGTCTGCTAATCCGGAAGATAGGTCTGCAAACACGGAAGTGATGTCACTAAACCCAGAAGTGAGGTCAGCAGACCCAGAAGTGAGGTCAGCAGACCCGGAAAGTGAGATCAGCAAACCCAAAAGTGAGGTCAGCAAACCGGGGAAGTGAGGTTAGCATACTCAGAAAGTGAGTTCGGCAAACCTTGAAGTGAGGTCACCAAACACGGATGTGAGGTCAGGAGACCCGGAAAGTGAGGTCTGCAAACCCGGAAGTGAGGTCAGCAGACCCAGAAAGTGAGGTTTGCTAACCCGGAAGTGAGGTCAGCATTCCCGGAAGTGAGGTCAGCATTCCCGGAAGTGAGGTCAACAGACCGGGAAAGTGAGGTAACAAACCAGGAAGTGAGGTCACCAAAACCGGAAATGAGGTCAGCAAACCTGGAAAGTGAGGTCAGCATACTCAGAAATTGAGGTCGGCAAAGTCAGAAGTGAGGTCAGCAGACCCGGAAGTGAGGTCACCAAACCTGGATTTGAGGTCAGCAGACCCGGAAAGTGAGGTCTGCTAACCCGGAAGTGAGGTCAGCAGACACAGAAGAAGGTCAGCAGACCTGGTAAGTGAGGTCTGCTAACTCGGAAGTTTGGTCAGCAAACCCGGA
This sequence comes from Coturnix japonica, assembly GCF_054131305.1. Classification (NCBI taxonomy): domain Eukaryota; kingdom Metazoa; phylum Chordata; class Aves; order Galliformes; family Phasianidae; genus Coturnix; species Coturnix japonica. The sequence goes on along the minus strand of NC_140688.1, from coordinate 7,633,388 downwards.
AGTGAGGTCTTCAGACCCGGAAGTGATGTCTGCAAACACGGAAATGAGGTAAGCAGACCCGGAAAGTGAGGTCTGCAAACCCGGAAGTGAGGTCACCAAACACAGAAGTGAGGTCAGCAGACCCGGAAGTGATGTCTGCAAACACGGAAATGAGGTCAGCAGACCCGGAAAGTGAGGTCGGCAAACCCGGAAGTGAGGTCACCAAAACCGGAAGTGACGTCACAAAATCTGGAATTGAGGTCAGCAAATGCGGAAAGTGAGGTCAGCATACTTGGAAAGAGAGGTCAGCTAACCCGGAAGTGAGGTCACTAAACACGGAAGTGAGGTGAGAATACCCGGAACTGAGGTCAGCAGACCCGAAAAGTAAGGTCTGCTAACCCGGAAGTGAGGTCAGCAACCCCAAAAGTGAGGTCAGCATACTCGGAAAGTGAGGTCGGGAAACCCTGAGGTGAGGTCACCAAACCCGGAAGTGAGGTCAGCAAACCCGGAAGTGAGGTCAGCTATCCCGGGAATTGAGGTCAGCAAACCAGGAATTGAAGTCAGCAAACCCGGAAGTGACGTCACAGAACCCGGAAGTTAGGTCAGCTGATTCGGAAGTGAGGTCAGCAGACCCGGAAAGGGAGGTCTGCTAACGAGGAAGTGAGGTCAGCGAACCCAGAAGTAAGGTCAGAAAACCCAGAAGTGAGGTCAGCAGACCCGGAAAGTGAGGTCTGCTAACCCAGAAGTGAGGTCAGCAAACCCGGAAAGTGAGGTCAGCATACCCGGAAGTGAGGTCAGCAAACCCGGAAGTGAGGTCAGCAAACCCGGAAAGTGAGGTCAGCATAATCAGGAAGTGAGGTCGGCAAACCCGGAAGTGAGGTCACTAAACCGGGAAGTGAGGTCTGCTAATCCGGAAGTGAGGTCAGCAAGCCCGGAAAGTGAGGTCAGCAGACCCGGAAGTGAGTTCACCAGACTTAGAAAGTGAGGGCGGCAAACCCGGAAGTGAGGTCTCCATACCCGGAAGTGAGGTCAGCAGACACAGAAAGTGAGGTCTGCTAACCCTGAAGTGAGGTCAGAAAACCCGGAAGTGATGTCACCAAAACCAGAGCTGAGGACAGACAACGCGGAAAGTGAAGTCAGCATACTCGGAAAGTGAGGTCACCGCACCCGGAAGTGAGGTCACCACACCCAGAAGTGAGGTCAGCAAACACGGAAAGTGAGGTCAGCATAATCAGAAAGTGAGGTCGGCAAACCCGGAAGTCAGGTCACCAAACCCGGAAGTGAGGTCAGCAGACCGGGAAAGTGAGGAAAGCAAACCCGGAATTGAGGTCAGCAAACCCAGAATTGACGTCACTAAACCCGGAAGTGAGGTCAGCATTCTCGGAAAGTGAGGTCTGCAAACCCTGAGGTGAGGTATCCAAACCTGGAAGTGAGGTCAGCAGACCGGGAAAGGGAGGTCCGCTAACGAGGAAGTGAAGTCAGCGAACCCAGAAGTGAGGTCAGCAGACCCAGAAAGTGAGGTCTGCTAACCCGGAAGTGAGGTCAGCAAACCCGGAAGTGAGGTCTCCAAACCTGGAATTCAGGAGAGCAAACCCAAGAAGTGAGGTCAGCATCCTCGGTAAGTGAGGTCACCAAACCGTGAAGTGAGGTCAGCAAACCCAGAAAGTGACGTCACCAAATCCGGAAGTGAGGTCAGCAAACGCGTAAAGTGAAGTCAGCATACTCAGAAAGTGAGGTCGGCAAACCCGGAAGTGAGGTCACCAAACCCAGAAGTGAGGTCAGTAGACCCGGAAAGTGGGGTCTGCTAATCCGGAAGATAGGTCTGCAAACACGGAAGTGATGTCACTAAACCCAGAAGTGAGGTCAGCAGACCCAGAAGTGAGGTCAGCAGACCCGGAAAGTGAGATCAGCAAACCCAAAAGTGAGGTCAGCAAACCGGGGAAGTGAGGTTAGCATACTCAGAAAGTGAGTTCGGCAAACCTTGAAGTGAGGTCACCAAACACGGATGTGAGGTCAGGAGACCCGGAAAGTGAGGTCTGCAAACCCGGAAGTGAGGTCAGCAGACCCAGAAAGTGAGGTTTGCTAACCCGGAAGTGAGGTCAGCATTCCCGGAAGTGAGGTCAGCATTCCCGGAAGTGAGGTCAACAGACCGGGAAAGTGAGGTAACAAACCAGGAAGTGAGGTCACCAAAACCGGAAATGAGGTCAGCAAACCTGGAAAGTGAGGTCAGCATACTCAGAAATTGAGGTCGGCAAAGTCAGAATTGAGGTCAGCAGACCCGGAAGTGAGGTCACCAAACCCGGATTTGAGGTCAGCAGACCCGGAAAGTGAGGTCTGCTAACCCGGAAGTGAGGTCAGCAGACACAGAAGTGAGGTCAGCAGACCTGGTAAGTGAGGTCTGCTAACTCGGAAGTTTGGTCAGCAAACCCGGAAGTGAGGTCTGCAGACCCGGAAGTGATGTCTGCAAACACGGAAATGAGGTAAGCAGACCCGGAAAGTGAGGTCTGCAAACCCGGAAGTGAGGTCACCAAACACAGAAGTGAGGTCAGCAGACCCGGAAGTGATGTCTGCAAACACGGAAATGAGGTCAGCAGACCCGGAAAGTGAGGTCGGCAAACCCGGAAGTGAGGTCACCAAAACCGGAAGTGACGTCACAAAATCTGGAATTGAGGTCAGCAAATGCGGAAAGTGAGGTCAGCATACTCGGAAAGAGAGGTCAGCTAACCCGGAAGTGAGGTCACTAAACACGGAAGTGAGGTGAGAATACCCGGAACTGAGGTCAGCAGACCCGAAAAGTAAGGTCTGCTAACCCGGAAGTGAGGTCAGCAACCCCAAAAGTGAGGTCAGCATACTCGGAAAGTGAGGTCGGCAAACCCTGAGGTGAGGTCACCAAACCCGGAAGTGAGGTCAGCAAACCCGGAAGTGAGGTCAGGTAACCCAGGAATTGAGGTCAGCAAACCCGGAATTGAAGTCAGCAAACCCGGAAGTGACGTCACAGAACCCGGAATTGAGGTCAGCTGATTTGGACGTGAGGTCAGCAGACCGGGAAAGGGAGGTCTGCTAACGAGGAAGTGAGGTCAGCGAACCCAAAAGTAAGGTCAGCAAACCCAGAAGTGAGGTCAGCAGACCCGGAAAGTGAGGTCTGCAAACCCGGAAGTGAGGTCAGCAAACCGGGAAAGGGAGGTCTGCTAACAAGGAAGTGAGGTCAGCGAACCCAGAAGTGAGGTCAGCAGACCCGGAAACTGAGGTCTGCTGACCCCGAACTGAGGTCTGCTAACCCGTAACTGAGGTAAGCAAACCCGGAAGTGAGGCCACCAAACCCGGAAGTGAGGTCACCTGACCCGGAAGTGAGGTCAGCAGACCCAGAAACTGAGGTCTGCAAACCCAGAAGTGAGATCAGCAAACCCAGAAGTGACGTCACTAAACCCGGAAGTGAGGTCACCACATCCGGAATTGAGGTCAGCAAACCCGGAAGTGAGGTCACCAAACCCGGAAGTGAGGTCACTAAACCCGGAAGTGAGGTCAGGATACCCGGAAGTGAGGTAAGCAGACCCGGAAAGTGAGGTCTGCTAACTCAGAAGTGAGGTCAGCATACCCGGAAATGAGTCCAGCAAACCCAAAAAGTGAGGTCAGCATATCCGGAAGTGACGTCACTAAACCCGGAAGTGAGGTCAGCATACCCGGAAGTGAGGTCAGCAGACCCGGAAGTGAGTTCAGCAGACTCAGAAAGTGAGGTCGGCAAACCCAGAATTGAGGTCACCAAACCCAGAAGTGAGGTCAACTGACCCAGAAAGTGAGGTCTGCTAACCCTGAAGTGAGATCAGAAAACCCGGAAGTGATGTCACCAAAACCGGAAATGATGTCAGAAAACCTGGAAAGTGAGGTCAGCATACTCAGAAAGTGAGGTCGGCAAAGCCAGAAGTGAGGTCAGCAGACCCGGAAGTGAGGTCACCAAACCCACATTTGAGGTCACCACAACAGGAAGTGAGGTCAGCAAACCCGGAAAGTGAGGTCACCACACCCGGAAGTGAGGTCACCACACCTGGAAATTGAGGTCTGCAAACACGGAAGTGAGGTCAGCAGACCCGGAATTTGAGGTCTTCTAATCCGGAAGTGAGATCAGCAAACCCAGAAGTGACGTCATTAAACCCGGAAGTGAGGTCAGCAAACGCGTAAAGTGAGGTCAGCATACTCAGAAATTGAGGTCGGAAAACCCGGAAGTGAGGTCACTAAACCCAGAAGTGAGGTCACCAAACCTGGTAGTGAGGTCAGTAGACCCGGAAAGTGGGGTCTGCTAACCCGGAAGTGAGGTCAGCATACCCGGAAGTGAGGTCAGCAGACCCGGAAGTGAGTTCAGCATACTCAGAAAGTGAGGTCGGAAAACCCAGAAGTGAGGTCAACAAACCCAGAAGCTAGGTCACCAAACACGGAAGTGAGGTCAGCAAACCCGGAAAGTGAGGTCAGCATAATCAGGAAGTGAGGTCGGCAAACCCGGAAGTGAGGTCACTAAACCGGGAAGTGAGGTCTGCTAATCCGGAAGTGAGGTCAGCAAACCCGGAAAGTGAGGTCAGCATAATCAGGAAGTGAGGTCGGCAAACTCGGAAGTGAGGTCACTAAACCGGGAAGTGAGGTCACCACACCCGGAAGTGAGGTCAGCAAACCCGGAAACTGAGGTCAGCATAATCAGAACGTGAGGTCGGTAAACCCGGAATTTGAGGTCTGCTAACCCGGAAGTGAGGTCAGCAAACCGAGAAGTGACGTAAGTAAACCCAGAAGTGAGGTCAGCAAACCCAGATGTGAGGTCAGCAAACCTGGAAAGTGAGGTTGGAAAACCCGGAAGTGAGGACAGCAAATCCAGAAGTGACGTCACTAAACCCGGAAGTGAGGTCAGCATACCCGGAAGTGAGGTCAGCAGACCCGGAAGTGAGTTCAGCAGACTTAGAAAGTGAGGGCGGCAAACCCGGAAGTGAGGTCTCCATACCCGGAAGTGAGGTCAGCAGACACAGAAAGTGAGGTCTGCTAACCCTGAAGTGAGGTCAGAAAACCCGGAAGTGATGTCACCAAAACCAGATCTGAGGACAGACAACGCGTAAAGTGAAGTCAGCATACTCGGAAAGTGAGGTCACCACACCCGGAAGTGAGGTCACCACACCCGGAAGTGAGGTCAGCATAATCAGAAAGTGAGGTCGGCAAACCCGGAAGTCAGGTCACCAAACCCGGTAGTGAGGTCAGCAGACCGGGAAAGTGAGGAAAGCAAACCCGGAAGTGAGGTCAGCAAACCCAGAATTGACGTCACTAAACCCGGAAGTGAGGTCAGCATTCTCGGAAAGTGAGGTCAGCAAACCCTTAGGTGAGGTCTCCAAACCCGGAAGTGAGGTCAGCAGACCGGGAAAGGGAGGTCCGCTAACGAGGAAGTGAGGTCAGCAAACCCAGAAGAGAGGTCAGCAGACCCAGAAAGTGAGGTCTGCTAACCCGGAAGTGAGGTCAGCAAACCCGGAAGTGAGGTCTCCAAACCTGGAATTCAGGAGAGCAAACCCAAAAAGTGAGGTCAGCATCCTTGGTAAGTGAGGTCACCAAACCCTGAAGTGAGGTCAGCAAACCCAGAAAGTGACGTCACCAAATCCGGAAGTGAGGTCAGCAAACGCGTAAAGTGAAGTCAGCATACTCAGAAAGTGAGGTCGGCAAACCCGGAAGTGAGGTCACCAAACCCAGAAGTGAGGTCAGTAGACCCGGAAAGTGGGGTCTGCTAATCCGGAAGATAGGTCTGCAAACACGGAAGTGATGTCACTAAACCCAGAAGTGAGGTCGGCAGACCCAGAAGTGAGGTCAGCAGACCCGGAAAGTGAGATCAGCAAACCCAAAAGTGAGGTCAGCAAACCGGGGAAGTGAGGTTAGCATACTCAGAAAGTGAGTTCGGCAAACCTTGAAGTGAGGTCACCAAACACGGATGTGAGGTCAGGAGACCCGGAAAGTGAGGTCTGCAAACCCGGAAGTGAGGTCAGCAGACCCAGAAAGTGAGGTTTGCTAACCCGGAAGTGAGGTCAGCATTCCCGGAAGTGAGGTCAGCATTCCCGGAAGTGAGGTCAACAGACCGGGAAAGTGAGGTAACAAACCAGGAAGTGAGGTCACCAAAACCGGAAATGAGGTCAGCAAACCTGGAAAGTGAGGTCAGCATACTCAGAAATTGAGGTCGGCAAAGTCAGAAGTGAGGTCAGCAGACCCGGAAGTGAGGTCACCAAACCCGGATTTGAGGTCAGCAGACCCGGAAAGTGAGGTCTGCTAACTCGGAAGTGAGGTCAGCAGACACAGAAGAAGGTCAGCAGACCTGGTAAGTGAGGTCTGCTAACTCGGAAGTTTGGTCAGCAAACCCGGAAGTGAGGTCTTCAGACCCGGAAGTGATGTCTGCAAACACGGAAATGAGGTAAGCAGACCCGGAAAGTGAGGTCTGCAAACCCGGAAGTGAGGTCACCAAACACAGAAGTGAGGTCAGCAGACCCGGAAGTGATGTCTGCAAACACGGAAATGAGGTCAGCAGACCCGGAAAGTGAGGTCGGCAAACCCGGAAGTGAGGTCACCAAAACCGGAAGTGACGTCACAAAATCTGGAATTGAGGTCAGCAAATGCGGAAAGTGAGGTCAGCATACTTGGAAAGAGAGGTCAGCTAACCCGGAAGTGAGGTCACTAAACACGGAAGTGAGGTGAGAATACCCGGAACTGAGGTCAGCAGACCCGAAAAGTAAGGTCTGCTAAACCGGAAGTGAGGTCAGCAAACCCAAAAGTGAGGTCAGCATACTCGGAAAGTGAGGTCGGCAAACCCTGAGGTGAGGTCACCAAACCCGGAAGTGAGGTCAGCAAACCCGGAAGTGAGGTCAGCTATCCCGGGAATTGAGGTCAGCAAACCCGGAATTGAAGTCAGCAAACCCGGAAGTGACGTCACAGAACCCGGAAGTTAGGTCAGCTGATTCGGAAGTGAGGTCAGCAGACCCGGAAAGGGAGGTCTGCTAACGAGGAAGTGAGGTCAGCGAACCCAGAAGTAAGGTCAGAAAACCCAGAAGTGAGGTCAGCAGACCCGGAAAGTGAGGTCTGCTAACCCAGAAGTGAGGTCAGCAAACCCGGAAAGTGAGGTCAGCATACCCGGAAGTGAGGTCAGCAAACCCGGAAGTGAGGTCAGCAAACCCGGAAAGTGAGGTCAGCATAATCAGGAAGTGAGGTCGGCAAACCCGGAAGTGAGGTCACTAAACCGGGAAGTGAGGTCTGCTAATCCGGAAGTGAGGTCTGCTAACCCAGAAGTGAGGTCAGCAAACCCGGAAAGTGAGGTCTGCTAATCCGGAAGTGAGGTCAGCAAACCCGGAAGTGAGGTCAGCAGACCAGGAAAGTGAGGTGAGCATAATCAGAAAGTGAGGTCTGCAAACCCGGAAGTGATGTCACCAAACCCAGAAGTGAGGTCAGCAGACCCGAAAGTGATGTCTGCAAACACGGAAATGAGGTCAGCAGACCCGGAAAGTGAGGTCGGCACACCCGGAAGTGAGGTCACCAAAACCGGAAGTGACGTCACAAAATCTGGAATTGAGGTCAGCAAACGCGGAAAGTGAGGTCAGCATACTCGGAAAGAGAGGTCTGCTAACCCGGAAGTGAGGTCACTAAACACGGAAGTGAGGTGAGAATACCCGGAACTGAGGTAAGCAGACCCGAAAAGTAAGGTCTGCGAACCCGGAAGTGAGGTCAGCAAACCCAAAAGTGAGGTTAGCATACTCGGAAAGTGAGGTCGGCAAACCCTGAGGTGAGGTCACCAAACCCGGAAGTGAGGTCAGCAAACCCGGAAGTGAGGTCAGCTAACCAGGGAATTGAGGTCAGCAAACCCGGAATTGAAGTCAGCAAACCCGGAAGTGACATCACAGGACCCGGAAGTGAGGTCAGCTGATTCGGAAGTGAGGTCGACAGACCAGGAAATGGAGGTCTGCTAACGAGGAAGTGAGGTCAGCGAACCCAAAAGTAAGGTCAGCAAACCCAGAAGTGAGGTCAGCAGACCCGGAAAGTGAGGTCTGCAAACCCGGAAGTGAGGTCAGCAAACCGGGAAAGGGAGGTCTGCTAACAAGGAAATGAGGTCAGCGAACCCAGAAGTGAGGTCAGCAGACCCGGAAAGTGAGGTCTGCTGACCCGGAACTGAGGTCTGCTAACCCGTAACTGAGGTAAGCAAACCCGGAAGTGAGGCCACCAAACCCGGAAGTGAGGTCACCTGACCCGGAAGTGAGGTCAGCAGACCCAGAAACTGAGGTCTGCAAACCCAGAAGTGAGATCAGCAAACCCAGAAGTGACGTCACTAAACCCGGAAGTGAGGTCACCACATCTGGAATTGAGGTCAGCAAACCCGGAAGTGAGGTCACCAAACCCGGAAGTGAGGTCACTAAACCCGGAAGTGAGGTCAGGATACCCGGAAGTGAGGTAAGCAGACCCGGAAAGTGAGGTCTGCTAACTCAGAAGTGAGGTCAGCATACCCGGAAATGAGTCCAGCAAACCCAAAAAGTGAGGTCAGCATATCCGGAAGTGACGTCACTAAACCCGGAAGTGAGGTCAGCATACCCGGAAGTGAGGTCAGCAGACCCGGAAGTGAGTTCAGCAGACTCAGAAAGTGAGGGCGGCAAACCCAGAAGTGAGGTCACCAAACCCAGAAGGGAGGTCAACTGACCCAGAAAGTGAGGTCTGCTAACCCTGAAGTGAGATCAGAAAACCCGGAAGTGATGTCACCAAAACCGGAAATGATGTCAGAAAACCTGGAAAGTGAGGTCAGCATACTCAGAAAGTGAGGTCGGCAAAGCCAGAAGTGAGGTCAGCAGACCAGGAAGTGAGGTCACCAAACCCACATTTGAGGTCACCACACCCGGAAGTGAGGTCACCACACCCGGAATTTGAGGTCTGCAAACACGGAAGTGAGGTCAGCAGACCCGGAATTTGAGGTCTGCTAACCCGGAAGTGAGATCAGCAAACCCAGAAGTGACGTCACTAAACCCGGAAGTGAGGTCAGCAAACGCGTAAAGTGAGGTCAGCATACTCAGAAAGTGAGGTCGGAAAACCCAGAAGTGAGGTCACCAAACCCAGAAGCTAGGTCACCAAACACGGAAGTGAGGTCAGCAAACCCGGAAAGTGAGGTCAGCATAATCAGGAAGTGAGGTCGGCAAACCCGGAAGTGAGGTCACTAAACCGGGAAGTGAGGTCACCACACTCGGAAGTGAGGTCAGCAAACCCGGAAAGTGAGGTCAGCATAATCAGAACGTGAGGTCGGTAAAACCGGAATTTGAGGTCTGCTAACCCGGAAGTGAGGTCAGCAAACCGAGAAGTGACATAACTAAACCCAGAAGTGAGGTCAGCAAACCCGGAAGTGAGGTCAGCAGACCCGGAAAGTGAGGTCTGATAACCGAAAAAGTGAGGTCACCACACCCAGAAGTGACGTCACTAAACCCGGAAGTGAGGTCAGCATACCCGGAAGTGAGGTCAGCAGAACCGGAAGTGAGTTCAGCAGACTTAGAAGGTGAGGGCGGCAAACCCGGAAGTGAGGTCTCCATACCCGGAAGTGAGGTCAGCAGACACAGAAAGTGAGGTCTGCTAACCATGAAGTGAGGTCAGAAAACCCGGAAGTGATGTCACCAAAACCAGAGCTGAGGACAGACAACGCGGAAAGTGAAGTCAGCATACTCGGAAAGTGAGGTCACCACACCCGGAAGTGAGGTCACCACACCCGGAAGTGAGGTCAGCAAACCCGGAAAGTGAGGTCAGAATAATCAGAAAGTGAGGTCGGCAAACCCGGAAGTGAGGTCAGCAAACCCGGAAGTGAGGTCAGCAGACCGGGAAAGTGAGGAAAGCAAACCCGGAAGTGAGGTCAGCAGACCCGGAAAGTGAGGTCGGCAAACCCGGAAGTGAGGTCACCAAAACCGGAAGTGACGTCACAAAATCTGGAATTGAGGTCAGCAAATGCGGAAAGTGAGGTCAGCATACTCGGAAAGAGAGGTCAGCTAACCCGGAAGTGAGGTCACTAAACACGGAAGTGAGGTGAGAATACCCGGAACTGAGGTCAGCAGACCCGAAAAGTAAGGTCTGCTAACCCGGAAGTGAGGTCAGCAAACCCAAAAGTGAGGTCAGCATACTCGGAAAGTGAGGTCGGCAAACCCTGAGGTGAGGTCACCAAACCCGGAAGTGAGGTCAGCAAACCCGGAAGTGAGGTCAGCTATCCCGTAAAATTGAGGTCAGCAAACCCGGAATTGAAGTCAGCAAACCCGGAAGTGACGTCACAGAACCAGGAAGTTAGGTCAGCTGATTCGGAAGTGAGGTCAGCAGACCCGGAAAGGGAGGTCTGCTAACGGGGAAGTGAGGTCAGCGAACCCAGAAGTAAGGTCAGCAAACCCAGAACTGAGGTCAGCAGACCCAGAAAGTGAGGTCTGCTAACCCGGAAGTGAGGTCAGCAAACCCGGAAGTGAGGTCAGCAGACCCGGAATGTGGGGTCTGCTAACCCTGAAGTGAGGTCAGAAAACCCGGAAGTGATGTCACCAAAACCAGAGCTGAGGACAGACAACGCGGAAAGTGAAGTCAGCATACTCGGAAAGTGAGGTCACCACACCCGGAAGTGAGGTCACCACACCTGGAAGTGAGGTCAGCAAACCCGGAAAGTGAGGTCAGCATAATCAGAAAGTGAGGTCGGCAAACCCGGAAGTCAGGACACCAAACCCGGAAGTGAGGTCAGCAGACCGGGAAAGTGAGGAAAGCAAACCCGGAAGTGAGGTCAGCAAACCCAGAATTGACGTCACTAAACCCGGAAGTAAGGTCAGCATTCTCGGAAAATGAGGTCAGCAAACCCTGAGGTGAGGTCTCCAAACCCGGAAGTGAGGTCAGCAGACCGGGAAAGGGAGGTCCGCTAATGAGGAAGTGAGGTCAGCGAACCCAGAAGAGAGGTCAGCAGACCCAGAAAGTGAGGTCTGCTAACCCGGAAGTGAGGTCAGCAAACCCGGAAGTGAGGTCTCCAAACCTGGAATTGAGGAGAGCAAACCCAAAAAGTGAGGTCGGAATCCTCGGTAAGTGAGGTCACCAAAACCGGAAGTGAGGTCAGCAAACCCAGAAAGTGACGTCACCAAATCCGGAAGTGAGGTCAGCAAATGCGTAAAGTGAAGTCAGCATACTCAGAAAGTGAGGTCGGCAAACCCGGAAGTGAGGTCACCAAACCCAGAAGTGAGGTCAGTAGACCCGGAAAGTGGGGTCTGCTAATCCGGAAGATAGGTCTGCAAACACGGAAGTGATGTCACTAAACCCAGAAGTGAGGTCAGCAGACCCAGAAGTGAGGTCAGCAGACCCGGAAAGTGAGATCAGCAAACCCAAAAGTGAGGTCAGCAAACCGGGGAAGTGAGGTAAGCATACTCAGAAAGTGAGTTCGGCAAACCTTGAAGTGAGGTCACCAAACACGGATGTGAGGTCAGGAGACCCGGAAAGTGAGGTCTGCAAACCCGGAAGTGAGGTCAGCAGACCCAGAAAGTGAGGTTTGCTAACCCGGAAGTGAGGTCAGCATTCCCGGAAGTGAGGTCAGCATTCCCGGAAGTGAGGTCAGCAGACCAGGAAAGTGAGGTAACAAACCAGGAAGTGAGGTAACCAAAACCGGAAATGAGGTCAGCAAACCTGGAAAGTGAGGTCAGCATACTCAGAAATTGAGGTCGGCAAAGTCAGAATTGAGGTCAGCAGACCCGGAAGTGAGGTCACCAAACCCGGATTTGAGGTCAGCAGACCCGGAAAGTGAGGTCTGCTAACCCGGAAGTGAGGTCAGCAGACCCAGAAGTGAGGTCAGCAGACCTGGTAAGTGAGGTCTGCTAACTCGGAAGTTTGGTCAGCAAACCCGGAAGTGAGGTCTGCAGACCCGGAAGTGATGTCTGCAAACACGGAAATGAGGTAAGCAGACCCGGAAAGTGAGGTCTGGAAACCCGGAAGTGAGGTCACCAAACACAGAAGTGAGGTCAGCAGACCCGGAAGTGATGTCTGCAAACACGGAAATGAGGTCAGCAGACCCGGAAAGTGAGGTCGGCAAACCCGGAAGTGAGGTCACCAAAACCGGAAGTGACGTCACAAAATCTGGAATTGAGGTCAGCAAATGCGGAAAGTGAGGTCAGCATACTCGGAAAGAGAGGTCAGCTAACCCGGAAGTGAGGTCACTAAACACGGAAGTGAGGTGAGAATACCCGGAACTGAGGTCAGCAGACCCGAAAAGTAAGGTCTGTGAACCCGGAAGTGAGGTCAGCAAACCCAAAAGTGAGGTCAGCATACTCGGAAAGTGAGGTCGGCGAACCCTGAGGTGAGGTCACCAAACCCGGAAGTGAGGTCAGCAAACCCGGAAGTGAGGTCAGCTATCCCAGGAATTGAGGTCAGCAAACCCGGAATTGAAGTCAGCAAACCCGGAAGTGACGTCACAGAACCCGGAAGTTAGGTCAGCTGATTCAGAAGTGAGGTCAGCAGACCCGGAAAGGGAGGACTGCTAACGAGGAAGTGAGGTCAGCGAACCCATAAGTAAGGTCAGCAAACTCAGAAGTGAGGTCAGCAGACCCGGAAAGTGAGGTCTGCTAACCCGGAAGTGAGGTCAGCAAACCCGGAAGTGAGGTTAGATGACCAAGAAAGTGAGGTGAGCATAATCAGAAAGTGAGGTCTGCAAACCCGGAAGTGAGGTCACCAAACCCAGAAGTGAGGTCAGCAGACCCGGAAGTGATGTCTGCAAACACGGAAATGAGGTCAGCAGACCCGGAAAGTGAGGTCGGCAAACCCGGAAGTGAGGTCTCCAAAACCGGAAGTGACGTCACAAAATCTGGAATTGAGGTCAGCAAATGCGGAAAGTGAGGTCAGCATACTCGGAAAGAGAGGTCAGCTAACCCGGAAGTGAGGTCACTAAACACTGAAGTGAGGTGAGAATACCCGGAACTGAGGTCAGCAGACCCGAAAAGTAAGGTCTGCTAACCCGGAAGTGAGGTCAGGAAATCCAAAAGTGAGGTCAGCATACTCGGAAAGTGAGGTCGGCAAACCCTGAGGTGAGGTCACCAAACCCGGAAGTGAGGTCAGCAAACCCGGAAGTGAGGTCAGCTAACCCGGGAATTGAGGTCTGCTAACAAGGAAGTGAGGTCAGCGAACCCAAAAGTAAGGCCAACAAACCCAGAAGTGAGGTCAGCAGACCCGGAAAGTGAGGTCTGCAAACCCGGAAGTGAGGTCAGCAAACCGGGAAAGGGAGGTCTGCTAACAAGGAAGTGAGGTCAGCGAACCCAGAAGTAAGGTCATCAAACCCAGAAGTGAGGTCAGCAGACCCAGAAAGTGAGGTCTGCTAACCCGGAAGTGAGGTCAGCAAACCCGGAAAGTGAGGTCAGCATAATCAGGAAGTGAGGTCGGCAAACCCGTAAGTGAGGTCACTAAACCGGGAAGTGAGGTCACCACACCCGGAAGTGAGTTCAGAAAACCCGGAAGTGATGTCACCAAAACCAGAGCTGAGGACAGACAACGCGGAAAGTGGAGTCAGCATACTCGGAAAGTGAGGTCACCACACCCGGAAGTGAGGTCACCAAACCCGGAATGAGGTCACCACACCCGGAAGTGAGGTCAGCAAACCCGGAAAGTGAGGTCAGCATAATCAGAAAGTGAGGTCGGCAAACCCGGAAGTGAGGTCACCAAACCCGGAAGTGTGGTCAGCAGACCGGGAAAGTGAGGAAAGCAAACCCGGAATTGAGGTCAGCAAACCCAGAATTGACGTCACTAAACCCGGAAGTGAGGTCAGCATTCTCGGAAAGTGAGGTCAGCAAACCCTGAGGTGAGGTCTCCAAACCCGGAAGTGAGGTCAGCAGACTGGGAAAGGGAGGTCTGCTAACGAGGAAGTGAGGTCAGCGAACCCAGAAGTGAGGTCAGCAGACCCAGAAAGTGAGGTCTGCTAACCCGGAAGTGAGGTCAGCAAACCCGGAAGTGAGGTCTCCAAACCTGGAATTCAGGAGAGCAAACCCAAAAAGTGAGGTCAGCATCCTTGGTAAGTGAGGCCACCAAACCCGGAAGTGAGGTCTCCTGACCCGGAAGTGAGGTCAGCAGACCCAGAAACTGAGGTCTGCAAACCCAGAAGTGAGATCAGCAAACCCAGAAGTGACGTCACTAAACCCGGAAGTGAGGTCACCACATCCGGAATTGAGGTCAGCAAACCCGGAAGTGAGGTCACCAAACCCGGAAGTGAGGTCACTAAACCCGGAAGTGAGGTCAGGATACCCGGAAGTGAGGTAAGCAGACCCGGAAAGTGAGGTCTGCTAACTCAGAAGTGAGGTCAGCATACCCGGAAATGAGTCCAGCAAACCCAAAAAGTGAGGTCAGCATATCCGGAAGTGACGTCACTAAACCCGGAAGTGAGGTCAGCATACCCGGAAGTGAGGTCAGCAGACCCGGAAGTGAGTTCAGCAGACTCAGAAAGTGAGGGCGGCAAACCCAGAATTGAGGTCACCAAACCCAGAAGTGAGGTCAACTGACCCAGAAAGTGAGGTCTGCTAACCCTGAAGTGAGATCAGAAAACCCGGAAGTGATGTCACCAAAACCGGAAATGATGTCAGAAAACCTGGAAAGTGAGGTCAGCATACTCAGAAAGTGAGGTCGGCAAAGCCAGAAGTGAGGTCAGCAGACCCGGAAGTGAGGTCACCAAACCCACATTTGAGGTCACCACACCCGGAAGTGAGGTCACCACACCCGGAATTTGAGGTCTGCAAACACGGAAGTGAGGTCAGCAGACCCGGAATTTGAGGTCTGCTAACCCGGAAGTGAGATCAGCAAACCCAGAAGTGACGTCACTAAACCCGGAAGTGAGGTCAGCAAACGCGTAAAGTGAGGTCAGCATACTCAGAAAGTGAGGTCGGAAAACCCAGAAGTGAGGTCACCAAACCCAGAAGCTAGGTCACCAAACACGGAAGTGAGGTCAGCAAACCCGGAAAGTGAGGTCAGCATAATCAGGAAGTGAGGTCGGCAAACCCGGAAGTGAGGTCACTAAACCGGGAAGTGAGGTCACCACACTCGGAAGTGAGGTCAGCAAACCCGGAAAGTGAGGTCAGCATAATCAGAACGTGAGGTCGGTAAAACCGGAATTTGAGGTCTGCTAACCCGGAAGTGAGGTCAGCAAACCGAGAAGTGATGTAACTAAACCCAGAAGTGAGGTCAGCAAACCCGGAAGTGAGGTCAGCAGACCCAGAAAGTGAGGTCTGATAACCGAAAAAGTGAGGTCACCACACCCAGAAGTGACGTCACTAAACCCGGAAGTGAGGTCAGCATACCCGGAAGTGAGGTCAGCAGAACCGGAAGTGAGTTCAGCAGACTTAGAAGGTGAGGGCGGCAAACCCGGAAGTGAGGTCTCCATACCCGGAAGTGAGGTCAGCAGACACAGAAAGTGAGGTCTGCTAACCATGAAGTGAGGTCAGAAAACCCGGAAGTGATGTCACCAAAACCAGAGCTGAGGACAGACAACGCGGAAAGTGAAGTCAGCATACTCGGAAAGTGAGGTCACCACACCCGGAAGTGAGGTCACCACACCCGGAAGTGAGGTCAGCAAACCCGGAAAGTGAGGTCAGAATAATCAGAAAGTGAGGTCGGCAAACCCGGAAGTGAGGTCAGCAAACCCGGAAGTGAGGTCAGCAGACCGGGAAAGTGAGGAAAGCAAACCCGGAAGTGAGGTCAGCAGACCCGGAAAGTGAGGTCGGCAAACCCGGAAGTGAGGTCACCAAAACCGGAAGTGACGTCACAAAATCTGGAATTGAGGTCAGCAAATGCGGAAAGTGAGGTCAGCATACTCGGAAAGAGAGGTCAGCTAACCCGGAAGTGAGGTCACTAAACACGGAAGTGAGGTGAGAATACCCGGAACTGAGGTCAGCAGACCCGAAAAGTAAGGTCTGCTAACCCGGAAGTGAGGTCAGCAAACCCGGAAAGTGAGGTCAGCATAATCAGAAAGTGAGGTCGGCAAACCCGGAAGTGAGGTCACCAAACCCGGAAGTGTGGTCAGCAGACCGGGAAAGTGAGGAAAGCAAACCCGGAATTGAGGTCAGCAAACCCAGAATTGACGTCACTAAACCCGGAAGTGAGGTCAGCATTCTCGGAAAGTGAGGTCAGCAAACCCTGAGGTGAGGTCTCCAAACCCGGAAGTGAGGTCAGCAGACTGGGAAAGGGAGGTCTGCTAACGAGGAAGTGAGGTCAGCGAACCCAGAAGTGAGGTCAGCAGACCCAGAAAGTGAGGTCTGCTAACCCGGAAGTGAGGTCAGCAAACCCGGAAGTGAGGTCTCCAAACCTGGAATTCAGGAGAGCAAACCCAAAAAGTGAGGTCAGCATCCTTGGTAAGTGAGGCCACCAAACCCGGAAGTGAGGTCTCCTGACCCGGAAGTGAGGTCAGCAGACCCAGAAACTGAGGTCTGCAAACCCAGAAGTGAGATCAGCAAACCCAGAAGTGACGTCACTAAACCCGGAAGTGAGGTCACCACATCCGGAATTGAGGTCAGCAAACCCGGAAGTGAGGTCACCAAACCCGGAAGTGAGGTCACTAAACCCGGAAGTGAGGTCAGGATACCCGGAAGTGAGGTAAGCAGACCCGGAAAGTGAGGTCTGCTAACTCAGAAGTGAGGTCAGCATACCCGGAAATGAGTCCAGCAAACCCAAAAAGTGAGGTCAGCATATCCGGAAGTGACGTCACTAAACCCGGAAGTGAGGTCAGCATACCCGGAAGTGAGGTCAGCAGACCCGGAAGTGAGTTCAGCAGACTCAGAAAGTGAGGGCGGCAAACCCAGAATTGAGGTCACCAAACCCAGAAGTGAGGTCAACTGACCCAGAAAGTGAGGTCTGCTAACCCTGAAGTGAGATCAGAAAACCCGGAAGTGATGTCACCAAAACCGGAAATGATGTCAGAAAACCTGGAAAGTGAGGTCAGCATACTCAGAAAGTGAGGTCGGCAAAGCCAGAAGTGAGGTCAGCAGACCCGGAAGTGAGGTCACCAAACCCACATTTGAGGTCACCACACCCGGAAGTGAGGTCACCACACCCGGAATTTGAGGTCTGCAAACACGGAAGTGAGGTCAGCAGACCCGGAATTTGAGGTCTGCTAACCCGGAAGTGAGATCAGCAAACCCAGAAGTGACGTCACTAAACCCGGAAGTGAGGTCAGCAAACGCGTAAAGTGAGGTCAGCATACTCAGAAAGTGAGGTCGGAAAACCCAGAAGTGAGGTCACCAAACCCAGAAGCTAGGTCACCAAACACGGAAGTGAGGTCAGCAAACCCGGAAAGTGAGGTCAGCATAATCAGGAAGTGAGGTCGGCAAACCCGGAAGTGAGGTCACTAAACCGGGAAGTGAGGTCACCACACTCGGAAGTGAGGTCAGCAAACCCGGAAAGTGAGGTCAGCATAATCAGAACGTGAGGTCGGTAAAACCGGAATTTGAGGTCTGCTAACCCGGAAGTGAGGTCAGCAAACCGAGAAGTGATGTAACTAAACCCAGAAGTGAGGTCAGCAAACCCGGAAGTGAGGTCAGCAGACCCAGAAAGTGAGGTCTGATAACCGAAAAAGTGAGGTCACCACACCCAGAAGTGACGTCACTAAACCCGGAAGTGAGGTCAGCATACCCGGAAGTGAGGTCAGCAGAACCGGAAGTGAGTTCAGCAGACTTAGAAGGTGAGGGCGGCAAACCCGGAAGTGAGGTCTCCATACCCGGAAGTGAGGTCAGCAGACACAGAAAGTGAGGTCTGCTAACCATGAAGTGAGGTCAGAAAACCCGGAAGTGATGTCACCAAAACCAGAGCTGAGGACAGACAACGCGGAAAGTGAAGTCAGCATACTCGGAAAGTGAGGTCACCACACCCGGAAGTGAGGTCACCACACCCGGAAGTGAGGTCAGCAAACCCGGAAAGTGAGGTCAGAATAATCAGAAAGTGAGGTCGGCAAACCCGGAAGTGAGGTCAGCAAACCCGGAAGTGAGGTCAGCAGACCGGGAAAGTGAGGAAAGCAAACCCGGAAGTGAGGTCAGCAGACCCGGAAAGTGAGGTCGGCAAACCCGGAAGTGAGGTCACCAAAACCGGAAGTGACGTCACAAAATCTGGAATTGAGGTCAGCAAATGCGGAAAGTGAGGTCAGCATACTCGGAAAGAGAGGTCAGCTAACCCGGAAGTGAGGTCACTAAACACGGAAGTGAGGTGAGAATACCCGGAACTGAGGTCAGCAGACCCGAAAAGTAAGGTCTGCTAACCCGGAAGTGAGGTCAGCAAACCCAAAAGTGAGGTCAGCATACTCGGAAAGTGAGGTCGGCAAACCCTGAGGTGAGGTCACCAAACCCGGAAGTGAGGTCAGCAAACCCGGAAGTGAGGTCAGCTATCCCGTAAAATTGAGGTCAGCAAACCCGGAATTGAAGTCAGCAAACCCGGAAGTGACGTCACAGAACCAGGAAGTTAGGTCAGCTGATTCGGAAGTGAGGTCAGCAGACCCGGAAAGGGAGGTCTGCTAACGGGGAAGTGAGGTCAGCGAACCCAGAAGTAAGGTCAGCAAACCCAGAACTGAGGTCAGCAGACCCAGAAAGTGAGGTCTGCTAACCCGGAAGTGAGGTCAGCAAACCCGGAAGTGAGGTCAGCAGACCCGGAATGTGGGGTCTGCTAACCCTGAAGTGAGGTCAGAAAACCCGGAAGTGATGTCACCAAAACCAGAGCTGAGGACAGACAACGCGGAAAGTGAAGTCAGCATACTCGGAAAGTGAGGTCACCACACCCGGAAGTGAGGTCACCACACCTGGAAGTGAGGTCAGCAAACCCGGAAAGTGAGGTCAGCATAATCAGAAAGTGAGGTCGGCAAACCCGGAAGTCAGGTCACCAAACCCGGAAGTGAGGTCAGCAGACCGGGAAAGTGAGGAAAGCAAACCCGGAAGTGAGGTCAGCAAACCCAGAATTGACGTCACTAAACCCGGAAGTAAGGTCAGCATTCTCGGAAAATGAGGTCAGCAAACCCTGAGGTGAGGTCTCCAAACCCGGAAGTGAGGTCAGCAGACCGGGAAAGGGAGGTCCGCTAACGAGGAAGTGAGGTCAGCGAACCCAGAAGAGAGGTCAGCAGACCCAGAAAGTGAGGTCTGCTAACCCGGAAGTGAGGTCAGCAAACCCGGAAGTGAGGTCTCCAAACCTGGAATTGAGGAGAGCAAACCCAAAAAGTGAGGTCGGCATCCTCGGTAAGTGAGGTCACCAAACCCTGAAGTGAGGTCAGCAAACCCAGAAAGTGACGTCACCAAATCCGGAAGTGAGGTCAGCAAATGCGTAAAGTGAAGTCAGCATACTCAGAAAGTGAGGTCGGCAAACCCGGAAGTGAGGTCACCAAACCCAGAAGTGAGGTCAGTAGACCCGGAAAGTGGGGTCTGCTAATCCGGAAGATAGGTCTGCAAACACGGAAGTGATGTCACTAAACCCAGAAGTGAGGTCAGCAGACCCAGAAGTGAGGTCAGCAGACCCGGAAAGTGAGATCAGCAAACCCAAAAGTGAGGTCAGCAAACCGGGGAAGTGAGGTTAGCATACTCAGAAAGTGAGTTCGGCAAACCTTGAAGTGAGGTCACCAAACACGGATGTGAGGTCAGGAGACCCGGAAAGTGAGGTCTGCAAACCCGGAAGTGAGGTCAGCAGACCCAGAAAGTGAGGTTTGCTAACCCGGAAGTGAGGTCAGCATTCCCGGAAGTGAGGTCAGCATTCCCGGAAGTGAGGTCAGCAGACCGGGAAAGTGAGGTAACAAACCAGGAAGTGAGGTCACCAAAACCGGAAATGAGGTCAGCAAACCTGGAAAGTGAGGTCAGCATACTCAGAAATTGAGGTCGGCAAAGTCAGAATTGAGGTCAGCAGACCCGGAAGTGAGGTCACCAAACCCGGATTTGAGGTCAGCAGACCCGGAAAGTGAGGTCTGCTAACCCGGAAGTGAGGTCAGCAGACCCAGAAGTGAGGTCAGCAGACCTGGTAAGTGAGGTCTGCTAACTCGGAAGTTTGGTCAGCAAACCCGGAAGTGAGGTCTGCAGACCCGGAAGTGATGTCTGCAAACACGGAAATGAGGTAAGCAGACCCGGAAAGTGAGGTCTGCAAACCCGGAAGTGAGGTCACCAAACACAGAAGTGAGGTCAGCAGACCCGGAAGTGATGTCTGCAAACACGGAAATGAGGTCAGCAGACCCGGAAAGTGAGGTCGGCAAACCCGGAAGTGAGGTCACCAAACCCGGATTTGAGGTCAGCAGACCCGGAAAGTGAGGTCTGCTAACCCGGAAGTGAGGTCAGCAGACCCAGAAGTGAGGTCAGCAGACCTGGTAAGTGAGGTCTGCTAACTCGGAAGTTTGGTCAGCAAACCCGGAATTGAGGTCTGCAGACCCGGAAGTGATGTCTGCAAACACGGAAATGAGGTAAGCAGACCCGGAAAGTGAGGTCTGCAAACCCGGAAGTGAGGTCACCAAACACAGAAGTGAGGTCAGCAGACCCGGAAGTGATGTCTGCAAACACGGAAATGAGGTCAGCAGACCCGGAAAGTGAGGTCGGCAAACCCGGAAGTGAGGTCACCAAAACCGGAAGTGACGTCACAAAATCTGGAATTGAGGTCAGCAAATGCGGAAAGTGAGGTCAGCATACTCGGAAAGAGAGGTCAGCTAACCCGGAAGTGAGGTCACTAAACACGGAAGTGAGGTGAGAATACCCGGAACTGAGGTCAGCAGACCCGAAAAGTAAGGTCTGCTAACCCGGAAGTGAGGTCAGCAAACCCAAAAGTGAGGTCAGCATACTCGGAAAGTGAGGTCGGCGAACCCTGAGGTGAGGTCACCAAACCCGGAAGTGAGGTCAGCAAACCCGGAAGTGAGGTCAGCTATCCCAGGAATTGAGGTCAGCAAACCCGGAATTGAAGTCAGCAAACCCGGAAGTGACGTCACAGAACCCGGAAGTTAGGTCAGCTGATTCAGAAGTGAGGTCAGCAGACCCGGAAAGGGAGGACTGCTAACGAGGAAGTGAGGTCAGCGAACCCATAAGTAAGGTCAGCAAACCCAGAAGTGAGGTCAGCAGACCCGGAAAGTGAGGTCTGCTAACCCGGAAGTGAGGTCAGCAAACCCGGAAGTGAGGTTAGCAGACCAAGAAAGTGAAGTGAGCATAATCAGAAAGTGAGGTCTGCAAACCCGGAAGTGAGGTCACCAAACCCAGAAGTGAGGTCACCAAACACAGAAGTGAGGTCAGCAGACCCGGAAGTGATGTCTGCAAACACGGAAATGAGGTCAGCAGACCCGGAAAGTGAGGTCGGCAAACCCGGAAGTGAGGTCTCCAAAACCGGAAGTGACGTCACAAAATCTGGAATTGAGGTCAGCAAATGCGGAAAGTGAGGTCAGCATACTCGGAAAGAGAGGTCAGCTAACCCGGAAGTGAGGTCACTAAACACTGAAGTGAGGTGAGAATACCCGGAACTGAGGTCAGCAGACCCGAAAAGTAAGGTCTGCTAACCCGGAAGTGAGGTCAGCAAACCCGGAAAGTGAGGTCAGCATAATCAGGAAGTGAGGTCGGCAAACCCGTAAGTGAGGTCACTAAACCGGGAAGTGAGGTCACCACACCCGGAAGTGAGTTCAGAAAACCCGGAAGTGATGTCACCAAAACCAGAGCTGAGGACAGACAACGCGGAAAGTGGAGTCAGCATACTCGGAAAGTGAGGTCACCACACCCGGAAGTGAGGTCACCAAACCCGGAATGAGGTCACCACAC
The DNA here is from genome assembly GCF_054131305.1 of Coturnix japonica. Taxonomy (NCBI): domain Eukaryota; kingdom Metazoa; phylum Chordata; class Aves; order Galliformes; family Phasianidae; genus Coturnix; species Coturnix japonica. The sequence goes on along the minus strand of NC_140688.1, from coordinate 7,611,669 downwards.
CCGGAAGTGAGGTCAGCAAACCCGGAAAGTGAGGTCAGCATAATCAGAAAGTGAGGTCGGCAAACCCGGAAGTGAGGTCACCAAACCCGGAAGTGTGGTCAGCAGACCGGGAAAGTGAGGAAAGCAAACCCGGAATTGAGGTCAGCAAACCCAGAATTGACGTCACTAAACCCGGAAGTGAGGTCAGCATTCTCGGAAAGTGAGGTCAGCAAACCCTGAGGTGAGGTCTCCAAACCCGGAAGTGAGGTCAGCAGACTGGGAAAGGGAGGTCTGCTAACGAGGAAGTGAGGTCAGCGAACCCAGAAGTGAGGTCAGCAGACCCAGAAAGTGAGGTCTGCTAACCCGGAAGTGAGGTCAGCAAACCCGGAAGTGAGGTCTCCAAACCTGGAATTCAGGAGAGCAAACCCAAAAAGTGAGGTCAGCATCCTTGGTAAGTGAGGCCACCAAACCCGGAAGTGAGGTCTCCTGACCCGGAAGTGAGGTCAGCAGACCCAGAAACTGAGGTCTGCAAACCCAGAAGTGAGATCAGCAAACCCAGAAGTGACGTCACTAAACCCGGAAGTGAGGTCACCACATCCGGAATTGAGGTCAGCAAACCCGGAAGTGAGGTCACCAAACCCGGAAGTGAGGTCACTAAACCCTGAAGTGAGGTCAGGATACCCGGAAGTGAGGTAAGCAGACCCGGAAAGTGAGGTCTGCTAACTCAGAAGTGAGGTCAGCATACCCGGAAATGAGTCCAGCAAACCCAAAAAGTGAGGTCAGCATATCCGGAAGTGACGTCACTAAACCCGGAAGTGAGGTCAGCATACCCGGAAGTGAGGTCAGCAGACCCGGAAGTGAGTTCAGCAGACTCAGAAAGTGAGGGCGGCAAACCCAGAATTGAGGTCACCAAACCCAGAAGTGAGGTCAACTGACCCAGAAAGTGAGGTCTGCTAACCCTGAAGTGAGATCAGAAAACCCGGAAGTGATGTCACCAAAACCGGAAATGATGTCAGAAAACCTGGAAAGTGAGGTCAGCATACTCAGAAAGTGAGGTCGGCAAAGCCAGAAGTGAGGTCAGCAGACCCGGAAGTGAGGTCACCAAACCCACATTTGAGGTCACCACACCCGGAAGTGAGGTCACCACACCCGGAATTTGAGGTCTGCAAACACGGAAGTGAGGTCAGCAGACCCGGAATTTGAGGTCTGCTAACCCGGAAGTGAGATCAGCAAACCCAGAAGTGACGTCACTAAACCCGGAAGTGAGGTCAGCAAACGCGTAAAGTGAGGTCAGCATACTCAGAAAGTGAGGTCGGAAAACCCAGAAGTGAGGTCACCAAACCCAGAAGCTAGGTCACCAAACACGGAAGTGAGGTCAGCAAACCCGGAAAGTGAGGTCAGCATAATCAGGAAGTGAGGTCGGCAAACCCGGAAGTGAGGTCACTAAACCGGGAAGTGAGGTCACCACACTCGGAAGTGAGGTCAGCAAACCCGGAAAGTGAGGTCAGCATAATCAGAACGTGAGGTCGGTAAAACCGGAATTTGAGGTCTGCTAACCCGGAAGTGAGGTCAGCAAACCGAGAAGTGACGTAACTAAACCCAGAAGTGAGGTCAGCAAACCCGGAAGTGAGGTCAGCAGACCCAGAAAGTGAGGTCTGATAACCGAAAAAGTGAGGTCACCACACCCAGAAGTGACGTCACTAAACCCGGAAGTGAGGTCAGCATACCCGGAAGTGAGGTCAGCAGAACCGGAAGTGAGTTCAGCAGACTTAGAAGGTGAGGGCGGCAAACCCGGAAGTGAGGTCTCCATACCCGGAAGTGAGGTCAGCAGACACAGAAAGTGAGGTCTGCTAACCATGAAGTGAGGTCAGAAAACCCGGAAGTGATGTCACCAAAACCAGAGCTGAGGACAGACAACGCGGAAAGTGAAGTCAGCATACTCGGAAAGTGAGGTCACCACACCCGGAAGTGAGGTCACCACACCCGGAAGTGAGGTCAGCAAACCCGGAAAGTGAGGTCAGAATAATCAGAAAGTGAGGTCGGCAAACCCGGAAGTGAGGTCAGCAAACCCGGAAGTGAGGTCAGCAGACCGGGAAAGTGAGGAAAGCAAACCCGGAAGTGAGGTCAGCAGACCCGGAAAGTGAGGTCGGCAAACCCGGAAGTGAGGTCACCAAAACCGGAAGTGACGTCACAAAATCTGGAATTGAGGTCAGCAAATGCGGAAAGTGAGGTCAGCATACTCGGAAAGAGAGGTCAGCTAACCCGGAAGTGAGGTCACTAAACACGGAAGTGAGGTGAGAATACCCGGAACTGAGGTCAGCAGACCCGAAAAGTAAGGTCTGCTAACCCGGAAGTGAGGTCAGCAAACCCAAAAGTGAGGTCAGCATACTCGGAAAGTGAGGTCGGCAAACCCTGAGGTGAGGTCACCAAACCCGGAAGTGAGGTCAGCAAACCCGGAAGTGAGGTCAGCTATCCCGTAAAATTGAGGTCAGCAAACCCGGAATTGAAGTCAGCAAACCCGGAAGTGACGTCACAGAACCAGGAAGTTAGGTCAGCTGATTCGGAAGTGAGGTCAGCAGACCCGGAAAGGGAGGTCTGCTAACGGGGAAGTGAGGTCAGCGAACCCAGAAGTAAGGTCAGCAAACCCAGAACTGAGGTCAGCAGACCCAGAAAGTGAGGTCTGCTAACCCGGAAGTGAGGTCAGCAAACCCGGAAGTGAGGTCAGCAGACCCGGAATGTGGGGTCTGCTAACCCTGAAGTGAGGTCAGAAAACCCGGAAGTGATGTCACCAAAACCAGAGCTGAGGACAGACAACGCGGAAAGTGAAGTCAGCATACTCGGAAAGTGAGGTCACCACACCCGGAAGTGAGGTCACCACACCTGGAAGTGAGGTCAGCAAACCCGGAAAGTGAGGTCAGCATAATCAGAAAGTGAGGTCGGCAAACCCGGAAGTCAGGTCACCAAACCCGGAAGTGAGGTCAGCAGACCGGGAAAGTGAGGAAAGCAAACCCGGAAGTGAGGTCAGCAAACCCAGAATTGACGTCACTAAACCCGGAAGTAAGGTCAGCATTCTCGGAAAATGAGGTCAGCAAACCCTGAGGTGAGGTCTCCAAACCCGGAAGTGAGGTCAGCAGACCGGGAAAGGGAGGTCCGCTAACGAGGAAGTGAGGTCAGCGAACCCAGAAGAGAGGTCAGCAGACCCAGAAAGTGAGGTCTGCTAACCCGGAAGTGAGGTCAGCAAACCCGGAAGTGAGGTCTCCAAACCTGGAATTGAGGAGAGCAAACCCAAAAAGTGAGGTCGGCATCCTCGGTAAGTGAGGTCACCAAACCCTGAAGTGAGGTCAGCAAACCCAGAAAGTGACGTCACCAAATCCGGAAGTGAGGTCAGCAAATGCGTAAAGTGAAGTCAGCATACTCAGAAAGTGAGGTCGGCAAACCCGGAAGTGAGGTCACCAAACCCAGAAGTGAGGTCAGTAGACCCGGAAAGTGGGGTCTGCTAATCCGGAAGATAGGTCTGCAAACACGGAAGTGATGTCACTAAACCCAGAAGTGAGGTCAGCAGACCCAGAAGTGAGGTCAGCAGACCCGGAAAGTGAGATCAGCAAACCCAAAAGTGAGGTCAGCAAACCGGGGAAGTGAGGTTAGCATACTCAGAAAGTGAGTTCGGCAAACCTTGAAGTGAGGTCACCAAACACGGATGTGAGGTCAGGAGACCCGGAAAGTGAGGTCTGCAAACCCGGAAGTGAGGTCAGCAGACCCAGAAAGTGAGGTTTGCTAACCCGGAAGTGAGGTCAGCATTCCCGGAAGTGAGGTCAGCATTCCCGGAAGTGAGGTCAGCAGACCGGGAAAGTGAGGTAACAAACCAGGAAGTGAGGTCACCAAAACCGGAAATGAGGTCAGCAAACCTGGAAAGTGAGGTCAGCATACTCAGAAATTGAGGTCGGCAAAGTCAGAATTGAGGTCAGCAGACCCGGAAGTGAGGTCACCAAACCCGGATTTGAGGTCAGCAGACCCGGAAAGTGAGGTCTGCTAACCCGGAAGTGAGGTCAGCAGACCCAGAAGTGAGGTCAGCAGACCTGGTAAGTGAGGTCTGCTAACTCGGAAGTTTGGTCAGCAAACCCGGAAGTGAGGTCTGCAGACCCGGAAGTGATGTCTGCAAACACGGAAATGAGGTAAGCAGACCCGGAAAGTGAGGTCTGCAAACCCGGAAGTGAGGTCACCAAACACAGAAGTGAGGTCAGCAGACCCGGAAGTGATGTCTGCAAACACGGAAATGAGGTCAGCAGACCCGGAAAGTGAGGTCGGCAAACCCGGAAGTGAGGTCACCAAACCCGGATTTGAGGTCAGCAGACCCGGAAAGTGAGGTCTGCTAACCCGGAAGTGAGGTCAGCAGACCCAGAAGTGAGGTCAGCAGACCTGGTAAGTGAGGTCTGCTAACTCGGAAGTTTGGTCAGCAAACCCGGAATTGAGGTCTGCAGACCCGGAAGTGATGTCTGCAAACACGGAAATGAGGTAAGCAGACCCGGAAAGTGAGGTCTGCAAACCCGGAAGTGAGGTCACCAAACACAGAAGTGAGGTCAGCAGACCCGGAAGTGATGTCTGCAAACACGGAAATGAGGTCAGCAGACCCGGAAAGTGAGGTCGGCAAACCCGGAAGTGAGGTCACCAAAACCGGAAGTGACGTCACAAAATCTGGAATTGAGGTCAGCAAATGCGGAAAGTGAGGTCAGCATACTCGGAAAGAGAGGTCAGCTAACCCGGAAGTGAGGTCACTAAACACGGAAGTGAGGTGAGAATACCCGGAACTGAGGTCAGCAGACCCGAAAAGTAAGGTCTGCTAACCCGGAAGTGAGGTCAGCAAACCCAAAAGTGAGGTCAGCATACTCGGAAAGTGAGGTCGGCGAACCCTGAGGTGAGGTCACCAAACCCGGAAGTGAGGTCAGCAAACCCGGAAGTGAGGTCAGCTATCCCAGGAATTGAGGTCAGCAAACCCGGAATTGAAGTCAGCAAACCCGGAAGTGACGTCACAGAACCCGGAAGTTAGGTCAGCTGATTCAGAAGTGAGGTCAGCAGACCCGGAAAGGGAGGACTGCTAACGAGGAAGTGAGGTCAGCGAACCCATAAGTAAGGTCAGCAAACCCAGAAGTGAGGTCAGCAGACCCGGAAAGTGAGGTCTGCTAACCCGGAAGTGAGGTCAGCAAACCCGGAAGTGAGGTTAGCAGACCAAGAAAGTGAGGTGAGCATAATCAGAAAGTGAGGTCTGCAAACCCGGAAGTGAGGTCACCAAACCCAGAAGTGAGGTCAGCAGACCCGGAAGTGATGTCTGCAAACACGGAAATGAGGTCAGCAGACCCAGAAAGTGAGGTCGGCAAACCCGGAAGTGAGGTCTCCAAAACCGGAAGTGACGTCACAAAATCTGGAATTGAGGTCAGCAAATGCGGAAAGTGAGGTCAGCATACTCGGAAAGAGAGGTCAGCTAACCCGGAAGTGAGGTCACTAAACACGGAAGTGAGGTGAGAATACCCGGAACTGAGGTCAGCAGACCCGAAAAGTAAGGTCTGCTAACCCGGAAGTGAGGTCAGCAAATCCAAAAGTGAGGTCAGCATACTCGGAAAGTGAGGTCGGCAAACCCTGAGGTGAGGTCACCAAACCCGGAAGTGAGGTCAGCAAACCCGGAAGTGAGGTCAGCTAACCCGGGAATTGAGGTCAGCAAACCCGGAATTGAAGTCAGCAAACCCGGAAGTGACATCACAGAACCCGGAAGTGAGGTCAGCTGACCCGGAAGTGAGGTCAGCAGACCGGGAAAGGGAGGTCTGCTAACAAGGAAGTGAGGTCAGCGAACCCAAAAGTAAGTTCTGCAAACCCAGAAGTGAGGTCAGCAGACCCGGAAAGTGAGGTCTGCAAACCCGGAAGTGAGGTCAGCAAACCGGGAAAGGGAGGTCTGCTAACAAGGAAGTGAGGTCAGCGAACCCAGAAGTAAGGTCATCAAACCCAGAAGTGAGGTCAGCAGACCCGGAAAGTGAGGTCTGCTAACCCGGAAGTGAGGTCAGCAAACCCGGAAAGTGAGGTCAGCATAATCAGGAAGTGAGGTCGGCAAACCCGTAAGTGAGGTCACTAAACCGGGAAGTGAGGTCACCACACCCGGAAGTGAGGTCAGCAAACCCGGAAAGTGAGGTCAGCATAATCAGAAAGTGAGGTCGGTAAAACCGGAATTTGAGGTCTGCTAACCCGGAAGTGAGGTCTGCAAACCGAGAAGTGACGTAACTAAATCCAGAAGTGAGGTCAGCAAACCCGGAAGTGAGGTCAGCAAACCTGGAAAGTGAGGTTGGAAAACCCGGAAGTGAGGTCAGCAAACCCAGAAGTGACGTCACTGAACCCGGAAGTGAGGTCAGCATACCCGGAAGTGAGGTCAGCAGACCCGGAAGTGAGTTCAGCAGACTTAGAAAGTGAGGGCGGCAAACCCGGAAGTGAGGTCTCCATACCCGGAAGTGAGTTCAGCAGACACAGAAAGTGAGGTCTGCTAACCCTGAAGTGAGGTCAGAAAACCCGGAAGTGATGTCACCAAAACCAGAGCTGAGGACAGACAACGCGGAAAGTGAAGTCAGCATACTCGGAAAGTGAGGTCACCACACCCGGAAGTGAGGTCACCAAACCCGGAATGAGGTCACCACACCCGGAAGTGAGGTCAGCAAACCCGGAAAGTGAGGTCAGCATAATCAGAAAGTGAGGTCGTCAAACCCGGAAGTGAGGTCACCAAACCCGGAAGTGTGGTCAGCAGACCGGGAAAGTGAGGAAAGCAAACCCGGAATTGAGGTCAGCAAACCCAGAATTGACGTCACTAAACCCGGAAGTGAGGTCAGCATTCTCGGAAAGTGAGGTCAGCAAACCCTGAGGTGAGGTCTCCAAACCCGGAAGTGAGGTCAGCAGACTGGGACAGGGAGGTCTGCTAACGAGGAAGTGAGGTCAGCGAACCCAGAAGTGAGGTCAGCAGACCCAGAAAGTGAGGTCTGCTAACCCGGAAGTGAGGTCAGCAAACCCGGAAGTGAGGTCTCCAAACCTGGAATTCAGGAGAGCAAACCCAAAAAGTGAGGTCAGCATCCTCGGTAAGTGAGGTCACCAAACCCTGAAGTGAGGTCAGCATACCCAGAAAGTGACGTCACCAAATCCGGAAGTGAGGTCAGCAAACGCGTAAAGTGAAGTCAGCATACTCAGAAAGTGAGGTCGGCAAACCCGGAAGTGAGGTCACCAAACCCAGAAGTGAGGTCAGTAGACCCGGAAAGTGGGGTCTGCTAATCCGGAAGTGAGGTCAGCAAACACGGAAGTGATGTCACTAAACCCAGAAGTGAGGTCAGCAGACCCAGAAGTGAGGTCAGCAAACACGGAAGTGAGGTCAGCATTCCCGGAAGTGAGGTCAGCAGACCAGGAAAGTGAGGTCACAAAACACGGAAGTGAGGTCACCAAGCCGGAATGAGAGGTTGGCAAACCCGGAAGTGACGTCACCAAACCCTGAAGTGAGGTAACAAACCCGGAAGTGAGGTCACCGAAACCGGAAATGAGGTCAGCAAACCTGGAAAGTGAGGTCAGCATACTCAGAAATTGAGGTCGGCAAAGTCAGAAGTGAGGTCAGCAGACCCGGAAGTGAGGTCACCAAACCCGGATTTGAGGTCAGCAGACCCGGAAAGTGAGGTCTGCTAACCCGGAAGTGAGGTCAGCAGACCCAGAAGTGAGGTCAGCAGACCTGGTAAGTGAGGTCTGCTAACTCGGAAGTTTGGTCAGCAAACCCGGAAGTGAGGTCTGCAGACCCGGAAGTGATGTCTGCAAACACGGAAATGAGGTAAGCAGACCCGGAAAGTGAGGTCTGCAAACCCGGAAGTGAGGTCACCAAACACAGAAGTGAGGTCAGCAGACCCGGAAGTGATGTCTGCAAACACGGAAATGAGGTCAGCAGACCCGGAAAGTGAGGTCGGCAAACCCGGAAGTGAGGTCTCCAAAACCGGAAGTGACGTCACAAAATCTGGAATTGAGGTCAGCAAATGCGGAAAGTGAGGTCAGCATACTCGGAAAGAGAGGTCAGCTAACCCGGAAGTGAGGTCACTAAACACGGAAGTGAGGTGAGAATACCCGGAACTGAGGTCAGCAGACCCGAAAAGTAAGGTCTGCTAACCCGGAAGTGAAGTCAGCAACCCCAAAAGTGAGGTCAGCATACTCGGAAAGTGAGGTCGGCAAACCCTGAGGTGAGGTCACCAAACCCGGAAGTGAGGTCAGCAAACCCGGAAGTGAGGTCAGCTATCCCGGGAATTGAGGTCAGCAAACCCGGAATTGAAGTCAGCAAACCCGGAAGTGACGTCACAGAACCAGGAAGTTAGGTCAGCTGATTCGGAAGTGAGGTCAGCAGACTCGGAAAGGGAGGTCTGCTAACGGGGAAGTGAGGTCAGCGAACCCAGAAGTAAGGTCAGCAAACCCAGAACTGAGGTCATCAGACCCAGAAAGTGAGGTCTGCTAACCCGGAAGTGAGGTCAGCAAACCCGGAAGTGAGGTCAGCAGACCCGGAATGTGGGGTCTGCTAACCCTGAAGTGAGGTCAGAAAACCCGGAAGTGATGTCACCAAAACCAGAGCTGAGGAAAGACAACGCGGAAAGTGAAGTCAGCATACTCGGAAAGTGAGGTCACCACACCCGGAAGTGAGGTCACCACACCCGGAAGTGAGGTCAGCAAACCCGGAAAGTGAGGTCAGCATAATCAGAAAGTGAGGTCAGCAAACCCGGAAGTCAGGTCACCAAACCCGGAAGTGAGGTCAGCAGACCGGGAAAGTGAGGAAAGCAAACCCGGAAGTGAGGTCAGCAAACCCAGAATTGACGTCACTAAACCCGGAAGTAAGGTCAGCATTCTCGGAAAATGAGGTCAGCAAACCCTGAGGTGAGGTCTCCAAACCCGGAAGTGAGGTCAGCAGACCGGGAAAGGGAGGTCCGCTAACGAGGAAGTGAGGTCAGCGAACCCAGAAGTGAGGTCAGTAGACCCGGAAAGTGGGGTCTGCTAATCCGGAAGATAGGTCTGCAAACACGGAAGTGATGTCACTAAACCCAGAAGTGAGGTCAGCAGACCCAGAAGTGAGGTCAGCAGACCCGGAAAGTGAGATCAGCAAACCCAAAAGTGAGGTCAGCAAACCGGGGAAGTGAGGTTAGCATACTCAGAAAGTGAGTTCGGCAAACCTTGAAGTGAGGTCACCAAACACGGATGTGAGGTCAGGAGACCCGGAAAGTGAGGTCTGCAAACCCGGAAGTGAGGTCAGCAGACCCAGAAAGTGAGGTTTGCTAACCCAGAAGTGAGGTCAGCATTCCCGGAAGTGAGGTCAGCATTCCCGGAAGTGAGGTCAGCAGACCGGGAAAGTGAGGTAACAAACCAGGAAGTGAGGTCACCAAAACCGGAAATGAGGTCAGCAAACCTGGAAAGTGAGGTCAGCATACTCAGAAATTGAGGTCGGCAAAGTCAGAAGTGAGGTCAGCAGACCCGGAAGTGAGGTCACCAAACCCGGATTTGAGGTCAGCAGACCCGGAAAGTGAGGTCTGCTAACCCGGAAGTGAGGTCAGCAGACCCAGAAGTGAGGTCACCAGACCCGGAAAGTGAGGTCTGCTAACCCGGAAGTGAGGCCAGCAAACCTGGAAAGTGAGGTCTGCTAACCCGGAAGTGAGGTCAGCAAACCCAGAAGTGAGGTCTCCAAACCTGGAATTGAGGTCAGCAAACCAAAAAAGTGAGGTCAGCTTCCTCGGTAAGTGAGGTCAGGAAACTCGGAAGTGACGTCAGCAAACCCAGAAAGTGACGTCACCAAATCTGGAAGTGAGGTCAGCAAACGTGTAAAGTGAAGTCAGCATACTCAGGAAGTGAGGTCGGCAATCCCGGAAGTGAGGTCACCAAACCCAGAAGTGAGGTCACCAAACCCGGAAATGAGGTCAGTAGACCCGGAAAGTGGGGTCTGCAAACCCGGAAGTGAGGTCAGCAAACACGGAAGTGATTTCACGAAACCCAGAATTTAGGTCAGCAGACAAGGAAGTGAGGTCAGCAGACCAGGAAAGTGAGGTCAGCAAACCCGGAAGTGAGGTCAGCAAACCCAAAAGTGAGGTCAGGAGTACCGGAAATTGAGGTATGCTAACCTGGAAGTGAGGTCAGCAGACCCAGAAAGTGAGGTTTGCTAACCCGGAAGTGAGGTCAGCATTCCCGGAAGTGAGGACAGCAAACCCGGAAAGTGAGGTCACCAAACCCGGAAGTGAGGTCAGCTGACCGGGAAAGTGAGGATAGCAAACCCGGATGTGAGGTCAGCAAGCCCAGACGTGACGTCACTAAACCCGGAAGTGAGGTCAGCATACCCAGAAGTGAGGTCAGCAGACCTGGAATTTGAGAACTGCTAACCCGAAAGTGAGGTCAGCAAACACAAAAGTGAGGTCATTAAACCCGGAAGTGAGGTCAGCAAACGCATAAATTGAGGTCAGCATACTCAGAAAGTGAGGTCGGAAAACCCGGAAGTGAGGTCACCAAACCCAGAAGTGAGGTCACCAAACCCGGAAGTGAGGTCAACAGACCCAGAAAATGAGGTCAGCATAATCAGAAAGTGAGGTCGGCAAACCCGGAAGTGAGGTCAGCAAACACGGAAGTGATGTCACTAAACCCGGAAGTGAGGTCAGCAGACCGGGAAAGTGAGGTCTGCTAACCCTGATGTGAGGTCAGCAGACCCGGAAAGTGAGGTCTGCTAACCCGGAAGTGAAGTCAGCAAACCGGGAAAGGGAGGTCTCCTAACGAGGAAGTGAGGTCAGCGAACCCAGAAGTAAGGTCAGCAAACCCAGAAGTGAGGTCAGCAGACCGGGAAAGTGAGGTCTGCTAACCCGGAAGTGAGGTCAGCAAACCCGGAAGTGAGGTCTCCAAACCTGGAATTGAGGTCAGCAAACCCAAAAGGTGAGGTCAGCATCCTCGTTAAGTGAGGTCACCAAACCCGGAAGTGAGGTCAGCAAACCCAGAAAGTGACGTCACCAAATGCGGAAGTGAGGTCAGCAAACGCGTAAAGTGAAGTCAGCATACCCAGAAAGTAAGGTCGGCAACCCGGAAGTTAGGTCATCAAACCCAGAAGTGAGATCAGTAGACCCGGAAAGTGGGGTCTGCTAACCCGGAAGTGAGGTCAGCAAACACGGAAGTGATGTCACTAAACCCAGTAGTGAGGTCAGCAGACCCGGAAGTGAGGTCAGCAGACCCGGAAGTGAGGTCAGCAAACTGAGGAAGTGAGGTCAGCATACTCAGAAAGTGAGTTCGGCAAACCTGGAAGTGAGGTCACCAAACCCGGAAGTGAGGTCAGGAGACCCGGAAAGTGAGGTCTGCTAAACCTGAAGTGAGGTCAGAAAACCCGGAAGTGATGTCACCAAAACCAGAATTGAGGACAGACAACGCGGAAAGTGAATTCAGCATACTCGGAAAGTGAGGTCAGCAGTCCCGGAAGTGTGGTCACCACACCCGGAAGTGAGGTTAGCAGACCTGGAATTTGAGAACTGCTAACCCGGAAGTGAGGTCAGCAAACACAGAAGTGAGGTCATTCAACCCAGAAGTGAGGTCAGCAAACGCGTAAAGTGAGGTCAGCATACCCAGAAAGTGAGGTCGGAAAACCCGGAAGTGAGGTCACCAAACCCAGAAGTGAGGTCACCAAACCTGGTAGTGAGGTCAGTAGAACCGGAAAGTGGGGTCTGCTAACCCGGAAGTGAGGTCAGCAAACACGGAAGTGATGTCACTAAACCCAGTAGTGAGGTCAGCAGACCCGGAAGTGAGGTCAGCAGACCCGGAAAGTGAGGGCAGTAAACCCGGAAGTGAGGTCAGCAATCTGAGGAAGTGAGGTCAGCATACTCAGAAAGTGAGTTCGGCAAACCTGGAAGTGAGGTCACCAAACACAGATGTGAGGTCAGGAGACCCGGAAAGTGAGGTCTGCTAAACCTGAAGTGAGGTCAGAAACCCCGGAAGTGATGTCACCAAAACCAGAGTTGATGACAGACAACGCGGAAAGTGAAGTCAGCATACTCGGAAAGTGAGGTCACCACACCCGGAAGTGAGGTCACCACACCCGGAAGTGAGGTCACTTAACCTGGAAGTGATGTCAGCAAACCCAGAAGTGAGGTCATCAAACCTGGAAGTGAGGTCAGCAAACCCAGAAGTGACATCACGAAACCCGGAACTGATGTCAGCATACCCGGAAGTGAGGTAAGCAGACCCGGAAAGTGAGTTCTGCTAGCTCGGAAGTGAGGTTAGCATACCCGGAAGTGAGGCCAGCTACCCAAAAAGTGAGGTCAGCATATCCGGAAGTGATGTCACTAAACCCGGAAGGGAGGTCAGCATACCCGGAAGTGAGGTCGGAAATCCCGGAAGTGAGGTCACCAAAACTGGAAGTGTGGTCAGCAGACCCGGAAAGTGGGGTCTGCTAACCCGGAAGTGAGGTCAGCAGACCCGGAAGTGAGGTCTGCTAACCCAGAAGTGAGGACAGCAAACCCAAAATTGAGGTCAGCATACTCGGAAAGTGAGGTTGGCAAACCCTGAGGTGAGGTCACCAAACCCGGAAGTGAGGTCAGCAGACTGGGAAAGGGAGGTCTGCTAACGAGGAAGTGAGGTCAGCAAACCCAAAAGTGAGGTCAGCATACTCGGAAAGTGAGGTCGGCAAACCCTGAGTTGAGGTCACCAATCCCGGAAGTGAGGTCAGCAAACCCGGAAGTGAGGTCAGCTGATTCGGAATTGAGGTCAGCAAACCCGGAATTGTAGTCAGCAAACCAGGAATTGTCGTCACAGAACCCGGTAGTGAGGTCAGCTGATTCGGAAGTGAGGTCAGAAGACCCGGAAAGGGAGGTCTGCTATCCAGGAAGTGAGGTCAGCGAACCCAGAAGTTAGGTCAGCAAACCCAGAAGTGAGGTCAGCAGACCCGGAAAGTGAGGTGTGCTAACCCGGAAGTGAGGCCAGCAAACCTGGAAAGTAAGGTCTGCTAACCCGGAAGTGAGGTCAGCAAACCCGGAAGTGAGGTCTCCAAACCTGGAATTGAGGAGAGCAAACCCAAAAAGTGAGGTCAGCATCCTCGGTAAGTGAGGTCAGGAAAGTCGGAAGTGACGTCAGCAAACCCAGAAAGTGACGTCACCAAATCTGGAAGTGAGGTCAGCAAACGTGTAAAGTGAAGTCAGCATACTCAGGAAGTGAGGTCGGCAATCCCGGAAGTGAGGTCACCAAACCCAGAAGTGAGGTCACCAAACCCGGAAGTGAGGTCAGTAGACCCGGAAAGTGGGGTCTGCAAACCCGGAAGTGAGGTCAGCAAACACGGAAGTGATTTCACGAAACCCAGAATTTAGGTCAGCAGACAAGGAAGTGAGGTCAGCAGACCAGGAAAGTGAGGTCAGCAAACCCGGAAGTGAGGTCAGCAAACCCAAAAGTGAGGTCAGGAGTCCCGGAAATTGAGGTATGCTAACCTGGAAGTGAGGTCAGCAGACCCAGAAAGTGAGGTTTGCTAACCCGGAAGTGAGGTCAGCATTCCCGGAAGTGAGGACAGCAAACCCAGAAAGTGAGGTCACCAAACCCGGAAGTGAGGTCAGCTGACCGGGAAAGTGAGGATAGCAAACCCGGATGTGAGGTCAGCAAGCCCAGAAGTTACATCACTAAACCCGGAAGTGACGTCAGCATACCCAGAAGTGAGGTCAGCAGACCTGGAATTTGAGAACTGCTAACCCGGAAGCGAGGTCAACAAACACAAAAGTGAGGTCATTAAACCCGGAAGTGAGGTCAGCAAACGCGTAAATTGAGGTCAGCATACTCAGAAAGTGAGGTCGGCAAACACGGAAGTGAGGTCAGCAAACACGGAAGTGATGTCACTAAACCCAGAAGTGAGGTCAGCAGACCAGGAAGTGAGGTCTGCTAACCTGGAAGTGAGGTCAGCAAACCCAAAAGTGAGGTCAGCTTACTCGGAAAGTGAGGTCGGCAAACCCTGAGGTGAGGTCACCAAACCCGGAAGTAAGGTCAGCAGAACGGAAAAGGGAGGCCTGCTAACGAGGAAGTGAGGTCAGCGAACCCGGAAAGTGAGGTCTGCTAACCCGGAAGTGAAGTCAGCAAACCGGGAAAGGGAGGTCTCCTAACGAGGAAGTGAGGTCAGCGAACCCAGAAGTAAGGTCAGCAAACCCAGAAGTGAGGTCAGCAGACCGGGAAAGTGAGGTCTGCTAACCCTGATGTGAGGTCAGCAAACCCGGAAGTGAGGTCTCCAAACCTTGAATTGAGGTCAGCAAACCCAAAAGGTGAGGTGAGCATCCTCGTTAAGTGAGGTCACCAAACCTGGAAGTGAGGTCAGCAAACCCAGAAAGTGACGTCACCAAATGCGGAAGTGCGGTCAGCAAACGCGTAAAGTGAAGTCAGCATACCCAGAAAGTAAGGTCGGCAACCCGGAAGTGAGGTCATCAAACCCAGAAGTGAGGTCAGTAGACCCAGAAAGTGGGGTCTGCTAACCCGGAAGTGAGGTCAGCAAACACGGAAGTGATGTCACTGAACCCAGTAGTGAGGTCAGCAGACCCGGAAGTGAGGTCAGCAGACCCGGAAAGTGAGGGCAGCAAACCCAGAAGTGAGGTCACCAAACTGAGGAAGTGAGGTCAGGAGACCCGGAAAGTGAGGTCTGCTAAACCTGAAGTGAGGTCAGAAAACCCGGAAGTGATGTCACCAAAACCAGAGTTGAGGACAGACAACGCGGAAAGTGAAGTCAGCATACTCGGAAAGTGAGGTCGGAAAACCCGGAAGTGAGGTCACCAAACCCAGAAGTGAAGTCACCAAACCTGGTAGTGAGGTCAGTAGAACCGGAAAGTGGGGTCTGCTAACCCGGAAGTGAGGTCAGCAAACACGGAAGTGATGTCACTAAACCCAGTAGTGAGGTCAGCAAACCCGGAAGTGAGGTCAGCAGACCCGGAAAGTGAGGGCAGCAAACCCGGAAGTGAGGTCAGCAATCTGAGGAAGTGAGGTCAGCAAACTCAGATAGTGAGTTCGGCAAACCTGGAAGTGAGGTCAACAAACACGGATGTGAGGTCAGGAGACCCGGAAAGTGAGGTCTGCTAAACCTGAAGTGAGGTCAGAAAACCCGGAAGTGAGGTCTCCAAATCTGGAATTGAGGTCAGCAAACCCAAAAAGTGAGGTCAGCATCCTCGGTAAGTGAGGTCAGGAAAGTCGGAAGTGACGTCAGCAAACCCAGAAAGTGACGTCACCAAATCTGGAAGTGAGGTCAGCAAACGTGTAAAGTGAAGTCAGCATACTCAGGAAGTGAGGTCGGCAATCCCGGAAGTGAGGTCACCAAACCCAGAAGTGAGGTCACCAAACCCGGAATTGAGGTCAGTAGACCCGGAAAGTGGGGTCTGCAAACCCGGAAGTGAGGTCAGCAAACACGGAAGTGATGTCACGAAACCCAGAATTTAGGTCAGCAGACAAGGAAGTGAGGTCAGCAGACCAGGAAAGTGAGGTCAGCAAACCCGGAAGTGAGGTCAGCAAACCGAGGAAGTGAGGTCAGCTTACTCAGAAAGTGAGTTCAGCAAACCTGGAAGTGAGGTCAGCAAACCAAAAAGTGAGGTCAGGAGTCCCGGAAATTGAGGTATGCTAACCTGGAAGTGAGGTCAGCAGACCCAGAAAGTGAGGTTTGCTAACCCGGATGTGAGGTCAGCATTCCCGGAAGTGAGGACAGCAAACCCGGAAAGTGAGGTCACAAAACCCGGAAGTGAGGTCAGCTGACCGGGAAAGTGAGGATAGCAAACTCGGATGTGAGGTCAGCAAGCCCAGAAGTGACGTCACTAAACCCGGAAGTGAGGTTAGCATACCCAGAAGTGACGTCAGCAGACCTGGAATTTGAGAACTGCTAACCCGGAAGTGAGGTCAGCAAACACAAAAGTGAGGTCATTAAACCCGGAAGTGAGGTCAGCAAACGCGTAAAGTGAGGTCAGCATACTCAGAAAGTGAGGTCGGAAAACCCGGAAGTGAGGTCACCAAACCCAGAAGTGAGGTCACCAAACCCGGAAGTGAGGTCAGCAGACCCAGAAAACGAGGTCAGCATAATCAGAAAGTGAGGTCGGCAAACCCGGAAGTGAGGTCAGCAAACACAGAAGTGATGTCACTGAACCCGGAAGTGAGGTCAGCAGACCCGGAAGTGAGGTCTGCTAACTCGGATGTGAGGTCAGCAAACCCAAAAGTGAGGTCAGCATACTCGGAAAGTGAGGTCGGCAAACCCTGAGGTGAGGTCACCAAACCCGGAAGTAAGGTCAGCAGAACGGAAAAGGGAGGCCTTCTGACGAGGAAGTGAGGTCAGCGAACCCGGAAAGTGAGGTCTGCTAACCCGGAAGTGAGGTCAGCAGACCCGGAAAGTGAGGTCTGCTAACCCGGAAGTGAAGTCAGCAAACCGGGAAAGGGAGGTCTCCTAACGAGGAAGTGAGGTCAGCGAACCCAGAAGTAAGGTCAGCAAACCCAGAAGTGAGGTCAGCAGACCGGGAAAGTGAGGTCTGCTAACCCGGAAGTGAGGTCAGCAAACCCGGAAGTGAGGTCTCCAAACCTGGAATTGAGGTCAGCAAACCCAAAAGGTGAGGTCAGCATCCTCGTTAAGTGAGGTCACCAAACCCGGAAGTGAGGTCAGCAAACACAGAAAGTGACGTCACCAAATGCGGAAGTGAGGTCAGCAAACGCGTAAAGTGAAGTCAGCATACCCAGAAAGTAAGGTCGGCAACCCGGAAGTTAGGTCATCAAACCCAGAAGTGAGGTCAGTAGACCCGGAAATTGGGGTCTGCTAACCCGGAAGTGACGTCAGCAAACACGGAAGTGATGTCACTAAACCCAGTAGTGAGGTCAGCAGACCCGGAAGTGAGGTCAGCAGACCCGGAAAGTGAGGGCAGCAAACCGAGAAGTGAGGTCAGCAAACTGAGGAAGTGAGGTCAGCATACTCAGAAAGTGAGTTCGGCAAACCTGGAAGTGAGGTCACCAAACCCGGAAGTGAGGTCAGGAGACCCGGAAAGTGAGGTCTGCTAAACCTGAAGTGAGGTCAGAAAACCCGGAAGTGATGTCACCAAAACCGGAGTTGAGGACAGACAACGCGGAAAGTGAAGTCAGCATACTCGGACAGTGAGGTCAGCAGTCCCAGAAGTGAGGTCACCACACCCAGAAGTGAGGTCAGCAGACCTTGAATTTGAGAACTGCTAACCCGGAAGTGAGGTCAGCAAACACAGAAGTGAGGTCACTCAACCCAGAAGTGAGGTCAGCAAACGCGTAAAGTGAGGTCAGCATACTCAGAAAGTGAGGTCAGAAAACCCGGAAGTGAGGTCACCAAACCCAGAAGTGAGGTCAGCAAACCTGGTAGTGAGGTCAGTAGACCCGGAAAGTGGGGTCTGCTAACCCGGAAAGTGAGGGCAGCAAACCCGGAAGTGAGGTCAGCAATCTGAGGAAGTGAGGTCAGCATACTCAGAAAGTGAGTTCGGCAAACCTGGAAGTGAGGTCACCAAACACAGATGTGAGGTCAGGAGACCCGGAAAGTGAGGTCTGCTAAACCTGAAGTGAGGTCAGAAAACCCGGAAGTGATGTCAACAAAACCAGAGTTGATGACAGACAACGCGGAAAGTGAAGTCAGCATACTCGGAAAGTGAGGTCACCACACCCGGAAGTGAGGTCACCACACCCGGAAGTGAGGTCACTAAACCTGGAAGTGATGTCAGCAGACCCAGAAAGTGAGGTCATCAAACCTGGAAGTGAGGTCAGCAAACCCAGAAGTGACGTCACTAAACCCGGAACTGATGTCAGCATACCCGGAAGTGAGGTAAGCAGACCCAGAAAGTGAGTTCTGCTAGCTCGGAAGTGAGGTCAGCATACCCGGAAGTGAGGCCAGCTACCCAAAAAGTGAGGTCAGCATATCCGGAAGTGACGTCACTAAACCCGGAAGTGAGGTCAGCATACCCGGAAGTGAGGTCGGAAATCCCGGAAGTGAGGTCACTAAAACTGGAAGTGTGGTCAGCAGACCCGGAAAGTGGGGTCTGCTAACCCGGAAGTGAGGTCAGCAGACCCGGAAGTGAGGTCTGCTAACCCAGAAGTGAGGACAGCAAACCCAAAATTGAGGTCAGCATACTCGGAAAGTGAGGTTGGCAAACCCTGAGGTGAGGTCACCAAACCCGGAAGTGAGGTCAGGAGACCCGGAAAGTGAGGTCTGCTAACGAGGAAGTGAGGTCAGCAAACCCAAAAGTGAGGTCAGCATACTCGGAAAGTGAGGTCGGCAAACCCTGAGTTGAGGTCACCAATCCCGGAAGTGAGGTCAGCAAACCCGGAAGTAAGGTCAGCTGATTCGGAATTGAGGTCAGCAAACCCGGAATTGTAGTCAGCAAACCAGGAATTGTCGTCACAGAACCCGGTAGTGAGGTCAGCTGATTCGGAAGTGAGGTCAGCAGACCCGGAAAGGGAGGTCTGCTATCCAGGAAGTGAGGTCAGCGAACCCAGAAGTAAGGTCAGCAAACCTGGTAGTGAGGTCAGTAGACCTGGAAAGTGGGGTCTGCTAACCCGGAAAGTGAGGGCAGCAAACCCGGAAGTGAGGTCAGCAATCTGAGGAAGTGAGGTCAGCATACTCAGAAAGTGAGTTCGGCTAACCTGGAAGTGAGGTCACCAAACACAGATGTGAGGTCAGGAGACCCGGAAAGTGAGGTCTGCTAAACCTGAAGTGAGGTCAGAAAACCCGGAAGTGATGTCAACAAAACCAGAGTTGATGACAGACAACGCGGAAAGTGAAGTCAGCATACTCGGAAAGTGAGGTCACCACACCCGGAAGTGAGGTCACCACACCCGGAAGTGAGGTCACTAAACCTGGAAGTGATGTCAGCAGACCCAGAAAGTGAGGTCATCAAACCTGGAAGTGAGGTCAGCAAACCCAGAAGTGACGTCACTAAACCCGGAACTGATGTCAGCATACCCGGAAGTGAGGTAAGCAGACCCGGAAAGTGAGTTCTGCTAGCTCGGAAGTGAGGTCAGCATACCCGGAAGTGAGGCCAGCTACCCAAAAAGTGAGGTCAGCATATCCGGAAGTGACGTCACTAAACCCGGAAGTGAGGTCAGCATACCCGGAAGTGAGGTCGGAAATCCCGGAAGTGAGGTCACCAAAACTGGAAGTGTGGTCAGCAGACCCGGAAAGTGGGGTCTGCTAACCCGGAAGTGAGGTCAGCAGACCCGGAAGTGAGGTCTGCTAACCCAGAAGTGAGGACAGCAAACCCAAAATTGAGGTCAGCATACTCGGAAAGTGAGGTTGGCAAACCCTGAGGTGAGGTCACCAAACCCGGAAGTGAGGTCAGCAGACTGGGAAAGGGAGGTCTGCTAACGAGGAAGTGAGGTCAGCAAACCCAAAAGTGAGGTCAGCATACTCGGAAAGTGAGGTCGGCAAACCCTGAGTTGAGGTCACCAATCCCAGAAGTGAGGTCAGCAAACCCGGAAGTGAGGTCAGCTGATTCGGAATTGAGGTCAGCAAACCCGGAATTGTAGTCAGCAAACCAGGAATTGTCGTCACAGAACCCGGTAGTGAGGTCAGCTGATTCGGAAGTGAGGTCAGCAGACCCGGAAAGGGAGGTCTGCTATCCAGGAAGTGAGGTCAGCGAACCCAGAAGTAAGGTCAGCAAACCCAGAAGTGAGGTCACTAAACCCAGTAGTGAGGTCAGCAGACCCGGAAGTGAGGTCAGCAGACCCGGAATGTGAGGTCAGCAAACCCGGAAGTGAGGTCAGCAATCTGAGGAAGTGAGGTCAGCATACTCAGATAGTGAGTTCGGCAAACCTGGAAGTGAGGTCAACAAACACGGATGTGAGGTCAGGAGACCCGGAAAGTGAGGTCTGCTAAACCTGAAGTGAGGTCAGAAAACCCGGAAGTGATGTCACCAAAACCAGAGTTGATGACAGACAACGCGGAAAGTGAAGTCAGCATACTCGGAAAGTGAGGTCAGCAGTCCCGGAAGTGAGGTCACCACACCCGGAAGTGAGGTCAGCAGACCTGGAATTTGAGAACTGCTAACCCGGAAGTGAGGTCAGCAAACACAGAAGTGACGTCACCAAATCCGGAAATGAGGTCAGCAAACGCGTAAAGTGAGGTCAGCATACTCAGAAAGTGAGGGCGGAAAACCCGGAAGTGAGGTCACCAAACCCAGAAGTGAGGTCACCAAACCCGGAAGTGAGGTCAGCAGACCCGGAAAGTGAGGTCAGCAAACCCAAAAGTGAGGTCAGCATACTCGGAAAGTGAGGTCGGCAAACCCTGAGGTGATTTCACCAAACCCGGAAGTAAGGTCAGCAGAACGGAAAAGGGAGGCCTGCTAACGAGGAAGTGAGGTCAGCGAACCCGGAAAGTGAGGTCTGCTAACCCGGAAGTGAAGTCAGCAAACCGGGAAAGGGAGGTCTCCTAACGAGGAAGTGAGGTCAGCGAACCCAGAAGTAAGGTCAGCAAACCCAGAAGTGAGGTCAGCAGACCGGGAAAGTGAGTTCTGCTAACCCTGATGTGAGGTCAGCAAACCCGGAAGTGAGGTCTCCAAACCTTGAATTGAGGTCAGCAAACCCAAAAGGTGAGGTGAGCATCCTCGTTAAGTGAGGTCACCAAACCTGGAAGTGAGGTCAGCAAACCCAGAAAGTGACGTCACCAAATGCGGAAGTGCGGTCAGCAAACGCGTAAAGTGAAGTCAGCATACCCAGAAAGTAAGGTCGGCAACCCGGAAGTGAGGTCATCAAACCCAGAAGTGAGGTCAGTAGACCCAGAAAGTGGGGTCTGCTAACCCGGAAGTGAGGTCAGCAAACACGGAAGTGATGTCACTGAACCCAGTAGTGAGGTCAGCAGACCCGGAAGTGAGGTCAGCAGACCCGGAAAGTGAGGGCAGCAAACCCAGAAGTGAGGTCACCAAACTGAGGAAGTGAGGTCAGGAGACCCGGAAAGTGAGGTCTGCTAAACCTGAAGTTAGGTCAGAAAACCCGGAAGTGATGTCACCAAAACCAGAGTTGAGGACAGACAACGCGGAAAGTGAAGTCAGCATACTCGGAAAGTGAGGTCGGAAAACCCGGAAGTGAGGTCACCAAACCCAGAAGTGAAGTCACCAAACCTGGTAGTGAGGTCAGTAGAACCGGAAAGTGGGGTCTGCTAACCCGGAAGTGAGGTCAGCAAACCCGGAAGTGATGTCACTAAACCCAGTAGTGAGGTCAGCAAACCCGGAAGTGAGGTCAGCAGACCCGGAAAGTGAGGGCAGCAAACCCGGAAGTGAGGTCAGCAAACACGGAAGTGATGTCACTGAACCCAGTAGTGAGGTCAGCAGACCCGGAAGTGAGGTCAGCAGACCCGGAAAGTGAGGGCAGCAAACCCAGAAGTGAGGTCACCAAACTGAGGAAGTGAGGTCAGGAGACCCGGAAAGTGAGGTCTGCTAAACCTGAAGTGAGGTCAGAAAACCCGGAAGTGATGTCACCAAAACCAGAGTTGAGGACAGACAACGCGGAAAGTGAAGTCAGCATACTCGGAAAGTGAGGTCGGAATACCCGGAAGTGAGGTCACCAAACCCAGAAGTGAAGTCACCAAACCTGGTAGTGAGGTCAGTAGAACCGGAAAGTGGGGTCTGCTAACCCGGAAGTGAGGTCAGCAAACCCGGAAGTGATGTCACTAAACCCAGTAGTGAGGTCAGCAAACCCGGAAGTGAGGTCAGCAGACCCGGAAAGTGAGGGCAGCAAACGCGGAAGTGAGGTCAGCAATCTGAGGAAGTGAGGTCAGCATACTCAGATAGTGAGTTCGGCAAACCTGGAAGTGAGGTCAACAAACACGGATGTGAGGTCAGGAGACCCGGAAAGTGAGGTCTGCTAAACCTGAAGTGAGGTCAGAAAACCCGGAAGTGATGTCACCAAAACCAGAGTTGATGACAGACAACGCGGAAAGTGAAGTCAGCATACTCGGAAAGTGAGGTCAGCAGTCCCGGAAGTGAGGTCACCACACCCGGAAGTGAGGTCAGCAGACCTGGAATTTGAGAACTGCTAACCCGTAAGTGAGGTCAGCAAACACAGAAGAGACGTCACCAAATCCGGAAATGAGGTCAGCAAACGCGTAAAGTGAGGTCAGCATACTCAGAAAGTGAGGGCGGAAAACCCGGAAGTGAGGTCACCAAACCCAGAAGTGAGGTCACCAAACCCGGAAGTGAGGTCAGCAGACCCGGAAATTGAGGTCAGCAGACCCGGAAAGTGAGGGCAGCAAACCCAGAAGTGAGGTCACCAAACTGAGGAAGTGAGGTCAGGAGACCCGGAAAGTGAGGTCTGCTAAACCTGAAGTGAGGTCAGAAAACCCGGAAGTGATGTCACCAAAACCAGAGTTGAGGACAGACAACGCGGAAAGTGAAGTCAGCATACTCAGAAAGTGAGGTCGGAAAACCCGGAAGTGAGGTCACCAAACCCAGAAGTGAAGTCACCAAACCTGGTAGTGAGGTCAGTAGAACCGGAAAGTGGGGTCTGCTAACCCGGAAGTGAGGTCAGCAAACACGGAAGTGATGTCACTAAACCCAGTAGTGAGGTCAGCAAACCCGGAAGTGAGGTCAGCAGACCCGGAAAGTGAGGGCAGCAAACCCGGAAGTGAGGTCAGCAATCTGAGGAAGTGAGGTCAGCATACTCAGATAGTGAGTTCGGCAAACCTGGAAGTGAGGTCAACAAACACGGATGTGAGGTCAGGAGACCCGGAAAGTGAGGTCTGCTAAACCTGAAGTGAGGTCAGAAAACCCGGAAGTGATGTCACCAAAACCAGAGTTGATGACAGACAACGCGGAAAGTGAAGTCAGCATACTCGGAAAGTGAGGTCAGCAGTCCCGGAAGTGAGGTCACCACACCCGGAAGTGAGGTCAGCAGACCTGGAATTTGAGAACTGCTAACCCGGAAGTGAGGTCAGCAAACACAGAAGTGACGTCACCAAATCCGGAAATGAGGTCAGCAAACGCGTAAAGTGAGGTCAGCATACTCAGAAAGTGAGGGCGGAAAACCCGGAAGTGAGGTCACCAAACCCAGAAGTGAGGTCACCAAACCCGGAAGTGAGGTCAGCAGACCCGGAAATTGAGGTCAGCAGACCCGGAAAGTGAGGGCAGCAAACCCAGAAGTGAGGTCACCAAACTGAGGAAGTGAGGTCAGGAGACCCGGAAAGTGAGGTCTGCTAAACCTGAAGTGAGGTCAGAAAACCCGGAAGTGATGTCACCAAAACCAGAGTTGAGGACAGACAACGCGGAAAGTGAAGTCAGCATACTCGGAAAGTGAGGTCGGAAAACCCGGAAGTGAGGTCACCAAACCCAGAAGTGAAGTCACCAAACCTGGTAGTGAGGTCAGTAGAACCGGAAAGTGGGGTCTGCTAACCCGGAAGTGAGGTCAGCAAACCCGGAAGTGATGTCACTAAACCCAGTAGTGAGGTCAGCATACTCAGATAGTGAGTTCGGCAAACCTGGAAGTGAGGTCAACAAACACGGATGTGAGGTCAGGAGACCCGGAAAGTGAGGTCTGCTAAACCTGAAGTGAGGTCAGAAAACCCGGAAGTGATGTCACCAAAACCAGAGTTGATGACAGACAACGCGGAAAGTGAAGTCAGCATACTCGGAAAGTGAGGTCAGCAGTCCCGGAAGTGAGGTCACCACACCCGGAAGTGAGGTCAGCAGACCTGGAATTTGAGAACTGCTAACCCGGAAGTGAGGTCAGCAAACACAGAAGTGACGTCACCAAATCCGGAAATGAGGTCAGCAAACGCGTAAAGTGAGGTCAGCATACTCAGAAAGTGAGGGCGGAAAACCCGGAAGTAAGGTCACCAAACCCAGAAGTGAGGTCACCAAACCCGGAAGTGAGGTCAGCAGACCCGGAAAGTGAGGTCAGCAGACCCGGAAAGTGAGGTCTGCTAACCCGGAAGTGAGGTCAGCAAACCCAAAAGTGAGGTCAGCATACTCAGAAAGTGAGGTCGGCAAACCCTGAGGTGAGGTCACCAAAACCGGAAGTAGGGTCAGCAGACCGGGAAAGGGAGGTCTGCTAACAGGGAAGTCAGGTCAGCGAACCCAGAAGTAAGGTCTGCAAACCCAGAAGTGAGGTCAGCAGATCCGGAAAGTGAGGTCTGCTAACCCGGAAGTGAGGTCAGCAAACCGGGAAAGGGAGGCCTGCTAACGAGGAAGTGAGGTCAGCGAACACAGAAGTAAGGTCAGCAAACCCTGAAGTGAGGTCAGCAGACCGGGAAAGTGAGGTCTGCTAACCCGGAAGTGAGGTCAGCAAACCCGGAAGTGAGGTCTCAAAACCTGGAATTGAGGTCAGCAAACCCAATAGGTGAGGTCAGCATCCTCAGTAAGTGAGGTCTGCTAACCCGGAAGTGAGGTCAGCAAACCCAGAAAGTGGCGTCACCAAATCCGGAAGTGAGGTCAGCAAACGCGTAAAGTGAAGTCAGCATACCCAGAAAGTAAGGTCGGCAAACCCGGAAGTGAGGTCACCAAACCCAGAAGTGAGGTCAGTAGACCCGGAAAGTGGGGTCTGCTAACCCAGAAGTGAGGTCAGCAAACACGGAAGTGATGTCACTAAACCCAGTAGTGAGGTCAGCAGACCCGGAAGTGAGGTCAGCAGACCCGGAATGTGAGGTCAGCAAACCCGGAAGTGAGGTCAGCAAACTGAGGAAGTGAGGTCAGCATACTCAGAAAGTGAGTTCGGCAAACCTGGAAGTGAGGTCACCAAACACGGATGTGAGGTCAGGAGACCCGGAAAGTGAGGTCCGCTAACCCGGAATTGAGGTCAGCAGACCCAGAAATTGAGGTTTGCTAACCCAGAATTGATGTCAGCAGACCGGGAATGTGAGGTCAGCAAACACGGAAGTGAGGACACCAAGCCGGAAAGAGAGGTTGGCAAACCCGGAAGTGACGTCACCAAACCCAGAAGTGAGGTAACAAACCCAGAATTGAGGTCAGCAGTCCCGGAAGGTGAGGTCTGCTAACCTGGAAGTGAGGTCAGCAGACCCAGAAAGTGAGGTTTGCTAACCCGGAAGTGAGGTCAGCATTCCTGGAAGTGAGGTCAGCAGACCGGGAAAGTGAGGTCAGCAAACACGGAAGTGAGGTCACCAAACCGGAAAGAGAGGATGGCAAACCCGGAAGTGACGTCACCAAACCCAGAAGTGAGGTAACAAACCCGGAAGTGAGGTCACCAAAACCGGAAATGAGGTCAGCAAACCCGGAAAGTTAGGTCAGCATACTCAGAAAGTGAGGTCAGCACAGTCAGAAGTGAGGTCAGCAGACCCGGAAGTGAGGTCACCAAACCCGGATTTGAGGTCAGCAGACCCGGAAAGTGAGGTCTGCTAACCCGGAAGTGAGGTCAGCAGACCCAGAAGTGAGGTATGCAGACCCGGAAAGTGAGGCCAGCAAACCTGGAATTGAGGTCAGCAAACCCAGAAGTGAGGTCAGCAAACCCGGAAAGTGAGGTCAGCAGACCCGAAATTTGAGGTCTGCTAACCCGGAAGTGAGGTCAGCAAACCCAGAAGTGACGTCACTAAACCCGGAAGTGAGGTCACCACACCCGATATTGAGGTCAGCAAACCCGGAAAGTGAGGTCAGCATAATCAGAAAGCGAGGTCGGCAAACCCGGAAGTGAGGTCACAGACCCGGAAGTGAGGTCAGCAAACCCAGAAGTGACGTCACTAAACCCAGAAGTGAGGTCAGCAGACCCGGAAAGTGAGGTCTGCTAACTCGGAAGTGAGGTCCGCATATCCGGAAGTAAGGCCAGCAAACCCAAAGGTATGGTCAGCAAACCCAGAAGTGAGGTCAGCAAACCCGGAAAGTGAGGTCTGCTAACCCGGAACTGAGGTCAGCAAACCCGGAAATGAGGTCAGTAAACCCGGAAGTGAGGTCAGCAGACGCGGAATTAGACGTCTGCTAACCCGTAACTGAGGTCAGAAAACCCGGAAGTGAGGTCACCACACCTGGAATTGAGGTCAGCAGACCCGGAACTGGAGGTCTGCTAACCCGGAAGTGAAGTCAGTAAACCCAGAAGTGAGGTCACTAAATCCGGAAGTGAGGTCAGCAAACCCGGAAAGTGAGGTCTGCTCACCCGGAACTGAGGTCAGCAAACCCGGAAATGAGGTCAGCAAACTCGGAAGTGAGGTCAGCAGATGCGGAATTTGAGGTCTGCTAACCCGTAACTGAGGTCAGCAAACCCGGAAGTGAGGTCACCAAACCCAGAAGTGAGGTCAGCAAACATGAAAAGTGAGGTCAGCATCCTCGGTAAGTGAGGTCACGAAACCCGGAAGTGAGGTCAGCAATCCCAGAAAGTGACGTCACCAAATCCGGAAGTGAGGTCAGCAAACGCGTAAAGTGAAGTCAGCATACTCAGAAAGTGAGGTCGGCAAACCCGGAAGTGAGGTCACCAAACCCGGAAGTGAGGTAAGCAGACCCGGAAGGTGAGGTCTGCTAACTCGGAAGTGAGGTCAACATACCCGGAAGTGAGGCCAGCAAACCCAAATAGTGAGGTCAGCATATCCGGAAGTGACGTCACTAAACCCGGAATTTGAGGTCAGCATATCCGGAAGTGAGGTCAGGAGACCCGGAATGTGAGGTCAGCAAACCCGGAAGTGAGGTCAGCAAACTGAGGAAGTGAGGTCAGCATACTCAGAAAGTGAGTTCGGCAAACCTGGAAGTGAGGTCACCAAACACGGATGTGAGGTCAGGAGACCCGGAAAGTGAGGTCCGCTAACCCGGAATTGAGGTCAGCAGACCCAGAAAGTGAGGTTTGCTAACCCAGAATTGATGTCAGCAGACCGGGAAAGTGAGGTCAGCAAACACGGAAGTGAGGACACCAAGCCGGAAAGAGAGGTTGGCAAACCCGGAAGTGACGTCACCAAACCCAGAAGTGAGGTAACAAACCCAGAATTGAGGTCAGCAGTCCCGGAAGGTGAGGTCTGCTAACCTGGAAGTGAGGTCAGCAGACCCAGAAAGTGAGGTTTCCTAACCCGGAAGTGAGGTCAGCATTCCTGGAAGTGAGGTCAGCAGACCGGGAAAGTGAGGTCAGCAAACACGGAAGTGAGGTCACCAAACCGGAAAGAGAGGATGGCAAACCCGGAAGTGACGTCACCAAACCCAGAAGTGAGGTAACAAACCCGGAAGTGAGGTCACCAAAACCGGAAATCTGGTCAGCAAACCCGGAAAGTTAGGTCAGCATACTCAGAAAGTGAGGTCAGCAAAGCCAGAAGTGAGGTCAGCAGACCCGGAAGTGAGGTCACCAAACCCGGATTTGAGGTCAGCAGACCCGGAAAGTGAGGTCTGCTAACCCGGAAGTGAGGTCAGCAGACCCAGAAGTGAGGTATGCAGACCCGGAAAGTGAGGCCAGCAAACCTGGAATTGAGGTCAGCAAACCCAGAAGTGAGGTCAGCAAACCCGGAAAGTGAGGTCAGCAGACCCGAAATTTGAGGTCTGCTAACCCGGAAGTGAGGTCAGCAAACCCAGAAGTGACGTCACTAAACCCGGAAGTGAGGTCACCACACCCGATATTGAGGTCAGCAAACCCGGAAAGTGAGGTCAGCATAATCAGAAAGCGAGGTCGGCAAACCCGGAAGTGAGGTCACAGACCCGGAAGTGAGGTCAGCAAACCCAGAAGTGACGTCACTAAACCCAGAAGTGAGGTCAGCAGACCCGGAAAGTGAGGTCTGCTAACTCGGAAGTGAGGTCCGCATATCCGGAAGTAAGGCCAGCAAACCCAAAGGTATGGTCAGCAAACCCAGAAGTGAGGTCAGCAAACCCGGAAAGTGAGGTCTGCTAACCCGGAACTGAGGTCAGCAAACCCGGAAATGAGGTCAGTAAACCCGGAAGTGACGTCAGCAGACGCGGAATTAGACGTCTGCTAACCCGTAACTGAGGTCAGAAAACCCGGAAGTGAGGTCACCACACCTGGAATTGAGGTCAGCAGACCCGGAACTGGAGGTCTGCTAACCCGGAAGTGAAGTCAGTAAACCCAGAAGTGAGGTCACTAAATCCGGAAGTGAAGTCAGCAAACCCGGAAAGTGAGGTCTGCTCACCCGGAACTGAGGTCAGCAAACCCGGAAATGAGGTCAGCAAACTCGGAAGTGAGGTCAGCAGATGCGGAATTTGAGGTCTGCTAACCCGTAACTGAGGTCAGCAAACCCGGAAGTGAGGTCACCAAACCCAGAAGTGAGGTCAGCAAACATGAAAAGTGAGGTCAGCATCCTCGGTAAGTGAGGTCACGAAACCCGGAAGTGAGGTCAGCAATCCCAGAAAGTGACGTCACCAAATCCGGAAGTGAGGTCAGCAAACGCGTAAAGTGAAGTCAGCATACTCAGAAAGTGAGGTCGGCAAACCCGGAAGTGAGGTCACCAAACCCGGAAGTGAGGTAAGCAGACCCGGAAGGTGAGGTCTGCTAACTCGGAAGTGAGGTCAACATACCCGGAAGTGAGGCCAGCAAACCCAAATAGTGAGGTCAGCAAACTGAGGAAGTGACGTCACTAAACCCGGAATTTGAGGTCAGCATATCCGAAAGTGAGGTCAGGAGACCCGGAATTGAGTTCAGCAGACTTAGAAAGTGAGGGTGGCAAACCCGGAAGTGAGGTCACCAAACCCGGAAGTGAGGTCACCTGACCCTGAAAGTGAGGTCTGCAAACCCTGAAGTGAGGTCAGAAAACCCGGAAGTGATGTCACCAAAACCAGATTTGAGGACAGACATTGCGGAATGTGAAGTCAGCATACTCGGAAAGTGAGGTCACCACAAATGGAAGTGAGGTCACCACACCCGGAAGTGAGGTCAGCAGACCCGGAAGTGAGGTCAGCAGACATAGAAAGTGAGGGTGGCAAACCCGGAAGTAAGGTCACCATACCCGGAAGTGAGGTCACCTGACCCAGAAAGTGAGGTCTGCTAACCCTGAAGTGAGGTCAGAAAACCCAAAAGTGAGGTCAGCATACGCGGAATGTGAGGTTGGCAAACCCTGAGGTGAGGTCAGCAAACCCGGAAGTGAGGTCAGCAAACCGGGAAAGGGAGGTCTGCTAACGAGGAAGTGAGGACAGCGTACCCGGAAGTGAGGCCAGCAAACCGAAAAAGTGAGGTCAGCATATCCGGAAGTGACGTCACTAAACTCGGAAGTGAGGTCAGCATACCCGGAAGTGAGGTTAGCAGACCCGGAATTGAGATCAGCAGACTTAGAAAGTGAGGGCGGCAAACCCGGAAGTGAGGTCACCATACCCGGAAGTGAGGTCACCTGACCCAGAAAGTGAGGTCTGCTAACCCTGAAGTGAGGTCAGAAAACCCAAAAGTGAGATCAGCATCAGCGGAATGTGAGGTTGGCAAACCCTGAGGTGAGGTCACCAAACCCGGAAGTGAGGTCAGCAGACCGGGAAAGGGAGGTCTGCTAACGAGTAATTGAGGTCAGCGAACCCAGAAGTAAGGTCTGCAAACCCAGAAGTGAGGTCAGCAGACCCGGAAAGTGAGGTCTGATAACCCGGAAGTGAGGTCAGCAAACCGGGCAAGGGAGGTCTGCTAACGATGAAGTGAGGTCAGCGAACACAGAAGTAAGGTCAGCAAACCCAGAAGTGAGGTCAGCAGACCCAGAAAGTGAGGTCTGCTAACCCGCAAGTGAGGTCAGCAAACCCGGAAGTGAGGTCAGCAGACCGGGAAAGGGAGGTCGGCTAATGAGGAAGTGAGGTCAGCGAACCCAGAAGTAAGGTCAGCAAACCCAGAAGTGAGGTCAGCAGACCCAGAAAGTGAGGTCTGCTAACCCGCAAGTGAGGTCAGCAAACCCGGAAGTGAGGTCAGCAGACCCGGAAAGTGGGGTCTGCTAACCCGGAAGTGAGGTCAGCAAACACGGAAGTGATGTCACTAAACCCAGAAGTGAGCTCAGCGGACCAGGAAGTGAGGTCTGCTAACCCGGAAGTAAGGTCAGCAAACCCAAAAGTGAGGTCAGCAAACCCAAATTGAGGTCAGCATACGCGGAAAGTGAGGTTGGGAAACCCGGAAGTGAGGTCACCAAACCCGGAAGTGAGGTCAGCAGACCGGGAAAGGGAGGTCTGCTAACGAGGAAGTGAGGTCAGCGAACCTAGAAGTAAGGTCAGCAAACCCAGAAGTGAGGTCAGCAGACCCGGAAAGTGAGGTCTGATAACCCGGAAGTGAGGTCAGCAAACCCGAAAGTGACGTCACGAAACCCGGTAGTGAGGTCAGCAAACCCGGAAGTGAGGTCAGCATACTCAGAATGTGAGGTCGGAAAACCCGGAAGTGTGGTCAGCAAACCCAGAAGTGACGTCACTAAACACGGAAGTGAGGTCAGCGTACCCAGAAGTGACGTCACTAAACCCGGAAGTGAGGTCAGCATACCCGGGAGTGAGGTAAGCAGACCTGGAAAGTGAGGTCTGCTAACCCGGAAGTGAGGTCAGCATAACCGGAAGTGATGTCACTAAACCCAGAAGTGCGGTCAGCGGACCAGGAAGTGAGGTCTGCTAACCCGGATGTAAGGTCAGCAAACCCAAAAGTGAGGTCAGCAAACCTAAAAGTGAGGTCAGCATACGCGGAAAGTGTGGTTGGCAAACCCGGAAGTGAGGTCACCAAACCCGGAAGTGAGGTCAGCAGACCGGGAAAGGGAGGTCTGCTAACGAGGAAGTGAGGTCAGCGAACCCAGAAGTAAGGTCAGCAAACCCAGAAGTGAGGTCAGCAGACCCGGAAAGTGAGGTCCGATAACCCGGAAGTGAGGTCAGCAAACCGGGAAAGGGAGGTCTGCTAACGAGGAAGTGAGGTCAGCGAACCCAGAAGTAGGGTTAGCAAACCCAGAAGTGAGTTCAGCAGACCCGGAAAGTGAGGTCTTCTAACCCGGAAGTGAGGTCAGCAAACCCGGAAGTGAGGTCTCCAAACCTGGAATTGAGGAGAGCAAACCCAAAAAGTGAGCTCGGCATCCTCGGTAAGTGAGGTCACCAAAACCGGAAGTGAGGTCAGCAAATCCAGAAAGTGACGTCACCAAATCCGGAAATGAGGTCAGCAAACGCGTAAAGTGAAGTCAGCATACTCAGAAAGTGAGGTCGGCAAACCCGGAAGTGAGGTCACCAATCCCGAAAGTGAGGTCAGCAGACCCAGAAAGTGAGGTCATCAAACCTGGAAGTGAGGACAGCAAACCCAGAACTGACGTCACTAAACCCGGAAGTGAGGTCAGCATACCCGGAAGTGAGGTCAGCGTAACTGGAAAGTGAGGTCTGCTTACCCGGAAGTGAGGTCAGCACTCCCAGAAGTGACATCACTAAACCCGGAAGTGAGGTCAGCAAACCCGGAAGTGAGGTCAGCATACTCAGAAAGTGAGGTCATCAAACCTGGAAGTGAGGACAGCAAACCCAGAAGTGACGTCACTTAACCCGGAAGTGAGGTCAGCATACCCGGAAGTGAGGTCAGCAGACCTGGAAAGTGAGGTCTGCTTACCCGGAAGTGAGGTCAGCAAACCAAGAAAGTGACGTCACTAAACCCGGAAGTCAGGATACTCGGAAAGTGAGGTCACCACAAATGGAAGTGAGGTCACCACACCCGGAAGTGAGGTCAGCAGACCCGGAAGTGAGGTCAGCAGACTTAGAAAGTGAGGGCGGCAAACCCGGAAGTGAGGTCTCCAAACCTGGAATTGAGGTCAGCAAACCCAAAAGGTGAGGTCAGCATCCTCGTTAAGTGAGGTCACCAAACCCGGAAGTGAGGTCAGCAAACACAGAAAGTGACGTCACCAAATCCGGAAGTGAGGTCAGCAAACGCGTAAAGTTAAGTCAGCATACCCAGAAAGTAAGGTCGGCAACCCGGAAGTTAAGTCATCAAACCTAGAAGTGAGGTCAGTAGACCCGGAAAGTGGGGTCTGCTAACCCGGAAGTGAGGTCAGCAAACCCAAAAGTGAGGTCAGCATACTCGGAAAGTGAGGTCGGCAAACCCTGAGTTGAGGTCACCAATCCCAGAAGTGAGGTCAGCAAACCCGGAAGTGAGGTCAGCTGATTCGGAATTGAGGTCAGCAAACCCGGAATTGTAGTCAGCAAACCAGGAATTGTCGTCACAGAACCCGGTAGTGAGGTCAGCAGAT
This sequence comes from Coturnix japonica, assembly GCF_054131305.1. Classification (NCBI taxonomy): domain Eukaryota; kingdom Metazoa; phylum Chordata; class Aves; order Galliformes; family Phasianidae; genus Coturnix; species Coturnix japonica. Next base: position 7,579,631 of record NC_140688.1, on the reverse strand, counting down.
TCGGAAGTGAGGTCAGCAGACCCGGAAAGGGAGGTCTGCTATCCAGGAAGTGAGGTCAGCGAACCCAGAAGTAAGGTCAGCAAACCCAGAAGTGAGGTCACTAAACACAGTAGTGAGGTCAGCAGACCCGGAAGTGAGGTCAGCAGACCCGGAATGTGAGGTCAGCAAACTGAGGAAGTGAGGTCTGCATACTCAGAAAGTGAGTTCGGCAAACCTGGAAGTGAGGTCACCAAACCCGGAAGTAAGGTCAGCAAACCCGGAAGTGAGGTCAGCTGATTCGGAATTGAAGTCAGCAAACCTGGAATTGTAGTCAGCAAACCAGGAATTGTCGTCACAGAACCCGGTAGTGAGGTCAGCTGATTCGGAAGTGAGGTCAGCAGACCCGGAAAGGGAGGTCTGCTATCCAGGAAGTGAGGTCAGCGAACCCAGAAGTAAGGTCAGCAAACCCAGAAGTGAGGTCAGCAGACCCGGAAAGTGGGGTCTGCTAACCCGGAAGTGAGGCCAGCAAACCTGGAAAGTGAGGTCTGCTAACCCGGAAGTGAGGTCAGCAAACCCGGAAGTGAGGTCTCCAAACCTGGAATTGAGGTCAGCAAACCAAAAAAGTTAGGTCAGCTTCCTCGGTAAGTGAGGTCAGGAAAGTCGGAAGTGACGTCAGCAAACCCAGAAAGTGACGTCACCAAATCTGGAAGTGAGGTCAGCAAACGTGTAAAGTGAAGTCAGCATACTCAGGAAGTCAGGTCGGCAATCCCGGAAGTGAGGTCACCAAACCCAGAAGTGAGGTCACCAAACCCGGAAGTGAGGTCAGTAGACCCGGAAAGTGGGGTCTGCAAACCCGGAAGTGAGGTCAGCAAACACGGAAGTGATTTCACGAAACCCAGAATTTAGGTCAGCAGACAAGGAAGTGAGGTCAGCAGACCAGGAAATTGAGGTCAGCAAACCCGGAAGTGAGGTCAGCAAACCCAAAAGTGAGGTCAGGAGTCCCGGAAATTGAGGTATGCTAACCTGGAAGTGAGGTCAGCAGACCCAGAAAGTGAGGTTTGCTAACCCGGAAGTGAGGTCAGCATTCCCGGAAGTGAGGACAGCAAACCCGGAAAGTGAGGTCACCAAACCCGGAAGTGAGGTCAGCTGACCGGGAAAGTGAGGATAGCAAACCCGGATGTGAGGTCAGCAAGCCCAGACGTGACGTCACTAAACCCGGAAGTGAGGTCAGCATACCCAGAAGTGAGGTCAGCAGACCTGGAATTTGAGAACTGCTAACCCGGAAGTGAGGTCAGCAAACACAAAAGTGAGGTCATTAAACCCGGAAGTGAGGTCAGCAAACGCGTAAATTGAGGTCAGCATACTCAGAAAGTGAGGTCGGAAAACCCGGAAGTGAGGTCACCAAACCCAGAAGTGAGGTCACCAAACCCGGAAGTGAGGTCAACAGACCCAGAAAATGAGGTCAGCATAATCAGAAAGTGAGGTCGGCAAACCCGGAAGTGAGGTCAGCAAACACGGAAGTGATGTCACTAAACCCGGAAGTGAGGTCAGCAGACCGGGAAAGTGAGGTCTGCTAACCCTGATGTGAGGTCAGCAAACCCGGAAGTGAGGTCTCCAAACCTGGAATTGAGGTCAGCAAACCCAAAAGGTGAGGTCAGCATCCTCGTTAAGTGAGGTCACCAAACCCGGAAGTGAGGTCAGCAAACACAGAAAGTGACGTCACCAAATCTGGAAGTGAGGTCAGCAAACGCGTAAAGTGAAGTCAGCATACCCAGAAAGTAAGGTCGGCAACCCGGAAGTTAGGTCATCAAACCCAGAAGTGAGGTCAGTAGACCCGGAAAGTGGGGTCTGCTATCCCGGAAGTGAGGTCAGCAAACACGGAAGTGATGTCACTAAACCCAGTAGTGAGGTCAGCAGACCTGGAAGTGAGGTCAGCAGACCCGGAAAGTGAGGGCAGCAAACCCGGAAGTGAGGTCAGCAAACTGAGGAAGTGAGGTCAGCATACTCAGAAAGTGAGTTCGGCAAACCTGGAAGTGAGGTCACCAAACCCGGAAGTGAGGTCAGGAGACCCGGAAAGTGAGGTCTGCTAAACCTGAAGTGAGGTCAGAAAACCCGGAAGTGATGTCACCAAAACCAGAGTTGAGGACAGACAACGCGGAAAGTGAATTCACCATACTCGGAAAGTGAGGTCAGCAGTCCCGGAAGTGAGGTCACCACACCCGGAAGTGAGGTCAGCAAACCTGGAATTTGAGAACTGCTAACCCGGAAGTGAGGTCAGCAAACACAGAAGTGAGGTCATTCAACCCAGAAGTGAGGTCAGCAAACGCGTAAAGTGAGGTCAGCATACTCAGAAGGTGAGGTCGGAAAACCCCGAAGTGAGGTCACCAAACCCAGAAGTGAGGTCACCAAACCTGGTAGTGAGGTCAGTAGACCCGGAAAGTGGGGTCTGCTAACCCGGAAGTGAGGTCAGCAAACACAGAAGTGATGTCACTAAACCCAGTAGTGAGGTCAGCAGACCCGGAAGTGAGGTCAGCAGACCCGGAAAGTGAGGGCAGTAAACCCGGAAGTGAGGTCAGCAATCTGAGGAAGTGAGGTCAGCGAACCCGGAAAGTGAGTTCGGCAAACCTGGAAGTGAGGTCACCAAACACAGATGTGAGGTCAGGAGACCCGGAAAGTGAGGTCTGCTAAACCTGAAGTGAGGTCAGAAACCCCGGAAGTGATGTCACCAAAACCAGAGTTGATGACAGACAACGCGGAAAGTGAAGTCAGCATACTCGGAAAGTGAGGTCACCACACCCGGAAGTGAGGTCACCACACCCGGAAGTGAGGTCACTTAACCTGGAAGTGATGTCAGCAAACCCAGAAGTGAGGTCATCAAACCTGGAAGTGAGGTCAGCAAAGCCAGAAGTGACGTCACGAAACCCGGAACAGATGTCAGCATACCCGGAAGTGAGGTAAGCAGACCCGGAAAGTGAGTTCTGCTAGCTCGGAAGTGAGGTTAGCATACCCGGAAGTGAGGCCAGCTACCCAAAAAGTGAGGTCAGCATATCCGGAAGTGATGTCACTAAACCCGGAAGGGAGGTCAGCAGAACGGAAAAGGGAGGCCTTCTGACGAGGAAGTGAGGTCAGCGAACCCGGAAAGTGAGGTCTGCTAACCCGGAAGTGAGGTCAGCAGACCCGGAAATTGAGGTCTGCTAACCCGGAAGTGAAGTCAGCAAACTGGGAAAGGGAGGTCTCCAAACGAGGAAGTGAGGTCAGCGAACCCAGAAGTAAGGTCAGCAAACCCAGATGTGAGGTCAGCAGACCGGGAAAGTGAGGTCTGCTAACCCGGAAGTGAGGTCAGCAAACCCGGAAGTGAGGTCTCCAAACCTGGAATTGAGGTCAGCAAACCCAAAAGGTGAGGTCAGCATCCTCGTTAAGTGAGGTCACCAAACCCGGAAGTGAGGTCAGCAAACACAGAAAGTGACGTCACCAAATGCGGAAGTGAGGTCAGCAAACGCGTAAAGTGAAGTCAGCATACCCAGAAAGTAAGGTCGGCAACCCGGAAGTTAGGTCATCAAACCCAGAAGTGAGGTCAGTAGACCCGGAAAGTGGGGTCTGCTAACCCGGAAGTGACGTCAGCAAACACGGAAGTGATGTCACTAAACCCAGTAGTGAGGTCAGCAGACCCGGAAGTGAGGTCAGCAGACCCGGAAAGTGAGGGCAGCAAACCCGGAAGTGAGGTCAGCAAACTGAGGACGTGAGGTCAGCATACTCTGAAAGTGAGTTCGGCAAACCTGGAAGTGAGGTCACCTAACCCGGAAGTGAGGTAAGGAGACCCGGAAAGTGAGGTCTGCTAAACCTGAAGTGAGGTCAGAAAACCCGGAAGTGATGTCACCAAAACCAGAGTTGAGGACAGACAACGCGGAAAGTGAAGTCAGCATACTCGGACAGTGAGGTCAGCAGTCCCGGAAGTGAGGTCACCACAACCGGAAGTGAGGTCAGCAGACCTTGAATTTGAGAACTGCTAACCCGGAAGTGAGGTCAGCAAACACAGAAGTGAGGTCACTCAACCCAGAAGTGAGGTCAGCAAACGCGTAAAGTGAGGTCAGCATACTCAGAAAGTGAGGTCAGAAAACCCGGAAGTGAGGTCACCAAACCCAGAAGTGAGGTCAGCAAACCTGGTAGTGAGGTCAGTAGACCCGGAAAGTGGGGTCTGCTAACCCGGAAAGTGAGGGCAGCATACCCGGAAGTGAGGTCAGCAATCTGAGGAAGTGAGGTCAGCATACTCAGAAAGTGAGTTCGGCAAACCTGGAAGTGAGGTCACCAAACACAGATGTGAGGTCAGGAGACCCGGAAAGTGAGGTCTGCTAAACCTGAAGTGAGGTCAGAAACCCCGGAAGTGATGTCAACAAAACCAGAGTTGATGACAGACAACGCGGAAAGTGAAGTCAGCATACTCGGAAAGTGAGGTCACCACACCCGGAAGTGAGGTCACCACACCCGGAAGTGAGGTCACTAAACCTGGAAGTGATGTCAGCAGACCCAGAAAGTGAGGTCATCAAACCTGGAAGTGAGGTCAGCAAACCCAGAAGTGACGTCACTAAACCCGGAACTGATGTCAGCATACCCGGAAGTGAGGTAAGCAGACCCGGAAAGTGAGTTCTGCTAGCTCGGAAGTGAGGTCAGCATACCCGGAAGTGAGGCCAGCTACCCAAAAAGTGAGGTCAGCATATCCGGAAGTGACGTCACTAAACCCGGAAGTGAGGTCAGCATACCCGGAAGTGAGGTCGGAAATCCCGGAAGTGAGGTCACCAAAACTGCAAGTGTGGTCAGCAGACCCGGAAAGTGGGGTCTGCTAACCCGGAAGTGAGGTCAGCAGACCCGGAAGTGAGGTCTGCTAACCCAGAAGTGAGGTCTGCTAACCCAGAAGTGAGGACAGCAAACCCAAAATTGAGGTCAGCATACTCGGAAAGTGAGGTTGGCAAACCCTGAGGTGAGGTCACCAAACCCGGAAGTGAGGTCAGCAGACTGGGAAAGGGAGGTCTGCTAACGAGGAAGTGAGGTCAGCAAACCCAAAAGTGAGGTCAGCATACTCGGAAAGTGAGGTCGGCAAACCCTGAGTTGAGGTCACCAAACCCGGAAGTGAGGTCAGCAAACCCGGAAGTGAGGTCAGCTGATTCGGAATTGAGGTCAGCAAACCCGGAATTGTAGTCAGCAAACCAGGAATTGTCGTCACAGAACCCGGTAGTGAGGTCAGCTGATTCGGAAGTGAGGTCAGCAGACCCGGAAAGGGAGGTCTGCTATCCAGGAAGTGAGGTCAGCGAACCCAGAAGTAAGGTCAGCAAACCCAGAAGTGAGGTCAGCAGACCCGGAAAGTGAGGTCTGCTAACCCGGAACTGAGGCCAGCAAACCTGGAAAGTAAGGTCTGCTAACCCGGAAGTGAGGTCAGCAAACCCGGAAGTGAGGTCATCAAACTTGGAAGTGAGGTCAGCAAACCCAGAAGTGACGTCACGAAACCCGGAACCGATGTCAGCATACCCGGAAGTGAGGTAAGCAGACCCGGAAAGTGAGTTCTGCTAGCTCGGAAGTGAGGTTAGCATACCCGGAAGTGAGGCCAGCTACCCAAAAATTGAGGTCAGCATATCCGGAAGTGATGTCACTAAACCCGGAAGGGAGGTCAGCAGAACGGAAAAGGGAGGCCTTCTGACGAGGAAGTGAGGTCAGCGAACCCGGAAAGTGAGGTCTGCTAACCCGGAAGTGAGGTCAGCAGACCCGGAAATTGAGGTCTGCTAACCCGGAAGTGAAGTCAGCAAACCGGGAAAGGGAGGTCTCCTAACGAGGAAGTGAGGTCAGCGAACCCAGAAGTAAGGTCAGCAAACCCAGAATTGAGGTCAGCAGACCGGGAAAGTGAGGTCTGCTAACCCGGAAGTGAGGTCAGCAAACCCGGAAGTGAGGTCTCCAAACCTGGAATTGAGGTCAGCAAACCCAAAAGGTGAGGTCAGCATCCTCGTTAAGTGAGGTCACCAAACCCGGAAGTGAGGTCAGCAAACACAGAAAGTGACGTCACCAAATGCGGAAGTGAGGTCAGCAAACGCGTAAAGTGAAGTCAGCATACCCAGAAAGTAAGGTCGGCAACCCGGAGGTTAGGTCATCAAACCCAGAAGTGAGGTCAGTAGACCCGGAAAGTGGGGTCTGCTAACCCGGAAGTGAGGTCAGCAAACACGGAAGTGATGTCACTAAACCCAGTAGTGAGGTCAGCAGACCCGGAAGTGAGGTCAGCAGACCCGGAAAGTGAGGGCAGCAAACCCGGAAGTGAGGTCAGCAAACTGAGGAAGTGAGGTCAGCATACTCAGAAAGTGAGTTCGGCAAACCTGGAAGTGAGGTCACCAAACCCGGAAGTGAGGTCAGGAGACCCGGAAAGTGAGGTCTGCTAAACCTGAAGTGAGGTCATAAAACCCGGAAGTGATGTCACCAAAACCAGAGTTGAGGACAGACAACGCGGAAAGTGAATTCAGCATACTCGGAAAGTGAGGTCAGCAGTCCCGGAAGTGAGGTCACCACACCCAGAAGTGAGGTCAGCAGACCTGGAATTTGAGAACTGCTAACCCGGAAGTGAGGTCAGCAAACACAGAAGTGAGGTCATTCAACCCAGAAGTGAGGTCAGCAAACGCGTAAAGTGAGGTCAGCATACTCAGAAAGTGAGGTCGGAAAACCCGGAAGTGAGGTCACCAAACCCAGAAGTGAGGTCACCAAACCTGGTAGTGAGGTCAGTAGACCCGGAAAGTGGGGTCTGCTAACCCGGAAGTGAGGTCAGCAAACACGGAAGTGATGTCACTAAACCCAGTAGTGAGGTCAGCAGACCCGGAAGTGAGGTCAGCAGACCCGGAAAGTGAGGGCAGTAAACCCGGAAGTGAGGTCAGCAATCTGAGGAAGTGAGGTCAGCGAACCCGGAAAGTGAGTTCGGCAAACCTGGAAGTGAGGTCACCAAACACAGATGTGAGGTCAGAAGACCCGGAAAGTGAGGTCTGCTAAACCTGAAGTGAGGTCAGAAACCCCGGAAGTGATGTCACCAAAACCAGAGTTGATGACAGACAACGCGGAAAGTGAAGTCAGCATACTCGGAAAGTGAGGTCACCACACCCGGAAGTGAGGTCACCACACCCGGAAGTGAGGTCACTTAACCTGGAAGTGATGTCAGCAAACCCAGAAGTGAGGTCATCAAACCTGGAAGTGATGTCAGCAAACCCAGAAGTGAGGTCATCAAACCTGGAAGTGAGGTCAGCAAACCCAGAAGTGACGTCACGAAACCCGGAACCGATGTCAGCATACCCGGAAGTGAGGTAAGCAGACCCGGAAAGTGAGTTCTGCTAGCTCGGAAGTGAGGTTAGCATACCCGGAAGTGAGGCCAGCTACCCAAAAAGTGAGGTCAGCATATCCGGAAGTGATGTCACTAAACCCGGAAGGGAGGTCAGCAGAACGGAAAAGGGAGGCCTTCTGACGAGGAAGTGAGGTCAGCGAACCTGGAAAGTGAGGTCTGCTAACCCGGAAGTGAGGACAGCAGACCCGGAAAGTGAGGTCTGCTAACCCGGAAGTGAAGTCAGCAAACCGGGAAAGGGAGGTCTCCTAACGAGGAAGTGAGGTCAGCGAACCCAGAAGTAAGGTCAGCAAACCCAGAAGTGAGGTCAGCAGACCGGGAAAGTGAGGTCTGCTAACCTGGAATTGAGGTCAGCAAACCCAAAAGGTGAGGTCAGCATCCTCGTTAAGTGAGGTCACCAAACCCGGAAGTGAGGTCAGCAAACACAGAAAGTGACGTCACCAAATGCGGAAGTGAGGTCAGCAAACGCGTAAAGTGAAGTCAGCATACCCAGAAAGTAAGGTCGGCAACCCGGAAGTTAGGTCATCAAACCCAGAAGTGAGGTCAGTAGACCCGGAAAGTGGGGTCTGCTAACCCGGAAGTGAGGTCAGCAAACCCGGAAGTGAGGTCTCCAAACCTGGAATTGAGGAGAGCAAACCCAAAAAGTGAGGTCAGCATACTCGGAAAGTGAGGTCGGCAAACCCTGAGGTGAGGTCACCAAACCCGGAAGTAAGGTCAGCAAACCCGGAAGTGAGGTCAGCTGATTCGGAATTGAAGTCAGCAAACCCGGAATTGTAGTCAGCAAACCAGGAATTGTCGTCACAGAACCCGGTAGTGAGGTCAGCTGATTCGGAAGTGAGGTCAGAAGACCCGGAAAGGGAGGTCTGCTATCCAGGAAGTGAGGTCAGCGAACCCAGAAGTAAGGTCAGCAAACCCAGAAGTGAGGTCAGCAGACCCGGAAAGTGAGGTCTGCTAACCCGGAAGTGAGGCCAGCAAACCTGGAAAGTGAGGTCTGCTAACCCGGAAGTGAGGTCAGCAAACCCGGAAGTGAGGTCTCCAAACCTGGAATTGAGGTCAGCAAACCAAAAAAGTGAGGTCAGCTTCCTCGGTAAGTGAGGTCAGGAAAGTCGGAAGTGACGTCAGCAAACCCAGAAAGTGACGTCACCAAATCTGGAAGTGAGGTCAGCAAACGTGTAAAGTGAAGTCAGCATACTCAAGAAGTGAGGTCGGCAATCCCGGAAGTGAGGTCACCAAACCCAGAGTGAGGTCACCAAACCCGGAAGTGAGGTCAGTAGACCCGGAAAGTGGGGTCTGCAAACCCGGAAGAGAGGTCAGCAAACACGGAAGTGATTTCACGAAACCCAGAATTTAGGTCAGCAGACAAGGAAGTGAGGTCAGCAGACCAGGAAAGTGAGGTCAGCAAACCCGGAAGTGAGGTCAGCAAACCCAAAAGTGAGGTCAGGAGTCCCGGAAATTGAGGTATGCTAACCTGGAAGTGAGGTCAGCAGACCCAGAAAGTGAGGTTTGCTAACCCGGAAGTGAGGTCAGCATTCCCGGAAGTGAGGACAGCAAACCCGGAAAGTGAGGTCACCAAACCCGGAAGTGAGGTCAGCTGACCGGGAAAGTGAGGATAGCAAACCTGGATGTGAGGTCAGCAAGCCCAGACGTGACGTCACTAAACCCGGAAGTGAGGTCAGCATACCCAGAAGTGAGGTCAGCAGACCTGGAATTTGAGAACTGCTAACCCGAAAGTGAGGTCAGCAAACACAAAAGTGAGGTCATTAAACCCGGAAGTGAGGTCAGCAAACGCATAAATTGAGGTCAGCATACTCAGAAAGTGAGGTCGGAAAACCCGGAAGTGAGGTCACCAAACCCGGAAGTGAGGTCAACAGACCCAGAAAATGAGGTCAGCATAATCAGAAAGTGAGGTCGGCAAACCCGGAAGTGAGGTCAGCAAACACGGAAGTGATGTCACTAAACCCGGAAGTGAGGTCAGCAGACCGGGAAAGTGAGGTCTGCTAACCCTGATGTGAGGTCAGCAGACCCGGAAAGTGAGGTCTGCTAACCCGGAAGTGAAGTCAGCAAACCGGGAAAGGGAGGTCTCCTAACGAGGAAGTGAGGTCAGCGAACCCAGAAGTAAGGTCAGCAAACCCAGAAGTGAGGTCAGCAGACCGGGAAAGTGAGGTCTGCTAACCCGGAAGTGAGGTCAGCAAACCCGGAAGTGAGGTCTCCAAACCTGGAATTGAGGTCAGCAAACCCAAAAGGTGAGGTCAGCATCCTCGTTAAGTGAGGTCACCAAACCCGGAAGTGAGGTCAGCAAACACAGAAAGTGACGTCACCAAATGCGGAAGTGAGGTCAGCAAACGCGTAAAGTGAAGTCAGCATACCCAGAAAGTAAGATCGGCAACCCGGAAGTTAGGTCATCAAACCCAGAAGTGAGGTCAGTAGACCCGGAAAGTGGGGTCTGCTAACCCGGAAGTGAGGTCAGCAAACACGGAAGTGATGTCACTAAACCCAGTAGTGAGGTCAGCAGACCCGGAAAGTGAGGGCAGTAAACCCGGAAGTGAGGTCAGCAATCTGAGGAAGTGAGGTCAGCATACTCAGAAAGTGAGTTCGGCAAACCTGGAAGTGAGGTCACCAAACACAGATGTGAGGTCAGGAGACCCGGAAAGTGAGGTCTGCTAAACCTGAAGTGAGGTCAGAAACCCCGGAAGTGATGTCACCAAAACCAGAGTTGAGGACAGACAACGCGGAAAGTGAAGTCAGCATACTCGGAAAGTGAGGTCACCACACCCGGAAGTGAGGTCACCACACCCGGAAGTGAGGTCACTTAACCTGGAAGTGATGTCAGCAAACCCAGAAGTGAGGTCATCAAACCTGGAAGTGAGGTCAGCAAACCCAGAAGTGACATCACGAAACCCGGAACTGATGTCAGCATACCCGGAAGTGAGGTAAGCAGACCCGGAAAGTGAGTTCTGCTAGCTCGGAAGTGAGGTTAGCATACCCGGAAGTGAGGCCAGCTACCCAAAAAGTGAGGTCAGCATATCCGGAAGTGATGTCACTAAACCCGGAAGGGAGGACAGCATACCCGGAAGTGAGGTCGGAAATCCCGGAAGTGAGGTCACCAAAACTGGAATTGTGGTCAGCAGACCCGGAAAGTGGGGTCTGCTAACCCGGAAGTGAGGTTAGCAGACCCGGAAGTGAGGTCTGCTAACCCAGAAGTGAGGACAGCAAACCCAAAATTGAGGTCAGCATACTCGGAAAGTGAGGTTGGCAAACCCTGAGGTGAGGTCACCAAACCCGGAAGTGAGGTCAGCAGACTGGGAAAGGGAGGTCTGCTAACGAGGAAGTGAGGTCAGCAAACCCAAAAGTGAGGTCAGCATACTCGGAAAGTGAGGTCGGCAAACCCTGAGTTGAGGTCACCAATCCCGGAAGTGAGGTCAGCAAACCCGGAAGTGAGGTCAGCTGATTCGGAATTGAGGTCAGCAAACCCGGAATTGTAGTCAGCAAACCAGGAATTGTCGTCACAGAACCCGGTAGTGAGGTCAGCTGATTCGGAAGTGAGGTCAGCAGACCCGGAAAGGGAGGTCTGCTATCCAGGAAGTGAGGTCAGCGAACCCAGAAGTAAGGTCAGCAAACCCAGAAGTGAGGTCAGCAGACCCGGAAAGTGAGGTCTGCTAACCCGGAAGTGAGGCCAGCAAACCTGGAAAGTAAGGTCTGCTAACCCGGAAGTGAGGTCAGCAAACCCAGAAGTGAGGTCACCAAACCCGGAAGTGAGGTCAGTAGACCCGGAAAGTGGGGTCTGCAAACCCGGAAGTGAGGTCAGCAAACACGGAAGTGATTTCACGAAACCCAGAATTTAGGTCAGCAGACAAGGAAGTGAGGTCAGCAGACCAGGAAAGTGAGGTCAGCAAACCCGGAAGTGAGGTCAGCAAACCCAAAAGTGAGGTCAGGAGTCCCGGAAATTGAGGTATGCTAACCTGGAAGTGAGGTCAGCAGACCCAGAAAGTGAGGTTTGCTAACCCGGAAGTGAGGTCAGCATTCCCGGAAGTGAGGACAGCAAACCCGGAAAGTGAGGTCACCAAACCCGGAAGTGAGGTCAGCTGACCGGGAAAGTGAGGATAGCAAACCCGGATGTGAGGTCAGCAAGCCCAGAAGTTACATCACTAAACCCGGAAGTGAGGTCAGCATACCCAGAAGTGAGGTCAGCAGACCTGGAATTTGAGAACTGCTAACCCGGAAGTGAGGTCAACAAACACAAAAGTGAGGTCATTAAACCCGGAAGTGAGGTCAGCAAACGCGTAAATTGAGGTCAGCATACTCAGAAAGTGAGGTCGGCAAACACGGAAGTGAGGTCAGCAAACACGGAAGTGATGTCACTAAACCCAGAAGTGAGGTCAGCAGACCCGGAAGTGAGGTCTGCTAACCTGGAAGTGAGGTCAGCAAACCCAAAAGTGAGGTCAGCATACTCGGAAAGTGAGGTCGGCAAACCCTGAGGTGAGGTCACCAAACCCGGAAGTAAGGTCAGCAGAACGGAAAAGAAAGGCCTGCTAACGAGGAAGTGAGGTCAGCGAACCCGGAAAGTGAGGTCTGCTAACCCGGAAGTGAAGTCAGCAATCCGGGAAAGGGAGGTCTCCTAACGAGGAAGTGAGGTCAGCGAACCCAGAAGTAAGGTCAGCAAACCCAGAAGTGAGGTCAGCAGACCGGGAAAGTGAGGTCTGCTAACCCTGATGTGAGGTCAGCAAACCCGGAAGTGAGGTCTCCAAACCTGGAATTGAGGAGAGCAAACCCAAAAGGTGAGGTCAGCATCCTCGTTAAGTGAGGTCACCAAACCTGGAAGTGAGGTCAGCAAACCCAGAAAGTGACGTCACCAAATGCGGAAGTGCGGTCAGCAAACGCGTAAAGTGAAGTCAGCATACCCAGAAAGTAAGGTCGGCAACCCGGAAGTGAGGTCATCAAACCCAGAAGTGAGGTCAGTAGACCCAGAAAGTGGGGTCTGCTAACCCGGAAGTGAGGTCAGCAAACACGGAAGTGATGTCACTGAACCCAGTAGTGAGGTCAGCAGACCCGGAAGTGAGGTCAGCAGACCCGGAAAGTGAGGGCAGCAAACCCAGAAGTGAGGTCACCAAACTGAGGAAGTGAGGTCAGGAGACCCGGAAAGTGAGGTCTGCTAAACCTGAAGTGAGGTCAGAAAACCCGGAAGTGATGTCACCAAAACCAGAGTTGAGGACAGACAACGCGGAAAGTGAAGTCAGCATACTCGGAAAGTGAGGTCGGAAAACCCGGAAGTGAGGTCACCAAACCCAGAAGTGAAGTCACCAAACCTGGTAGTGAGGTCAGTAGAACCGGAAAGTGGGGTCTGCTAACCCGGAAGTGAGGTCAGCAAACACGGAAGTGATGTCACTAAACCCAGTAGTGAGGTCAGCAAACCCGGAAGTGAGGTCAGCAGACCCGGAAAGTGAGGGCAGCAAACCCGGAAGTGAGGTCAGCAATCTGAGGAAGTGAGGTCAGCATACTCAGATAGTGAGTTCGGCAAACCTGGAAGTGAGGTCAACAAACACGGATGTGAGGTCAGGAGACCCGGAAAGTGAGGTCTGCTAAACCTGAAGTGAGGTCAGAAAACCCAGAAGTGAGGTCTCCAAACCTGGAATTGAGGTCAGCAAACCCAAAAAGTGAGGTCAGCATCCTCGGTAAGTGAGGTCAGGAAAGTCGGAAGTGACGTCAGCAAACCCAGAAAGTGACATCACCAAATCTGGAAGTGAGGTCAGCAAACGTGTAAAGTGAAGTCAGCATACTCAGGAAGTGAGGTCGGCAATCCCGGAAGTGAGGTCACCAAACCCAGAAGTGAGGTCACCAAACCCGGAATTGAGGTCAGTAGACCCGGAAAGTGGGGTCTGCAAACCCGGAAGTGAGGTCAGCAAACACGGAAGTGATGTCACGAAACCCAGAATTTAGGTCAGCAGACAAGGAAGTGAGGTCAGCAGACCAGGAAAGTGAGGTCAGCAAACCCGGAAGTGAGGTCAGCAAACCGAGGAAGTGAGGTCAGCTTACTCAGAAAGTGAGTTCAGCAAACCTGGAAGTGAGGTCAGCAAACCAAAAAGTGAGGTCAGGAGTCCCGGAAATTGAGGTATGCTAACCTGGAAGTGAGGTCAGCAGACCCAGAAAGTGAGGTTTGCTAACCCGGAAGTGAGGTCAGCATTCCCGGAAGTGAGGACAGCAAACCCGGAAAGTGAGGTCACCAAACCCGGAAGTGAGGTCAGCTGACCGGGAAAGTGAGGATAGCAAACTCGGATGTGAGGTCAGCAAGCCCAGAAGTGACGTCACTAAACCCGGAAGTGAGGTTAGCATACCCAGAAGTGACGTCAGCAGACCTGGAATTTGAGAACTGCTAACCCGGAAGTGAGGTCAGCAAACACAAAAGTGAGGTCATTAAACGCGGAAGTGAGGTCAGCAAACGCGTAAATTGAGGTCAGCATACTCAGAAAGTGAGGTCGGAAAACCCGGAAGTGAGGTCACCAAATCCAAAAGTGAGGTCATTCAACCCAGAAGTGAGGTCAGCAAACGCGTAAAGTGAGGTCAGCATACTCAGAAAGTGAGGACGGCAAACACGGAAGTGAGGTCAGCAAACACGGAAGTGATGTCACTAAACCCAGAAGTGAGGTCAGCAGACTCGGAAGTGAGGTCTGCTAACCTGGAAGTGAGGTCAGCAAACCCAAAAGTGAGGTCAGCATACTCGGAAAGTGAGGTCGGCAAACCCTGAGCTGAGGTCACCAGATCCGGAAGTGAGGTCAGCACACCGGGAAAGGGAGGTCTGCTAACGAGGAAGTGAGGTCAGCGAACCCAGAAGTAAGGTCAGCAAACCCAGAAGTGAGGTCAGCAGACCGGGAAAGTGAGGTCTGCTAACCCGGAAGTGAGGTCAGCAAACCCGGAAGTGAGGTCTCCAAACCTGGAATTGAGGTCAGCAAACCCAAAAGGTGAGGTCAGCATCCTCGTTAAGTGAGGTCACCAAACCTGGAAGTGAGGTCAGCAAACCCAGAAAGAGACGTCACCAAATGCGGAAGTGCGGTCAGCAAACGCGTAAAGTGAAGTCAGCATACCCAGAAAGTAAGGTCGGCAAACCCGGAAGTGAGGTCACCAAACCCAGAAGTGAGGTCAGTAGACCCGGAAAGTGGGGTCTGCAAACCCAGAAGTGAGGTCAGCAAACACGGAAGTGATGTCACTAAACCCAGTAGTGAGGTCAGCAGACCCGGAAGTGAGGTCAGCAGACCCGGAATGTGAGGTCAGCAAACCCGGAAGTGAGGTCAGCAAACTGAGGAAGTGAGGTCAGCATACTCAGAAAGTGAGTTCGGCAAACCTGGAAGTGAGGTCACCAAACACGGATGTGAGGTCAGGAGACCCGGAAAGTGAGGTCCGCTAACCCGGAATTGAGGTCATCAGACCCAGAAATTGAAGTTTGCTAACCCAGAATTGATGTCAGCAGACCGGGAAAGTGAGGTCAGCAAACACGGAAGTGAGGACACCAAGCCGGAAAGAGAGGTTGGCAAACCCGGAAGTGACGTCACCAAACCCAGAAGTGAGGTAACAAACCCAGAATTGAGGTCAGCAGTCCCGGAAGGTGAGGTCTGCTAACCTGGAAGTGAGGTCAGCAGACCCAGAAAGTGAGGTTTCCTAACCCGGAAGTGAGGTCAGCATTCCTGGAAGTGAGGTCAGCAGACCGGGAAAGTGAGGTCAGCAAACACGGAAGTGAGGTCACCAAACCGGAAAGAGAGGATGGCAAACCCGGAAGTGACGTCACCAAACCCAGAAGTGAGGTAACAAACCCGGAAGTGAGGTCACCAAAACCGGAAATGAGGTCAGCAAACCCGGAAAGTTAGGTCAGCATACTCAGAAAGTGAGGTCAGCAAAGTCAGAAGTGAGGTCAGCAGACCCGGAAGTGAGGTCACCAAACCCGGATTTGAGGTCAGCAGACCCGGAAAGTGAGGTCTGCTAACCCGGAAGTGAGGTCAGCAGACCCAGAAGTGAGGTATGCAGACCCGGAAAGTGAGGCCAGCAAACCTGGAATTGAGGTCAGCAAACCCAGAAGTGAGGTCTGCAAACCCGGAAAGTGAGGTCAGCAGACCCGAAATTTGAGGTCTGCTAACCCGGAAGTGAGGTCAGCAAACCCAGAAGTGACGTCACTAAACCCGGAAGTGAGGTCACCACACCCGATATTGAGGTCAGCAAACCCGGAAAGTGAGGTCAGCATAATCAGAAAACGAGGTCGGCAAACCCGGAAGTGAGGTCACAGACCCGGAAGTGAGGTCAGCAAACCCAGAAGTGACGTCACTAAACCCAGAAGTGAGGTCAGCAGACCCGGAAAGTGAGGTCTGCTAACTCGGAAGTGAGGTCCGCATATCCGGAAGTAAGGCCAGCAAACCCAAAGGTATGGTCAGCAAACCCAGAAGTGAGGTCAGCAAACCCGGAAAGTGAGGTCTGCTAACCCGGAACTGAGGTCAGCAAACCCGGAAATGAGGTCAGTAAACCCGGAAGTGAGGTCAGCAGACGCAGAATTAGACGTCTGCTAACCCGTAACTGAGGTCAGAAAACCCGGAAGTGAGGTCACCACACCTGGAATTGAGGTCAGCAGACCAGGAACTGGAGGTCTGCTAACCCGGAAGTGAAGTCAGTAAACCCAGAAGTGAGGTCACTAAATCCGGAAGTGAGGTCAGCAAACCCGGAAAGTGAGGTCTGCTCACCCGGAACTGAGGTCAGCAAACCCGGAAATGAGGTCAGCAAACTCGGAAGTGAGGTCAGCAGATGCGGAATTTGAGGTCTGCTAACCCGTAACTGAGGTCAGCAAACCCGGAAGTGAGGTCACCAAACCCAGAAGTGAGGTCAGCAAACATGAAAAGTGAGGTCAGCATCCTCGGTAAGTGAGGTCACGAAACCCGGAAGTGAGGTCAGCAATCCCAGAAAGTGACGTCACCAAATCCGGAAGTGAGGTCAGCAAACGCGTAAAGTGAAGTCAGCATACTCAGAAAGTGAGGTCGGCAAACCCGGAAGTGAGGTCACCAAACCCGGAAGTGAGGTAAGCAGACCCGGAAGGTGAGGTCTGCTAACTCGGAAGTGAGGTCAACATACCCGGAAGTAAGGCCAGCAAACCCAAATAGTGAGGTCAGCATATCCGGAAGTGACGTCACTAAACCCGGAATTTGAGGTCAGCATATCCGGAAGTGAGGTCAGGAGACCCGGAATTGAGTTCAGCAGACTTAGAAAGTGAGGGTGGCAAACCCGGAAGTGAGGTCACCAAACCCGGAAGTGAGGTCACCTGACCCTGAAAGTGAGGTCTGCAAACCCTGAAGTGAGGTCAGAAAACCCGGAAGTGATGTCACCAAAACCAGATTTGAGGACAGACATTGCGGAATGTGAAGTCAGCATACTCGAAAAGTGAGGTCACCACAAATGGAAGTGAGGTCACCACACCCGGAAGTGAGGTCAGCAGACGCGGAAGTGAGGTCAGCAGACTTAGAAAGTGAGGGCGGCAAACCTGGAAGTAAGGTCACCATACCCGGAAGTGAGGTCACCTGACCCAGAAAGTGAAGTATGCTAACCCTGAAGTGAGGTCAGAAAACCCAAAAGTGAGGTCAGCATACGCGGAATGTGAGGTTGGCAAACCCTGAGGTGAGGTCAGCAAACCCGGAAGTGAGGTCAGCAAACCGGGAAAGGGAGGTCTGCTAACGAGGAAGTGAGGTCAGCGTACCCGGAAGTGAGGCCAGCAAACCGAAAAAGTGAGGACAGCATATCCGGAAGTGACGTCACTAAACTCGGAAGTGAGGTCAGCAGACCCGGAAGTGAGGTCACCAAACCCAGATTTGAGGTCACCACACCCGGAAGTGAGGTCAGCAGACCCGGAAGTGAGGTCAGCAGACTTAGAAAGTGAGGGCGGCAAACCCGGAAGTGAGGTCACCATACCCGGAAGTGATGTCACCTGACCCAGAAAGTGAGGTCTGCTAACCCTGAAGTGAGGTCAGAAAACCCAAAAGTGAGATCAGCATCAGCGGAATGTGAGGTTGGCAAACCCTGAGGTGAGGTCACCAAACCCGGAAGTGAGGTCAGCAGACCGGGAAAGGGAGGTCTGCTAACGAGTAATTGAGGTCAGCGAACCCAGAAGTAAGGTCTGCAAACCCAGAAGTGAGGTCAGCAGACCCGGAAAGTGAGGTCTGATAACCCGGAAGTGAGGTCAGCAAACCGGGAAAGGGAGGTCTGCTAACGATGAAGTGAGGTCAGCGAACCCAGAAGTAAGGTCAGCAAACCCAGAAGTGAAGTTAGCAGACCCAGAAAGTGAGGTCTGCTAACCCGCAAGTGAGGTCAGCAAACCCGGAAGTGAGGTCAGCAGACCCGGAAAGTGGGGTCTGCTAACCCGGAAGTGAGGTCAGCAAACACGGAAGTGATGTCACTAAACCCAGAAGTGAGGTCAGCGGACCAGGAAGTGAGGTCTGCTAACCCGGAAGTAAGGTCAGCAAACCCAAAAGTGAGGTCAGCAAACCCAAATTGAGGTCAGCATACGCGGAAAGTGAGGTTGGGAAACCCGGAAGTGAGGTCACCAAACCTGGAAGTGAGGTCAGCAGACCGGGAAAGGGAGGTCTGCTAACGAGGAAGTGAGGTGAGCAAACCTAGAAGTAAGGTCAGCAAACCCAGAAGTGAGGTCAGCAGACCCGGAAAGTGAGGTCTGATAACCCGGAAGTGAGGTCAGCAAACCCGAAAGTGACGTCACGAAACCCGGTAGTGAGGTCAGCAAACCCGGAAGTGAGGTCAGCATACTCAGAAAGTGAGGTCGGAAAACCCAGAAGTGAGGTCAGCAAACCCAGAAGTGACGTCACTAAACACGGAAGTGAGGTCAGCGTACCCGGAAGTGAGGCCAGCAAACCCAAAAAGTGAGGTCATCAAACCTGGAAGTGAGGACAGCAAACCCAGAAGTGACGTCACTAAACCCGGAAGTGAGGTCAGCATACCCTGGAGTGAGGTAAGCAGACCTGGAAAGTGAGGTCTGCTAACCCGGAAGTGAGGTCAGCATACCCGGAAGTGATGTCACTAAACCCAGAAGTGAGGTCAGCGGACCAGGAAGTGAGGTCTGCTAACCCGGAAGTAAGGTCAGCAAACCCAAAAGTGAGGTCAGCAAACCTAAAAGTGAGGTCAGCATACGCGGAAAGTGTGGTTGGCCAACCCGGAAGTGAGGTCAACAAACCCGGAAGTGAGGTCAGCAGACCGGGAAAGGGAGGTCTGCTAACGAGGAAGTGAGGTCAGCGAACCCAGAAGTAAGGTCAGCAAACCCAGAAGTGAGGTCAGCAGACCCGGAAAGTGAGGTCCGATAACCCGGAAGTGAGGTCAGCGAACCGGGAAAGGGAGGTCTGCTAACGAGGAAGTGAGGTCAGCGAACCCAGAAGTAGGGTCAGCAAACCCAGAAGTGAGTTCAGCAGACCCAGAAAGTCAGGTCTTCTAACCCGGAAGTGAGGTCAGCAAACCCGGAAGTGAGGTCTCCAAACCTGGAATTGAGGAGAGCAAACCCAAAAAGTGAGGTCGGCATCCTCGGTAATTGAGGTCACCAAAACCGGAAGTGAGGTCAGCAAATCCAGAAAGTGACGTCACCAAATCCGGAAATGAGGTCAGCAAACGCGTAAAGTGAAGTCAGCATACTCAGAAAGTGAGGTCGGCAAACCCGGAAGTGAGGTCACCAATCCCGAAAGTGAGGTCAGCAGACCCAGAAAGTGAGGTCATCAAACCTGGAAGTGAGGACAGCAAACCCAGAAGTGACGTCACTAAACCCGGAAGTGAGGTCAGCATACCCGGAAGTGAGGTCAGCGTACCTGGAAAGTGAGGTCTGCTTACCCGGAAGTGAGGTCAGCAAACCCAGAAGTGACATCACTAAACCCGGAAGTGAGGTCAGCAAACCCGGAAGTGAGGTCAGCATACTCAGAAAGTGAGGTCATCAAACCTGGAAGTGAGGACAGCAAACCCAGAAGTGACGTCACTTAACCCGGAAGTGAGGTCAGCATACCCGGAAGTGAGGTCAGCAGACCTGGAAAGTGAGGTCTGCTTACCCGGAAGTAAGGTCAGCAAACCAAGAAAGTGACGTCACTAAACCCGGAAGTGAGGCCAGCGTACCCGGGAGTGAGGCCAGCATATCCGGAAGTGAGGTCAGCAGACCCGGAATTGAGATCGGCATACTTAGAATGTGAGGGCGGCAAACCCGGAAGTGAGGTCACCATACCCGGAAGTGAGGTCACCTGACCCAGAAAGTGAGGTCTGCTAACCCTGAAGTGAGGTCAGAAAACCCGGAAGTGATGTCACCAAAACCAGATTTGAGGACAGACATTGCGGAATGTGAAGTCAGCATACTCGAAAAGTGAGGTCACCACAAATGGAAGTGAGGTCACCACACCCGGAAGTGAGGTCAGCAGACGCGGAAGTGAGGTCAGCAGACTTAGAAAGTGAGGGCGGCAAACCTGGAAGTAAGGTCACCATACCCGGAAGTGAGGTCACCTGACCCAGAAAGTGAAGTCTGCTAACCCTGAAGTGAGGTCAGAAAACCCAAAAGTGAGGTCAGCATACGCGGAATGTGAGGTTGGCAAACCCTGAGGTGAGGTCAGCAAACCCGGAAGTGAGGTCAGCAAACCGGGAAAGGGAGGTCTGCTAACGAGGAAGTGAGGTCAGCGTACCCGGAAGTGAGGCCAGCAAACCGAAAAAGTGAGGACAGCATATCCGGAAGTGACGTCACTAAACTCGGAAGTGAGGTCAGCAGACCCGGAAGTGAGGTCACCAAACCCAGATTTGAGGTCACCACACCCGGAAGTGAGGTCAGCAGACCCGGAAGTGAGGTCAGCAGACTTAGAAAGTGAGGGCGGCAAACCCGGAAGTGAGGTCACCATACCCGGAAGTGATGTCACCTGACCCAGAAAGTGAGGTCTGCTAACCCTGAAGTGAGGTCAGAAAACCCAAAAGTGAGATCAGCATCAGCGGAATGTGAGGTTGGCAAACCCTGAGGTGAGGTCACCAAACCCGGAAGTGAGGTCAGCAGACCGGGAAAGGGAGGTCTGCTAACGAGTAATTGAGGTCAGCGAACCCAGAAGTAAGGTCTGCAAACCCAGAAGTGAGGTCAGCAGACCCGGAAAGTGAGGTCTGATAACCCGGAAGTGAGGTCAGCAAACCGGGAAAGGGAGGTCTGCTAACAATGAAGTGAGGTCAGCGAACCCAGAAGTAAGGTCAGCAAACCCAGAAGTGAAGTTAGCAGACCCAGAAAGTGAGGTCTGCTAACCCGCAAGTGAGGTCAGCAAACCCGGAAGTGAGGTCAGCAGACCCGGAAAGTGGGGTCTGCTAACCCGGAAGTGAGGTCAGCAAACACGGAAGTGATGTCACTAAACCCAGAAGTGAGGTCAGCGGACCAGGAAGTGAGGTCTGCTAACCCGGAAGTAAGGTCAGCAAACCCAAAAGTGAGGTCAGCAAACCCAAATTGAGGTCAGCATACGCGGAAAGTGAGGTTGGGAAACCCGGAAGTGAGGTCACCAAACCTGGAAGTGAGGTCAGCAGACCGGGAAAGGGAGGTCTGCTAACGAGGAAGTGAGGTCAGCAAACCTAGAAGTAAGGTCAGCAAACCCAGAAGTGAGGTCAGCAGACCCGGAAAGTGAGGTCTGATAACCCGGAAGTGAGGTCAGCAAACCCGAAAGTGACGTCACGAAACCCGGTAGTGAGGTCAGCAAACCCGGAAGTGAGGTCAGCATACTCAGAAAGTGAGGTCGGAAAACCCAGAAGTGAGGTCAGCAAACCCAGAAGTGACGTCACTAAACACGGAAGTGAGGTCAGCGTACCCGGAAGTGAGGCCAGCAAACCCAAAAAGTGAGGTCATCAAACCTGGAAGTGAGGACAGCAAACCCAGAAGTGACGACACTAAACCCGGAAGTGAGGTCAGCATACCCTGGAGTGAGGTAAGCAGACCTGGAAAGTGAGGTCTGCTAACCCGGAAGTGAGGTCAGCATACCCGGAAGTGATGTCACTAAACCCAGAAGTGAGGTCAGCGGACCAGGAAGTGAGGTCTGCTAACCCGGAAGTAAGGTCAGCAAACCCAAAAGTGAGGTCAGCAAACCTAAAAGTGAGGTCAGCATACGCGGAAAGTGTGGTTGGCCAACCCGGAAGTGAGGTCAACAAACCCGGAAGTGAGGTCAGCAGACCGGGAAAGGGAGGTCTGCTAACGAGGAAGTGAGGTCAGCGAACCCAGAAGTAAGGTCAGCAAACCCAGAAGTGAGGTCAGCAGACCCGGAAAGTGAGGTCCGATAACCCGGAAGTGAGGTCAGCGAACCGGGAAAGGGAGGTCTGCTAACGAGGAAGTGAGGTCAGCGAACCCAGAAGTAGGGTCAGCAAACCCAGAAGTGAGTTCAGCAGACCCAGAAAGTCAGGTCTTCTAACCCGGAAGTGAGGTCAGCAAACCCGGAAGTGAGGTCTCCAAACCTGGAATTGAGGAGAGCAAACCCAAAAAGTGAGGTCGGCATCCTCGGTAATTGAGGTCACCAAAACCGGAAGTGAGGTCAGCAAATCCAGAAAGTGACGTCACCAAATCCGGAAATGAGGTCAGCAAACGCGTAAAGTGAAGTCAGCATACTCAGAAAGTGAGGTCGGCAAACCCGGAAGTGAGGTCACCAATCCCGAAAGTGAGGTCAGCAGACCCAGAAAGTGAGGTCATCAAACCTGGAAGTGAGGACAGCAAACCCAGAAGTGACGTCACTAAACCCGGAAGTGAGGTCAGCATACCCGGAAGTGAGGTCAGCGTACCTGGAAAGTGAGGTCTGCTTACCCGGAAGTGAGGTCAGCAAACCCAGAAGTGACATCACTAAACCCGGAAGTGAGGTCAGCAAACCCGGAACTGAGGTCAGCATACTCAGAAAGTGAGGTCATCAAACCTGGAAGTGAGGACAGCAAACCCAGAAGTGACGTCACTTAACCCGGAAGTGAGGTCAGCATACCCGGAAGTGAGGTCAGCAGACCTGGAAAGTGAGGTCTGCTTACCCGGAAGTAAGGTCAGCAAACGAAGAAAGTGACGTCACTAAACCCGGAAGTGAGGCCAGCGTACCCGGGAGTGAGGCCAGCATATCCGGAAGTGAGGTCAGCAGACCCGGAATTGAGATCGGCATACTTAGAATGTGAGGGCGGCAAACCCGGAAGTGAGGTCACCATACCCGGAAGTGAGGTCACCTGACCCAGAAAGTGAGGTCTGCTAACCCTGAAGTGAGGTCAGAAAACCCGGAAGTGATGTCACCAAAACCAGATTTGAGGACAGACATTGCGGAATGTGAAGTCAGGATACTCGGAAAGTGAGGTCACCACAAATGGAAGTGAGGTCACCACACCCGGAAGAGAGGTCAGCAGACCCGGAAGTGAGGTCAGCAGACTTAGAAAGTGAGGGCGGCAAACCCGGAAGTGAGGTCACCATACCTGGAAGTGAGGTCACCTGACCCAGTAAGTGAGGTCTGCTAACCCTGAAGTGAGGTCAGAAAACCCAAAAGTGAGGTCAGCATACGCGGAATGTGAGGTTGGCAAACCCTGAGGTGAGGTCACCAAACCCGGAAGTGAGGTCAGCAGACCGGGAAAGGGAGGACTGCTAACGAGGAAGTGAGGTCAGCGAACCCAGAAGTAAGGTCAGCAAACCCAGAAGTGAGGTCAGCAGACCCAAAAAGTGAGGTCTGCTAACCCGGAAGTGAGGTCAGCAAACCCGGAAGTGAGGTCTCCAAACCCGGAAGTGAGGTCTCCAAACCTGGAATTGAGGAGAGCAAACCCAAAAATTGAGGTCGGCATCCTCGGTAAGTGTGGTCACCAAACCCGGAAGTGAGGTCAGCAAACACAGAAAGTGACGTCACCAAATCCGGAAGTGAGGTCAGCAAACGCGTAAAGTGAAGTCAGCATACTCAGAAAGTGAGGTCGGCAAACCCAGAAGTGAGGTCACCAAACCCGGAAGTGAGGTAAGCAGACCCGGAAAGTGAGGTCTGCTAACTCGGAAGTGAGGTCAGCATACCCGGAATTGAGGCCAGCAAACCGAAAAAGTGAGGTCAGCATATCCGGAAGTGACGTCACTAAACCCGGAAGTGAGGTCAGCATACCCGGAAGTGAGGTCAGCAGACCCGGAATTGAGGTCGGCAGACTTAGAATGTGAGGGAGGCAAACCCGGAAGTGAGGTCACTACACGGAAGTGAGGTCACCTGACCCAGAAATTGAGGTCTGCTAACCCTGAAGTGAGGTCAGAAAGCCCAAAAGTGAGATCAGCATACGCGGAATGTGAGGTTGGCAAACCCTGAGGTGAGGTCACCAAACCCAGAAGTGAGGTCAGCAGACCGGGAAAGGGAGGTCTGCAAACGAGGAAGTGAGGTCAGAGAAGCCAGAAGTAAGGTCTGCAAACCCAGGAGTGAGGTCAGCAGACCCGGAAAGTGAGGTCTGATAACCCGGAAGTGAGGTCAGCAAACCGGGAAAGGGAGGTCTGCTAACGAGGAAGTGAGGTCAGCGAACCCAGAAGTAAGGTCAGCAAACCCAGAAGTGAGGTCAGCAGACCCAGAAAGTGAGGTCTGCTAACCCGGAAGTGAGGTCAGCAAACCCGGAAGTGAGGTCAGCAGACCCGGAATGTGGGGTCTGCTAACCCGCAAGTGAGGTCAGCAAACACGGAAGTGATGTCACTAAACCCAGAAGTGAGGTCAGCAGACCAGGAAGTGAGGTCTGCTATCACGGAAGTGAGGTCAGCGAACCCAGAAGTAAGGTCAGCAAACCCAAAAGTGAGGTCAGCAGACCCGGAATGTGAGGTCTGCTAACCCTGAAGTGAGGTCAGAAAACCCAAAAGTTAGATCAGCATCAGCGGAATGTGAGCTTGGCAAACCCTGAGGTGAGGTCACCAAACCCGGAAGTGAGGTCAGCAGACCGGAAAGGGAGGTCTGCAAACGAGTAATTGAGGTCAGCGAACCCAGAAGTAAGGTCTGCAAACCCAGAAGTGAGGTCAGCAGACCCGGAAAGTGAGGTCTGATAACCCGGAAGTGAGGTCAGCAAACCAGGCAAGGGAGGTCTGCTAACGATGAAGTGAGGTCAGCGAACCCAGAAGTAAGGTCAGCAAACCCAGAAGTGAGGTCAGCAGACCCAGAAAGTGAGGTCTGCTAACCCGCAAGTGAGGTCAGCAAACCCGGAAGTGAGGTCAGCAGACCCGGAATGTGGGGTCTGCTAACCCGGAAGTGAGGTCAGCAAACACGGAAGTGATGTCACTAAACCCAGAAGTGAGGTCAGCGGACCAGGAAGTGAGGTCTGCTAACCCAGAAGTAAGGTCAGCAAACCCAGAAGTGAGGTCAGCAGACCCGGAAAGTGAGGTCTGATAACCCGGAAGTGAGGTCAGCAAACCCGGAAGTGAGGTCAGCAGACCCGGAATGTGGGGTCTGCTAACCCGGAAGTGAGGTCAGCAAACACGGAAGTGATGTCACTAAACCCAGAAGTGAGGTCAGCAGACCAGGAAGTGAGGTCTGCTATCACGGAAGTGAGGTCAGCGAACCCAGAAGTAAGGTCAGCAAACCCAAAAGTGAGGTCAGCAGACCCGGAATGTGAGGTCTGCTAACCCTGAAGTGAGGTCAGAAAACCCAAAAGTGAGATCAGCATCAGCGGAATGTGAGGTTGGCAAACCCTGAGGTGAGGTCACCAAACCCGGAAGTGAGGTCAGCAGACCGGGAAAGGGAGGTCTGCAAACGAGTAATTGAGGTCAGCGAACCCAGAAGTAAGGTCTGCAAACCCAGAAGTGAGGTCAGCAGACCCGGAAAGTGAGGTCTGATAACCCGGAAGTGAGGTCAGCAAACCGGGCAAGGGAGGTCTGCTAACGATGAAGTGAGGTCAGCGAACCCAGAAGTAAGGTCAGCAAACCCAGAAGTGAGGTCAGCAGACCCAGAAAGTGAGGTCTGCTAACCCGCAAGTGAGGTCAGCAAACCCGGAAGTGAGGTCAGCAGACCCGGAAAGTGGGGTCTGCTAACCCAAAAGTGAGGTCAGCAAACACGGAAGTGATGTCACTAAACCCAGAAGTGAGGTCAGCGGACCAGGAAGTGAGGTCTGCTAACCCAGAAGTAAGGTCAGCAAACCCAGAATTGAAATCAGCACACCCGGAAAGTGAGGTCTGATAACCCGGAAGTGAGGTCAGCAAACCCGGAAGTGACGTCACGAAACCCGGTAGTGAGGTCAGCAAACCCGGAAGTGAGGTCAGCATACTCAGAAAGTGAGGTCATCAAACCTGGAAGTGAAGACAGCAAACCCAGAAGTGACGTCACTAAACCCGGAAGTGAGGTCAGCAAACCCAAAAGTGAGGTCAGCAGACCCAGAAATTTAGGTCTGCTAACCCTGAATTGAGTTCAGAAAACCCAAAAGTAAGATCAGCATACGCGGAATGTGAGGTTGGCAAACCCTGAGGTGAGGTCACCAAACCGGGAAGTGAGGTCAGCAAACCGGGAAAGGGAGGTCTGCTAACGAGGAAGTGAGGTCAGCGAACCCAGAAGTAAGGTCAGCAAACCCAGAAGTGAGGTCAGCAGACCCGGAAAGTGAGGTTTTCTAACCCGGAAGTGAGGTCAGCAAACCCGGAAGTGAGGTCTCCAAACCTGGAATTGAGGAGAGCAAACCCAAAAAGTGAGGTCGGCATCCTCGGTAAGTGAGGTCACCAAAACCGGAAGTGAGGTCAGCAAACACAGAAAGTGACGTCACCAAATCCGGAAGTGAGGTCAGCAAACGCGTAAAGTGAAGTCAGCATACTCAGAAAGTGAGGTCGGCAAACCCAGAAGTGAGGTCACCAAACCCGGAAGTGAGGTAAGCAGACCCGGAAAGTGAGGTCTGCTAACTCGGAAGTGAGGTCAGCATACCCGGAATTGAGGCCAGCAAACCGAAAAAGTGAGGTCAGCATATCCGGAAGTGACGTCACTAAACCCGGAAGTGAGGTCAGCATACCCGGAAGTGAGGTCAGCAGACCCGGAATTGAGGTCGGCAGACTTAGAATGTGAGGGAGGCAAACCCGGAAGTGAGGTCACTACACGGAAGTGAGGTCACCTGACCCAGAAATTGAGGTCTGCTAACCCTGAAGTGAGGTCAGAAAGCCCAAAAGTGAGATCAGCATCAGCGGAATGTGAGGTTGGCAAACCCTGAGGTGAGGTCACCAAACCCAGAAGTGAGGTCAGCAGACCGGGAAAGGGAGGTCTGCTAACGAGGAAGTGAGGTCAGCGAAGCCAGAAGTAAGGTCTGCAAACCCAGGAGTGAGGTCAGCAGACCCGGAAAGTGAGGTCTGATAACCCGGAAGTGAGGTCAGCAAACCGGGAAAGGGAGGTCTGCTAACGAGGAAGTGAGGTCAGCGAACCCAGAAGTAAGGTCAGCAAACCCAGAAGTGAGGTCAGCAGACCCAGAAAGTGAGGTCTGCTAACCCGGAAGTGAGGTCAGCAAACCCGGAAGTGAGGTCAGCAGACCCGGAATGTGGGGTCTGCTAACCCGCAAGTGAGGTCAGCAAACACGGAAGTGATGTCACTAAACCCAGAAGTGAGGTCAGCGGACCAGGAAGTGAGGTCTGCTATCACGGAAGTGAGGTCAGCGAACCCAGAAGTAAGGTCAGCAAACCCAAAAGTGAGGTCAGCAGACCCGGAATGTGAGGTCTGCTAACCCTGAAGTGAGGTCAGAAAACCCAAAAGTTAGATCAGCATCAGCGGAATGTGAGCTTGGCAAACCCTGAGGTGAGGTCACCAAACCCGGAAGTGAGGTCAGCAGACCGGGAAAGGGAGGTCTGCAAACGAGTAATTGAGGTCAGCGAACCCAGAAGTAAGGTCTGCAAACCCAGAAGTGAGGTCAGCAGACCCGGAAAGTGAGGTCTGATAACCCGGAAGTGAGGTCAGCAAACCAGGCAAGGGAGGTCTGCTAACGATGAAGTGAGGTCAGCGAACCCAGAAGTAAGGTCAGCAAACCCAGAAGTGAGGTCAGCAGACCCGGAAAGTGAGGTTTTCTAACCCGGAAGTGAGGTCAGCAAACCCGGAAGTGAGGTCTCCAAACCTGGAATTGAGGAGAGCAAACCCAAAAAGTGAGGTCGGCATCCTCGGTAAGTGAGGTCACCAAAACCGGAAGTGAGGTCAGCAAACCCAGAAAGTGACGTCACCAAATCTGGATGTGAGGTCAGCAAACGCGTAAAGTGAAGTCAGCATACTCAGAAAGTGAGGTCGGCAAACCCGGAATTGAGGTCACCAATCCCGGAAGTCAGGTCAGCAGACCCAGAAAGTGTGGTCATCAAACCTGGAAGTGAGGACAGCAAACCCAGAAGTGACGTCACTTAACCCGGAAGTGAGGTCAGCATACCCGGAAGTGAGGTAAGCAGACCCGGAAAGTGAGGTCTGCTAACCCGGAAGTGAGGTCAGCAAACCCAGAAGTGACGTCACTAAACCTGGTAGTTAGGTCAGCAAACCCGGAAGTGAGGCCAGCATACTCAGAAAGTTAGGTCGGAAAACCCAGAAGTGAGGTCAGCAAACCCAGAAGTGACGTCACCAAACACGGAAGTGAGGTCAGCGTACCCGGAAGTGAGGCCAGCAAACCGAAAATGTGAGGTCAGCATATCCGGAAGTGACGTCACTAAACTCGGAAGTGAGGTCAGCATACCCGGAAGTGAGGTCAGCAGACCCGGAATTGAGATCAGCAGACTTAGAAAGTGAGGGCGGCAAACCCGGAAGTGAGGTCACCATACCCGGAAGTGAGGTCACCTGACCCATAAAGTGAGGTCTGCTAACCCTGAAGTGAGGTCAGAAAGCCCAAAAGTGAGATCAGCATCAGCGGAATGTGAGGTTGGCAAACCCTGAGGTGAGGTCACCAAACCCGGAAGTGAGGTCAGCAGACCGGGAAAGGGAGGACTGCTAACGATGAAGTGAGGTCAGCGAACCCAGAAGTAAGGTCAGCAAACCCAGAAGTGAGGTCAGCAGACCCAAAATTGAGGTCTGCTAACCCGGAAGTGAGGTCAGCAAACCCGGAAGTGAGGTCTCCAAACCCGGAAGTGAGGTCTCCAAACCTGGAATTGAGGAGAGCAAACCCAAAAATTGAGGTCGGCATCCTCGGTAAGTGTGGTCACCAAACCCGGAAGTGAGGTCAGCAAACACAGAAAGTGACGTCACCAAATCCGGAAGTGAGGTCAGCAAACGCGTAAAGTGAAGTCAGCATACTCAGAAAGTGAGGTCGGCAAACCCAGAAGTGAGGTCACCAAACCCGGAAGTGAGGTAAGCAGACCCGGAAAGTGAGGTCTGCTAACTCGGAAGTGAGGTCAGCATACCCGGAATTGAGGCCAGCAAACCGAAAAAGTGAGGTCAGCATATCCGGAAGTGACGTCACTAAACCCGGAAGTGAGGTCAGCATACCCGGAAGTGAGGTCAGCAGACCCGGAATTGATGTCGGCAGACTTAGAATGTGAGGGAGGCAAACCCGGAAGTGAGGTCACTACACGGAAGTGAGGTCACCTGACCCAGAAATTGAGGTCTGCTAACCCTGAAGTGAGGTCAGAAAGCCCAAAAGTGAGATCAGCATACGCGGAATGTGAGGTTGGCAAACCCTGAGGTGAGGTCACCAAACCCAGAAGTGAGGTCAGCAGACCGGGAAAGGGAGGTCTGCAAACGAGGAAGTGAGGTCAGAGAAGCCAGAAGTAAGGTCTGCAAACCCAGGAGTGAGGTCAGCAGACCCGGAAAGTGAGGTCTGATAACCCGGAAGTGAGGTCAGCAAACCGGGAAAGGGAGGTCTGCTAACGAGGAAGTGAGGTCAGCGAACCCAGAAGTAAGGTCAGCAAACCCAGAAGTGAGGTCAGCAGACCCAGAAAGTGAGGTCTGCTAACCCGGAAGTGAGGTCAGCAAACCCGGAAGTGAGGTCAGCAGACCCGGAATGTGGGGTCTGCTAACCCGCAAGTGAGGTCAGCAAACACGGAAGTGATGTCACTAAACCCAGAAGTGAGGTCAGCAGACCAGGAAGTGAGGTCTGCTATCACGGAAGTGAGGTCAGCGAACCCAGAAGTAAGGTCAGCAAACCCAAAAGTGAGGTCAGCAGACCCGGAATGTGAGGTCTGCTAACCCTGAAGTGAGGTCAGAAAACCCAAAAGTTAGATCAGCATCAGCGGAATGTGAGCTTGGCAAACCCTGAGGTGAGGTCACCAAACCCGGAAGTGAGGTCAGCAGACCGGGAAAGGGAGGTCTGCAAACGAGTAATTGAGGTCAGCGAACCCAGAAGTAAGGTCTGCAAACCCAGAAGTGAGGTCAGCAGACCCGGAAAGTGAGGTCTGATAACCCGGAAGTGAGGTCAGCAAACCAGGCAAGGGAGGTCTGCTAACGATGAAGTGAGGTCAGCGAACCCAGAAGTAAGGTCAGCAAACCCAGAAGTGAGGTCAGCAGACCCAGAAAGTGAGGTCTGCTAACCCGCAAGTGAGGTCAGCAAACCCGGAAGTGAGGTCAGCAGACCCGGAATGTGGGGTCTGCTAACCCGGAAGTGAGGTCAGCAAACACGGAAGTGATGTCACTAAACCCAGAAGTGAGGTCAGCGGACCAGGAAGTGAGGTCTGCTAACCCAGAAGTAAGGTCAGCAAACCCAGAAGTGAGGTCAGCAGACCCGGAAAGTGAGGTCTGATAACCCGGAAGTGAGGTCAGCAAACCCGGAAGTGAGGTCAGCAGACCCGGAATGTGGGGTCTGCTAACCCGGAAGTGAGGTCAGCAAACACGGAAGTGATGTCACTAAACCCAGAAGTGAGGTCAGCAGACCAGGAAGTGAGGTCTGCTATCACGGAAGTGAGGTCAGCGAACCCAGAAGTAAGGTCAGCAAACCCAAAAGTGAGGTCAGCAGACCCAGAAAGTGAGGTCTGCTAACCCGGAAGTGAGGTCAGCAAACCCGGAAGTGAGGTCAGCAGACCCGGAATGTGGGGTCTGCTAACCCGCAAGTGAGGTCAGA
The DNA here is from genome assembly GCF_054131305.1 of Coturnix japonica. NCBI lineage: Eukaryota > Metazoa > Chordata > Aves > Galliformes > Phasianidae > Coturnix > Coturnix japonica. The sequence continues at coordinate 7,549,354 of NC_140688.1, read as the reverse complement.
AAACCCAAAAGTGAGATCAGCATCAGCGGAATGTGAGGTTGGCAAACCCTGAGGTGAGGTCACCAAACCCGGAAGTGAGGTCAGCAGACCGGGAAAGGGAGGTCTGCAAACGAGTAATTGAGGTCAGCGAACCCAGAAGTAAGGTCTGCAAACCCAGAAGTGAGGTCAGCAGACCCGGAAAGTGAGGTCTGATAACCCGGAAGTGAGGTCAGCAAACCGGGCAAGGGAGGTCTGCTAACGATGAAGTGAGGTCAGCGAACCCAGAAGTAAGGTCAGCAAACCCAGAAGTGAGGTCAGCAGACCCAGAAAGTGAGGTCTGCTAACCCGCAAGTGAGGTCAGCAAACCCGGAAGTGAGGTCAGCAGACCCGGAAAGTGGGGTCTGCTAACCCAAAAGTGAGGTCAGCAAACACGGAAGTGATGTCACTAAACCCAGAAGTGAGGTCAGCGGACCAGGAAGTGAGGTCTGCTAACCCAGAAGTAAGGTCAGCAAACCCAGAATTGAAATCAGCACACCCGGAAAGTGAGGTCTGATAACCCGGAAGTGAGGTCAGCAAACCCGGAAGTGACGTCACGAAACCCGGTAGTGAGGTCAGCAAACCCGGAAGTGAGGTCAGCATACTCAGAAAGTGAGGTCATCAAACCTGGAAGTGAAGACAGCAAACCCAGAAGTGACGTCACTAAACCCGGAAGTGAGGTCAGCAAACCCAAAAGTGAGGTCAGCAGACCCAGAAATTTAGGTCTGCTAACCCTGAATTGAGTTCAGAAAACCCAAAAGTAAGATCAGCATACGCGGAATGTGAGGTTGGCAAACCCTGAGGTGAGGTCACCAAACCGGGAAGTGAGGTCAGCAAACCGGGAAAGGGAGGTCTGCTAACGAGGAAGTGAGGTCAGCGAACCCAGAAGTAAGGTCAGCAAACCCAGAAGTGAGGTCAGCAGACCCGGAAAGTGAGGTTTTCTAACCCGGAAGTGAGGTCAGCAAACCCGGAAGTGAGGTCTCCAAACCTGGAATTGAGGAGAGCAAACCCAAAAAGTGAGGTCGGCATCCTCGGTAAGTGAGGTCACCAAAACCGGAAGTGAGGTCAGCAAACACAGAAAGTGACGTCACCAAATCCGGAAGTGAGGTCAGCAAACGCGTAAAGTGAAGTCAGCATACTCAGAAAGTGAGGTCGGCAAACCCAGAAGTGAGGTCACCAAACCCGGAAGTGAGGTAAGCAGACCCGGAAAGTGAGGTCTGCTAACTCGGAAGTGAGGTCAGCATACCCGGAATTGAGGCCAGCAAACCGAAAAAGTGAGGTCAGCATATCCGGAAGTGACGTCACTAAACCCGGAAGTGAGGTCAGCATACCCGGAAGTGAGGTCAGCAGACCCGGAATTGAGGTCGGCAGACTTAGAATGTGAGGGAGGCAAACCCGGAAGTGAGGTCACTACACGGAAGTGAGGTCACCTGACCCAGAAATTGAGGTCTGCTAACCCTGAAGTGAGGTCAGAAAGCCCAAAAGTGAGATCAGCATCAGCGGAATGTGAGGTTGGCAAACCCTGAGGTGAGGTCACCAAACCCAGAAGTGAGGTCAGCAGACCGGGAAAGGGAGGTCTGCTAACGAGGAAGTGAGGTCAGCGAAGCCAGAAGTAAGGTCTGCAAACCCAGGAGTGAGGTCAGCAGACCCGGAAAGTGAGGTCTGATAACCCGGAAGTGAGGTCAGCAAACCGGGAAAGGGAGGTCTGCTAACGAGGAAGTGAGGTCAGCGAACCCAGAAGTAAGGTCAGCAAACCCAGAAGTGAGGTCAGCAGACCCAGAAAGTGAGGTCTGCTAACCCGGAAGTGAGGTCAGCAAACCCGGAAGTGAGGTCAGCAGACCCGGAATGTGGGGTCTGCTAACCCGCAAGTGAGGTCAGCAAACACGGAAGTGATGTCACTAAACCCAGAAGTGAGGTCAGCGGACCAGGAAGTGAGGTCTGCTATCACGGAAGTGAGGTCAGCGAACCCAGAAGTAAGGTCAGCAAACCCAAAAGTGAGGTCAGCAGACCCGGAATGTGAGGTCTGCTAACCCTGAAGTGAGGTCAGAAAACCCAAAAGTTAGATCAGCATCAGCGGAATGTGAGCTTGGCAAACCCTGAGGTGAGGTCACCAAACCCGGAAGTGAGGTCAGCAGACCGGGAAAGGGAGGTCTGCAAACGAGTAATTGAGGTCAGCGAACCCAGAAGTAAGGTCTGCAAACCCAGAAGTGAGGTCAGCAGACCCGGAAAGTGAGGTCTGATAACCCGGAAGTGAGGTCAGCAAACCAGGCAAGGGAGGTCTGCTAACGATGAAGTGAGGTCAGCGAACCCAGAAGTAAGGTCAGCAAACCCAGAAGTGAGGTCAGCAGACCCAGAAAGTGAGGTCTGCTAACCCGCAAGTGAGGTCAGCAAACCCGGAAGTGAGGTCAGCAGACCCGGAAAGTGGGGTCTGCTAACCCGGAAGTGAGGTCAGCAAACACGGAAGTGATGTCACTAAACCCAGAAGTGAGGTCAGCGGACCAGGAAGTGAGGTCTGCTAACCCAGAAGTAAGGTCAGCAAACCCAGAAGTGAGGTCAGCAGACCCGGAAAGTGAGGTCTGATAACCCGGAAGTGAGGTCAGCAAACCCGGAAGTGAGGTCAGCAGACCCGGAATGTGGGGTCTGCTAACCCGGAAGTGAGGTCAGCAAACACGGAAGTGATGTCACTAAACCCAGAAGTGAGGTCAGCAGACCAGGAAGTGAGGTCTGCTATCACGGAAGTGAGGTCAGCGAACCCAGAAGTAAGGTCAGCAAACCCAAAAGTGAGGTCAGCAGACCCGGAATGTGAGGTCTGCTAACCCTGAAGTGAGGTCAGAAAACCCAAAAGTGAGATCAGCATCAGCGGAATGTGAGGTTGGCAAACCCTGAGGTGAGGTCACCAAACCCGGAAGTGAGGTCAGCAGACCGGGAAAGGGAGGTCTGCAAACGAGTAATTGAGGTCAGCGAACCCAGAAGTAAGGTCTGCAAACCCAGAAGTGAGGTCAGCAGACCCGGAAAGTGAGGTCTGATAACCCGGAAGTGAGGTCAGCAAACCGGGCAAGGGAGGTCTGCTAACGATGAAGTGAGGTCAGCGAACCCAGAAGTAAGGTCAGCAAACCCAGAAGTGAGGTCAGCAGACCCAGAAAGTGAGGTCTGCTAACCCGCAAGTGAGGTCAGCAAACCCGGAAGTGAGGTCAGCAGACCCGGAAAGTGGGGTCTGCTAACCCAAAAGTGAGGTCAGCAAACACGGAAGTGATGTCACTAAACCCAGAAGTGAGGTCAGCGGACCAGGAAGTGAGGTCTGCTAACCCAGAAGTAAGGTCAGCAAACCCAGAATTGAAATCAGCACACCCGGAAAGTGAGGTCTGATAACCCGGAAGTGAGGTCAGCAAACCCGGAAGTGACGTCACGAAACCCGGTAGTGAGGTCAGCAAACCCGGAAGTGAGGTCAGCATACTCAGAAAGTGAGGTCATCAAACCTGGAAGTGAAGACAGCAAACCCAGAAGTGACGTCACTAAACCCGGAAGTGAGGTCAGCAAACCCAAAAGTGAGGTCAGCAGACCCAGAAATTTAGGTCTGCTAACCCTGAATTGAGTTCAAAAAACCCAAAAGTAAGATCAGCATACGCGGAATGTGAGGTTGGCAAACCCTGAGGTGAGGTCACCAAACCGGGAAGTGAGGTCAGCAAACCGGGAAAGGGAGGTCTGCTAACGAGGAAGTGAGGTCAGCGAACCCAGAAGTAAGGTCAGCAAACCCAGAAGTGAGGTCAGCAGACCCGGAAAGTGAGGTTTTCTAACCCGGAAGTGAGGTCAGCAAACCCGGAAGTGAGGTCTCCAAACCTGGAATTGAGGAGAGCAAACCCAAAAAGTGAGGTCGGCATCCTCGGTAAGTGAGGTCACCAAAACCGGAAGTGAGGTCAGCAAACCCAGAAAGTGACGTCACCAAATCTGGAAGTGAGGTCAGCAAACGCGTAAAGTGAAGTCAGCATACTCAGAAAGTGAGGTCGGCAAACCCGGAATTGAGGTCACCAATCCCGGAAGTCAGGTCAGCAGACCCAGAAAGTGTGGTCATCAAACCTGGAAGTGAGGACAGCAAACCCAGAAGTGACGTCACTTAACCCGGAAGTGAGGTCAGCATACCCGGAAGTGAGGTAAGCAGACCCGGAAAGTGAGGTCTGCTAACCCGGAAGTGAGGTCAGCAAACCCAGAAGTGACGTCACTAAACCTGGTAGTTAGGTCAGCAAACCCGGAAGTGAGGCCAGCATACTCAGAAAGTTAGGTCGGAAAACCCAGAAGTGAGGTCAGCAAACCCAGAAGTGACGTCACCAAACACGGAAGTGAGGTCAGCGTACCCGGAAGTGAGGCCAGCAAACCGAAAATGTGAGGTCAGCATATCCGGAAGTGACGTCACTAAACTCGGAAGTGAGGTCAGCATACCCGGAAGTGAGGTCAGCAGACCCGGAATTGAGATCAGCAGACTTAGAAAGTGAGGGCGGCAAACCCGGAAGTGAGGTCACCATACCCGGAAGTGAGGTCACCTGACCCATAAAGTGAGGTCTGCTAACCCTGAAGTGAGGTCAGAAAGCCCAAAAGTGAGATCAGCATCAGCGGAATGTGAGGTTGGCAAACCCTGAGGTGAGGTCACCAAACCCGGAAGTGAGGTCAGCAGACCGGGAAAGGGAGGACTGCTAACGAGGAAGTGAAGTCAGCGAACCCAGAAGTAAGGTCAGCAAACCCAGAAGTGAGGTCAGCAGACCCAAAAAGTGAGGTCTGCTAACCCGGAAGTGAGGTCAGCAAACCCGGAAGTGAGGTCTCCAAACCCGGAAGTGAGGTCTCCAAACCTGGAATTGAGGAGAGCAAACCCAAAAATTGAGGTCGGCATCCTCGGTAAGTGTGGTCACCAAACCCGGAAGTGAGGTCAGCAAACACAGAAAGTGACGTCACCAAATCCGGAAGTGAGGTCAGCAAACGCGTAAAGTGAAGTCAGCATACTCAGAAAGTGAGGTCGGCAAACCCAGAAGTGAGGTCACCAAACCCGGAAGTGAGGTAAGCAGACCCGGAAAGTGAGGTCTGCTAACTCGGAAGTGAGGTCAGCATACCCGGAATTGAGGCCAGCAAACCGAAAAAGTGAGGTCAGCATATCCGGAAGTGACGTCACTAAACCCGGAAGTGAGGTCAGCATACCCGGAAGTGAGGTCAGCAGACCCGGAATTGATGTCGGCAGACTTAGAATGTGAGGGAGGCAAACCCGGAAGTGAGGTCACTACACGGAAGTGAGGTCACCTGACCCAGAAATTGAGGTCTGCTAACCCTGAAGTGAGGTCAGAAAGCCCAAAAGTGAGATCAGCATACGCGGAATGTGAGGTTGGCAAACCCTGAGGTGAGGTCACCAAACCCAGAAGTGAGGTCAGCAGACCGGGAAAGGGAGGTCTGCAAACGAGGAAGTGAGGTCAGAGAAGCCAGAAGTAAGGTCTGCAAACCCAGGAGTGAGGTCAGCAGACCCGGAAAGTGAGGTCTGATAACCCGGAAGTGAGGTCAGCAAACCGGGAAAGGGAGGTCTGCTAACGAGGAAGTGAGGTCAGCGAACCCAGAAGTAAGGTCAGCAAACCCAGAAGTGAGGTCAGCAGACCCAGAAAGTGAGGTCTGCTAACCCGGAAGTGAGGTCAGCAAACCCGGAAGTGAGGTCAGCAGACCCGGAATGTGGGGTCTGCTAACCCGCAAGTGAGGTCAGCAAACACGGAAGTGATGTCACTAAACCCAGAAGTGAGGTCAGCAGACCAGGAAGTGAGGTCTGCTATCACGGAAGTGAGGTCAGCGAACCCAGAAGTAAGGTCAGCAAACCCAAAAGTGAGGTCAGCAGACCCGGAATGTGAGGTCTGCTAACCCTGAAGTGAGGTCAGAAAACCCAAAAGTTTGATCAGCATCAGCGGAATGTGAGCTTGGCAAACCCTGAGGTGAGGTCACCAAACCCGGAAGTGAGGTCAGCAGACCGGGAAAGGGAGGTCTGCAAACGAGTAATTGAGGTCAGCGAACCCAGAAGTAAGGTCTGCAAACCCAGAAGTGAGGTCAGCAGACCCGGAAAGTGAGGTCTGATAACCCGGAAGTGAGGTCAGCAAACCAGGCAAGGGAGGTCTGCTAACGATGAAGTGAGGTCAGCGAACCCAGAAGTAAGGTCAGCAAACCCAGAAGTGAGGTCAGCAGACCCAGAAAGTGAGGTCTGCTAACCCGCAAGTGAGGTCAGCAAACCCGGAAGTGAGGTCAGCAGACCCGGAATGTGGGGTCTGCTAACCCGGAAGTGAGGTCAGCAAACACGGAAGTGATGTCACTAAACCCAGAAGTGAGGTCAGCGGACCAGGAAGTGAGGTCTGCTAACCCAGAAGTAAGGTCAGCAAACCCAGAAGTGAGGTCAGCAGACCCGGAAAGTGAGGTCTGATAACCCGGAAGTGAGGTCAGCAAACCCGGAAGTGAGGTCAGCAGACCCGGAATGTGGGGTCTGCTAACCCGGAAGTGAGGTCAGCAAACACGGAAGTGATGTCACTAAACCCAGAAGTGAGGTCAGCAGACCAGGAAGTGAGGTCTGCTATCACGGAAGTGAGGTCAGCGAACCCAGAAGTAAGGTCAGCAAACCCAAAAGTGAGGTCAGCAGACCCGGAATGTGAGGTCTGCTAACCCTGAAGTGAGGTCAGAAAACCCAAAAGTGAGATCAGCATCAGCGGAATGTGAGGTTGGCAAACCCTGAGGTGAGGTCACCAAACCCGGAAGTGAGGTCAGCAGACCGGGAAAGGGAGGTCTGCAAACGAGTAATTGAGGTCAGCGAACCCAGAAGTAAGGTCTGCAAACCCAGAAGTGAGGTCAGCAGACCCGGAAAGTGAGGTCTGATAACCCGGAAGTGAGGTCAGCAAACCGGGCAAGGGAGGTCTGCTAACGATGAAGTGAGGTCAGCGAACCCAGAAGTAAGGTCAGCAAACCCAGAAGTGAGGTCAGCAGACCCAGAAAGTGAGGTCTGCTAACCCGCAAGTGAGGTCAGCAAACCCGGAAGTGAGGTCAGCAGACCCGGAAAGTGGGGTCTGCTAACCCAAAAGTGAGGTCAGCAAACACGGAAGTGATGTCACTAAACCCAGAAGTGAGGTCAGCGGACCAGGAAGTGAGGTCTGCTAACCCAGAAGTAAGGTCAGCAAACCCAGAATTGAAATCAGCACACCCGGAAAGTGAGGTCTGATAACCCGGAAGTGAGGTCAGCAAACCCGGAAGTGACGTCACGAAACCCGGTAGTGAGGTCAGCAAACCCGGAAGTGAGGTCAGCATACTCAGAAAGTGAGGTCATCAAACCTGGAAGTGAAGACAGCAAACCCAGAAGTGACGTCACTAAACCCGGAAGTGAGGTCAGCAAACCCAAAAGTGAGGTCAGCAGACCCAGAAATTTAGGTCTGCTAACCCTGAATTGAGTTCAGAAAACCCAAAAGTAAGATCAGCATACGCGGAATGTGAGGTTGGCAAACCCTGAGGTGAGGTCACCAAACCGGGAAGTGAGGTCAGCAAACCGGGAAAGGGAGGTCTGCTAACGAGGAAGTGAGGTCAGCGAACCCAGAAGTAAGGTCAGCAAACCCAGAAGTGAGGTCAGCAGACCCGGAAAGTGAGGTTTTCTAACCCGGAAGTGAGGTCAGCAAACCCGGAAGTGAGGTCTCCAAACCTGGAATTGAGGAGAGCAAACCCAAAAAGTGAGGTCGGCATCCTCGGTAAGTGAGGTCACCAAAACCGGAAGTGAGGTCAGCAAACACAGAAAGTGACGTCACCAAATCCGGAAGTGAGGTCAGCAAACGCGTAAAGTGAAGTCAGCATACTCAGAAAGTGAGGTCGGCAAACCCAGAAGTGAGGTCACCAAACCCGGAAGTGAGGTAAGCAGACCCGGAAAGTGAGGTCTGCTAACTCGGAAGTGAGGTCAGCATACCCGGAATTGAGGCCAGCAAACCGAAAAAGTGAGGTCAGCATATCCGGAAGTGACGTCACTAAACCCGGAAGTGAGGTCAGCATACCCGGAAGTGAGGTCAGCAGACCCGGAATTGAGGTCGGCAGACTTAGAATGTGAGGGAGGCAAACCCGGAAGTGAGGTCACTACACGGAAGTGAGGTCACCTGACCCAGAAATTGAGGTCTGCTAACCCTGAAGTGAGGTCAGAAAGCCCAAAAGTGAGATCAGCATACGCGGAATGTGAGGTTGGCAAACCCTGAGGTGAGGTCACCAAACCCAGAAGTGAGGTCAGCAGACCGGGAAAGGGAGGTCTGCTAACGAGGAAGTGAGGTCAGCGAACCCAGAAGTAAGGTCTGCAAACCCAGGAGTGAGGTCAGCAGACCCGGAAAGTGAGGTCTGATAACCCGGAAGTGAGGTCAGCAAACCGGGAAAGGGAGGTCTGCTAACGAGGAAGTGAGGTCAGCGAACCCAGAAGTAAGGTCAGCAAACCCAGAAGTGAGGTCAGCAGACCCAGAAAGTGAGGTCTGCTAACCCGGAAGTGAGGTCAGCAAACCCGGAAGTGAGGTCAGCAGACCCGGAATGTGGGGTCTGCTAACCCGCAAGTGAGGTCAGCAAACACGGAAGTGATGTCACTAAACCCAGAAGTGAGGTCAGCGGACCAGGAAGTGAGGTCTGCTATCACGGAAGTGAGGTCAGCGAACCCAGAAGTAAGGTCAGCAAACCCAAAAGTGAGGTCAGCAGACCCGGAATGTGAGGTCTGCTAACCCTGAAGTGAGGTCAGAAAACCCAAAAGTTAGATCAGCATCAGCGGAATGTGAGCTTGGCAAACCCTGAGGTGAGGTCACCAAACCCGGAAGTGAGGTCAGCAGACCGGGAAAGGGAGGTCTGCAAACGAGTAATTGAGGTCAGCGAACCCAGAAGTAAGGTCTGCAAACCCAGAAGTGAGGTCAGCAGACCCGGAAAGTGAGGTCTGATAACCCGGAAGTGAGGTCAGCAAACCAGGCAAGGGAGGTCTGCTAACGATGAAGTGAGGTCAGCGAACCCAGAAGTAAGGTCAGCAAACCCAGAAGTGAGGTCAGCAGACCCAGAAAGTGAGGTCTGCTAACCCGCAAGTGAGGTCAGCAAACCCGGAAGTGAGGTCAGCAGACCCGGAAAGTGGGGTCTGCTAACCCGGAAGTGAGGTCAGCAAACACGGAAGTGATGTCACTAAACCCAGAAGTGAGGTCAGCGGACCAGGAAGTGAGGTCTGCTAACCCAGAAGTAAGGTCAGCAAACCCAGAAGTGAGGTCAGCAGACCCGGAAAGTGAGGTCTGATAAACCGGAAGTGAGGTCAGCAAACCCGGAAGTGAGGTCAGCAGACCCGGAATGTGGGGTCTGCTAACCCGGAAGTGAGGTCAGCAAACACGGAAGTGATGTCACTAAACCCAGAAGTGAGGTCAGCAGACCAGGAAGTGAGGTCTGCTATCACGGAAGTGAGGTCAGCGAACCCAGAAGTAAGGTCAGCAAACCCAAAAGTGAGGTCAGCAGACCCGGAATGTGAGGTCTGCTAACCCTGAAGTGAGGTCAGAAAACCCAAAAGTGAGATCAGCATCAGCGGAATGTGAGGTTGGCAAACCCTGAGGTGAGGTCACCAAACCCGGAAGTGAGGTCAGCAGACCGGGAAAGGGAGGTCTGCAAATGAGTAATTGAGGTCAGCGAACCCAGAAGTAAGGTCTGCAAACCCAGAAGTGAGGTCAGCAGACCCGGAAAGTGAGGTCTGATAACCCGGAAGTGAGGTCAGCAAACCGGGCAAGGGAGGTCTGCTAACGATGAAGTGAGGTCAGCGAACCCAGAAGTAAGGTCAGCAAACCCAGAAGTGAGGTCAGCAGACCCAGAAAGTGAGGTCTGCTAACCCGCAAGTGAGGTCAGCAAACCCGGAAGTGAGGTCAGCAGACCCGGAAAGTGGGGTCTGCTAACCCAAAAGTGAGGTCAGCAAACACGGAAGTGATGTCACTAAACCCAGAAGTGAGGTCAGCGGACCAGGAAGTGAGGTCTGCTAACCCAGAAGTAAGGTCAGCAAACCCAGAATTGAAATCAGCACACCCGGAAAGTGAGGTCTGATAACCCGGAAGTGAGGTCAGCAAACCCGGAAGTGACGTCACGAAACCCGGTAGTGAGGTCAGCAAACCCGGAAGTGAGGTCAGCATACTCAGAAAGTGAGGTCATCAAACCTGGAAGTGAAGACAGCAAACCCAGAAGTGACGTCACTAAACCCGGAAGTGAGGTCAGCAAACCCAAAAGTGAGGTCAGCAGACCCAGAAATTTAGGTCTGCTAACCCTGAATTGAGTTCAGAAAACCCAAAAGTAAGATCAGCATACGCGGAATGTGAGGTTGGCAAACCCTGAGGTGAGGTCACCAAACCGGGAAGTGAGGTCAGCAAACCGGGAAAGGGAGGTCTGCTAACGAGGAAGTGAGGTCAGCGAACCCAGAAGTAAGGTCAGCAAACCCAGAAGTGAGGTCAGCAGACCCGGAAAGTGAGGTTTTCTAACCCGGAAGTGAGGTCAGCAAACCCGGAAGTGAGGTCTCCAAACCTGGAATTGAGGAGAGCAAACCCAAAAAGTGAGGTCGGCATCCTCGGTAAGTGAGGTCACCAAAACCGGAAGTGAGGTCAGCAAACCCAGAAAGTGACGTCACCAAATCTGGAAGTGAGGTCAGCAAACGCGTAAAGTGAAGTCAGCATACTCAGAAAGTGAGGTCGGCAAACCCGGAATTGAGGTCACCAATCCCGGAAGTCAGGTCAGCAGACCCAGAAAGTGTGGTCATCAAACCTGGAAGTGAGGACAGCAAACCCAGAAGTGACGTCACTTAACCCGGAAGTGAGGTCAGCATACCCGGAAGTGAGGTAAGCAGACCCGGAAAGTGAGGTCTGCTAACCCGGAAGTGAGGTCAGCAAACCCAGAAGTGACGTCACTAAACCTGGTAGTTAGGTCAGCAAACCCGGAAGTGAGGCCAGCATACTCAGAAAGTTAGGTCGGAAAACCCGGAAGTGAGGTCAGCAAACCCAGAAGTGACGTCACCAAACACGGAAGTGAGGTCAGCGTACCCGGAAGTGAGGCCAGCAAACCGAAAATGTGAGGTCAGCATATCCGGAAGTGACGTCACTAAACTCGGAAGTGAGGTCAGCATACCCGGAAGTGAGGTCAGCAGACCCGGAATTGAGATCAGCAGACTTAGAAAGTGAGGGCGGCAAACCCGGAAGTGAGGTCACCATACCCGGAAGTGAGGTCACCTGACCCATAAAGTGAGGTCTGCTAACCCTGAAGTGAGGTCAGAAAGCCCAAAAGTGAGATCAGCATCAGCGGAATGTGAGGTTGGCAAACCCTGAGGTGAGGTCACCAAACCCGGAAGTGAGGTCAGCAGACCGGGAAAGGGAGGTCTGCTAACGAGGAAGTGAGGTCAGCGAACCCAGAAGTAAGGTCTGCAAACCCAGAAGTGAGGTCAGCAGACCCGGAAAGTGAGGTCTGATAACCCGGAAGTGAGGTCAGCAAACCGGGCAAGGGAGGTCTGCTAACGATGAAGTGAGGTCAGCGAACCCAGAAGTAAGGTCAGCAAACCCAGAAGTGAGGTCAGCAGACCCAGAAAGTGAGGTCTGCTAATCCGGAAGTGAGGTCAGCAAACCCGGAAGTGAGGTCAGCAGACCCGGAATGTGGGGTCTGCTAACCCGGAAGTGAGGTCAGCAAACACGGAAGTGATGTCACTAAACCCAGAAGTGAGGTCAGCGGACCAGGAAGTGAGGTCAGCAGACCCAGAAAGTGAGGTCTGCTAACCCTGAAGTGAGGTCAGAAAACCCAAAAGTAAGATCAGCATACGCGGAATGTGAGGTTGGCAAACCCTGAGGTGAGGTCACCAAACCCGGAAGTGAGGTCAGCAGACCGGGAAAGGGAGGTCTGCTAACGAGGAAGTGAGGTCAGCGAAATCAGAAGTAAGGTCAGCAAACCCAAAAGTGAGGTCAGCAGACCCGGAATGTGAGGTCCGATAACCCGGAAGTGAGGTCAGCAAACCGGGAAAGGGAGGTCTGCTAACGAGGAAGTGAGGTCAGCGAACCCAGAAGTAAGGTCAGCAAACCCAGAAGTGAGGTCAGCAGACCCGGAAAGTGAGGTTTTCTAACCCGGAAGTGAGGTCAGCATACCCGGAAGTGAGGTCAGCAGACCGGGAAAGGGAGGTCTGCAAATGAGTAATTGAGGTCAGCGAACCCAGAAGTAAGGTCTGCAAACCCAGAAGTGAGGTCAGCAGACCCGGAAAGTGAGGTCTGATAACCCGGAAGTGAGGTCAGCAAACCGGGCAAGGGAGGTCTGCTAACGATGAAGTGAGGTCAGCGAACCCAGAAGTAAGGTCAGCAAACCCAGAAGTGAGGTCAGCAGACCCAGAAAGTGAGGTCTGCTAACCCGCAAGTGAGGTCAGCAAACCCGGAAGTGAGGTCAGCAGACCCGGAAAGTGGGGTCTGCTAACCCAAAAGTGAGGTCAGCAAACACGGAAGTGATGTCACTAAACCCAGAAGTGAGGTCAGCGGACCAGGAAGTGAGGTCTGCTAACCCAGAAGTAAGGTCAGCAAACCCAGAATTGAAATCAGCACACCCGGAAAGTGAGGTCTGATAACCCGGAAGTGAGGTCAGCAAACCCGGAAGTGACGTCACGAAACCCGGTAGTGAGGTCAGCAAACCCGGAAGTGAGGTCAGCATACTCAGAAAGTGAGGTCATCAAACCTGGAAGTGAAGACAGCAAACCCAGAAGTGACGTCACTAAACCCGGAAGTGAGGTCAGCAAACCCAAAAGTGAGGTCAGCAGACCCAGAAATTTAGGTCTGCTAACCCTGAATTGAGTTCAGAAAACCCAAAAGTGAGATCAGCATCAGCGGAATGTGAGGTTGGCAAACCCTGAGGTGAGGTCACCAAACCGGGAAGTGAGGTCAGCAAACCGGGAAAGGGAGGTCTGCTAACGAGGAAGTGAGGTCAGCGAACCCAGAAGTAAGGTCAGCAAACCCAGAAGTGAGGTCAGCAGACCCGGAAAGTGAGGTTTTCTAACCCGGAAGTGAGGTCAGCAAACCCGGAAGTGAGGTCTCCAAACCTGGAATTGAGGAGAGCAAACCCAAAAAGTGAGGTCGGCATCCTCGGTAAGTGAGGTCACCAAAACCGGAAGTGAGGTCAGCAAACCCAGAAAGTGACGTCACCAAATCTGGAAGTGAGGTCAGCAAACGCGTAAAGTGAAGTCAGCATACTCAGAAAGTGAGGTCGGCAAACCCGGAATTGAGGTCACCAATCCCGGAAGTCAGGTCAGCAGACCCAGAAAGTGTGGTCATCAAACCTGGAAGTGAGGACAGCAAACCCAGAAGTGACGTCACTTAACCCGGAAGTGAGGTCAGCATACCCGGAAGTGAGGTAAGCAGACCCGGAAAGTGAGGTCTGCTAACCCGGAAGTGAGGTCAGCAAACCCAGAAGTGACGTCACTAAACCTGGTAGTTAGGTCAGCAAACCCGGAAGTGAGGCCAGCATACTCAGAAAGTTAGGTCGGAAAACCCGGAAGTGAGGTCAGCAAACCCAGAAGTGACGTCACCAAACACGGAAGTGAGGTCAGCGTACCCGGAAGTGAGGCCAGCAAACCGAAAATGTGAGGTCAGCATATCCGGAAGTGACGTCACTAAACTCGGAAGTGAGGTCAGCATACCCGGAAGTGAGGTCAGCAGACCCGGAATTGAGATCAGCAGACTTAGAAAGTGAGGGCGGCAAACCCGGAAGTGAGGTCACCATACCCGGAAGTGAGGTCACCTGACCCATAAAGTGAGGTCTGCTAACCCTGAAGTGAGGTCAGAAAGCCCAAAAGTGAGATCAGCATCAGCGGAATGTGAGGTTGGCAAACCCTGAGGTGAGGTCACCAAACCCGGAAGTGAGGTCAGCAGACCGGGAAAGGGAGGTCCGATAACCCGGAAGTGAGGTCAGCAAACCGGGAAAGGGAGGTCTGCTAACGAGGAAGTGAGGTCAGCGAACCCAGAAGTAAGGTCAGCAAACCCAGAAGTGAGGTCAGCAGACCCGGAAAGTGAGGTTTTCTAACCCGGAAGTGAGGTCAGCATACCCGGAAGTGAGGTCAGCAGACCCGGAATTGAGATCGGCAGACTTAGAATGTTAGGGAGGCAAACCCGGAAGTGAGGTCACCATACCCAGAAGTGAGGTCACCTGACCCAGAAATTGAGGTCTGCTAACCCTGAAGTGAGGTCAGAAAGCCCAAAAGTGAGATCAGCATCAGCGGAATGTGAGGTTGGCAAACCCTGAGGTGAGGTCACCAAACCCGGAAGTGAGGTCAGCAGACCGGGAAAGGGAGGTCTGCTAACGAGGAAGTGAGGTCAGCGAAGCCAGAAGTGAGGTCTGCAAACCCAGAAGTGAGGTCAGCAGACCCGGAAAGTGAGGTCTGATAACCCGGAAGTGAGGTCAGCAAACCGGGAAAGGGAGGTCTGCTAACGAGGAAGTGAGGTCAGCGAACCCAGAAGTAAGGTCAGCAAACCCAGAAGTGAGGTCAGCAGACCCAGAAAGTGAGGTCTGCTAACCCGGAAGTGAGGTCAGCAAACCCGGAAGTGAGGTCAGCAGACCCGGAATGTGGGGTCTGCTAACCCGGAAGTGAGGTCAGCAAACACGGAAGTGATGTCACTAAACCCAGAAGTGAGGTCAGCGGACCAGGAAGTGAGGTCTGCTAACCCAGAAGTAAGGTCAGCAAAACCAGAAGTGAGGTTAGCACACCCGGAAAGTGAGGTCTGATAACCCGGAAGTGAGGTCAGCAAACCCGGCAGTGAGGTCAGCAGACCCGGAATGTGGGGTCTGCTAACCCGGAAGTGAGGTCAGCAAACACGGAAGTGATGTCACTAAACCCAGAAGTGAGGTCAGCAGACCAGGAAGTGAGGTCTGCTATCACGGAAGTGAGGTCAGCGAACCCAGAAGTAAGGTCAGCAAACCCAAAAGTGAGGTCAGCAGACCCGGAATGTTAGGTCTGCTAACCCTGAAGTGAGGTCAGAAAACCCAAAAGTGAGATCAGCATCAGCGGAATGTGAGGTTGGCAAACCCTGAGGTGAGGTCACCAAACCCGGAAGTGAGGTCAGCAGACCGGGAAAGGGAGGTCTGCAAACGAGTAATTGAGGTCAGCGAACCCAGAAGTAAGGTCTGCAAACCCAGAAGTGAGGTCAGCAGACCCGGAAAGTGAGGTCTGATAACCCGGAAGTGAGGTCAGCAAACCGGGCAAGGGAGGTCTGCTAACGATGAAGTGAGGTCAGCGAACCCAGAAGTAAGGTCAGCAAACCCAGAAGTGAGGTCAGCAGACCCGGAAAGTGAGGTCTGATAACCCGGAAGTGAGGTCAGCAAACCGGGCAAGAGAGGTATGCTAACGATGAAGCGAGGTCAGCGAACCCAGAAGTAAGGTCAGCAAACCCAGAAGTGAGGTCAGCAGACCCAGAAAGTGAGGTCTGCTAATCCGGAAGTGAGGTCAGCAAACCCGGAAGTGAGGTCAGCAGACCCGGAATGTGGGGTCTGCTAACCCGGAAGTGAGGTCAGCAAACACGGAAGTGATGTCACTAAACACAGAAGTGAGGTCAGCGGACCAGGAAGTGAGGTCAGCAGACCCAGAAAGTGAGGTCTGCTAACCCTGAAGTGAGGTCAGAAAACCCAAAAGTAAGATCAGCATACGCGGAATGTGAGGTTGGCAAACCCTGAGGTGAGGTCACCAAACCCGGAAGTGAGGTCAGCAGACCCTGAAAGGGAGGTCTGCTAACGAGGAAGTGAGGTCAGCGAACTCAGAAGTAAGGTCAGCAAACCCAAAAGTGAGGTCAGCAGACCCGGAATGTGAGGTCTGATAACCCGGAAGTGAGGTCAGCAAACCGGGAAAGGGAGGTCTGCTAACGATGAAGCGAGGTCAGCGAACCCAGAAGTAAGGTCAGCAAACCCAGAAGTGAGGTCAGCAGACCCAGAAAGTGAGGTCTGCTAATCCGGAAGTGAGGTCAGCAAACCCGGAAGTGAGGTCAGCAGACCCGGAATGTGGGGTCTGCTAACCCGGAAGTGAGGTCAGGAAACACGGAAGTGATGTCACTAAACCCAGAAGTGAGGTCAGCGGACCAGGAAGTGAGGTCTGCTAACCCAGAAGTAAGGTCAGCAAACCCAGAAGTGAGGTCAGCACACCCGGAAAGTGAGGTCTGATAACCCGGAATTGAGGTCAGCAAACCCGGAAGTGACGTCACGAAACCCGGTAGTGAGGTCAGCAAACCCGGAAGTGAGGTTAGCATACTCAGAAAGTGAGGTCATCAAACCTGGAAGTGAGGACAGCAAACCCAGAAGTGACGTCACTAAACCCGGAAGTGAGGTCAGCAAACCCAAAAGTGAGGTCAGCAGACCCAGAAAGTTAGGTCTGCTAACCCTGAAGTGAGTTCAGAAAACCCAAAAGTAAGATCAGCATACGCGGAATGTGAGGTTGGCAAACCCTGAGGTGAGGTCACCAAACCCGGAAGTGAGGTCAGCAAACCGGGAAAGGGAGGTCTGCTAACGAGGAAGTGAGGTCAGCGAACCCAGAAGTAAGGTCAGCAAACCCAGAAGTGAGGTCAGCAGACCCGGAAAGTGAGGTTTTCTAACCCGGAAGTGAGGTCAGCAAACCCGGAAGTGAGGTCTCCAAACCTGGAATTGAGGAGAGCAAACCCAAAAAGTGAGGTCGGCATCCTCGGTAAGTGAGGTCACCAAAACCGGAAGTGAGGTCAGCAAACCCAGAAAGTGACGTCACCAAATGCGGAAGTGAGGTCAGCAAACGCGTAAAGTGAAGTCAGCATACTCAGAAAGTGAGGTCGGCAAACCCGGAATTGAGGTCACCAATCCCGGAAGTCAGGTCAGCAGACCCAGAAAGTGTGGTCATCAAACCTGGAAGTGAGGACAGCAAACCCAGAAGTGACGTCACTTAACCCGGAAGTGAGGTCAGCATACCCGGAAGTGAGGTAAGCAGACCCGGAAAGTGAGGTCTGCTAACCCGGAAGTGAGGTCAGCAAACCCAGAAGTGACGTCACTAAACCCGGTAGTTAGGTCAGCAAACCCGGAAGTGAGGCCAGCATACTCAGAAAGTTAGGTCGGAAAACCCGGAAGTGAGGTCAGCAAACCCAGAAGTGACGTCACCAAACACGGAAGTGAGGTCAGCGTACCCGGAAGTGAGGCCAGCAAACCGAAAATGTGAGGTCAGCATATCCGGAAGTGACGTCACTAAACTCGGAAGTGAGGTCAGCATACCCGGAAGTGAGGTCAGCAGACCCGGAATTGAGATCAGCAGACTTAGAAAGTGAGGGCGGCAAACCCGGAAGTGAGGTCACCATACCCAGAAGTGAGGTCACCTGACCCAGAAAGTGAGGTCTGCTAACCCTGAAGTGAGGTCAGAAAGCCCAAAAGTGAGATCAGCATCAGCGGAATGTGAGGTTGGCAAACCCTGAGGTGAGGTCACCAAACCCGGAAGTGAGGTCAGCAGACCGGGAAAGGGAGGTCTGCTAACGAGGAAGTGAGGTCAGCGAACCCAGAAGTAAGGTCTGCAAACCCAGAAGTGAGGTCAGCAGACCCGGAAAGTGAGGTCTGATAACCCGGAAGTGAGGTCAGCAAACCGGGCAAGAGAGGTCTGCTAACGATGAAGCGAGGTCAGCGAACCCAGAAGTAAGGTCAGCAAACCCAGAAGTGAGGTCAGCAGACCCAGAAAGTGAGGTCTGCTAATCCGGAAGTGAGGTCAGCAAACCCGGAAGTGAGGTCAGCAGACCCGGAATGTGGGGTCTGCTAACCCGGAAGTGAGGTCAGCAAACACGGAAGTGATGTCACTAAACACAGAAGTGAGGTCAGCGGACCAGGAAGTGAGGTCAGCAGACCCAGAAAGTGAGGTCTGCTAACCCTGAAGTGAGGTCAGAAAACCCAAAAGTAAGATCAGCATACGCGGAATGTGAGGTTGGCAAACCCTGAGGTGAGGTCACCAAACCCGGAAGTGAGGTCAGCAGACCCTGAAAGGGAGGTCTGCTAACGAGGAAGTGAGGTCAGCGAACTCAGAAGTAAGGTCAGCAAACCCAAAAGTGAGGTCAGCAGACCCGGAATGTGAGGTCTGATAACCCGGAAGTGAGGTCAGCAAACCGGGAAAGGGAGGTCTGCTAACGACGAAGCGAGGTCAGCGAACCCAGAAGTAAGGTCAGCAAACCCAGAAGTGAGGTCAGCACACCCGGAAAGTGAGGTCTGATAACCCGGAAGTGAGGTCAGCAAACCCGGAAGTGACGTCACGAAACCCGGTAGTGAGGTCAGAAAACCCGGAAGTGAGGTTAGCATACTCAGAAAGTGAGGTCATCAAACCTGGAAGTGAGGACAGCAAACCCAGAAGTGACGTCACTAAACCCGGAAGTGAGGTCAGCAAACCCAAAAGTGAGGTCAGCAGACCCAGAAAGTTAGGTCTGCTAACCCTGAAGTGAGTTCAGAAAACCCAAAAGTAAGATCAGCATACGCGGAATGTGAGGTTGGCAAACCCTGAGGTGAGGTCACCAAACCCGGAAGTGAGGTCAGCAAACCGGGAAAGGGAGGTCTGCTAACGAGGAAGTGAGGTCAGCGAACCCAGAAGTAAGGTCAGCAAACCCAGAAGTGAGGTCAGCAGACCCGGAATGTGAGGTTTTCTAACCCGGAAGTGAGGTCAGCAAACCCGGAAGTGAAGTCTCCAAACCTGGAATTGAGGAGAGCAAACCCAAAAAGTGAGGTCGGCATCCTCGGTAAGTGAGGTCACCAAAACCGGAAGTGAGGTCAGCAAACCCAGAAAGTGACGTCACCAAATCCGGAAGTGAGGTCAGCAAACGCGTAAAGTGAAGTCAGCATACTCAGAAAGTGAGGTCGGCAAACCCGGAATTGAGGTCACCAATCCCGGAAGTCAGGTCAGCAGACCCAGAAAGTGTGGTCATCAAACCTGGAAGTGAGGACAGCAAACCCAGAAGTGACGTCACTTAACCCGGAAGTGAGGTCAGCATACCCGGAAGTGAGGTAAGCAGACCCGGAAAGTGAGGTCTGCTAACCCGGAAGTGAGGTCAGCAAACCCAGAAGTGACGTCACTAAACCCGGTAGTTAGGTCAGCAAACCCGGAAGTAAGGCCAGCATACTCAGAAAGTTAGGTCGGAAAACCCGGAAGTGAGGTCAGCAAACCCAGAAGTGACGTCACCAAACACGGAAGTGAGGTCAGCGTACCCGGAAGTGAGGCCAGCAAACCGAAAATGTGAGGTCAGCATATCCGGAAGTGACGTCACTAAACTCGGAAGTGAGGTCAGCATACCCGGAAGTGAGGTCAGCAGACCCGGAATTGAGATCAGCAGACTTAGAAAGTGAGGGCGGCAAACCCAGAAGTGAGGTCACCATACCCGGAAGTGAGGTCACCTGACCCATAAAGTGAGGTCTGCTAACCCTGAAGTGAGGTCAGAAAGCCCAAAAGTGAGATCAGCATCAGCGGAATGTGAGGTTGGCAAACCCTGAGGTGAGGTCACCAAACCCGGAAGTGAGGTCAGCAGACCGGGAAAGGGAGGTCTGCTAATGAGTAATTGAGGTCAGCGAACCCAGAAGTAAGGTCTGCAAACCCAGAAGTGAGGTCAGCAGACCCGGAAAGTGAGGTCTGATAACCCGGAAGTGAGGTCAGCAAACCGGGCAAGGGAGGTCTGCTAACGATGAAGTGAGGTCAGCGAACCCAGAAGTAAGGTCAGCAAACCCAGAAGTGAGGTCAGCAGACCCAGAAAGTGAGGTCGGCTAACCCGCAAGTGAGGTCAGCAAACCCGGAAGTGAGGTCAGCAGACCCGGAAAGTGGGGTCTGCTAACCCGGAAGTGAGGTCAGCAAACACGGAAGTGATGTCACTAAACCCAGAAGTGAGGTCAGCGGACCAGGAAGTGAGGTCTGCTAACCCAGAAGTAAGGTCAGCAAACCCAAATTGAGGTCAGCATACGCGGAAAGGGAGGTTGGCAAACCCGGAAGTGAGGTCACCAAACCCGGAAGTGAGGTCAGCAGACCGGGAAAGGGAGGTCTGCTAACGAGGAAGTGAGGTCAGCTAACCCAGAAGTAAGGTCAGCAAACCCAGAAGTGAGGTCAGCACACCCGGAAAGAGAGGTCTGATAACCCGGAAGTGAGGTCAGCAAACCCGGAAGTGACGTCACGAAACCCGGTAGTGAGGTCAGCAAACCCGGAAGTGAGGTCAGCATACTCAGAAAGTGAGGTCATCAAGCCTGGAAGTGAGGTCAGCAAACCCAAAAGTGAGGTCAGCAGACCCAGAAAGTGAGGTCTGATAACCAGGAAGTGAGGTCAGCAAACCGGGCAAGGGAGGTCTGCTAACGATGAAGTGAGGTCAGCGAACCCAGAAGTAAGGTCAGCAAACCCAGAAGTGAGTTCAGCAGACCCAGAAAGTGAGGTCTGCTTACCCGCAAGTTAGGTCAGCAAACCCGGAAGTGAGGTCAGCAGACCCGGAAAGTGGGGTCTGCTAACCCGGAAGTGAGGTCAGCAAACATGGAAGTGATGTCACTAAACCCAGAAGTGAGGTCAGCGGACCAGGAAGTGAGGTCTGCTAACCCAGAAGTAAGGTCAGCAAACCCAGAAGTGAGGTCAGCACACCCGGAAAGTGAGGTCTGATAACCCGGAAGTGAGGTCAGCAAACCCAGAAGTGACGTCACGAAACCCGGTAGTGAGGTCAGCAAACCCGGAAGTGAGGTCAGCATACTCAGAAAGTGAGGTCATCAAACCTGGAAGTGAGGACAGCAAACCCAGAAGTGACGTCACTAAACCCGGAAGTGAGGTCAGCAAACCCAAAAGTGAGGTCAGCAGACCCAGAAAGTTAGGTCTGCTAACCCTGAAGTGTGGTCAGAAAACCCAAAAGTATGATCAGCATACACGGAATGTGAGGTTGGCAAACCCTGAGGTGAGGTCACCAAACCCGGAAGTGAGGTCAGCAGACCGGGAAAGGGAGGTCTGCTAACGAGGAAGTGAGCTCAGCGAACCCAGAAGTAAGCTCAGCAAACCCAAAAGTGAGGTCAGCAGACCCGGAATGTGAGGTCTGATAACCCGGAAGTGAGGTCAGCAAACCGGGAAAGGGAGGTCTGCTAACGAGGAAGTGAGGTCAGCGAACCCAGAAGTAAGGTCAGCAAACCCAGAAGTGAGGTCAGCAGACCCGGAAAGTGAGGTTTTCTAACCCGGAAGTGAGGTCAGCAAACCCGGAAGTGAGGTCTCCAAACCTGGAATTGAGGAGAGCAAACCCAAAAAGTGAGGTCGGCATCCTCGGTAAGTGAGGTCACCAAACCCGGAAGTGAGGTCAGCAAACCCAGAAAGTGACGTCACCAAATCCGGAAGTGAGGTCAGCAAAGCGTAAAGTGAAGTCAGCATACTCAGAAAGTGAGGTCAGCAAACCCGGAATTGAGGTCACCAATCCCGGAAGTCAGGTCAGCAGACCCTGAAAGTGTGGTCATCAAACCTGGAAGTGAGGACAGCAAACCCAGAAGTGACGTCACTTAACCCGGAAGTGAGGTCAGCATACCCGGAAGTGAGGTAAGCAGACCCGGAAAGTGAGGTCTGCTAACCCGGAAGTGAGGTCAGCAAACCCAGAAGTGACGTCACTAAACCCGGTAGTTAGGTCAGCAAACCCGGAAGTGAGGCCAGCATACTCAGAAAGTTAGGTCGGAAAACCCGGAAGTGAGGTCAGCAAACCCAGAAGTGACGTCACCAAACACGGAAGTGAGGTCAGCGTACCCGGAAGTGAGGCCAGCAAACCGAAAATGTGAGGTCAGCATATCCGGAAGTGACGTCACTAAACTCGGAAGTGAGGTCAGCATACCCGGAAGTGAGGTCAGCAGACCCGGAATTGAGATCAGCAGACTTAGAAAGTGAGGGCGGCAAACCCGGAAGTGAGGTCACCATACCCGGAAGTGAGGTCACCTGACCCAGAAAGTGAGGTCTGCTAACCCTGAAGTGAGGTCAGAAAGCCCAAAAGTGAGATCAGCATCAGCGGAATGTGAGGTTGGCAAACCCTGAGGTGAGGTCACCAAACCCGGAAGTGAGGTCAGCAGACCGGGAAAGGGAGGTCTGCTAACGAGGAAGTGAGGTCAGCGAAGCCAGAAGTAAGGTCTGCAAACCCAGAAGTGAGGTCAGCAGACCCGGAAAGTGAGGTCTGATAACCCGGAAGTGAGGTCAGCAAACCGGGCAAGGGAGGTCTGCTAACGATGAAGTGAGGTCAGCGAACCCAGAAGTAAGGTCAGCAAACCCAGAAGTGAGGTCAGCAGACCCAGAAAGTGAGGTCTGCTAATCCGAAAGTGAGGTCAGCAAACACGGAATTGATGTCACTAAACCCAGAAGTGAGGTCAGCGGACCAGGAAGTGAGGTCAGCAGACCCAGAAAGTGAGGTCTGCTAACCCTGAAGTGAGGTCAGAAAACCCAAAAGTAAGATCAGCATACGCGGAATGTGAGGTTGGCAAACCCTGAGGTGAGGTCACCAAACCCGGAAGTGAGGTCAGCAGACCGGGAAAGGGAGGTCTGCTAACGAGGAAGTGAGGTCAGCGAACTCAGAAGTAAGGTCAGCAAACCCAAAAGTGAGGTCAGCAGACCCGGAATGTGAGGTCTGATAACCCGGAAGTGAGGTCAGCAAACCGGGAAAGGGAGGTCTGCTAACGAGGAAGTGAGGTCAGCGAACCCAGAAGTAAGGTCAGCAAACCCAGAAGTGAGGTCAGCAGACCCGGAAAGTGAGGTTTTCTAACCCGGAAGTGAGGTCAGCAAACCCGGAAGTGAGGTCTCCAAACCTGGAATTGAGGAGAGCAAACCCAAAAAGTGAGGTCGGCATCCTCGGTAAGTGAGGTCACCAAAACCGGAAGTGAGGTCAGCAAACCCAGAAAGTGACGTCACCAAATCCGGAAGTGAGGTCAGCAAACGCGTAAAGTGAAGTCAGCAGACTCAGAAAGTGAGGTCGGCAAACCCGGAATTGAGGTCACCAATCCCGGAAGTCAGGTCAGCAGACCCAGAAAGTGTGGTCATCAAACCTGGAAGTGAGGAGAGCAAACCCAGATATGACGTCACTTAACCCGGAAGTGAGGTCAGCATACCCGGAAGTGAGGTAAGCAGACCCGGAAAGTGAGGTCTGCTAACCCGGAAGTGAGGTCAGCAAACCCACAAGTGACGTCACTAAACCCGGTAGTTAGGTCAGCAAACCCGGAAGTGAGGCCAGCATACTCAGAAAGTTAGGTCGGAAAACCCGGAAGTGAGGTCAGCAAACCCAGAAGTGACGTCACCAAACAGGGAAGTGAGGTCAGCGTACCCGGAAGTGAGGCCAGCAAACCGAAAAATTGAGGTCAGCATATCCGGAAGTGACGTCACTAAACTCGGAAGTGAGGTCAGCATACCCGGAAGTGAGGTCAGCAGACCCGGAATTGAGATCAGCAGACTTAGAAAGTGAGGGCGGCAAACCCGGAAGTGAGGTCACCATACCCGGAAGTGAGGTCACCTGACCCATAAAGTGAGGTCTGCTAACCCTGAAGTGAGGTCAGAAAGCCCAAAAGTGAGATCAGCATCAGCGGAATGTGAGGTTGGCAAACCCTGAGGTGAGGTCACCAAACCCGGAAGTGAGGTCAGCAGACCGGGAAAGGGAGGTCTGCTAACGAGGAAGTGAGGTCAGCGAAGCCAGAAGTAAGGTCTGCAAACCCAGAAGTGAGGTCAGCAGACCCGGAAAGTGAGGTCTGATAACCCGGAAGTGAGGTCAGCAAACCGGGCAAGGGAGGTCTGCTAACGATGAAGTGAGGTCAGCGAACCCAGAAGTAAGGTCAGCAAACCCAGAAGTGAGGTCAGCAGACCCAGAAAGTGAGGTCGGCTAACCCGCAAGTGAGGTCAGCAAACCCGGAAGTGAGGTCAGCAGACCCGGAAAGTTGGGTCTGCTAACCCGGAAGTGAGGTCAGCAAACACGGAAGTGATGTCACTAAACCCAGAAGTGAGGTCAGCGGACCAGGAAGTGAGGTCTGCTAACCCAGAAGTAAGGTCAGCAAACCCAAAAGTGAGGTCAGCAAACCCAAATTGAGGTCAGCATACGCGGAAAGTGAGGTTGGCAAACCCGGAAGTGAGGTCACCAAACCCGGAAGTGAGGTCAGCAGACCGGGAAAGGGAGGTCTGCTAACGAGGAAGTGAGGTCAGCGAACCCAGAAGTAAGGTCAGCAAACCCAGAAGTGAGGTCAGCACACCCGGAAAGTGAGGTCTGATAACCCGGAAGTGAGGTCAGCAAACCCGGAAGTGACGTCACGAAACCCGGTAGTGAGGTCAGCAAACCCGGAAGTGAGGTCAGCATACTCAGAAAGTGAGGTCCTCAAACCTGGAAGTGAGGTTAGCAAACCCAAAAGTGAGGTCAGCAGACCCAGAAAGTGAGGTCTGCTAACCCTGAACTGAGGTCAGAAAACCCAAAAGTAAGATCAGCATACGCGGAATGTGAGGTTGGCAAACCCTGAGGTGAGGTCACCAAACCCGGAAGTGAGGTCAGCAGACCGGGAAAGGGAGGTCTGCTAACGAGGAAGTGAGGTCAGCGAACTCAGAAGTAAGGTCAGCAAACCCAAAAGTGAGGTCAGCAGACCCGGAATGTGAGGTCTGATAACCCGGAAGTGAGGTCAGCAAACCGGGAAAGGGAGGTCTGCTAACGAGGAAGTGAGGTCAGCGAACCCAGAAGTAAGGTCAGCAAACCCAGAAGTGAGGTCAGCAGACCCGGAAAGTGAGGTTTTCTAACCCGGAAGTGAGGTCAGCAAACCCGGAAGTGAGGTCTCCAAACCTGGAATTGAGGAGAGCAAACCCAAAAAGTGAGGTCGGCATCCTCGGTAAGTGAGGTCACCAAAACCGGAAGTGAGGTCAGCAAACCCAGAAAGTGACGTCACCAAATCCGGAAGTGAGGTCAGCAAATGCGTAAAGTGAAGTCAGCATACTCAGAAAGTGAGGTCGGCAAACCCGGAATTGAGGTCACCAATCCCGGAAGTCAGGTCAGCAGACCCAGAAAGTGTGGTCATCAAACCTGGAAGTGAGGACAGCAAACCCAGATATGACGTCACTTAACCCGGAAGTGAGGTCAGCATACCCAGAAGTGAGGTAAGCAGACCCGGAAAGTGAGGTCTGCTAACCCGGAAGTGAGGTCAGCAAACCCAGAAGTGACGTCACTAAACCCGGTAGTTAGGTCAGCAAACCCGGAAGTGAGGCCAGCATACTCAGAAAGTGAGGTCGGAAAACCCGGAAGTGAGGTCAGCAAACCCAGAAGTGACGTCACCAAACACGGAAGTGAGGTCAGCGTACCCGGAAGTGAGGCCAGCAAACCGAAAAAGTGAGGTCAGCATATCCGGAAGTGACGTCACTAAACTCGGAAGTGAGGTCAGCATACCCGGAAGTGAGGTCAGCAGACCCGGAATTGAGATCAGCAGACTTAGAAAGTGAGGGCGGCAAACCCGGAAGTGAGGTCACCATACCCGGAAGTGAGGTCACCTGACCCAGAAAGTGAGGTCTGCTAACCCTGAAGTGAGGTCAGAAAGCCCAAAAGTGAGATCAGCATCAGCGGAATGTGAGGTTGGCAAATCCTGACGTGAGGTCACCAAACCCGGAAGTGAGGTCAGCAGACCGGGAAAGGGAGGTCTGCTAATGAGTAATTGAGGTCAGCGAAGCCAGAAGTAAGGTCTGCAAACCCAGAAGTGAGGTCAGCAGACCCGGAAAGTGAGGTCTGATAACCCGGAAGTGAGGTCAGCAAACCGGGCAAGGGAGGTCTGCTAACGATGAAGTGAGGTCAGCGAACCCAGAAGTAAGGTCAGCAAACCCAGAAGTGAGGTCAGCAGACCCAGAAAGTGAGGTCGGCTAACCCGCAAGTGAGGTCAGCAAACCCAGAAAGTGACGTCACCAAATCCGGAAGTGAGGTCAGCAAATGCGTAAAGTGAAGTCAGCATACTCAGAAAGTGAGGTCGGCAAACCCGGAATTGAGGTCACCAATCCCGGAAGTCAGGTCAGCAGACCCAGAAAGTGTGGTCATCAAACCTGGAAGTGAGGACAGCAAACCCAGAAGTGACGTCACTTAACCCGGAAGTGAGGTCAGCATACCCGGAAGTGAGGTAAGCAGACCCGGAAAGTGAGGTCTGCTAACCCGGAAGTGAGGTCAGCAAACCCAGAAGTGACGTCACTAAACCCGGTAGTTAGGTCAGCAAACCCGGAAGTGAGGCCAGCATACTCAGAAAGTTAGGTCGGAAAACCCGGAAGTGAGGTCAGCAAACCCAGAAGTGACGTCACCAAACACGGAAGTGAGGTCAGCGTACCCGGAAGTGAGGCCAGCAAACCGAAAATGTGAGGTCAGCATATCCGGAAGTGACGTCACTAAACTCGGAAGTGAGGTCAGCATACCCGGAAGTGAGGTCAGCAGACCCGGAATTGAGATCAGCAGACTTAGAAAGTGAGGGCGGCAAACCCGGAAGTGAGGTCACCATACCCGGAAGTGAGGTCACCTGACCCATAAAGTGAGGTCTGCTAACCCTGAAGTGAGGTCAGAAAGCCCAAAAGTGAGATCAGCATCAGCGGAATGTGAGGTTGGCAAACCCTGAGGTGAGGTCACCAAACCCGGAAGTGAGGTCAGCAGACCGGGAAAGGGAGGTCTGCTAACGAGGAAGTGAGGTCAGCGAAGCCAGAAGTAAGGTCTGCAAACCCAGAAGTGAGGTCAGCAGACCCGGAAAGTGAGGTCTGATAACCCGGAAGTGAGGTCAGCAAACCGGGCAAGGGAGGTCTGCTAACGATGAAGTGAGGTCAGCGAACCCAGAAGTAAGGTCAGCAAACCCAGAAGTGAGGTCAGCAGACCCAGAAAGTGAGGTCTGCTAATCCGGAAGTGAGGTCAGCAAACACGGAAGTGATGTCACTAAACCCAGAAGTGAGGTCAGCGGACCAGGAAGTGAGGTCAGCAGACCCAGAAAGTGAGGTCTGCTAACCCTGAAGTGAGGTCAGAAAACCCAAAAGTAAGATCAGCATACGCGGAATGTGAGGTTGGCAAACCCTGAGGTGAGGTCACCAAACCCGGAAGTGAGGTCAGCAGACCGGGAAAGGGAGGTCTGCTAACGAGGAAGTGAGGTCAGCGAACTCAGAAGTAAGGTCAGCAAACCCAAAAGTGAGGTCAGCAGACCCGGAATGTGAGGTCTGATAACCCGGAAGTGAGGTCAGCAAACCGGGAAAGGGAGGTCTGCTAACGAGGAAGTGAGGTCAGCGAACCCAGAAGTAAGGTCAGCAAACCCAGAAGTGAGGTCAGCAGACCCGGAAAGTGAGGTTTTCTAACCCGGAAGTGAGGTCAGCAAACCCGGAAGTGAGGTCTCCAAACCTGGAATTGAGGAGAGCAAACCCAAAAAGTGAGGTCGGCATCCTCGGTAAGTGAGGTCACCAAAACCGGAAGTGAGGTCAGCAAACCCAGAAAGTGACGTCACCAAATCCGGAAGTGAGGTCAGCAAATGCGTAAAGTGAAGTCAGCATACTCAGAAAGTGAGGTCGGCAAACCAGGAATTGAGGTCACCAATCCCGGAAGTCAGGTCAGCAGACCCAGAAAGTGTGGTCATCAAACCTGGAAGTGAGGACAGCAAACCCAGATATGACGTCACTTAACCCGGAAGTGAGGTCAGCATACCCAGAAGTGAGGTAAGCAGACCCGGAAAGTGAGGTCTGCTAACCCGGAAGTGAGGTCAGCAAACCCAGAAGTGACGTCACTAAACCCGGTAGTTAGGTCAGCAAACCCGGAAGTGAGGCCAGCATACTCAGAAAGTGAGGTCGGAAAACCCGGAAGTGAGGTCAGCAAACCCAGAAGTGACGTCACCAAACACGGAAGTGAGGTCAGCGTACCCGGAAGTGAGGCCAGCAAACCGAAAAAGTGAGGTCAGCATATCCGGAAGTGACGTCACTAAACTCGGAAGTGAGGTCAGCATACCCGGAAGTGAGGTCAGCAGACCCGGAATTGAGATCAGCAGACTTAGAAAGTGAGGGCGGCAAACCCGGAAGTGAGGTCACCATACCCGGAAGTGAGGTCACCTGACCCAGAAAGTGAGGTCTGCTAACCCTGAAGTGAGGTCAGAAAGCCCAAAAGTGAGATCAGCATCAGCGGAATGTGAGGTTGGCAAATCCTGACGTGAGGTCACCAAACCCGGAAGTGAGGTCAGCAGACCGGGAAAGGGAGGTCTGCTAATGAGTAATTGAGGTCAGCGAAGCCAGAAGTAAGGTCTGCAAACCCAGAAGTGAGGTCAGCAGACCCGGAAAGTGAGGTCTGATAACCCGGAAGTGAGGTCAGCAAACCGGGCAAGGGAGGTCTGCTAACGATGAAGTGAGGTCAGCGAACCCAGAAGTAAGGTCAGCAAACCCAGAAGTGAGGTCAGCAGACCCAGAAAGTGAGGTCGGCTAACCCGCAAGTGAGGTCAGCAAACCCGGAAGTGAGGTCAGCAGACCCGGAAAGTTGGGTCTGCTAACCCGGAAGTGAGGTCAGCAAACACGGAAGTGATGTCACTAAACCCAGAAGTGAGGTCAGCGGACCAGGAAGTGAGGTCTGCTAACCCAGAAGTAAGGTCAGCAAACCCAAAAGTGAGGTCAGCAAACCCAAATTGAGGTCAGCATACGCGGAAAGTGAGGTTGGCAAACCTGGAAGTGAGGTCACCAAACCCGGAAGTGAGGTCAGCAGACCGGGAAAGGGAGGTCTGCTAACGAGGAAGTGAGGTCAGCGAACCCAGAAGTAAGGTCAGCAAACCCAGAAGTGAGGTCAGCACACCCGGAAAGTGAGGTCTGATAACCCGGAAGTGAGGTCAGCAAACCCGGAAGTGACGTCACGAAACCCGGTAGTGAGGTCAGCAAACCCGGAAGTGAGGTCAGCATACTCAGAAAGTGAGGTCCTCAAACCTGGAAGTGAGGTTAGCAAACCCAAAAGTGAGGTCAGCAGACCCAGAAAGTGAGGTCTGCTAACCCTGAACTGAGGTCAGAAAACCCAAAAGTAAGATCAGCATACGCGGAATGTGAGGTTGGCAAACCCTGAGGTGAGGTCACCAAACCCGGAAGTGAGGTCAGCAGACCGGGAAAGGGAGGTCTGCTAACGAGGAAGTGAGGTCAGCGAACTCAGAAGTAAGGTCAGCAAACACGGAAGTGAGGTCAGCGTACCCGGAAGTGAGGCCAGCAAACCGAAAAAGTGAGGTCAGCATATCCGGAAGTGACGTCACTAAACTCGGAAGTGAGGTCAGCATACCCGGAAGTGAGGTCAGCAGACCCGGAATTGAGATCAGCAGACTTAGAAAGTGAGGGCGGCAAACCCGGAAGTGAGGTCACCATACCCGGAAGTGAGGTCACCTGACCCAGAAAGTGAGGTCTGCTAACCCTGAAGTGAGGTCAGAAAGCCCAAAAGTGAGATCAGCATCAGCGGAATGTGAGGTTGGCAAATCCTGACGTGAGGTCACCAAACCCGGAAGTGAGGTCAGCAGACCGGGAAAGGGAGGTCTGCTAATGAGTAATTGAGGTCAGCGAAGCCAGAAGTAAGGTCTGCAAACCCAGAAGTGAGGTCAGCAGACCCGGAAAGTGAGGTCTGATAACCCGGAAGTGAGGTCAGCAAACCGGGCAAGGGAGGTCTGCTAACGATGAAGTGAGGTCAGCGAACCCAGAAGTAAGGTCAGCAAACCCAGAAGTGAGGTCAGCAGACCCAGAAAGTGAGGTCGGCTAACCCGCAAGTGAGGTCAGCAAACCCGGAAGTGAGGTCAGCAGACCCGGAAAGTTGGGTCTGCTAACCCGGAAGTGAGGTCAGCAAACACGGAAGTGATGTCACTAAACCCAGAAGTGAGGTCAGCGGACCAGGAAGTGAGGTCTGCTAACCCAGAAGTAAGGTCAGCAAACCCAAAAGTGAGGTCAGCAAACCCAAATTGAGGTCAGCATACGCGGAAAGTGAGGTTGGCAAACCCGGAAGTGAGGTCACCAAACCCGGAAGTGAGGTCAGCAGACCGGGAAAGGGAGGTCTGCTAACGAGGAAGTGAGGTCAGCGAACCCAGAAGTAAGGTCAGCAAACCCAGAAGTGAGGTCAGCACACCCGGAAAGTGAGGTCTGATAACCCGGAAGTGAGGTCAGCAAACCCGGAAGTGAGGTCAGCATACTCAGAAAGTGAGGTCCTCAAACCTGGAAGTGAGGTTAGCAAACCCAAAAGTGAGGTCAGCAGACCCAGAAAGTGAGGTCTGCTAACCCTGAACTGAGGTCAGAAAACCCAAAAGTAAGATCAGCATACGCGGAATGTGAGGTTGGCAAACCCTGAGGTGAGGTCACCAAACCCGGAAGTGAGGTCAGCAGACCGGGAAAGGGAGGTCTGCTAACGAGGAAGTGAGGTCAGCGAACTCAGAAGTAAGGTCAGCAAACCCAAAAGTGAGGTCAGCAGACCCGGAATGTGAGGTCTGATAACCCGGAAGTGAGGTCAGCAAACCGGGAAAGGGAGGTCTGCTAACGAGGAAGTGAGGTCAGCGAACCCAGAAGTAAGGTCTGCAAACCCAGAAGTGAGGTCAGCAGACCCGGAAAATGAGGTCTGATAACCCGGAAGTGAGGTCAGCAAACCGGGAAAGGGAGGTCTGCTAACGATGAAGTGAGGTCAGCGAACTCAGAAGTAAGGTCAGCAAACCCAGAAGTGAGGTCAGCAGACCCGGAAAGTGAGGTTTTCTAACCCGGAAGTGAGGTCAGCAAACCCGGAAGTGAGGTCTCCAAACCTGGAATTGAGGAGAGCAAACCCAAAAAGTGAGGTCGGCATCCTCGGTTAGTGAGGTCACCAAAACCGGAAGTGAGGTCAGCAAACCCAGAAAGTGACGTCACCAAATCCGGAAGTGAGGTCAGCAAACGCGTAAAGTGAAGTCAGCATACTCAGAAAGTGAGGTCGGCAAACCCGGAATTGAGGTCACCAATCCCGGAAGTCAGGTCAGCAGACCCAGAAAGTGTGGTCATCAAACCTGGAAGTGAGGACAGCAAACCCAGAAGTGACGTCACTTAACCCGGAAGTGAGGTCAGCATACCCGGAAGTGAGGTAAGCAGACCCGGAAAGTGAGGTCTGCTAACCCGGAAGTGAGGTCAGCAAACCCAGAAGTGACGTCACTAAACCCGGTAGTTAGGTCAGCAAACCCGGAAGTGAGGCCAGCATACTCAGAAAGTTAGGTCGGAAAACCCGGAAGTGAGGTCAGCAAACCCAGAAGTGACGTCACCAAACACGGAAGTGAGGTCAGCGTACCCGGAAGTGAGGCCAGCAAACCGAAAATGTGAGGTCAGCATATTGGGAAGTGACGTCACTAAACTCGGAAGTGAGGTCAGCATACCCGGAAGTGAGGTCAGCAGACCCGGAATTGAGATCAGCAGACTTAGAAAGTGAGGGCGGCAAACCCGGAAGTGAGGTCAGCAGACCGGGAAAGGGAGGTCTGCTAACGAGGAAGTGAGGTCAGCGAAGCCAGAAGTAAGGTCTGCAAACCCAGAAGTGAGGTCAGCAGACCCGGAAAGTGAGGTCTGATAACCCGGAAGTGAGGTCAGCAAACCGGGCAAGGGAGGTCTGCTAACGATGAAGTGAGGTCAGCGAACCCAGATGTAAGGTCAGCAAACCCAGAAGTGAGGTCAGCAGACCCAGAAAGTGAGGTCTGCTAACCCGGAAGTGAGGTCTGCAAACCCGGAAGTGAGGCCAGCAGACCCGGAATGTGGGGTCTGCTAACCCGGAAGTGAGGTCAGCAAACACGGAAGTGATGTCTCTAAACCCAGAAGTGAGGTCAGCGGACCAGGAAGTGAGGTCTGCTATCACGGAAGTAAGGTCACCAATCCCGGAAGTGAGGTCAGCAGACCCAGACAGTGAGGTCATCAAACCTGGAAGTGAGGACAGCAAACCCAGAAGTGACGTCACTAAACCCGGAAGTGAGGTCAGCAGACCGGGAAAGGGAGGTCTGCTAACGAGGAAGTGAGCTCAGCGAACCCAGAAGTAAGGTCAGCAAACCCAAAAGTGAGGTCAGCAGACCCGGAATGTGAGGTCTGATAACCCGGAAGTGAGGTCAGCAAACCGGGAAAGGGAGGTCTGCTAACGAGGAAGTGAGGTCAGCGAACCCAGAAGTAAGGTCAGCAAACCCAGAAGTGAGGTCAGCAGACCCGGAAAGTGAGGTTTTCTAACCCGGAACTGAGGTCAGCAAACCCGGAAGTGAGGTCTCCAAACCTGGAATTGAGGAGAGCAAACCCAAAAAGTGAGGTCGGCATCCTCGGTAAGTGAGGTCACCAAAACCGGAAGTGAGGTCAGCAAACCCAGAAAGTGACGTCACCAAATCCGGAAGTGAGGTCAGCAAACGCGTAAAGTGAAGTCAGCATACTCAGAAAGTGAGGTCGGCAAACCCGGAATTGAGGTCACCAATCCCGGAAGTCAGGTCAGCAGACCCAGAAAGTGTGGTCATCAAACCTGGAAGTGAGGACAGCAAACCCAGATATGACGTCACTTAACACGGAAGTGAGGTCAGCATACCCGGAAGTGAGGTAAGCAGACCCGGAAAGTGAGGTCTGCTAACCCGGAAGTGAGGTCAGCAAACCCACAAGTGACGTCACTAAACCCGGTAGTTAGGTCAGCAAACCCGGAAGTGAGGTCAGCATACTCAGAAAGTGAGGTCGGAAAACCCGGAAGTGAGGTCAGCAAACCCAGAAGTGACGTCACCAAACACGGAAGTGAGGTCAGCGTACCCGGAAGTGAGGCCAGCAAACCGAAAAAGTGAGGTCAGCATATCCGGAAGTGACGTCACTAAACTCGGAAGTGAGGTCAGCATACCCGGAAGTGAGGTCAGCAGACCCGGAATTGAGATCAGCAGACTTAGAAAGTGAGGGCGGCAAACCCGGAAGTGAGGTCACCATACCCGGAAGTGAGGTCACCTGACCCAGAAAGTGAGGTCTGCTAACCCTGAAGTGAGGTCAGAAAACCCAAAAGTGAGATCAGCATCAACGGAATGTGAGGTTGGCAAACCCTGAGGTGAGGTCACCAAACCCGGAAGTGAGGTCAGCAGACCCAGAAAGTGAGGTCTGCTAACCCGGAAGTGAGGTCAGCAAACCCGGAAGTGAGGCCAGCAGACCCGGAATGTGGGGTCTGCTAACCCGGAAGTGAGGTCAGCAAACACGGAAGTGATGTCACTAAACCCAGAAGTGAGGTCAGCGGACCAGGAAGTGAGGTCTGCTATCACGGAAGTAAGGTCACCAATCCCGGAAGTGAGGTCAGCAGACCCAGAAAGTGAGGTCATCAAACCTGGAAGTGAGGACAGCAAACCCAGAAGTGACGTCACTAAACCCGGAAGTGAGGTCAGCAGACCGGGAAAGGGAGGTCTGCTAACGAGGAAGTGAGCTCAGCGAACCCAGAAGTAAGGTCAGCAAACCCAGAAGTGAGGTCAGCAGACCTGGAAAGTGAGGTTTTCTAACCCGGAAGTGAGGTCAGCAAACCCGGAAGTGAGGTCTCCAAACCTGGAATTGAGGAGAGCAAACCCAAAAAGTGAGGTCGGCATCCTCGGTAAGTGAGGTCACCAAAACCGGAAGTGAGGTCAGCAAACCCAGAAAGTGACGTCACCAAATCCGGAAGTGAGGTCAGCAAACGCGTAAAGTGAAGTCAGCATACTCAGAAAGTGAGGTCGGCAAACCCGGAATTGAGGTCACCAATCCCGGAAGTCAGGTCAGCAGACCCAGAAAGTGTGGTCATCAAACCTGGAAGTGAGGACAGCAAACCCAGATATGACGTCACTTAACCCGGAAGTGAGGTCAGCATACCCGGAAGTGAGGTAAGCAGACCCGGAAAGTGAGGTCTGCTAACCCGGAAGTGAGGTCAGCAAACCCACAAGTGACGTCACTAAACCCGGTAGTTAGGTCAGCAAACCCGGAAGTGAGGTCAGCATACTCAGAAAGTGAGGTCGGAAAACCCGGAAGTGAGGTCAGCAAACCCAGAAGTGACGTCACCAAACACGGAAGTGAGGTCAGCGTACCCGGAAGTGAGGCCAGCAAACCGAAAAAGTGAGGTCAGCATATCCGGAAGTGACGTCACTAAACTCGGAAGTGAGGTCAGCATACCCGGAAGTGAGGTCAGCAGACCCGGAATTGAGATCAGCAGACTTAGAAAGTGAGGGCGGCAAACCCGGAAGTGAGGTCACCATACCCGGAAGTGAGGTCACCTGACCCAGAAAGTGAGGTCTGCTAACCCTGAAGTGAGGTCAGAAAACCCAAAAGTGAGATCAGCATCAGCGGAATGTGAGGTTGGCAAACCCTGAGGTGAGGTCACCAAACCCGGAAGTGAGGTCAGCAGACCCAGAAAGTGAGGTCTGCTAACCCGGAAGTGAGGTCAGCAAACCCGGAAGTGAGGCCAGCAGACCCGGAATGTGGGGTCTGCTAACCCGGAAGTGAGGTCAGCAAACACGGAAGTGATGTCACTAAACCCAGAAGTGAGGTCAGCGGACCAGGAAGTGAGGTCTGCTATCACGGAAGTAAGGTCACCAATCCCGGAAGTGAGGTCAGCAGACCCAGAAAGTGAGGTCATCAAACCTGGAAGTGAGGACAGCAAACCCAGAAGTGACGTCACTAAACCCGGAAGTGAGGTCAGCAGACCGGGAAAGGGAGGTCTGCTAACGAGGAAGTGAGCTCAGCGAACCCAGAAGTAAGGTCAGCAAACCCAGAAGTGAGGTCAGCAGACCTGGAAAGTGAGGTTTTCTAACCCGGAAGTGAGGTCAGCAAACCCGGAAGTGAGGTCTCCAAACCTGGAATTGAGGAGAGCAAACCCAAAAAGTGAGGTCGGCATCCTCGGTAAGTGAGGTCACCAAAACCGGAAGTGAGGTCAGCAAACCCAGAAAGTGACGTCACCAAATCCGGAAGTGAGGTCAGCAAACGCGTAAAGTGAAGTCAGCATACTCAGAAAGTGAGGTCGGCAAACCCGGAATTGAGGTCACCAATCCCGGAAGTCAGGTCAGCAGACCCAGAAAGTGTGGTCATCAAACCTGGAAGTGAGGACAGCAAACCCAGATATGACGTCACTTAACCCGGAAGTGAGGTCAGCATACCCGGAAGTGAGGTAAGCAGACCCGGAAAGTGAGGTCTGCTAACCCGGAAGTGAGGTCAGCAAACCCACAAGTGACGTCACTAAACCCGGTAGTTAGGTCAGCAAACCCGGAAGTGAGGTCAGCATACTCAGAAAGTGAGGTCGGAAAACCCGGAAGTGAGGTCAGCAAACCCAGAAGTGACGTCACCAAACACGGAAGTGAGGTCAGCGTACCCGGAAGTGAGGCCAGCAAACCGAAAAAGTGAGGTCAGCATATCCGGAAGTGACGTCACTAAACTCGGAAGTGAGGTCAGCATACCCGGAAGTGAGGTCAGCAGACCCGGAATTGAGATCAGCAGACTTAGAAAGTGAGGGCGGCAAACCCGGAAGTGAGGTCACCATACCCGGAAGTGAGGTCACCTGACCCAGAAAGTGAGGTCTGCTAACCCTGAAGTGAGGTCAGAAAACCCAAAAGTGAGATCAGCATCAGCGGAATGTGAGGTTGGCAAACCCTGAGGTGAGGTCACCAAACCCGGAAGTGAGGTCAGCAGACCCAGAAAGTGAGGTCTGCTAACCCGGAAGTGAGGTCAGCAAACCCGGAAGTGAGGCCAGCAGACCCGGAATGTGGGGTCTGCTAACCCGGAAGTGAGGTCAGCAAACACGGAAGTGATGTCACTAAACCCAGAAGTGAGGTCAGCGGACCAGGAAGTGAGGTCTGCTATCACGGAAGTAAGGTCACCAATCCCGGAAGTGAGGTCAGCAGACCCAGAAAGTGAGGTCATCAAACCTGGAAGTGAGGACAGCAAACCCAGAAGTGACGTCACTAAACCCGGAAGTGAGGTCAGCAGACCGGGAAAGGGAGGTCTGCTAACGAGGAAGTGAGCTCAGCGAACCCAGAAGTAAGGTCAGCAAACCCAGAAGTGAGGTCAGCAGACCTGGAAAGTGAGGTTTTCTAACCCGGAAGTGAGGTCAGCAAACCCGGAAGTGAGGTCTCCAAACCTGGAATTGAGGAGAGCAAACCCAAAAAGTGAGGTCGGCATCCTCGGTAAGTGAGGTCACCAAAACCGGAAGTGAGGTCAGCAAACCCAGAAAGTGACGTCACCAAATCCGGAAGTGAGGTCAGCAAACGCGTAAAGTGAAGTCAGCATACTCAGAAAGTGAGGTCGGCAAACCCGGAATTGAGGTCACCAATCCCGGAAGTCAGGTCAGCAGACCCAGAAAGTGTGGTCATCAAACCTGGAAGTGAGGACAGCAAACCCAGATATGACGTCACTTAACCCGGAAGTGAGGTCAGCATACCCGGAAGTGAGGTAAGCAGACCCGGAAAGTGAGGTCTGCTAACCCGGAAGTGAGGTCAGCAAACCCACAAGTGACGTCACTAAACCCGGTAGTTAGGTCAGCAAACCCGGAAGTGAGGTCAGCATACTCAGAAAGTGAGGTCGGAAAACCCGGAAGTGAGGTCAGCAAACCCAGAAGTGACGTCACCAAACACGGAAGTGAGGTCAGCGTACCCGGAAGTGAGGCCAGCAAACCGAAAAAGTGAGGTCAGCATATCCGGAAGTGACGTCACTAAACTCGGAAGTGAGGTCAGCATACCCGGAAGTGAGGTCAGCAGACCCGGAATTGAGATCAGCAGACTTAGAAAGTGAGGGCGGCAAACCCGGAAGTGAGGTCACCATACCCGGAAGTGAGGTCACCTGACCCAGAAAGTGAGGTCTGCTAACCCTGAAGTGAGGTCAGAAAACCCAAAAGTGAGATCAGCATCAGCGGAATGTGAGGTTGGCAAACCCTGAGGTGAGGTCACCAAACCCGGAAGTGAGGTCAGCAGACCGGGAAAGGGAGGTCTGCTAATGAGGAAGTGAGGTCAGCGAACCCAGAAGTAAGGTCTGCAAACCCAGAAGTGAGGTCAGCAGACCCGGAAAGTGAGGTCTGATAACCCGGAAGTGAGGTCAGCAAACCGGGCAAGGGAGGTCTGCTAACGATGAAGTGAGGTCAGCGAACCCAGAAGTAAGGTCAGCAAACCCAGAAGTGAGGTCAGCAGACCCAGAAAGTGAGGTCGGCTAACCCGCAAGTGAGGTCAGCAAACCCGGAAGTGAGGTCAGCAGACCCGGAAAGTTGGGTCTGCTAACCCGGAAGTGAGGTCAGCAAACACGGAAGTGATGTCACTAAACCCAGAAGTGAGGTCAGCGGACCAGGAAGTGACGTCTGCTAACCCAGAAGTAAGGTCAGCAAACCCAAAAGTGAGGTCAGCAAACCCAAATTGAGGTCAGCATACGCGGAAAGTGAGGTTGGCAAACCCGGAAGTGAGGTCACCAAACCCGGAAGTGAGGTCAGCAGACCGGGAAAGGGAGGTCTGCTAACGAGGAAGTGAGGTCAGCGAACCCAGAAGTAAGGTCAGCAAACCCAGAAGTGAGGTCAGCACACCCGGAAAGTGAGGTCTGATAACCCGGAAGTGAGGTCAGCAAACCCGGAAGTGACGTCACGAAACCCGGTAGTGAGGTCAGCAAACCCGGAAGTGAGGTCAGCATACTCAGAAAGTGAGGTCCTCAAACCTGGAAGTGAAGTTAGCAAACCCAAAAGTGAGGTCAGCAGACCCAGAAAGTGAGGTCTGCTAACCCTGAACTGAGGTCAGAAAACCCAAAAGTAAGATCAGCATACGTGGAATGTGAGGTTGGCAAACCCTGAGGTGAGGTCACCAAACCCGGAAGTGAGGTCAGCAGACCGGGAAAGGGAGGTCTGCTAACGAGGAAGTGAGGTCAGCGAACTCAGAAGTAAGGTCAGCAAACCCAAAAGTGAGGTCAGCAGACCCGGAATGTGAGGTCTGATAACCCGGAAGTGAGGTCAGCAAACCGGGAAAGGGAGGTCTGCTAACGAGGAAGTGAGGTCAGCGAACCCAGAAGTAAGGTCAGCAAACCCAGAAGTGAGGTCAGCAGACCCGGAAAGTGAGGCTTTCTAACCCGGAAGTGAGGTCAGCAAACCCGGAAGTGAGGTCTCCAAACCTGGAATTGAGGAGAGCAAACCCAAAAAGTGAGGTCGGCATCCTCGGTAAGTGAGGTCACCAAAACCGGAAGTGAGGTCAGCAAACCCAGAAAGTGACGTCACCAAATCCGGAAGTGAGGTCAGCAAACGCGTAAAGTGAAGTCAGCATACTCAGAAAGTGAGGTCGGCAAACCCGGAATTGAGGTCACCAATCCCGGAAGTCAGGTCAGCAAACACAGAAAGTGTGGTCATCAAACCTGGAAGTGAGGACAGCAAACCCAGAAGTGACGTCACTAAACCCGGTAGTTAGGTCAGCAAACCCGGAAGTGAGGCCAGCATACTCAGAAAGTGAGGTCGGAAAACCCGGAAGTGAGGTCAGTAAACCCAGAAGTGACGTCACCAAACACGGAAGTGAGGTCAGCGTACCCGGAAGTGAGGCCAGCAAACCGAAAAAGTGAGGTCAGCATATCCGGAAGTGACGTCAATAAACTCGGAAGTGAGTTCAGCATACCCGGAAGTGAGGTCAGCAGACCCGGAATTGAGATCAGCAGACTTAGAAAGTGAGGGCGGCAAACCCGGAAGTGAGGTCAGCAGACCGGGAATGGGAGGTCTGCTAACGAGGAAGTGAGGTCAGCGAAGCCAGAAGTAAGGTCTGCAAACCCAGAAGTGAGGTCAGCAGACCCGGAAAGTGAGGTCTGATAACCCGGAAGTGAGGTCAGCAAACCGGGCAAGGGAGGTCTGCTAACGATGAAGTGAGGTCAGCGAACCCAGAAGTAAGGTCAGCAAACCCAGAAGTGAGGTCAGCAGACCCAGAAAGTGAGGTCTGCTAATCCGGAAGTGAGGTCAGCAAACCCGGAAGTGAGGCCAGCAGACCCGGAATGTGGGGTCTGCTAACCCGGAAGTGAGGTCAGCAAACACGGAAGTGATGTCACTAAACCCAGAAGTGAGGTCAGCGGACCAGGAAGTGAGGTCTGCTATCACGGAAGTAAGGTCACCAATCCCGGAAGTGAGGTCAGGAGACCCAGACAGTGAGGTCATCAAACCTGGAAGTGAGGACAGCAAACCCAGAAGTGACGTCACTAAACCCGGAAGTGAGGTCAGCAGACCGGGAAAGGGAGGTCTGCTAACGAGGAAGTGAGCTCAGCGAACCCAGAAGTAAGGTCAGCAAACCCAAAAGTGAGGTCAGCAGACCCGGAATGTGAGGTCTGATAACCCGGAAGTGAGGTCAGCAAACCGGGAAAGGGAGGTCTGCTAACGAGGAAGTGAGGTCAGCGAACCCAGAGTAAGGTCAGCAAACCCAGAAGTGAGGTCAGCAGACCCGGAAAGTGAGTTTTTCTAACCCGGAAGTGAGGTCAGCAAACCCGGAAGTGAGGTCTCCAAACCTGGAATTGAGGAGAGCAAACCCAAAAAGTGAGGTCGGCATCCTCGGTAAGTGAGGTCACCAAAACCGGAAGTGAGGTCAGCAAACCCAGAAAGTGACGTCACCAAATCCGGAAGTGAGGTCAGCAAACGCGTAAAGTGAAGTCAGCATACTCAGAAAGTGAGGTCGGCAAACCCGGAATTGAGGTCACCAATCCCGGAAGTCAGGTCAGCAGACCCAGAAAGTGTGGTCATCAAACCTGGAAGTGAGGACAGCAAACCCAGATATGACGTCACTTAACCCGGAAGTGAGGTCAGCATACCCGGAAGTGAGGTAAGCAGACCCGGAAAGTGAGGTCTGCTAACCCGGAAGTGAGGTCAGCAAACCCACAAGTGACGTCACTAAACCCGGTAGTTAGGTCAGCAAACCCGGAAGTGAGGTCAGCATACTCAGAAAGTGAGGTCGGAAAACCCGGAAGTGAGGTCAGCAAACCCAGAAGTGACGTCACCAAACACGGAAGTGAGGTCAGCGTACCCGGAAGTGAGGCCAGCAAACCGAAAAAGTGAGGTCAGCATATCCGGAAGTGAGGTCAGCAGACCCGGAATTGAGATCAGCAGACTTAGAAAGTGAGGGCGGCAAACCCGGAAGTGAGGTCACCATACCCGGAATTGAGGTCACCTGACCCAGAAAGTGAGGTCTGCTAACCCTGAAGTGAGGTCAGAAAACCCAAAAGTGAGATCAGCATCAGCGGAATGTGAGGTTGGCAAATCCTGACGTGAGGTCACCAAACCCGGAAGTGAGGTCAGCAGACCGGGAAAGGGAGGTCTGCTAATGAGTAATTGAGGTCAGCGAACCCAGAAGTAAGGTCTGCAAACCCAGAAGTGAGGTCAGCAGACCCGGAAAGTGAGGTCTGATAACCCGGAAGTGAGGTCAGCAAACCGGGCAAGGGAGGTCTGCTAACGATGAAGTGAGGTCAGCGAACCCAGAAGTAAGGTCAGCAAACCCAGAAGTGAGGTCAGCAGACCCAGAAAGTGAGGTCGGCTAACCCGCAAGTGAGGTCAGCAAACCCGGAAGTGAGGTCAGCAGACCCGGAAAGTTGGGTCTGCTAACCCGGAAGTGAGGTCAGCAAACACGGAAGTGATGTCACTAAACCCAGAAGTGAGGTCAGCGGACCAGGAAGTGAGGTCTGCTAACCCAGAAGTAAGGTCAGCAAACCCAAAAGTGAGGTCAGCAAACCCAAATTGAGGTCAGCATACGCGGAAAGTGAGGTTGGCAAACCCGGAAGTGAGGTCACCAAACCCGGAAGTGAGGTCAGCAGACCGGGAAAGGGAGGTCTGCTAACGAGGAAGTGAGGTCAGCGAACCCAGAAGTAAGGTCAGCAAACCCAGAAGTGAGGTCAGCACACCCGGAAAGTGAGGTCTGATAACCCGGAAGTGAGGTCAGCAAACCCGGAAGTGACGTCACGAAACCCGGTAGTGAGGTCAGCAAACCCGGAAGTGAGGTCAGCATACTCAGAAAGTGTGGTCCTCATACCTGGAAGTGAGGTTAGCAAACCCAAAGGTGAGGTCAGCAGACCCAGAAAGTGAGGTCTGCTAACCCTGAACTGAGGTCAGAAAACCCAAAAGTAAGATCAGCATACGCGGAATGTGAGGTTGGCAAACCCTGAGGTGAGGTCACCAAACCCGGAAGTGAGGTCAGCAGACCGGGAAAGGGAGGTCTGCTAACGAGGAAGTGAGGTCAGCGAACTCAGAAGTAAGGTCAGCAAACCCAAAAGTGAGGTCAGCAGACCCGGAATGTGAGGTCTGATAACCCGGAAGTGAGGTCAGCAAACCGGGAAAGGGAGGTCTGCTAACGAGGAAGTGAGCTCAGCGAACCCAGAAGTAAGGTCAGCAAACCCAGAAGTGAGGTCAGCAGACCCGGAAAGTGAGGTTTTCTAACCCGGAAGTGAGGTCAGCAAACCCGGAAGTGAGGTCTCCAAACCTGGAATTGAGGAGAGCAAACCCAAAAAGTGAGGTCGGCAACCTCGGTAAGTGAGGTCACCAAAACCGGAAGTGAGGTCAGCAAACCCAGAAAGTGACGTCACCAAATCCGGAAGTGAGGTCAGCAAACGCGTAAAGTGAAGTCAGCATACTCAGAAAGTGAGGTCGGCAAACCCGGAATTGAGGTCACCAATCCCGGAAGTCAGGTCAGCAGACCCAGAAAGTGTGGTCATCAAACCTGGAAGTGAGGACAGCAAACCCAGATATGACGTCACTTAACCCGGAAGTGAGGTCAGCATACCCAGAAGTGAGGTAAGCAGACCCGGAAAGTGAGGTCTGCTAACCCGGAAGTGAGGTCAGCAAACCCAGAAGTGACGTCACTAAACCCGGTAGTTAGGTCAGCAAACCCGGAAGTGAGGCCAGCATACTCAGAAAGTGAGGTCAGAAAACCCGGAAGTGAGGTCAGCAAACCCAGAAGTGACGTCACCAAACACGGAAGTGAGGTCAGCGTACCCGGAAGTGAGGCCAGCAAACCGAAAATGTGAGGTCAGCATATTGGGAAGTGACGTCACTAAACTCGGAAGTGAGGTCAGCATACCCGGAAGTGAGGTCAGCAGACCCGGAATTGAGATCAGCAGACTTAGAAAGTGAGGGCGGCAAACCCGGAAGTGAGGTCAGCAGACCGGGAAAGGGAGGTCTGCTAACGAGGAAGTGAGGTCAGCGAAGCCAGAAGTAAGTTCTGCAAACCCAGAAGTGAGGTCAGCAGACCTGGAAAGTGAGGTCTGATAACCCGGAAGTGAGGTCAGCAAACCGGGCAAGGGAGGTCTGCTAACGATGAAGTGAGGTCAGCGAACCCAGAAGTAAGGTCAGCAAACCCAGAAGTGAGGTCAGCAGACCCAGAAAGTGAGGTCTGCTAACCCGCAAGTGAGGTCAGCAAACCCGGAAGTGAGGCCAGCAGACCCGGAATGTGGGGTCTGCTAACCCGGAAGTGAGGTCAGCAAACACGGAAGTGATGTCACTAAACCCAGAAGTGAGGTCAGCGGACCAGGAAGTGAGGTCTGCTATCACGGAAGTAAGGTCACCAATCCCGGAAGTGAGGTCAGCAGACCCAGAAAGTGAGGTCATCAAACCTGGAAGTGAGGACAGCAAACCCAGAAGTGACGTCACTAAACCCGGAAGTGAGGTCAGCAGACCGGGAAAGAGAGGTCTGCTAACGAGGAAGTGAGCTCAGCGAACCCAGAAGTAAGGTCAGCAAACCCAAAAGTGAGGTCAGCAGACCCGGAATGTGAGGTCTGATAACCCGGAAGTGAGGTCAGCAAACCGGGAAAGGGAGGTCTGCTAACGAGGAAGTGAGGTCAGCGAACCCAGAAGTAAGGTCAGCAAACCCAGAAGTGAGGTCAGCAGACCCGGAAAGTGAGGTTTTCTAACCCGGAAGTGAGGTCAGCAAACCCGGAAGTGAGGTCTCCAAACCTGGAATTGAGGAGAGCAAACCCAAAAAGTGAGGTCGGCATCCTCGGTAAGTGAGGTCACCAAACCCGGAAGTGAGGTCAGCAAACCCAGAAAGTGACGTCACCAAATCCGGAAGTGAGGTCAGCAAACGCGTAAAGTGAAGTCAGCATACTCAGAAAGTGAGGTCGGCAAACCCGGAATTGAGGTCACCAATCCCGGAAGTCAGGTCAGCAGACCCAGAAAGTGAGGTCATCAAACCTGGAAGTGAGGACAGCAAACCCAGAAGTGACGTCACTTAACCCGGAAGTGAGGTCAGCATACCCGGAATTGAGGTAAGCAGACCCGGAATGTGAGGTCTGCTAACCCGGAAGTGAGGTCAGCAAACCCACAAGTGACGTCACTAAACACGGTAGTTAGGTCAGCAAACCCGGAAGTGAGGCCAGCATACTCAGAAAGTGAGGTCGGAAAACCCGGAAGTGAGGTCAGCAAACCCAGAAGTGACGTCACCAAACACGGAAGTGAGGTCAGCGTACCAGGAAGTGAGGCCAGCTAACCGAAAATGTGAGGTCAGCATATCCGGAAGTGACGTCACTAAACTCGGAAGTGAGGTCAGCATACCCGGAAGTGAGGTCAGCAGACCCGGAAGTGAGGTCACCTGACCCAGAAAGTGAGGTCTGCTAACCCTGAAGTGAGGTCAGAAAACCCAAAAGTGAGATCAGCATCAGCGGAATGTGAGGTTGGCAAACCCTGAGGTGAGGTCATAAAACCCGGAAGTGAGGTCAGCAGACCGGGAAAGGGAGGTCTGCTAACGAGTAATTGAGGTCAGCGAACCCAGAAGTAAGGTCTGCAAACCCAGAAGTGAGGTCAGCAGACCCGGAAAGTGGGGTCTGATAACCCGGAAGTGAGGTCTGCAAACCGGGCAAGGGAGGTCTGCTAACGATGAAGTGAGGTCAGCGAACCCAGAAGTAAGGTCAGCAAACCCAGAAGTGAGGTCAGCAGACCCAGAAAGTGAGGTCTGCTAACCCGCAAGTGAGGTCAGCAAACCCGGAAGTGAGGTCAGCAGACCCGGAAAGTAGGGTCTGCTAACCCGGAAGTGAGGTCAGCAAACACGGAAGTGATGTCACTAAACCCAGAATTGAGGTCAGCGGACCAGGAAGTGAGGTCTGCTAACCCAGAAGTAAGGTCAGCAAACCCAAAAGTGAGGTCAGCAAACCCAAATTGTGGTTAGCATACGGGGAAAGTGAGGTTGGCAAACCCGGAACTGAGGTCACCAAACCCGGAAGTGAGGTCAGCAGACCGGGGAAGGGAGGTCTGCTAATGAGGATGTGAGGTCAGCGAACCCAGAAGTAAGGTCAGCAAACCCAGAAGTGAGGTCAGCACACCCGG
This sequence comes from Coturnix japonica, assembly GCF_054131305.1. Taxonomy (NCBI): domain Eukaryota; kingdom Metazoa; phylum Chordata; class Aves; order Galliformes; family Phasianidae; genus Coturnix; species Coturnix japonica. The sequence goes on along the minus strand of NC_140688.1, from coordinate 7,505,174 downwards.
AAAGTGAGGTCTGATAACCCGGAAGTGAGGTCAGCAAACCCGGAAGTGACGTCACGAAACCCGGTAGTGAGGTCAGCAAACCCGGAAGTGAGGTCAGCATACTCAGAAAGTGAGGTCATCAAACGTGGAAGTGAGGACAGCAAACCCAGAAGTGACGTCACTAAACCCGGAAGTGAGGTCAGCAAACCCAAAAGTGAGGTCAGCAGACCCAGAATGTTAGGTCTGCTAACCCTGAAGTGAGGTCAGAAAACCCAAAAGTAAGATCAGCATACGCGGAATGTGAGGTTGGCAAATCCTGAGGTGAGGTCACCAAACCCGGAAGTGAGGTCAGCAAACCCAGAAAGTGACGTCACCAAATCCGGAAGTGAGGTCAGCAAACGCGTAAAGTGAAGTCAGCATACTCAGAAAGTAAGGTCGGCAAACCCGGAAGTGAGGTCACCAATCCCAAAAGTGAGGTCAGCAGACCCAGAATGTGAGGTCATCAAACCTGGAAGTGAGGACAGCAAACCCAGAAGTGACGTCACTAAACCCGTAAGTGAGGTCAGCATACCCGGAAGTGAGGTCAGCAGACCTGGAAAGTGTGGTCAGCGTACCCGGAAGTGATGCCAGCAAACCCAAAAAGTGAGGTCATCAAACCTGGAAGTGAGGACAGCAAACCCAGAAGTGACGTCACTAAACCCGGAAGTGAGGTCAGCATACCCGGAAGTCAGGTCAGCAGAACCAGAAAGTGAGGTCATCAAACCTGGAAGTGAGGACAGCAAACCCAGAAGTGACGTCACTAAACCCGGAAGTGAGGTCAGCAAACGCGTAAAGTGAAGTCAGCATACTCAGAAAGTGAGGTCCGCAAACCCGGAAGTGAGGTCACCAACCCCGGAAGTCAGGTCAGTAGACCCAGAAAGTGAGGTCATCAAACCTGGAAGTGAGGACAGCAAACCCAGAAGTGACGTCACTAAACCCGGAAGTGAGGTCAGCATACCCGGAAGTGAGGTCAGCATACCTGGAAAGTGAGGTCTGCTTACCCGGAAATGAGGTCAGCAAACCCAGACGTGACGTCACTGAACCCGGAAGTGAGGTCAGCATACCCGGGAGTGAGGTAAGCAGACCAGGAAAGTGAGGTCTGCTAACCCGGAAGTGTGGTCAGCATACCCGGAATTGAGGTCAGCAGACCCGGAATTGAGATCAGCAGACTTAGAAAGTGAGGGCGGCAAACCCGGAAGTGAGGTCACCATACCCAGAAGTGAGGTCACCTGACCCAGAAAGTGAGGTCTGCTAACCCTGAAGTGAGGTCAGAAAACCCAAAAGTAAGATCAGCATACGCGGAATGTGAGGTTGGCAAACCCTGAGGTGAGGTCACCAAACCCGGAAGTGAGGTCAGCAGACCGGGAAAGGGAGGTCTGCTAACGAGGAAGTGAGGTCAGCGAACCCAGAAGTAAGGTCAGCAAACCCAAAAGTGAGGTCAGCAGACCCGGAATGTGAGGTCTGATAACCCGGAAGTGAGGTCAGCAAACCGGGAAAGGGAGGTCTGCTAACGAGGAGGTGAGGTCAGCGAACCCAGAAGTAAGGTCAGCAAACCCAGAAGTTAGGTCAGCAGACCCGGAAAGTGAGGTTTTCTAACCCGGAAGTGAGGTCAGCAAACCCGGAAGTGAGGTCTCCAAACCTGGAATTGAGGAGAGCAAACCCAAAAAGTGAGGTCGGCATCCTCGGTAAGTGAGGTCACCAAAACCGGAAGTGAGGTCAGCAAATCCAGAAAGTGACGTCACCAAATCCGGAAGTGAGGTCAGCAAACGCGTAAAGTGAAGTCAGCATACTCAGAAAGTGAGGTCGGCAAACCCGGAATTGAGGTCACCAATCCCGGAAGTCAGGTCAGCAGACCCAGAAAGTGTGGTCATCAAACCTGGAAGTGAGGACAGCAAACCCAGAAGTGACGTCACTAAACCCGGTAGTTAGGTCAGCAAACCCGGAAGTGAGGCCAGCATACTCAGAAAGTTAGGTCGGAAAACCCGGAAGTGAGGTCAGCAAACCCAGAAGTGACGTCACCAAACAGGGAAGTGAGGTCAACGTACCCGGAAGTGAGGCCAGCAAACCGAAAAAGTGAGGTCAGCATATCCGGAAGTGACGTCACTAAACTCGGAAGTGAGGTCAGCATACCCGGAAGTGAGGTCAGCAGACCCGGAATTGAGATCAGCAGACTTAGAAAGTGAGGGCGGCAAACCCGGAAGTGAGGTCACCATACCCGGAAGTGAGGTCACCTGACCCATAAAGTGAGGTCTGCTAACCCTGAAGTGAGGTCAGAAAGCCCAAAAGTGAGATCAGCATCAGCGGAATGTGAGGTTGGCAAACCCTGAGGTGAGGTCACCAAACCCGGAAGTGAGGTCAGCAGACCGGGAAAGGAAGGTCTGCTAACGAGGAAGTGAGGTCAGCGAAGCCAGAAGTAAGGTCTGCAAACCCAGAAGTGAGGTCAGCAGACCCTGAAAGTGAGGTCTGATAACCCGGAAGTGAGGTCAGCAAACCGGGCAAGGGAGGTCTGCTAACGATGAAGTGAGGTCAGCGAACCCAGAAGTAAGGTCAGCAAACCCAGAAGTGAGGTCAGCAGACCCAGAAAGTGAGGTCTGCTAATCCGGAAGTGAGGTCAGCAAACCCGGACGTGAGGTCAGCAGACCCGGAATGTGGGGTCTGCCAACCCGGAAGTGAGGTCAGCAAACACGGAAGTGATGTCACTAAACCCAGAAGTGAGGTCAGCGGACCAGGAAGTGAGGTCTGCTAACCCAGAAGTAAGGTCAGCAAACCCAAAAGTGAGGTCAGCAAACCCAAATTGAGGTCAGCATACGCGGAAAGTGAGGTTGGCAAACCCGGAAGTGAGGTCACCAAACCCGGAAGTGAGGTCAGCAGACCGGGAAAGGGAGGTCTGCTAACAAGGAAGTGAGGTCAGCGAACCCAGAAGTAAGGTCAGCAAACCCAGAAGTGAGGTCAGCACACCCGGAAAGTGAGGTCTGATAACCCGGAAGTGAGGTCAGCAAACCCGGAAGTGACGTCACGAAACCCGGTAGTGAGGTCAGCAAACCCGGAAGTGAGGTCAGCATACTCAGAAAGTGAGGTCCTCAAACCTGGAAGTGAGGTCAGCAAACCCAAAAGTGAGGTCAGCAGACCCAGAAAGTGAGGTCTGCTAACCCTGAAGTGAGGTCAGAAAACCCAAAAGTAAGATCAGCATACGCGGAATGTGAGGTTGGCAAACCCTGAGGTGAGGTCACCAAACCCGGAAGTGAGGTCAGCAGACCGGGAAAGGGAGGTCTGCTAACGAGGAAGTGAGGTCAGCGAACTCAGAAGTAAGGTCAGCAAACCCAAAAGTGAGGTCAGCAGACCCGGAATGTCAGGTCTGATAACCCGGAAGTGAGGTCAGCAAACCGGGAAAGGGAGGTCTGCTAACGAGGAAGTGAGGTCAGCGAACCCAGAAGTAAGGTCAGCAAACCCAGAAGTGAGGACAGCAGACCCGGAAAGTGAGGTTTTCTAACCCGGAAGTGAGGTCAGCAAACCCGGAAGTGAGGTCTCCAAACCTGGAATTGAGGAGAGCAAACCCAAAAAGTGAGGTCGGCATCCTCGGTAAGTGAGGTCACCAAAACCGGAAGTGAGGTCAGCAAACCCAGAAAGTGACGTCACCAAATCCGGAAGTGAGGTCAGCAAACGCGTAAAGTGAAGTCAGCATACTCAGAAAGTGAGGTCGGCAAACCCGGAATTGAGGTCACCAATCCCGGAAGTCAGGTCAGCAGACCCAGAAAGTGTGGTCATCAAACCTGGAAGTGAGGACAGCAAACCCAGATATGACGTCACTTAACCCGGAAGTGAGGTCAGCATACCCAGAAGTGAGGTAAGCAGACCCGGAAAGTGAGGTCTGCTAACCCGGAAGTGAGGTCAGCAAACCCAGAAGTGACGTCACTAAACCCGGTAGTTAGGTCAGCAAACCCGGAAGTGAGGTCAGCATACTCAGAAAGTGAGGTCGGAAAACCCGGAAGTGAGGTCAGCAAACCCAGAAGTGACGTCACCAAACACGGAAGTGAGGTCAGCGTACCCGGAAGTGAGGCCAGCAAACCGAAAAAGTGAGGTCAGCATATCCGGAAGTGACGTCACTAAACTCGGAAGTGAGGTCAGCATACCCGGAAGTGAGGTCAGCAGACCCGGAATTGAGATCAGCAGACTTAGAAAGTGAGGGCGGCAAACCCGGAAGTGAGGTCACCATACCCGGAAGTGAGGTCACCTGACCCAGAAAGTGAGGTCTGGTAACCCTGAAGTGAGGTCAGAAAACCCAAAAGTGAGATCAGCATCAGCGGAATGTGAGGTTGGCAAACCCTGAGGTGAGGTCACCAAACCCGGAAGTGAGGTCAGCAGACCGGGAAAGGGAGGTCTGCTAACGAGGAAGTGAGGTCAGCGAACCCAGAAGTAAGGTCTGCAAACCCAGAAGTGAGGTCAGCAGACCCGGAAAGTGAGGTCTGATAACCCAGAAGTGAGGTCAGCAAACCGGGCAAGGGAGGTCTGCTAACGATGAAGTGAGGTCAGCGAACCCAGAAGTAAGGTCAGCAAACCCAGAAGTGAGGTCAGCAGACCCAGAAAGTGAGGTCTGCTAATCCGGAAGTGAGGTCAGCAAACCCGGACGTGAGGTCAGCAGACCCGGAATGTGGGGTCTGCCAACCCGGAAGTGAGGTCAGCAAACACGGAAGTGATGTCACTAAACCCAGAAGTGAGGTCAGCGGACCAGGAAGTGAGGTCTGCTAACCCAGAAGTAAGGTCAGCAAACCCAAAAGTGAGGTCAGCAAACCCAAATTGAGGTCAGCATACGCGGAAAGTGAGGTTGGCAAACCCGGAAGTGAGGTCACCAAACCCGGAAGTGAGGTCAGCAGACCGGGAAAGGGAGGTCTGCTAACGAGGAAGTGAGGTCAGCGAACCCAGAAGTAAGGTCAGCAAACCCAGAAGTGAGGTCAGCACACCCGGAAAGTGAGGTCTGATAACCCGGAAGTGAGGTCAGCAAACCCGGAAGTGACGTCACGAAACCCGGTAGTGAGGTCAGCAAACCCGGAAGTGAGGTCAGCATACTCAGAAAGTGAGGTCCTCAAACCTGGAAGTGAGGTCAGCAAACCCAAAAGTGAGGTCAGCAGACCCAGAAAGTGAGGTCTGCTAACCCTGAAGTGAGGTCTGAAAACCCAAAAGTAAGATCAGCATACGCGGAATGTGAGGTTGGCAAACCCTGAGGTGAGGTCACCAAACCCGGAAGTGAGGTCAGCAGACCGGGAAAGGGAGGTCTGCTAACGAGGAAGTGAGGTCAGCGAACTCAGAAGTAAGGTCAGCAAACCCAAAAGTGAGGTCAGCAGACCCGGAATGTGAGGTCTGATAACCCGGAAGTGAGGTCAGCAAACCGGGAAAGGGAGGTCTGCTAACGAGGAAGTGAGGTCAGCGAACCCAGAAGTAAGGTCAGCAAACCCAGAAGTGAGGTCAGCAGACCCGGAAAGTGAGGTTTTCTAACCCGGAAGTGAGGTCAGCAAACCCGGAAGTGAGGTCTCCAAACCTGGAATTGAGGAGAGCAAACCCAAAAAGTGAGGTCGGCATCCTCGGTAAGTGAGGTCACCAAAACCGGAAGTGAGGTCAGCAAACCCAGAAAGTGACGTCACCAAATCCGGAAGTGAGGTCAGCAAACGCGTAAAGTGAAGTCAGCATACTCAGAAAGTGAGGTCGGCAAACCCGGAATTGAGGTCACCAATCCCGGAAGTCAGGTCAGCAGACCCAGAAAGTGTGGTCATCAAACCTGGAAGTGAGGACAGCAAACCCAGAAGTGACGTCACTTAACCCGGAAGTGAGGTCAGCATACCCGGAAGTGAGGAAAGCAGACCCGGAAAGTGAGGTCTGCTAACCCGGAAGTGAGGTCAGCAAACCCAGAAGTGACGTCACTAAACCCGGTAGTTAGGTCAGCTAACCCGCAAGTGAGGTCAGCAAACTGGGAAAGGGAGATCTGCTAACGATAAGTGAAGTCAGAGAACCCAGAAGTAAGGTCAGCAAACCCAGAAGTGAGGTCAGCAGACCCAGAAAATGAGGTCTGCTAACCCGCAAGTAAGGTCAGCAAACCCGGAAGTGAGGTCAGCAGACCCGGATAGTGGGGTCTGCTAACCCGGAAGTGAGGTCAGCAAACACGGAAGTGATGTCACTAAACCCAGAAGTGAGGTCAGCGGACAAGGAAGTGAGGTCTGCTAACTTGGAAGTAAGGTCAGCAAACCCAAAAGTGAGGTCAGCAAACCCAAATTGAGGTCAGCATACGCGGAAAGTGAGGTTGGGAAACCCGGAAGTGAGGTCACCAAACCCGGAAGTGAGGTCAGCAGACCGGGAAAGGGAGGTCTGCTAACGAGGAAGTGAGGTCAGCAAACCTAGAAGTAAGGTCAGCAAACCCAGAAGTGAGGTCAGCAGACCCGGAAAGTGAGGTCTGATAACCCGGAAGTGAGGTCAGCAAACCCGGATGTGACGTCACGAAACCCGGTAGTGAGGACAGCAAACCTGGAAGTGAGGTCAGCATACTCAGAAAGTGAGGTCGGAAAACCCGGAAGTGAGGTCAGCAAACCCAGAAGTGACGTCACTAAACACGGAAGTGAGGTCAGCGTACCCGGAAGTGAGGCCAGCAAACCCAAAAAGTGAGGTCATCAAACCTGGAAGTGAGGACAGCAAACCCAGAAGTGACGTCACTAAACCCGGAAGTGAGGTCAGCATACCCGGGAGTGAGGTAAGCAGACCTGGAAAGTGAGGTCTGCTAACCCGGAAGTCAGGTCAGCATACCCGGAAGTGATGTCACTAAACCCAGAAGTGAGGTCAGCAGACCAGGAAGTGAGGTCTGCTAACCCAGAAGTAAGGTCAGCAAACCCAAAAGTGAGGTCAGCAAACCCAAAAATGAGGTCAGCATACGCGGAAATTGAGGTTGGCAAACCCGGAAGTGAGGTCACCAAACCCGGAAGTGAGGTCAGCAGACCGGGAAAGGGAGGTCTGCTAACGAGGAAGTGAGCTCAGCGAACCCAGAAGTAAGGTCAGCAAACCCAGAAGTGAGGTCAGCAGACCCGGAAAGTGAGGTCTGATAACCCGGAAGTGAGGTCAGCAAACCGGGAAAGGGAGGTCTGCTAACGATGAAGTGAGGTCAGCGAACTCAGAAGTAGGGTCAGCAAACCTAGAAGTGAGTTCAGCAGACCCAGAAAGTGAGGTCTGCTAACCCGGAAGTGAGGTCAGCAAACCCGGAAGTGAGGTCTCCAAACCTGGAATTGAGGAGAGCAAACCCAAAAAGTGAGGTCGGCATCCTCGGTAACTGAGGTCACCAAAACCGGAAGTGTGGTCAGCAAATCCAGAAAGTGACGTCACCAAATCCGGAAATGAGTTCAGCAAACGCGTAAAGTGAAGTCAGCATACTCAGAAAGTGAGGTCGGCAAACCCGGAAGTGAGGTCACCAATCCCGAAAGTGAGGTCAGCAGACCCAGAAAGTGAGGTCATCAAACCTGGAAGTGAGGACAGCAAACCCAGAAGTGACGTCACTAAACCCGGAAGTGAGGTCAGCATACCCGGAAGTGAGGTAAGCAGACCCGGAAAGTGAGGTCTGCTAACCCGGAAGTGAGGTCAGCAAACCCACAAGTGACGTCACTAAACCCGGTAGTTAGGTCAGCAAACCCGGAAGTGAGGCCAGCATACTCAGAAAGTGAGGTCGGAAAACCCGGAAGTGAGGTCAGCAAACCCAGAAGTGACGTCACCAAACACGGAAGTGAGGTCAGCGTACCCGGAAGTGAGGCCAGCAAACCGAAAATGTGAGGTCAGCATATCCGGAAGTGACGTCATTAAACTCAGAAGTGAGGTCAGCATACCCGGAAGTGAGGTCAGCAGACCCGGAATTGAGATCAGCAGACTTAGAAAGTGAGGGCTGCAAACCCGGAAGTGAGGTCACCATACCCGGAAGTGAGGTCACCTGACCCAGAAAGTGAGGTCTGCTAACCCTGAAGTGAGGTCAGAAAGCCCAAAAGTGAGATCAGCATACGCGGAATGTGAGGTTGGCAAACCCTGAGGTGAGGTCACCAAACCCGGAAGTGAGGTCAGCAGACCGGGAAAGGGAGGTCTGCTAACGAGTAATTGAGGTCAGCGAACCCAGAAGTAAGGTCTGCAAACCCAGAAGTGAGGTCAGCAGACCCGGAAAATGAGGTCTGATAACCCGGAAGTGAGGTCAGCAAACCGGGAAAGGGAGGTCTGCTAACGATGAAGTGAGGTCAGCGAACCCAGAAGTAAGGTCAGCAAACCCAGAAGTGAGGTCAGCAGACCCAGAAAGTGAGGTATGCTAACCCGCAAGTGAGGACAGCAAACCCAGAAGTGACGTCACTAAACCCGGAAGTGAGGTCAGCATACCCGGAAGTGAGGTAAGCAGACCTGGAAAGTGAGGTCTGCTAACCCGTAAGTGAGGTCAGCAAACCCAGAAGTGACGTCACTAAACCCGGTAGTGAGGTCAGTAAACCCGGAAGTGAGGTCAGCATACTCAGAAAGTGAGGTCGGAAAACCCGGAAGTGAGGTCAGCAAACCCAGAAGTGACGTCAGTAAACACGGAAGTGAGGTCAGCGTACCCGGAAGTGAGGCCAGCAAACCGAAAAAGTGAGGTCAGCATATCCGGAAGTGACGTCACTAAACTCGGAAGTGAGGTCAGCATACCCGGAAGTGAGGTCAGCAGACCCGGAACTGAGATCAGCAGACTTAGAAAGTGAGGGCGGCAAACCCGGAAGTGAGGTCACCATACCCGGAAGTGAGGTCACCTGACCCAGAAAGTGAGGTCTGCTAACCCTGAAGTGAGGTCAGAAAGCCCAAAAGTGAGATCAGCATACGCGGAATGTGAGGTTGGCAAACCCTGAGGTGAGGTCACCAAACCCGGAAGTGAGGTCAGCAGACCGGGAAAGGGAGGTCTGCTAACAAGTAATTGAGGTCAGCGAACCCAGAAGTAAGGTCTGCAAACCCAGAAGTGAGGTCAGCAGACCCGGAAAGTGAGGTCTGATAACCCGGAAGTGAGGTCAGCAAACAGGGCAAGGGAGGTCTGCTAACGATGAAGTGAGGTCAGCGAACCCAGAAGTAAGGTCAGCAAACCCAGAAGTGAGGTCAGCAGACCCAGAAAGTGAGGTCTGCTAACCCGCAAGTGAGGTCAGCAAACCCGGAAGTGAGGTCAGCAGACCCGGAAAGTGGGGTCTGCTAACCCGGAAGTGAGGTCAGCAAACACGGAAGTGATGTCACTAAACCCAGAAGTGAGCTCAGCGGACCAGGAAGTGAGGTCTGCTAACCCGGAAGTAAGGTCAGCAAACCCAAAAGTGAGGTCAGCAAACCCAAATTGAGGTCAGCATACGCGGAAAATGAGGTTGGGAAACCCGGAAGTGAGGTCACCAAACCCGGAAGTGAGGTCAGCAGACCGGGAAAGGGAGGTCTGCTAACGAGGAAGTGAGGTCAGCGAACCTAGAAGTAAGGTCAGCAAACCCAGAAGTGAGGTCAGCAGACCCGGAAAGTGAGGTCTGCTAACCCGCAAGTGAGGTCAGCAAACCCGGAAGTGAGGTCAGCAGACCCGGAAAGTGGGGTCTGCTAACCCGGAAGTGAGGTCAGCAAACACGGAAGTGATGTCACTAAACCCAGAAGTGAGCTCAGCGGACCAGGAAGTGAGGTCTGCTAACCCGGAAGTAAGGTCAGCAAACCCAAAAGTGAGGTCAGCAAACCCAAATTGAGGTCAGCATACGCGGAAAGTGAGGTTGGCAAACCCGGAAGTGAGGTCAGCAAACCCAGAAGTGACGTCAGTAAACACGGAAGTGAGGTCAGTGTACCCGGAAGTGAGGCCAGCAAACCCAAAAAGTGAGGTCATCAAACCTGGAAGTGAGGACAGCAAACCCAGAAGTGACGTCACTAAACCCGGAAGTGAGGTCAGCATACCCGGGAGTGAGGTAAGCAGACCTGGAAAGTGAGGTCTGCTAACCCGGAAGTGAGGTCAGCAAACCCGGAAGTGAGGTCAGCAGACCCGGAATGTGGGGTCTGCTAACCCGCAAGTGAGGTCAGCAAACTGGGAAAGGGAGATCTGCTAACGAGGAAGTGAAGTCAGAGAACCCAGAAGTAAGGTCAGCAAACCCAGAAGTGAGGTCAGCAGACCCAGAAAGTGAGGTCTGCTAACCCGCAAGTGAGGTCAGCAAACCCGGAAGTGAGGTCAGCAGACCCGGATAGTGGGGTCTGCTAACCCGGAAGTGAGGTCAGCAAACACGGAAGTGATGTCACTAAACCCAGAAGTGAGGTCAGCGGACCAGGAAGTGAGGTCTGCTAACTTGGAAGTAAGGTCAGCAAACCCAAAAGTGAGGTCAGCAAACCCAAATTGAGGTCAGCATACGCGGAAAGTGAGGTTGGGAAACCCGGAAGTGAGGTCACCAAACCCGGAAGTGAGGTCAGCAGACCGGGAAAGGGAGGTCTGCTAACGAGGAAGTGAGGTCAGCGAACCTAGAAGTAAGGTCAGCAAACCCAGAAGTGAGGTCAGCAGACCCGGAAAGTGAGGTCAGCAAACCCGGATGTGACGTCACGAAACCCGGTAGTGAGGACAGCAAACCTGGAAGTGAGGTCAGCATACTCAGAAAGTGAGGTCGGAAAACCCGGAAGTGAGGTCAGCAAACCCAGAAGTGACGTCACTAAACACGGAAGTGAGGTCAGCGTACCCGGAAGTGAGGCCAGCAAACCCAAAAAGTGAGGTCATCAAACCTGGAAGTGAGGACAGCAAACCCAGAAGTGACGTCACTAAACCCGGAAGTGAGGTCAGCATACCCGGGAGTGAGGTAAGCAGACCTGGAAAGTGAGGTCTGCTAACCCGGAAGTCAGGTCAGCATACCCGGAAGTGATGTCACTAAACCCAGAAGTGAGGTCAGCAGACCAGGAAGTGAGGTCTGCTAACCCAGAAGTAAGGTCAGCAAACCCAAAAGTGAGGTCAGCAAACCCAAAAATGAGGTCAGCATACGCGGAAATTGAGGTTGGCAAACCCGGAAGTGAGGTCACCAAACCCGGAAATGAGGTCAGCAGACCGGGAAAGGGAGGTCTGCTAACGAGGAAGTGAGCTCAGCGAACCCAGAAGTAAGGTCAGCAAACCCAGAAGTGAGGTCAGCAGACCCGGAAAGTGAGGTCTGATAACCCGGAAGTGAGGTCAGCAAACCGGGAAAGGGAGGTCTGCTAACGATGAAGTGAGGTCAGCGAACTCAGAAGTAGGGTCTGCAAACCCAGAAGTGAGTTCAGCAGACCCAGAAAGTAAGGTCTGCTAACCCGGAAGTGAGGTCAGCAAACCCGGAAGTGAGGTCTCCAAACCTGGAATTGAGGAGAGCAAACCCAAAAAGTGAGGTCGGCATCCTCGGTAACTGAGGTCACCAAAACCGGAAGTGTGGTCAGCAAATCCAGAAAGTGACGTCACCAAATCCGGAAATGAGGTCAGCAAACGCGTAAAGTGAAGTCAGCATACTCAGAAGGTGAGGTCGGCAAACCCGGAAGTGAGGTCACCAATCCCGAAAGTGAGGTCAGCAGACCCAGAAAGTGAGGTCATCAAACCTGGAAGTGAGGACAGCAAACCCAGAAGTGACGTCACTAAACCCGGAAGTGAGGTCAGCATACCCGGAAGTGAGGTAAGCAGACCCGGAAAGTGAGGTCTGCTAACCCGGAAGTGAGGTCAGCAAACCCACAAGTGACGTCACTAAACCCGGTAGTTAGGTCAGCAAACCCGGAAGTGAGGCCAGCATACTCAGAAAGTGAGGTCGGAAAACCCGGAAGTGAGGTCAGCAAACCCAGAAGTGACGTCACCAAACACGGAAGTGAGGTCAGCGTACCCGGAAGTGAGGCCAGCAAACCGAAAAAGTGAGGTCAGCATATCCGGAAGTGACGTCACTAAACTCGGAAGTGAGGTCAGCATACCCGGAAGTGAGGTCAGCAGACCCGGAATTGAGATCAGCAGACTTAGAAAGTGAGGGCGGCAAACCCGGAAGTGAGGTCACCATACCCGGAAGTGAGGTCACCTGACCCAGAAAGTGAGGTCTGCTAACCCTGAAGTGAGGTCAGAAAGCCCAAAAGTGAGATCAGCATACGCGGAATGTGAGGTTGGCAAACCCTGAGGTGAGGTCACCAAACCCGGAAGTGAGGTCAGCAGACCGGGAAAGGGAGGTCTGCTAACGAGTAATTGAGGTCAGCGAACCCAGAAGTAAGGTCTGCAAACCCAGAAGTGAGGTCAGCAGACCCGGAAAATGAGGTCTGATAACCCGGAAGTGAGGTCAGCAAACCGGGAAAGGGAGGTCTGCTAACGATGAAGTGAGGTCAGCGAACCCAGAAGTAAGGTCAGCAAACCCAGAAGTGAGGTCAGCAGACCCAGAAAGTGAGGTCATCAAACCTGGAAGTGAGGACAGCAAACCCAGAAGTGACGTCACTAAACCCGGAAGTGAGGTCAGCATACCCGGAAGTGAGGTAAGCAGACCTGGAAAGTGAGGTCTGCTAACCCGTAAGTGAGGTCAGCAAACCCAGAAGTGACGTCACTAAACCCGGTAGTGAGGTCAGCAAACCCGGAAGTGAGGTCAGCATACTCAGAAAGTGAGGTCGGAAAACCCGGAAGTGAGGTCAGCAAACCCAGAAGTGACGTCAGTAAACACGGAAGTGAGGTCAGCGTACCCGGAAGTGAGGCCAGCAAACCGAAAATGTGAGGTCAGCATATCCGGAAGTGACGTCACTAAACTCGGAAGTGAGGTCAGCATACCCGGAAGTGAGGTCAGCAGACCCGGAATTGAGATCAGCAGACTTAGAAAGTGAGGGCGGCAAACCCGGAAGTGAGGTCACCATACCCGGAAGTGAGGTCACCTGACCCAGAAAGTGAGGTCTGCTAACCCTGAAGTGAGGTCAGAAAGCCCAAAAGTGAGATCAGCATACGCGGAATGTGAGGTTGGCAAACCCTGAGGTGAGGTCACCAAATCCGGAAGTGAGGTCAGCAGACCGGGAAAGGGAGGTCTGCTAACAAGTAATTGAGGTCAGCGAACCCAGAAGTAAGGTCTGCAAACCCAGAAGTGAGGTCAGCAGACCCGGAAAGTGAGGTCTGATAACCCGGAAGTGAGGTCAGCAAACAGGGCAAGGGAGGTCTGCTAACGATGAAGTGAGGTCAGCGAACCCAGAAGTAAGGTCAGCAAACCCAGAAGTGAGGTCAGCAGACCCAGAAAGTGAGGTCTGCTAACCCGCAAGTGAGGTCAGCAAACCCGGAAGTGAGGTCAGCAGACCCGGAAAGTGGGGTCTGCTAACCCGGAAGTGAGGTCAGCAAACACGGAAGTGATGTCACTAAACCCAGAAGTGAGCTCAGCGGACCAGGAAGTGAGGTCTGCTAACCCGGAAGTAAGGTCAGCAAACCCAAAAGTGAGGTCAGCAAACCCAAATTGAGGTCAGCATACGCGGAAAGTGAGGTTGGGAAACCCGGAAGTGAGGTCACCAAACCCGGAAGTGAGGTCAGCAGACCGGGAAAGGGAGGTCTGCTAACGAGGAAGTGAGGTCAGCGAACCTAGAAGTAAGGTCAGCAAACCCAGAAGTGAGGTCAGCAGACCCGGAAAGTGAGGTCTGCTAACCCGCAAGTGAGGTCAGCAAACCCGGAAGTGAGGTCAGCAGACCCGGAAAGTGGGGTCTGCTAACCCGGAAGTGAGGTCAGCAAACACGGAAGTGATGTCACTAAACCCAGAAGTGAGCTCAGCGGACCAGGAAGTGAGGTCTGCTAACCCGGAAGTAAGGTCAGCAAACCCAAAAGTGAGGTCAGCAAACCCAAATTGAGGTCAGCATACGCGGAAAGTGAGGTTGGGAAACCCGGAAGTGAGGTCAGCAAACCCAGAAGTGACGTCAGTAAACACGGAAGTGAGGTCAGTGTACCCGGAAGTGAGGCCAGCAAACCCAAAAAGTGAGGTCATCAAACCTGGAAGTGAGGACAGCAAACCCAGAAGTGACGTCACTAAACCCGGAAGTGAGGTCAGCATACCCGGGAGTGAGGTAAGCAGACCTGGAAAGTGAGGTCTGCTAACCCGGAAGTCAGATCAGCATACCCGGAAGTGATGTCACTAAACCCAGAAGTGAGGTCAGCGGACCAGGAAGTGAGGTCTGCTAAAACAAAAGTAAGGTCAGCAAACCCAAAAGTGAGGTCAGCATACGCGGAAAGTGAGGTTGGCAAACCCGGAAGTGAGGTCACCAAACCCGGAAGTGAGGTCAGCAGACCAGGAAAGGGAGGTCTGCTAACGAGGAAGTGAGGTCAGCGAACCCAGAAGTAGGGTCAGCAAACCCAGAAATGAGTTCAGCAGACCCGGAAAGTGAGGTCTTCTAACCCGGAAGTGAGGTCAGCAAAACCGGAAGTGAGGTCTCCAAACCTGGAATTGAGGAGAGCAAACCCAAAAAGTGAGGTCGGCATCCTCGGTAACTGAGGTCACCAAAACCGGAAGTGAGGTCAGCAAACCAAGAAAGTGACGTCACCAAATCCGGAAATGAGGTCAGCAAACGCGTAAAGTGAAGTCAGCATACTCAGAAAGTGAGGTCGGCAAACCCGGAAGTGAGGTCACCAATCCCGAAAGTGAGGTCAGCAGACCCAGAAAGTGAGGTCATCAAACCTGGAAGTGAGGACAGCAAACCCAGAAGTGACGTCACTAAACCCGGAAGTGAGGTCAGCATACCCGGAAGTGAGGCCAGCATACTCAGAAAGTGAGGTCGGAAAACCCGGAAGTGAGGTCAGCAAACCCAGAAGTGACGTCACCAAACACGGAAGTGAGGTCAGCGTACCCGGAAGTGAGGCCAGCAAACCGAAAATGTGAGGTCAGCATATCCGGAAGTGACGTCACTAAACTCGGAAGTGAGGTCAGCATACCCGGAAGTGAGGTCAGGAGACCCGGAATTGAGATCAGCAGACTTAGAAAGTGAGGGCGGCAAACCCGGAAGTGAGGTCACCATTCCCGGAAGTGAGGTCACCTGACCCAGAAAGTGAGGTCTGCTAACCCTGAAGTGAGGTCAGAAAGCCCAAAAGTGAGATCAGCATACGCGGAATGTGAGGTTGGCAAACCCTGAGGTGAGGTCACCAAACCCGGAAGTGAGGTCAGCAGACCGGGAAAGGGAGGTCTGCTAACGAGTAATTGAGGTCAGCGAACCCAGAAGTAAGGTCTGCAAACCCAGAAGTGAGGTCAGCAGACCCGGAAAGTGAGGTCTGATAACCCGGAAGTGAGGTCAGCAAACCGGGCAAGGGAGGTCTGCTAACGATGAAGTGAGGTCAGCGAACCCAGAAGTAAGGTCAGCAAACCCAGAGGTGAGGTCAGCAGACCCAGAAAGTGAGGTCTGCTAACCCGCAAGTGAGGTCAGCAAACCCGGAAGTGAGGTCAGCAGACCCGGAAAGTGGGGTCTGCTAACCCGGAAGTGAGGTCAGCAAACACGGAAGTGATGTCACTAAACCCAGAAGTGAGCTCAGCGGACCAGGAAGTGAGGTCTGCTAACCCGGAAGTAAGGTCAGCAAACCCAAAAGTGAGGTCAGCAAACCCAAATTGAGGTCAGCATACGCGGAAAGTGAGGTTGGGAAACCCGGAAGTGAGGTCACCAAACCCGGAAGTGAGGTCAGCAGACCGGGAAAGGGAGGTCTGCTAACGAGGAAGTGAGGTCAGCGAACCTAGAAGTAAGGTCAGCAAACCCAGAAGTGAGGTCAGCAGACCCGGAAAGTGAGGTCTGCTAACCCGCAAGTGAGGTCAGCAAACCCGGAAGTGAGGTCAGCAGACCCGGAAAGTGGGGTCTGCTAACCCGGAAGTGAGGTCAGCAAACACGGAAGTGATGTCACTAAACCCAGAAGTGAGCTCAGCGGACCAGGAAGTGAGGTCTGCTAACCCGGAAGTAAGGTCAGCAAACCCAAAAGTGAGGTCAGCAAACCCAAATTGAGGTCAGCATACGCGGAAAGTGAGGTTGGGAAACCCGGAAGTGAGGTCAGCAAACCCAGAAGTGACGTCAGTAAACACGGAAGTGAGGTCAGTGTACCCGGAAGTGAGGCCAGCAAACCCAAAAAGTGAGGTCATCAAACCTGGAAGTGAGGACAGCAAACCCAGAAGTGACGTCACTAAACCCGGAAGTGAGGTCAGCATACCCGGGAGTGAGGTAAGCAGACCTGGAAAGTGAGGTCTGCTAACCCGGAAGTCAGATCAGCATACCCGGAAGTGATGTCACTAAACCCAGAAGTGAGGTCAGCGGACCAGGAAGTGAGGTCTGCTAAAACAAAAGTAAGGTCAGCAAACCCAAAAGTGAGGTCAGCATACGCGGAAAGTGAGGTTGGCAAACCCGGAAGTGAGGTCACCAAACCCGGAAGTGAGGTCAGCAGACCAGGAAAGGGAGGTCTGCTAACGAGGAAGTGAGGTCAGCGAACCCAGAAGTAGGGTCAGCAAACCCAGAAATGAGTTCAGCAGACCCGGAAAGTGAGGTCTTCTAACCCGGAAGTGAGGTCAGCAAAACCGGAAGTGAGGTCTCCAAACCTGGAATTGAGGAGAGCAAACCCAAAAAGTGAGGTCGGCATCCTCGGTAACTGAGGTCACCAAAACCGGAAGTGAGGTCAGCAAACCAAGAAAGTGACGTCACCAAATCCGGAAATGAGGTCAGCAAACGCGTAAAGTGAAGTCAGCATACTCAGAAAGTGAGGTCGGCAAACCCGGAAGTGAGGTCACCAATCCCGAAAGTGAGGTCAGCAGACCCAGAAAGTGAGGTCATCAAACCTGGAAGTGAGGACAGCAAACCCAGAAGTGACGTCACTAAACCCGGAAGTGAGGTCAGCATACCCGGAAGTGAGGCCAGCATACTCAGAAAGTGAGGTCGGAAAACCCGGAAGTGAGGTCAGCAAACCCAGAAGTGACGTCACCAAACACGGAAGTGAGGTCAGCGTACCCGGAAGTGAGGCCAGCAAACCGAAAATGTGAGGTCAGCATATCCGGAAGTGACGTCACTAAACTCGGAAGTGAGGTCAGCATACCCGGAAGTGAGGTCAGGAGACCCGGAATTGAGATCAGCAGACTTAGAAAGTGAGGGCGGCAAACCCGGAAGTGAGGTCACCATTCCCGGAAGTGAGGTCACCTGACCCAGAAAGTGAGGTCTGCTAACCCTGAAGTGAGGTCAGAAAGCCCAAAAGTGAGATCAGCATACGCGGAATGTGAGGTTGGCAAACCCTGAGGTGAGGTCACCAAACCCGGAAGTGAGGTCAGCAGACCGGGAAAGGGAGGTCTGCTAACGAGTAATTGAGGTCAGCGAACCCAGAAGTAAGGTCTGCAAACCCAGAAGTGAGGTCAGCAGACCCGGAAAGTGAGGTCTGATAACCCGGAAGTGAGGTCAGCAAACCGGGCAAGGGAGGTCTGCTAACGATGAAGTGAGGTCAGCGAACCCAGAAGTAAGGTCAGCAAACCCAGAGGTGAGGTCAGCAGACCCAGAAAGTGAGGTCTGCTAACCCGCAAGTGAGGTCAGCAAACCCGGAAGTGAGGTCAGCAGACCCGGAAAGTGGGGTCTGCTAACCCGGAAGTGAGGTCAGCAAACACGGAAGTGATGTCACTAAACCCAGAAGTGAGCTCAGCGGACCAGGAAGTGAGGTCTGCTAACCCGGAAGTAAGGTCAGCAAACCCAAAAGTGAGGTCAGCAAACCCAAATTGAGGTCAGCATACGCGGAAAGTGAGGTTGGGAAACCCGGAAGTGAGGTCACCAAACCCGGAAGTGAGGTCAGCAGACCGGGAAAGGGAGGTCTGCTAACGAGGAAGTGAGGTCAGCGAACCTAGAAGTAAGGTCAGCAAACCCAGAAGTGAGGTCAGCAGACCCGGAAAGTGAGGTCTGCTAACCCGCAAGTGAGGTCAGCAAACCCGGAAGTGAGGTCAGCAGACCCGGAAAGTGGGGTCTGCTAACCCGGAAGTGAGGTCAGCAAACCCGGAAGTGATGTCACTAAACCCAGAAGTGAGCTCAGCGGACCAGGAAGTGAGGTCTGCTAACCCGGAATTAAGGTCAGCAAACCCAAAAGTGAGGTCAGCAAACCCAAATTGAGGTCAGCATACGCGGAAAGTGAGGTTGGGAAACCCGGAAGTGAGGTCAGCAAACCCAGAAGTGACGTCAGTAAACACGGAAGTGAGGTCAGTGTACCCGGAAGTGAGGCCAGCAAACCCAAAAAGTGAGGTCATCAAACCTGGAAGTGAGGACAGCAAACCCAGAAGTGACGTTACTAAACCCGGAAGTGAGGTCAGCATACCCAGGAGTGAGGTAAGCAGACCTGGAAAGTGAGGTCTGCTAACCCGGAAGTCAGGTCAGCATACCCGGAAGTGATGTCACTAAACCCAGAAGTGAGGTCAGCGGACCAGGAAGTGAGGTCTGCTAAAACAAAAGTAAGGTCAGCAAACCCAAAAGTGAGGTCAGCAAACCCAAAAGTGAGGTCAGCATATGCGGAAAGTGAGGTTGGCAAACCCGGAAGTGAGGTCACCAAACCCGGAAGTGAGGTCAGCAGACCAGGAAAGGGAGGTCTGCTAACGAGGAAGTGTGGTCAGCGAACCCAGAAGTAAGGTCAGCAAACCCAGAAGTGAGTTCAGCTGACCCGGAAAGTGAGGTCTGATAACCCGGAAGTGAGGTCAGCAAACCGGGAAAGGGAGGTCTGCTAACGAGGAAGTGAGGTCAGCGAAGCCAGAAATAAGGTCAGCAAACCCAGAAGTGAGGTCAGCAAACCCGGAAGTGAGGTCTCCAAACCTGGAATTGAGGAGAGCAAACCCAAAAAGTGAGGTCGGCATCCTCGGTAAGTGAGGTCACCAAACCCGGAAGTGAGGTCAGCAAACCCAGAAAGTGACGTCACCAAATCCGGAAGTGAGGTCAGCAAACGCGTAAAGTGAAGTCAGCATACTCAGAAAGTGAGGTCGGCAAACCCGGAAGTGAGGTCACCAATCCCGAAAGTCAGGTCAGCAGACCCAGAAAGTGAGGTCATCAAACCTGGAAGTGAGGACAGCAAACCCAGAAGTGTCGTCACTTAACCCGGAAGTGAGGTCAGCATACCCGGAAGTGAGGTCAGCAGACCTGGAAAGTGAGGTCTGCTTACCCGGAAGTGAGGTCAGCAAACCCAGAAGTGACGTCACTAAACCCGGAAGTGAGGTCAGCATACCCGGAATTGAGGTCAGCAGACCCGGAATTGAGATCAGCAGACTTAGAAAGTGAGGGCGGCAAACCCAGAAGTGAGGTCACCATACCCAGAAGTGAGGTCACCTGACCCAGAAGGTGAGGTCTGCTAACCCTGAAGTGAGGTCAGAAAACCCAAAAGTAAGATCAGCATACGCGGAATGTGAGGTTGGCAAACCCTGAGGTGAGGTCACCAAACCCGGAAGTGAGGTCAGCAGACCGGGAAAGGGAGGTCTGCTAACGAGGAAGTGAGGTCAGCGAACCCAGAAGTAAGGTCAGCAAACCCAGAAGTGAGTTCAGCAGACCCGGAAAGTGAGGTCTTCTAACCTGGAAGTGAGGTCAGCAAACCCGGAAGTGAGGTCTCCAAACCTGGAATTGAATAGAGCAAACCCAAAAAGTGGGGTCGGCATCCTCGGTAAGTGAGGTCACCAAACCCGGAAGTCAGGTCAGCAAACCCAGAAAGTGACGTCACCAAATCCGGAAGTGAGGTCAGCAAACGCGTAAAGTGAAGTCAGGATACTCAGAAAGTGAGGTCGGCAAACCCGGAAGTGAGGTCACCAATCCCGGAAGTGAGGTCAGCAGACCCAGAAAGTGCGGTCATCAAACCTGGAAGTGAGGACAGCAAACCCAGAAGTGACGTCACTATACCCGGAAGAAAGGTCAGCATACCCGGAAGTGAGGTCAGCAGACCTGGAAAGTGAAGTCTTCTTACCCGGAAGTGAGGTCAGCAAACCCAGAAGTGACGTCACTAAACCCGGAAGTGAGGTCACCTGACCCAGAAAGTGAGGTCTGCTAACCCTGAAGTGAGGTCAGAAAACCCAAAAGTAAGATCAGCATACGAGGAATGTGAGGTTGGCAAACCCTGAGGTGAGGTCACCAAACCCGGAAGTGAGGTCAGCAGACCCGGAAAGTGGGGTCTGCTAACCCGGAAGTGAGGTCAGCGAACACGGAGGTGATGTCACTAAACCCAGAAGTGAGGTCAGCGGACCAGGAAGTGAGGTCTGCTAACGAGGAAGTGAGGTCAGCGAACCCAGAAGTGAGGTCAGCGAACCCAGAAGTAAGGTCAGCAAACCCAGAAGTGAGGTCAGCAGACCCGGAAAGTGAGGTCTCCAAACCTGGAATTGAGGAGAGCAAATGCAAAAAGTGAGGTCGGCATCCTCGATAAGTGAGGTCACCAAATCCGGAAGTGAGGTCAGGAAACGCGTAAAGTGAAGTCAGTGAGGTCTGCTAACCCTGAAGTGAGGTCAGAAAACCCAAAAGTGAGATCAGCATACGCGGAATGTGAGGTTTGCAAACCCTGAGGTGAGGTCACCAAACCCGGAAGTGAGGTCAGCAGACCGGGAAAGAAAGGTCTGCTAACGAGGAAGTGACGTCAGCGAAGACAGAAGTAAGGTCTGCAAACCCAGAAGTGAGGTCAGCAGACCCGGAAAGTGAGGTCTGATAACCCGGAAGTGAGGTCAGCAGACCCAGAAAGTGAGGTCTGCTAATCCGGAAGTGAGGTCAGCAAACCCGGAAGTGAGGTCAGCAGACCCGGATTCTGGGGTCTGCTAACCCGGAAGTGAGGTCAGCAAACACGGAAGTGATGTCACTAACCCCAGAAGTGAGGTCAGCGGACCAGGAAGTGAGGTCTGCTATCACAGAAGTAAGGTCAGCAAACCCAAAAGTGAGGTCAGCAAACCCAAATGTGAGGTCAGCGTACGCGGAAAGTGAGGTTGGCAAACCCTGAGGTGAGGTCACCAAACCCGGAAGTGAGGTCAGCAGACCTGGAAAGGGAGGTCTGCTAACGAGGAAGTGAGGTCAGCGAACCCAGAAGTAAGGTCAGCAAACCCAGAAGTGAGGTCAGCAGACCCGGAAAGTGAGGTTTTCTAACCCGGAAGTGAGGTCAGAAAACCCGGAAGTGAGGTCTCCAAACCTGGAATTGAGGAGAGCAAACCCAAAAAGTGAGGTCGGCATCCTCGGTAAGTGAGGTCACCAAAACCGGAAGTGAGGTCAGCAAACCCAGAAAGTGACGTCACCAAATCCGGAAGTGAGGTCAGCAAACGCGTAAAGTGAAGTCAGCATACTCAGAAAGTGAGGTCGGCAAACCCGGAATTGAGGTCACCAATCCCGGAAGTCAGGTCAGCAGACCCAGAAAGTGTGGTCATCAAACCTGGAAGTGAGGACAGCAAACCCAGAAGTGACGTCACTAAACCCGGTAGTTAGGTCAGCAAACCCGGAAGTGAGGCCAGCATACTCAGAAAGTTAGGTCGGAAAACCCGGAAGTGAGGTCAGCAAACCCAGAAGTGACGTCACCAAACAGGGAAGTGAGGTCAGCGTACCCGGAAGTGAGGCCAGCAAACCGAAAAAGTGAGGTCAGCATATCCGGAAGTGACGTCACTAAACTCGGAAGTGAGGTCAGCATACCCGGAAGTGAGGTCAGCAGACCCGGAATTGAGATCAGCAGACTTAGAAAGTGAGGGCGGCAAACCCGGAAGTGAGGTCACCATACCCGGAAGTGAGGTCACCTGACCCAGAAAGTGAGGTCTGCTAACCCTGAAGTGAGGTCAGAAAGCCCAAAAGTGAGATCAGCATCAGCGGAATGTGAGGTTGGCAAACCCTGAGGTGAGGTAAGCATACCCGGAAATGAGGTCAGCAGACCGGGAAAGGGAGGTCTGCTAACGAGGAAGTGAGGTCAGCGAACCCAGAAGTAAGGTCTGCAAACCCAGAAGTGAGGTCAGCAGACCCGGAAAATGAGGTCTGATAACCCGGAAGTGAGGTCAGCAAACCGGGCAAGGGAGGTCTGCTAACGATGAAGTGAGGTCAGCGAACCCAGAAGTAAGGTCAGCAAACCCAGAAGTGAGGTCAGCAGACCCAGAAAGTGAGGTCTGCTAATCCGGAAGTGAGGTCAGCAAACACGGAAGTGATGTCACTAAACCCAGAAGTGAGGTCAGCGGACCAGGAAGTGAGGTCAGCAGACCCAGAAAGTGAGGTCTGCTAACCCTGAAGTGAGGTCAGAAAACCCAAAAGTAAGATCAGCATACGCGGAATGTGAGGTTGGCAAACCCTGAGGTGAGGTCACCAAACCCGGAAGTGAGGTCAGCAGACCGGGAAAGGGAGGTCTGCTAACGAGGAAGTGAGGTCAGCGAACTCAGAAGTAAGGTCAGCAAACCCAAAAGTGAGGTCAGCAGACCCGGAATGTGAGGCCTGATAACCCGGAAGTGAGGTCAGCAAACCGGGAAAGGGAGGTCTGCTAACGAGGAAGTGAGGTCAGCGAACCCAGAAGTAAGGTCAGCAAACCCAGAAGTGAGGTCAGCAGTCCCGGAATGTGAGGTCTTCTAACCAGGAAGTGAGGTCAGCAAACCCGGAAGTGAGGTCTCCAAACCTGGAATTGAGGAGAGCAAACCCAAAAAGTGAGGTCGGCATCCTCGGTAAGTGAGGTCACCAAACCCGGAAGTGAGGTCAGCAAACCCAGAAAGTGACGCCACCAAATCCGGAAGTGAGGTCAGCAAATGCGTAAAGTGAAGTCAGCATACTCAGAAAGTGAGGTCGGCAAACCCGGAAGTGAGGTCACCTATCCCGGAAGTCAGGTCAGCAGACCCAGAAAGTGAGGTCTGCTAACCCGCAACTGAGGACAGCAAACCCAGAAGTGACGTCACTAAACCCGGAAGTGAGGTCAGCATACCCGGAAGTGAGGTCAGCAGACCTGGAAAGTGAGGTCTGCTAACCCGGAAGTGAGGTCAGCAAACCCAGAAGTGACGTCAGTAAACCCGGAAGTGAGGTCAGCAAACCCGGAAGTGAGGTCAGCATACTCAGAAAGTGAGGTCGGAAAACCCGGAAGTGAGGTCAGCAAACCCAGAAGTGACGTCACTAAACCCGGAAGTGAGGTCAGCGTACCCGGAAGTGAGGCCAGCAAACCGAAAATTTGAGGTCAGCATATCCGGAAGTGACGTCACTAAACCCGGAAGTGAGGTCAGCATACCCGGAAGTGAGGTCAGCATACCCGGGAGTGAGGTAAGCAGACCTGGAAAGTGAGGTCTGCTAACCCGTAAGTGAGGTCAGCAAACCCGGAAGTGAGGTCAGCATACTCAGAAAGTGAGGTCGGAAAACCGGGAAGTGAGGTCAGCAAGCCCAGAAGTGACGTCAGTAAACACGGAAGTGAGGTCAGCGTGCCCGGAAGTGACGTCAGTAAACACGGAAGTGAGGTCAGCGTACCCAGAAGTGAGGCCAGGAAACCCAAAAAGTGAGGTCAGCATATCCGGAAGTGACGTCACTAAACCCGGAAGTGAGGTCAGCATACCCGGAAGTGAGGTCAGCAGACCCGGAATTGAGATCAGCAGACTTAGAAAGTGAGGGCGGCAAACCCGGAAGTGAGGTCACCAATCCCGGAAGTCAGGTCAGCAGACCCAGAAAGTGAGGTCATCAAACCTGGAAGTGAGGACAGCAAACCCAGAAGTGACGTCACTAAACACGGAATTGAGGTCAGCATAACCAGAAGTGACGTAAGCAGACCTGGAAAGTGAGGTCTGCTAACTCGGAAGTGAGGTCAGCATACCTGGAAGTGAGGTCAGCATATCCGGAAGTGACGTCACTAAACCCAGAATTTGAGGTCAGCATACACGGAAGTGAGGTCAGCAGACCCGGAAGTGAGTTCAGCAGACTTAGAAAGTGATGGGGCAAAACCCGTAAGTGAGGTCACCATACCCGGAAGTGAGGTCACCTGACCCAGAAACTGAGGTCTGCTAACCCTGAAGTGAGGTCAGAAAACCCGGAAGTGATGTCACCAAAACTGGAAATGAGGTCAGCAAACCTGGAAAGTGAAGTCAGTATACTCTGAAAGTGATTTCGGCAAAGCCAGAAGTGAGGTCAGCAGACCTGGAACTAAGGTCACCAAACCCATATTTGAGGTCACCACACCCGGAAGTGAGGTCAGCAATCCCGGAAAGTGAGGTCAGCTAACACGGGAATTGAGGTCAGCTAACCCGGAATTGAAGTCATCAAATCCAGAAGTGACGTCACAAAACCCGGAAGTGAGGTCACCAAACCCAGAAGTGAGGTTACCACACCCGGAAGTGAGGCCAGCAAACCCGGAAGTGAGGCCAGTAGACCGGGAAAGTGAGGACAGCAAACCAGGAAGTGAGGTCAGCAAACCCAGAAGTGAGGTCAGCAGACGCGGAATTTGAAGTCTGCTAACCCGGAACTGAGGTCAGCAAACCAGCAAGTGAGGTCAGCAGACCCGGAAGTGAGTTCAACAGACTGAGAAAGTGAGGGCCGCAAACCCGGATGTGAGGTCACCTGATCCGGACGTGAGGTCAGCAGACCCAGAAAGTGAGGTCAGCTAACCCGGAAGTGAGGTCAGCAAACCCAGAAGTGACGTCACTAAACTTGGAATTGAGGTCACCACACCCGGAAGTGAGGTCAGCAAACCCGGATAGTGAGGTCAGCATAATCAGAATGTGAGGTCGGCAAACCCGGAAGTGAGGTCACCAAACCCGGAAGTGAGGTCAGCAGACCGGGATAGTGAGTACAGAAAACCCGGAAGTGACGTCACTAAACCCGGAATTGAGGTCAGCATACCCGGAAGTGAGGTATGCAGACCCGGAAAGTGACGTCTGCTAACTCGGAAGTGAGGTCAGCATACCCGGAAGTGAGGCCAGCTATCCCAAAATGTGAGGTCTACTTATCCGGAAGTGACGTCACTAAACCCGCAAGTGAGGTCAGCATACCCGGAAGTGAGGTTAGGAGATCCGTAAGTGAGTTCAGCAGACTTAGACAGTGAGGGCAGCAAACCCGGAAGTGAGGTCACCATACCCGGAAGTGAGGTCACCTGACCCAGAAAGTGAGGTCTGCTAACCCTGAGGTGAGGTCAGAAAACCCGGAAGTGATATCACCAAAACCAGAGTTGAGGACAGACAACGCGGAAAGTGAAGTCAGCATACTCGGAAAGTGAGGTCACCACACCCGGAAGTGAGGTCACCATACCCGGAAGTGAGGTCACCTGACCCAGAAAGTGAGGTCTGCTAACCCTGAGGTGAGGTCAGAAAACCCGGAAGTGATGTCACCAAAACCAGAGTTGATGACAGACAATGCGGAAAGTGAAGTCAGCATACTCAGAAAGTGAGTTCACCACACCCGGAAGTGAGGTCACCACACCCGGAAGTGAGTTCAGCCGACCCGGAATTTGAGGTCTGCTAACCCGAAAGTAAGGTCAGCAAACCCAAAATGAGGTCAGCAAACCCAAAAGTTAGGTCAGCATACAAGGAAAGTATGGTTGGCAAACCCTGAGGTGAGGTCACCAAACCCGGAAGTGAGGTCAGCAGACCGGGAAAGGGAGGTCGGCTAATGAGGAAGTGAGGTCAGCGAAGCCAGAAGTAAGGTCTGCAAACCCAGAAGTGAGGTCAGCAGACCCGGAAAGTGAGGTCTGCTAACCCGGAAGTGAGGTCAGCAAACCCGGAAAGTGAGGTCTGCTAACCCGGAAGTGAGGTCAGCAAACCCGGAAGTGAGGTCAGCAAACCCAGAAGTGAGGTCAGCAAACACGCAAAGTGAGGTCAGCATCCTCGGTAAGTGAGGTCACGAAACCCAGAAGTGAGGTCAGCAAACCCAGAAAGTGACGTCACCGAATCCGGACGTGAGGTCAGCAAACGCATAAAGTGAAGTCAGCATACTGAGAAAGTGAGGTCGGCAAACCCAGAAGTGAGGTCACCAATCCCGGAAGTCAGGTCAGCAGACCCAGAAAGTGAGGTCATCAAAACTGGAAGTGAGGACAGCAAACCCAGAAGTGACGTCACTAAACCCGGAAGTGAGGTCAGCATACCCGGGAGTGAGGTAAGCAGACCTGGAAAGTGAGGTCTGCTAACCCGTAAGTGAGGTCAGCAAACCCAGAAGTGACGTCACTAAACCCGGTAGTGAGGTCAGCAAACCCGGAAGTGAGGTCAGCATACTCAGAAAGTGAGGTCGGAAAACCCGGAAGTGAGGTCAGCAAACCCAGAAGTGACGTCAGTAAACACGGAAGTGAGGTCAGCGTACCCGGAAGTGAGGCCAGCAAACCGAAAAAGTGAGGTCATCAAACCTGGAAGTGAGGACAGCAAACCCAGAAGTGTCGTCACTAAACCCGGAAGAGAGGTCAGCATACCCGGGAGTGAGGTAAGCAGTCCTGGAAAGTTAGGTCTGCTAACCCGGAAGTGAGGTCAGCATACCTGGAAGTGAGGTCAGCAGACACGGAATTGAGATCAGCAGACTTAGAAAGTGAGGGTGGCAAACCCGGAAGTGAGGCCAGCAGACCCAGAAAGTGAGGTCAGCATATCCGGAAGTGACGTCACTAAACCCAGAATTTGAGGTCAGCATACCCGGAAGTGAGGTCAGCAGACCCGGAAGTGAGTTCAGCAGACTTAGAAAGTGAGGGCGGCAAACCTGGAAGTGAGGTCACCATACCCGGAAGTGAGGTCACCTGACCCAGAAAGTGAGGTCTGCTAAACCTGAAGTGAGGTCAGAAAACCCGGAAGTGATGTCACCGAAACCAGAGTTGATGACAGACAATGCGGAAAGTGAAGTCAGCATACTCAGAAAGTGAGTTCACCACACCCGGAAGTGAGGTCACCACACCCGGAAGTGAGGTCAGCAGACCCGGAATTTGAGGTCTGCTAACCCGAAAGTGAGGTCAGCGAACCCAAAATGAGGTCAGCAAACCCAAAAGTTAGGTCAGCATACACGGAAAGTATGGTTGGCAAACCCTGAGGTGAGGTCACCAAACCCGGAAGTGAGGTCAGCAGACCGGGAAAGGGAGGTCGGCTAACGAGGAAGTGAGGTCAGCGAACCCAGAAATAAGGTCAGCAAACCCAGAAGTGAGGTCAGCAGACCCGGAAAGTGAGGTCTGCTAACCCAGAAGTGAGGTCAGCAAACCCGGAAAGTGAGGTCTGCTAACCCGGAAGTGAGGTCAGCATACCCGGAAGTGAGGTCAGGAGATCCAGAAGTGAGTTCAGCAGACTTAGACAGTGAGGGCAGCAAACCCGGAAGTGAGGTCACCATACCCGGAAGTGAGGTCACCTGACCCAGAAAGTGAGGTCTGCTAACCCTGAGGTGAGGTCAGAAAACCCGGAAATGATGTCACCAAAACCAGATTTGAGGACAGACAACGCGGAAAGTGAAGTCAGCATACTCGGAAAGTGAGGTCACCACACCTGGAAGTGAGGTCAGCAAACCCGGAAGTGAGGTCAGCAGACCCGGAATTTGAGGTCTGCTTACCCGGAATTGAGGTCTGCAAACCCGGAAGTGCGGTCAGCCTAATCGGAAATTGGGGTCTGCTAACCCTTAAGTGAGGTCAGCAAACACAGAAGTGATGTCACTAAACCCAGAAGTGACGTCAGCAGACCCGCAAGTGAGGTCAGCAGACCCAGAAAGTGAGATCAGCAAACCTGGAAGTGAGGTCAGCAAACCTAGAAGTGAGGTAAGCAGACCTGGAAAGTGAGGTCTGCTAACTCGGAAGTGAGATCAGCATACCCGGAAGTGAGGCCAGCAGACACAGAAAGTGAGGTCAGCATATCTGGAAGTGACGTCACTAAACCCAGAATTTGAGGTCAGCATACCCGGAAGTGAGGTCAGCAGACCCGGAAGTGAGTTCAGCAGACTTAGAAAGTGAGGGCGGCAAACCCGGAAGTGAGGTCACCACACCCGGAAGTGAGTTCAGCATACTCAGAAAGTGAGGTCACCACACCCAGAAGTGAGGTCACCACACCCGGATGTGAGGTCAGCAGACCCGGAATGTGAGGTCTGCTAACCCGAAAGTGAGGTCAGCAAACCCAAAATGAGGTCAGCAAACCCAAAATTTAGGTCAGCATACACGGAAAGTATGGTTGGCAAACCCTGAGGTGAGGTCACCAAACCCGGAAATGAGGTCAGCAGACCGGGAAACGGAGGTCGGCTAACGAGGAAGTGAGGTCAGCGAACCCTGAAGTAAGGTCAGCAAACCCAGAAGTGAGGTCAGCAGACCCGGAAAGTGAGGTCTGCTAACCCGGAATTGAGGTCAGCAAACCCGGAAAGTGAGGTCTGCTAACCCGGAAGTGAGGTCAGCAAACCCGGAAGTGAGGTCAGCAAACCCAGAAGTGAGGTCAGCAAACACGAAAAGTGAGGTCAGCATCCTCGGTAAGTGAGGTCACCAAACCCGGAAGTGAGGTCAGCAAACCCAGAAAGTGACGTCACCGAATCCGGACGTGAGGTCAGCAAACGCGTAACGTGAAGTCAGCATACTGAGAAAGTGAGGTCGGCAAACCCGGAAGTGAGGTCACCAATCCCGGAAGTCAGGTCAGCAGAACCAGAAAGTGAGGTCATCAAACCTGGAAGTGAGGACAGCAAACCCAGAAGTGACGTCACTAAACCCGGAAGTGAGGTCAGCATACCCGGGAGTGAGGTATGCAGACCTGGAAAGTGAGGTCTGCTAACCCGTAAGTGAGGTCAGCAAACCCAGAAGTGACGTCAGTAAACACGGAAGTGAGGTCAGCGTACCCGGAAGTGAGGCCAGCAAACCCAAAAAGTGAGGTCATCAAACCTGGAAGTGAGGACAGCAAACCCAGAAGTGTCGTCACTAAACCCGGAAGTGAGGTCAGCATACCCGGGAGTGAGGTAAGCAGACCTGGAAAGTGAGGTCTGCTAACCCGTAAGTGAGGTCAGCATACCCGGAAGTGAGGTCAGCAGACACGGAATTGAGATCAGCAGACTTAGAAAGTGAGGGCGGCAAAGCCGGAAGTGAGGTCACCATACCCGGAAGTGAGGTCACCTGAATCAGAAAGTGAGGTCTGCTAACCCTGAAGTGAGGTCAGAAAACCCAAAAGTAAGATCAGCATACGCGGAATGTGAGGTTGGCAAACCCTGAGGTGAGGTCACCAAACCCGGAAGTGAGGTCAGCAGACCGGGAAAGGGAGGTCTGCTAACGAGGAAGTGAGGTCAGCGAACCCAGAAGTAAGGTCAGCAAACCCAGAAGTGAGGTCAGCAGACCCGGAAAGTGAGGTCTGCTAACCCGGAAGTGAGGTCAGCAAACCCGGAAGTGAGGTCTCCAAACCTGGAATTGAGGACAGCAAACCCAAAAAGTGAGGTCGGCATCCTCGGTAAGTGAGGTCACCAAACCCGGAAGTGAGGTCAGCAAACCCAGAAAGTGACGTCACCAAATCCGGAAGTGAGGTCAGCAAACGCGTAAAGTGAAGTCAGCATACTCAGAAAGTGAGGTCGGCAAACCCGGAAGTGAGGTCACCAATCCCGGAAGTCAGGTCAGCAGACCCAGAAAGTGAGGTCATCAAACCTGGAAGTGAGGACTGCAAACCCAGAAGTGACGTCACTAAACCCGGAAGTGAGGTCAGCATAACCGGAAGTGAGGTAAGCAGACCTGGAAAGTGAGGTCTGCTAACTCGGAAGTGAGGTCAGCATACCCGGAAGTGAGGCCAGCAAACCCAAAAAGTGAGGTCAGCATATCCGGAAGTGACGTCACTAAACCCAGAATTTGAGGTCAGCATACCCGGAAGTGAGGTCAGCAGACCCGGAATTGAGTTCAGCAGACTTAGAAAGTGAGGGCGCCAAACCCGGAAGTGAGGTCACCATCCCCGGAAGTGAGGTCACCTGACCCAGAAAGTGAGGTCTGCTAACCCTGAAGTTAGGACAGAAAACCCAGAAGTGACGTCACTAAACCCGGAATTGAGGTCACCACACCCGGAAGTGAGGCAAGCAAACCCGGATAGTGAGGTCAGCATAATCAGAAAGTGAGGTCGGCAAACCCGGAAGTGAGGTCACCAAACCCGGAAGTGAGGTCAGTAGACCGGGAAAGTGAGGACAGCAAACCAGGAAGTGAGGTCAGCAAACCCAGAAGTGAGGTCAGCAGACGCGGAATTTGAAGTCTGCTAACCCGGAACTGAGGTCAGCAAACCAGGAAGTGTGGTCAGCGGACCCGGAAGTGAGTTCAACAGACTGAGAAAGTGAGGGCCGCAAACCCGGAAGTGAGGTCACCTGATCCGGACGTGAGGTCAGCAGACCCAG